>NW_027397063.1:45626630-46226630 GCF_003265705.2 Callorhinus ursinus
CTTTCTTTCTTTCTTTCTTTCTTTCTTTCTTTCTTTCTTTCTTTCTTCCTTTCTTCCTTTCTTCCTTTCTTCCTTTCTTCCTTTCTTCCTTTCTTCTTTCTCTTTCTTTCTTTCCTCCTTCCCTCCCTCCCTCTCTCCCTCCCTCCTTTCCTCCCTTTCTTTTTTTATAAATATGTACATAGACAAAAAATAAATAAATTAAAACTCTCCCAGGTCAAGCAAAAACAACAGAAAAATTCCCTGATCACTTCATGATTCTGTGATAGCTAGTACTTCATTAGAACCCAATTTACATTTTATTTTGGAAGCCCTTGTTGTACCCAGTGCCCATATAGACCGCCCAAAGCATTTCTGCAGATCATCACAATGTTGTGAATTTAGGGGAGCAGAAAAGTGGAGATGATCTGAGCCCTCTGAGGCATCTAGGTGCATTCCAACTTCTCTCAATGTGTGAGGGCATTTGGTGAAGGAGAAAGTTTGTCTTGCTTCTGAATTTTTTAAAAAAAATTTTGGTCAACTCTTTAGGCTTTTGCAAATGTATTCCTAACTTGTGAGCCTGCTTAGCAATTAAGCATGTGTGAGAATTGTAAATTTTGGTTCCAGATAAGAGAGAGAAGGTTAAGTCAAAGGGATTAGATAAACAGGGTTATTTAATTTTACAAGTGGGTATTTAAGACTTCTCATGTGAACTTTATTTGTAGAGTTGGCTCTGATGGGGGAATTCTCTGTCTCCCCGGAGGCTATAACTCAGGAAAATGGCCCTCTGTGGTTGTGTACAATTTCGGCCAGTCATGAAATAGAGCAGTGGTCAGGAAACTTTCTCTATAAAGAGCCAGAGAAATATTTCTTTAGCCTTTGCAACTACATGTACTCAAGTCTGCCATTTGAGCGTGAAAGTAGCCATAAATCATGCCCAAATGAACGAGTGGCTGTGTCCAGTAAAATTGTACTGACAAAAACAATCAGTGAGCCGGGTTCGGCCAGTGGGCTATAGTCCTCTGGCCAGTGATACAGAGCCACCAGACTCGAAACAATGGAAATCAGCAAAACAATGGAAATCAGCAAAACAATAGAAGAGTTGGCTGAGGCCCTCCAACGCAAGAGGTTTTTAAAAACAGAATGGGCAGTCACTTGTTTGGGTTGACTTACATGTGTTAATTCCGCCACTTGGTAAACCACTGTTCACACTTCGCTTTAGGGAGCTCTGCATACCACGCACTTTATATAGTTCTTACAGGACACATTGGTGCCTCAACACGAACAATCTTACAGTGAGTGCTATTGACTTACATGTGTTAATTCCTCCACTTGGTAAACCACTGTTCACACTTCGCTTTAGGGAGCTCTGCATACCATGCACTTTATATAGTTCTTATAGGACACACTGGTGCCTCAACACGAACAATCTTACAGTGAGTGCTATCACAGGGCTCCCGGTTTCGGTCAGCTTCTTTCCTTATGGACACCATTCCTCCACATATGCTGCCCTATGTCCTCTAAACAAAGATGGCGTCTGTGGGAGGCCCGTGTGTGAAGGACATGGCAGCCGCAGAGTGGGGGAGGATTGGGGCCTTGCAAGCACGTGGGTAGGAGAAAATACAAATTGATTAACTTGTCAAATCTTTTCTCCTAGATAGCATCTTACAGCTCTGGAAAGGAAGTGCTTGAAAAAAGACAATGATGGGGAAATGTCAGATGGACACAGGAGCTAACTGAAAGAATTCCCAGGGGCCAAAGCTGGAGCAATCTGAGCACCAAAATGTATCATGTAATGGTTATAATCCAAATTCTCAAGTAAATACTAATGAGTCCATATTGGTATAAGTAAATGATTGAATAAGTAAATAAATAAGCAGATAGGCAAATTTCTCATATAGAAGTATTCTAAATTATTTATTCAGGTGTCTTACCTCAGGGAGGTAAGTATTTCCCCCCATCTTTTAAGTGTGAGCTGTGCATAGTGACTTCCTCCCAAAGAATACATTATGGGAAGAAGGAAAAAAAAAGAGTAACTGTACAGTGGAGGAGCCTGACAAACATAACCTTAGCATGTGATCAAGGTTAACCCAAGAGTGATCAGTCGTGTTGATAACACGTGCCCTTGATATAATGTGATGAGAATGGCGCTTTACTTCTGTGGTTTTTTCCCAATAAAACCCCACAACTCAGGTCTCACCATGTGAAAGACTCCAAACTCCAATTGAGAGACATTCCTTAAAAGAGCCAACCAAACTGTCAAGATCATCAAAAGCAAGGAAAGTCTGAAAAACAGACACAGTCTAGATGAGCCTAAGGAGATATGATGACTACATTTAGTATGGTGTCCTGGATGGGGCGTAGAGGATGCGGTGGGGAGGACGTTAGGGGAAAAGAAAGGAAATCGGAATATGGCATGAACTTTAGCTAATAATTACATATCAGTATTGGTTGTAACAAATGCACCATACTAACTAAGGTGTTAACAGTAGAGGAAACTGGGTGTGTGGTGTAGAGGAATTCTGTGTACTATCATGGCAATATTTCTGTAAATAAAAAAAACTATTACAAAATAAAATGTTTATTTTTAAAGAATGAGCAATAGATTTGAACAGATACTTTGCCAAAGAAGACATACACATGGCTAATAAGCACAAAAAAAGATCCCCAACATCACTATTTCTTAGCAAATGCCAATTAAAACCACAGTGGGAAACCACTGTACTTTCTCTAAAGAGGTTAAAATGATAAAGACTGACAAAAATAAGTGTTGGCAACAATGGAGGAATTGGAATTTTTACGCACTTCTGGTGGGATTGAAAAATTACATAACAACTTTGGAAAAGAGTTTGGCAGTTGTTTACCATTATATGTACACTGTCATATGATCCAGTCACTTCACTCCTAGGTATTTTCCTAAGAGAAATTAGGGTATAGATCCACATAAAGATTTGTACATGGATGTTTACAGCAGCGTTATTTGTAATAACTCAAAACTGGAAATAACCCAAATATCTATAAAGTAAATGGATGAGTAAGTTGTGATATATCCATGTAACGGAATACTATTCACCAGAGAAAAGAAACAAGCCACAGTGATACCATAGGTGAATCTCAGACACATTAGGCTTAGCCAGACGCAAAAAAGTATGTGCTGCATTATACCACTTATATGACATACTAACAAATCTCAAGGAATAAAAAGCAAATCAACAGCTGCCAAATGGGGAGCAGGAATTCACTTTGAAGGGGCAAGAGGAGACTTTTGGGACAGATGAAAATGTTCTGTATCTTGGGTGTGATGATCACATGAAGGGATGCATCAAACTATATTTATAATGAAGCAACTGTCTTATTTACATATACTTTAATAATTTATTTTAATAGAGGGAATCCTGGCAGGAATTCTGAGGATGGTCTTCTGAAGCCCTTTAGGGATGACAAGTCAACGTGTCCTGCTCCATGGCCCTTACACCATCCCATCCCATCCCCACTACACCAGCCACCACCTCAGGGGGCAAGGGAGCTGCTTCCTATGTCCTGCTTCGAGATTGAGGGTTCCTACTCCTCAGGTGATTTTGGAAGGCAGAGGCTCTAGGGGGTAATCTATGCCAGTAGGACTCAAAGAGATTTTGTAGTGTTCCTGGAGGAGAGAGGAGGAAGAGGGCACACCTCTCTCAGCTCTCTGTAACTCTCAGAAGGCACAGAGGAGGACCCCAGTGCCGGATGGGAGCACACATTAGCAGACAGGAGGTGTAGAGCCTCCTGGGTGGGGGCCAAAGGGACACAGCCGCCCCTCTGTGGTAAAGGAGGGCTCCGTGAGGAGATCAGTGGGAAACAAAATGTGTCCTCAGGAAACCACCCGTATAGTTTACACGGAGACTCCAGAGCAGCAGATGCGACAAAAATAAAGTGGCATCAGATCAAGACCAGGTCATCCACCCACTACTGATACTCTCAGGCGGGAACAAAAAGAGGATTTCTCTTTCTTCCCTGCTATGCTCAGAGTTGTCGATGGTAGGATGGACAGTGTTCATAGACAGGAAGCTTGGAACTATGAACAGTGACTGCTAATAATATTAAATTTTAACAGAATAGTCAACCGAGAGGGCCTCAGACTTTAGTAACCAGATTAGATTAAACAAATCAGCAGACTAGACTAATAAGGTTTAAACAAGGATAGGCAAAAATTAAGATGCATGCTCTGGGTAGATGGGAAGATTCAAAGAAGTTCTGAGAACATGGCAAATATTTTAAAAATATTTGCATTGGTACACCTCAGTCCAATTGTTATATTTATATACGAATAGTATTTTTATAATATACTGTTTTGTAATCTGCTATTTTCACTGGACTGTATGTCCAGAACATTTGTCCCTGCCAATATATAGTCTTCTACAACAGACTTTCTAATGTCGATGCAGCATTCCTTCATGTAAATGTACATATTTTACCTAACTAGGAGCTTATTGTTGGCCATGAAGGCTCTTCCAGTTTTCTGGTGTTATAAATAAATTTGATGAACAGTCTTGCACATGTATCTTTTCACACATCTCTAATTATTTCCACAAGATAAATTCACAGTTAAGGAATTGCTGGGACATAGGATATTCACATTTTAAGGCTGTTAACACCCTTTAGAAAGTTCATACCAATTTACACTTCCGTTAGAAATCAACCATTTTTAAAAGTTATTTTTCTATCTATCTGTACATCTATTCTGGCTCAGTGATGATTCAGACTGGCTAAAAGAAAAGGTCACAGGGGCGCCTGGGTGGCTCAGTCGGTTAAGCGTCTGACTCTCAATCTCAGCTCAGGTCTTGATCTCAGGGTGGTGAGTTCAGGCCCCGTGTGGGGCTCCACACTGGATGTGGAGCCTACTTAAAAAGAGGAGAGAAAAGGAAAAGAAATGGTCATAAACCTATTTCCCTTTTATTATGTCATTGTTAGGGTGAATTCTGTGCTAGTAGAATTAGCAACACTAGCAGTGTTGGAGTTTATCCTTAGTTTAACACAAAAATGGCCATGCCCACATAATGATAGTAATAGCAATGATGTTAACATTTACTGTGAGATTATTATACGGCAGGCAGCATTTGCAGTACTTTACCGGTACTAACAGTCCTATGAGGTAATAGGTACTATTATTCTTTCCATTTTATTTATTTATTTATTTATTTATTTATTTATTTATTTATTTATTTTAGAGAGAGTGTGCACGTGAGCTTTGGGAAGGGCAGAGGCAGAGGGAGAAAGAATCCCGAGCAGACTCTGCGCTGAGCACAGAGCCCCTTGACAGGGCTCTACACGGGGCTCAATCTCACGACCCTGAGATCGTGACCCTGAGCTGAAATCAAGAGTCCGACACTTAACTTACTGAGCCACCCAGGCGCCCCTATTCTTTCCATTTTAAAAAAGAGGAAATTCTATCATCAGAAAGCTAAGTGTCTTGATCAATGCATTTTCTCTGTATTAATATACATCAACATAACCTAGACTCTTCTAGTATCTCTGCACACTGTATTTCTGTTAATTTGCATGACATCTTGCAGAGTGTATTTTCTCTCCGACAGATTAAACACTGACTCATGGAGAAACTTCTACTCTGAACGTGAAATATTGTGCTTGTGGTCTCAAAGCCCTCTGCAGCAACATCCTATAGACCGTCCCTCACTTCATCTTGAAAATGGGAATAGATTACAGTTCTAAGTCCCGAGCACAGTGTTGTGACACACTGTCCCAGTCAGTTGTGAAGTTTGCCACAGGCAATTTGTTATAAGTAAGAAAGTTCTATGGTTTGCACATGGGGTACTTCTCAGGTAAATCGGAGCGGATCTAAGATTATCCTGGTGCTAAGGTCACCCTCACTCCCAACCATTCCAGCGTGCTTTCAGGGAGGGACAGAAGCAGGAGAGGAGGAAGGCAAGTGATCTGCAGCTTGTCTTAACTCTGGATCCGGAGAGTCGGTGGCCCATGCCTGTGTGGGTTTCTACAGGAAAAGCATGGGGAACCACAGCTCCAAACGGAAGGCATAAAAGGAAATGGCAAGTCAGATGGCTGAAGAGTGGGAAAGGTGTTTTCGTCTGAATACAATAGAAAAAAGGTTTTAAACATTTTCAGTACCAGTCTTCTTTCTTAATTAGTATCAAGCTGAGCAGTGCATATATGTGCTATATTCAATTCCTTACCAAAAAGAGACAGGACATGTGTGCACAGCAGGCAGAGATGGTGAAAGTACCATGTTTATGCTTGAGCACATCAGAGACCATCAAGATGGCCGTGAAAAGAATGGGACCTCCCGAAAACCTTGTTGTTCAAGACGTTTTCTCATCAATGAACAGCTTGCAAGGCCAGATAAGCGGCATGAAAAGAAAAAAAAAAAAGAAGGCTTCTATTTGTTTATTGAGAGAGTTGTTCTTAATAATTCATTTGCTTATAACCTCCAGAAGGAAACTGCCATCCCTGGCCTATGTCTGGTTGGGAAAGGTCTGCTCTCACAGAGTTGGGTTATCAATGTTCTTGCTGGCTGGCGTGCAGTTAGAGTCACTGTTTCCTAACAAGGTCAAGACCATGGACTATACATCTAATTAGGACAGTAAAGTCATTGTATTCCATAGTTACAAACTGGATGCCTCCTCCCTGATAGACATCCCTCAGTTTAATGCTTATGTTCAGAGCCAGCAAAAGGCCAGCGCCTACTGGAGAAATAACTCAAAGAAGTGTCATTTCAGTGTATATCTTAGTGTACAAATCCCAAATCACTGTTAATTTTCAAAGAAAAAAACTTTTTTCCTATTTAAGAGCAGCCTGATTAAAGCATTCCTAACTCTCAAGCTCCTCCTATTGTTTACATGGCTGGCCCTCCCTGTTCTTAAAGGCATCTTGCCTCAAAATGACTTTTGTTGGAGATTAATATCAAAGGAGCATCTACCCATGATGCAACAATCCTCTGGTTTTGAGGTAGTCTTTGTTATACGGGATGAATTTTCTTTAATGCTTTTCCTTTTTTTTTCTCTTAATGAAAGTCACATATATGCACTGTAGAAATAATAAAAAATCCAGAAAAGTATAAATTCTAAAATTAAACCTCCTTTAGTCAACGTGGGAAGAATTGTTTAAAGGAACTATCACTGAATACTAAAGCAGCTTTTAGCATTTAAGTGATTTGATTAAATTATAGATAGCCCTCTGATTAAACTCTGTGTTACAGGAATGATTCATAACCATCTCCTCATGCCATTGTTTTCACCTAGTTGTTTATTTGAAAAACCATTATGGCTGTTTTCTCTTGCATAAATGTCAATCTCTGCTGAGAAATGCCATCAGATGCTTTTCTGCAAATCATAGTTTGGAGTGTAGTGTATTCTTCTTTAGGAAAATTACTGACATTAACTATTACTGGCCTTGTAATAGAAAGAGACTGTGATAATTCTGGAAATTCTGGGTGGCTCAGTTAGTTGAGTGTCTGACTCTTGGTTTCAGCTCAGGTCATGATCTCAAGGTCATGAGATGGAGCCCCACGTTGGGCTCCAGGCATGGAGCCTGCTTGAGATTCTCTCTCTCCCTCTGCCTCTGCCCCTCGACACTCCCCCTCCCATTCTCTCCCTCTCTAAAAATAAATAAATAAATAAATAAATAAATAAATAAAATAAGTATTTCAGAAGAACACTGTATAAATAAAAACAATAATAGTTACCACCTGAAATCATTATGCTATACACCTTAAACTTACACAGTGCTGCATATCAATCATATCTCAATAAAACCGGGGGAAAAAGATGTATACACACATAAATATTTACCACTTGAAGAGATTAAAAGGAATTGGTCATCTTAATCAAACTTCCCTATTTTCTAAATGATGGAACTGAGGTCCAGAAATGATTGGTGATTTGCCCAGGATCAAATTTGAGTGACTTAATCGTAGCCCTCAGATGAGACTTCAGGGCTCTTTGCTTTGCTCGTTCAAGAGTACAGTGGAAACAGTATTCTTTGGGGGTGATGAAAATGTTTGGAATATAGATAGAGGAGGTAGTTGAACTCAGTGCCTTTACTTTACTTATACTTAAAATGGTTAATTTTATGTTATGTGAATTCTACCATAATAAAAATATAGTGAAGAAAAAAAAATAAAAGGAATTAGTGAATCTCAGCAGTTAGGACTGTTTATACTTAACACTTAGGATTCATAATTATTCAATTCCCCTACTAATCATAACTGTGAGAAACTTCATTTCAAGATGGTGTGATAGAGAAAGGGATTTCAACCATTTTCACCTTCCTTGCTTTGCTTTGGTAACAGCAACCTTGAAACATATTTGTACTCTTGATAAGTCAAACTGGTCGGTCAACTGATTGCATCTCACATTTCCACATATATTAGGAAAAGTACCAGACACTTCCATGACTCTAAAGCAGAAGTGCTTCTTTAGCATAACATAATAATTTTCAGTTCCAGTCCAATTCTAAAATTTCCAAAGAAAGAAGACAAGAAAATAGAATGGGGAAAGAGAGGAGCAGCTAGTGTTTACTTCATTAACTTAGCAGATCTCTGTAGGTAGAGGGTCTGGGCATAGCAGGTGACCCATTACTCCTTTATAATTGGGAGCCTCCCACAAAGGCAAGAGTGCATCCTACTGGTGCCCCAAAAGGAAATAAATAATCCATCCCCGCCCTTCAGGAAAGAATGATCTGTTGCCGGGAGCTGGTATTTCGGACAGCACTGCCTGGCCAGATGCCAGACTATGAGGTGGGAATTCGGGGTTCTTGATCTGAAGAATTGCAGAATGGTAGGAAGACTCTAGAGGTGTGCACGTCTCACGGAATTTGGAATGAAAGTGGAACAGAGGTCCAGTAATCTCTCCTTATGAGAGGCTTGTGTGTCTAAGAGAAAGTCTTAACCCTCGAGAGGAAGAGTGGCACAGGAAAGAACCGAGATCTATTTTTTTCCCTGTTCACTTGCAGATTTGCTGTGTAATTTTGGACAAGTCACTTCATCTCTCTGGATCTTTAGTTTCCTAACAGGTGTAGTGCGATCATTTCCAACTCTGATGCTCCAAGATTCTCTTCATACGTGGGCCTGGAAACCGTAGGGCTGCTGGGTAACCCTGCGAATCCTATTGCAACCAAGAGCTGTTGCTGGTTGGCTCTTCAACCCATCCCAAAGAATTCTTTGGAGCTCACACACTCCCGGTTTTATAACAAAAGAAAAACATATATCACTGTTTCCTTGTTTTCTTATTCCATTTTACTTACAACAGTATTAAGACTTACCTTTTAGACTGTGGAGATAACAACAAAAAGGTCATTTCCATGAGGAAATGACAAATCACCCGAGGCTTCCTTCGGAAGTCTCCTTGCCATCTGGATGGACAGCGGCCTTGCTCTTCAAATAAGAGAGACCCAAACCAGTTGTTGCCCCAGTTGACTCCTCGTTTCGTGTCTGTTGGCTGTGTAAAGGATGCCTCATTCACTCCGGTGCCTCAAGCCAGAAACCGAGAGAGGCCCCCAACCCCTCCCTGTTCCTCAGTTCTCCTGAGGAATCCATCTGTCACCAAGCCTGCAAATAGTTCATCCGTTTCTCTCCATGTTCAGTATGCCAGGTCTTGTCCTAGCTGCTGTCCTCTTTCCCCTGAGCTACTGCACTAACTTCCTGATGGTGTCCCCATGCCTGTCCCCTTGCCCCATCTCCACCCATTCTCCCCATCCCAAAGTATTCTTCCTAAAATATAAATCAAATCACTTCACTCTCATGCTTCAAACTCATCAAGAGGTCTTCCCATTGCATTTAAGATAATGTTCGAAATCCTCGCTTGGGTTTACGAGACCTTCTCTGAGCTCTGCAGACTCCTCTCTCATTCATCACATTTCCTCCCCAAAGCCTTCCCTGTCTGTCTGTCATGTGCTCGTTCCCATCCCCTGCCTGGATAATTCCCACTCACCATGTAGCTCTCCGCTTGAACATCATTTCCTCAGACAGGCCGGCCTTTCTCTCCCTCCCCAAATCCAAATCAGTCATGTCCCTTTTACAATCATCACATATCATAATTATGTGTATTGTTGTTCACTTACTTACAATCTCCTTCTTTATGAGTTTCCATGATGGGATTCACCGTGTCTATTTTCTGCCTCTAGGAGCCCAGTGCCCACCATCATGGCCTGGCCACAGGGGGCAAATCTTTGTTGAATGACTGGCCAAGGGAAGACCCTTTAGTGAAAGTCTCCTTCTGGCCACGTTATTTCCAGCTTATAAGCTATTCTTCAGATGAGAATGTCTTTGTTCATTTTTCACTTTTTCAAGAGCTTCCCCAATGAAGTGCCTTTTGGTTTGGCCCAGGCAGGCCTCATTTGAGAGTCGCTATCCTGTGTTCACACATACTTTTTTTTGCTTAGGGATGCAGAAAGTTTAAGACTTTGCCAACGGTAGACATGTCTTCAAGGCATATAGCATGGTGCTCAAGAGCAAGGGCTCTGGGGTCACTCACTACCGAGGCTGCCCTTTGCTAGCTACCTGGCGTTGGGCCAGTAATCTCCCCTCAATTTCTTTAATTATAGAATGGGGATAACTATAGAACATGAACGTGACTGATAGGTTGCCTTAAGGATTTATAATGAGGCAACATATGTAAAATGGCTGGTAGGATGCCTGACACATAGCAAGTGCTTGATAAACATTAGCTTCTATCAATATGTTTCACTCAACCCCAGAAGGAAAGACCTAGGTCTGGGGAATTTTTTGGCGGGGGTGGGGGGCATCTTATTTGGTCTTCTGTTTCCACATATACTTGACCCTACTATACTTCGTGGTCCCAAAATGTGGTAACAAAAATGTGATCAATTTCACTTTCCCACACTATTCATGTGAAGCCATATGCACGTCTGAAATTTCCAAGCTAGCAGTATAAAATTGGTGATGACCATTATTTACAACTCGGCAAGAAGAATCATGTTTAGGAATAACTAATAATATTTTTTTAAAGATTTTATTTATTTATTTATTTATTTATTTATTTATTTATTTATTTGACAGAGAGAGAGAGAGAGAGAGATAGCAAGAGCAGGAACACAAGCAGGGGGAGTGGGAGAGGAACAAGCAGGCTTCCCGCTGAGCTGGGCTCCATCCCAGGACCCTGGGATCATGACCTGAGCCGAAGGCAGACGCTTAAGGACTGACCCACCCAGGCGCCCAGGAATAACTAATAATATTTGAAAGTCAAGTCACTCTTTCCTAGAGAGTGTTGGAGCCCCAGCATTTGGTGACAGTTCAGTACAGAGCCCTTGGAGGCAGAGCATAGGTGATATTAACCTTGTAAACAGAAGGCGCAGAACACCCGGTGCCCGGGTACCAAGAGGAATTTAACATTCCTCTCCTCCCCCCTCCCTCCCCCACTCCTCGACTTCCGCAAAGTGTTTTTTTAAAACAGAAGTACAGCCCCAGTGCTCTGTGTAGGTGGTGACGTGGGAGGGGGTGAAATGCAACCTTTATTTTCCTGACTGCCTGTCATCCAATTCCCCGTTTTCCTCTGACTTTCATGAGTGATGAGGTCATCCCGGCGCAGGAAAATCAAACTCCTATTTTTCAAACCCAATAAAGGCCGGCATTGTATGTCTGCGTAAACAGCGGCCAGACGGGCAGGGAGGCGGGGCCGCGAGTGGTCCGCCCCCTGGCGGCCTCATGAGACAGTCGTGGCCCGAGCTCCACCGCCCGGAACAACTGGGGGGAGGCGAAGAGGGTGAATGCTAAAATGTAAGTTAAAATTAGATCAATAGTCAGCTCGGCTCTCTCAATCAGTGCTTCGCAGGGCGAGCGTACAACCAGCTATTTATAAGCTAAACCCGGCATTATCTTCCTCTTTTAGGATGCACAGATCCATTACTGCGCGTTGCAGGGGAGAGGATGCTGCCGCGAGCGGCTGCCTGCCACATTTCAGGCCCGCGGGCTGGCCGCGGCGTCACCCAGCCTGCGATCCGCACGACGTGGGGAGTGGCCGGGTACCTCCTGACCCGGTGCTCCCACGGCTGTCTACAAGACTCCTTCCCCGGCCTGCCCCCCAAGGACGAGCTCCCGCCCATTCCTTACCTCCACGGACTCCTTAAGTGTTTAAACAGAGGGGGACCCCAAACGCAAACAATCATCAGGGGGCTCTCCTGTCGATGCAGGGTGCACGCGGGCTGCTTCCACCTTACAACCTTACAGGGCTTGACTGCCCCTTGACAAAGGTTTCCAGCCTATTTTCCCCGAGGGACTGCGTTACTCAGTCCTAGCTCAGACAATGGTTGCTGTAAATAGCGGCAACCTCCCTCCACCCCCGTGTGAGCACGGATGGGGATGGATTTACGGCAATCTGTCTGATGGCGTTATATTTAAGGCCTTGGTGAGATGGAAGTGTGCACCATCCAGCCCCCGACGTGCTAGGACTACTGGGCGTTCTCAGGCCCATTTGCCCCAGTGGGTGGAAGTCATCTCCCATGTATGAAGAAATGTCCACACATAGTATTTGTGTTGAAGTTGTTAAATGGTTTTCAGTTTTCAAAAGATGCTACAGAAAAAAAGGCACAATCTGATATTGCACAACTGCCTCAGAAACACAAGATCAAATCATAGTGCTGGGGGAAAATGTAGGCATTCCAGTCTTAGAAATATATATAGCAAATTTTATATTATATATGTATTTATATCACTTTTCTTAATTTTTGCTTTTCTCTTTTTTATAATTTCTTTAATAAGCATGTACTATATTTAGAGAGCCAAAGAATTTTAATAGTAGCTTAAATGTACATTAGGTATATTTATAGAATTAATGTATTGTTTGACATAAAAGGATTTTGAACTAAAGATAGACACCAAAGTGTTCTTCATTTAGAAACAACCTTTTTCCTCCCCTTCAAATTCTTGTTGGCTTGCCACCAAAAGATATCATGCATCTGTCCCTTTCCCCACATCTAGCCGGCCTCTAGCTTAGTTATAAGTCACCATTCCTTATCCTCTATCTGGATTGCAAAAATCCCGTCTTTCCGCTCCCCCCACCACTCCCCAGAGCAACCAGACTGCTCTTTAAAATGTAAACCAGATCCCATCCCTTCTCTTTCTAAAGGCTTCCTTGCCTCCGCATTGTGCTTCACTTACAGCCCCAGTTCTTCACCAGGACCAGAATGGGGTGTCTTGTCTGTAGTCTGGTCTGGCCAGGATCCACCCTTGCTCCTCTCTCCTCTACTCTCTTATTTCCCTCCGTCTGGGCAGAGCCCGCTTTCATGTAGAGGCTTCCTTCTGAGCGCCCAGCCCACAGAGTCCCAGCGCCTGCTCTCCTCAAAGCTGCCTCCGCCTCAGCTCAGACAACAGAACCCCTAGCTGACCACTGCTTTTCCAGAACTCATGATCACTCTACCCTATTTTATTTGCAGCAAAGTAGTGACCTGAGATTGGTTTGTTTATCCTTTGGGTTATGAGCTTATTCTTCCTTTTCACACATGAGAACGGAAGCCCCGTGAAAACAGGCTTTTAAAAAAATTTAGCTTCTCCACTCTTTTGTTGGGTTCTAGAACAGTGTCTGGCCCACAGCTCTTATTCAATATCTATTTATTGTATCAGTTCCTGGGTGTGATTTCTTAATATCTATAGAATTATGCATATTCCACCTTGAATCTTCTAGTTATTTTTATATCTATATACTTTCTCCTTTCGAGTGTGAACTCCTTGAGGCAGGATCATGTTTAGTTCATTTTATTCTCCATGGCCTTGTGGAGTCTGGCACGTCGCAAGTATTTAATATATTTATTAGATTGAATTGCAATAAGTGAATGGGTAATAAGCTGATACAGTATGGCTTCATCCCACATGTAGCTTTCACCAGGAAAAATATTTTGATATCCAAAGAGAGAAATTGTTGCTTTGATCCTTATAACACCACACACGTGCACACGCACACACACATTTGCTTTCAATATTTCAAAGAATGTTCACATCTATTATTTTATTTGATCTTAATACTAGCTCTGTGAGATAGGCCTTATGATCTGCACTTTACAAATGCGGGAACTGAAGCCCAGGGGCACGAACTGACCTGCTCCAGCTTGAGCAGCTAATGTGAAGCAGAGACAGGACTAGAGCCTGTTAATTTCAATACCCATAAATATGGACACATAGAAGCACACATACGTACATACATGTCCATATTCGCTGGCATTTTTTCATTTCCACCACACTCACAGTTGGGACCCGATGGGTTCATAAATACAAAGTATCTTGAATGGAATCTGGCATGTGACAGGCTCCCAATAAATGACCATTCCTCCCTCTAGCCTACACTATGGTTGCCATAATCTCTCCATCCCAGTAAAGAAGAATGCATCTATCTTCACTTTGTTCTTTTTACTAGACTAATTTCCAGGATCCTTCTTATTGTGAAATATTCATGTGTAATATTAATTGGATGCTTTCACAGATCTGCACATTAGCAAATGAATTTTTGCTAACTGGCAACCTATTGCTCTTTCATCTTTAACTCTGAATACAAACTAATGAGAAATGTTTGTGAATACCGACCAGAGCCCAGCTTAGCTTAAGTTATACAGTTCAGTGTCAGTGAGGGAATGGCACATTAAACATGCCAAAGCTTACTGATCATGAGCAAACACTAAACACAGCACAGCCAGAGGGGTCAAGTAATATGCAAAATAGGTTTTACAGCAGGCAAAATAAATCAAGAGCTCATTCTGATCATTCATTCATTCCATTATTTATTCATTATTTGTTGAGTATTTTGTATGTGCCAAGCACTGTACTAAGTGTTGGGAATACAGAGGCAAGCAATAATCGATGAAGTCTTTACCAATGGGGAAAAGATAGACTTAAACCAAATAATCACACAACAGAGATCAACGTTGGGAGAGGCAAAACAGGAGGAACTGACATGGGAAATTCAAGGGAGACTGCCTGGAGGAAGTGAGGACTAAGCTGAGCTATGTCATCGGTGAAGACCTGGCTCAATACTACCGATGGTTACTAAAGAAGGAAGAAGAGGAGAAAATGATCAGACACGTAAATAATAAAAATGGTCACTAATTTTTAAATTCTTTCACTTAATAAGTCTTCCTTAAGTGCCTACTCTGTGCCAGATAGTTGTCTAGGTGCTATGGGTTACAGTAATGGTCAAAGACAAAAATCCCTGCCTTCACGGGCTTATATTGGCATGGGAGAAAACATACAACAAGCTAATAAAGAATTTGAATGGGAAAGAATATTAAGTGGTGATTTCTTCTAAGGGAAAGAGTAAACCAAGGCAGTAAGACAGGGAAGTGTGGTGGGTAAAAGAGGGAGGTACAGTCTGACATAGAGTAGTCCCATATATCTTCACTGAAGAATGCATTTGAGCAAGACCCACCCGGGGGCAAAGGGGCAAAGCCACGCTTGTCTGAGGGCTGGGGTGGTGATTGCAGAGGGAAGAACTCCCTAGGAGGAAGACTCTATCAGTATAATAACCCCGGGACAGCAGCATAACTGACGAGTTTGAGGAAGTGTGAGGAGATGGGTCTGCTCGAAGTCAGTGGAATAAGCAAGCGGTTAGCTCACCGATGAGGTAAGGGATCTTAAGGGACATGATAGGTGATTGTAAAGTTTTTGGCTTTTACTCTATGTGCAGTGGGAAGACACTGAAAGCTTTTGAGCAAGTGATTGACATTATCTGATACATGTTTTAATAGTCCCCCGAGCTGCTGTGTAGAGGGCACTCATGTTCCAGGCAATATGCTAAGTGTCTTAACAGATGACCTCATTTTATCTTCACAGTTCTGAGAGGTACCCATTCTATAGGTGAGAAAACCAAGGTGTAGGGAATTTAAGTACTTACTCAAGGTCATGGGGCTAGTAACTGACAGTGCTGGCTCAAGAGAGACTGGGATCGTGGGTGGTGGTAATGAGAGGAACAATAATACCTATCACTAATTGAGGGTTTTCTAGTTGCTGTCCTGGTTTTTCTCATTGATTTTATTTATTCTCTCGAAACCCCCATCTAGTAAGTATTGTTACTCTTATTATAGATAAGGGAGCAGAGGCTCAGAGAACTTGCCTAGGTTTAGTTTATAACTAGATGCTAGAACTCAAACCTGGGGCACTTCATCTCCAAAGCCCTTTACTTACTCCTCCCAGATAAATATATTAAACTTCAAAATCTCTTTATTGTAAAGAGCCTATAATGGAGTCTTATGTTTAAAAAATCCATTCTTTCTTTTTTGATTGGAGTGCTTAGTCCATGTATTTCTGTAATTACTGAAATAGTTTATTTAATTCTACTTGCTATTTTTTCTATTTTCCCCATTTATTCTTTGTTCTTCTATGCCTCCTTTCCTACCTGCTTTCGAAGTATTTATTTTCCATTTTTCTCCTCTAGGATCTTTTTGTTATCCATTCTGGATTTTCTTGTAGCTTTTATCGTGGAAAGTTATCATGCCTTTCTAGCTTCTCAATATATATTGTAAGCCAACATTTTTGCCACTTCACAAGTAATTCAAGAAACTTACAATAGAGTAATGTCATTTAGCTCCTCCCATTCTTTGTGACGCTACTTAACATTTGACTCCTACATTGTGTTCTCACAAATCTTGCCTTATTTTTGTTTTAAACAGTCAATATTTAAAAAGAATTATACACATATTTATTCTTTTTAGAGCTCCTTATTCCTTTCCAAAGTTTACTATTTCCATCTAGGATTATTTTCCTTCCACCTGAAAGTTTTTCTTTAGTAAATCTTAGAGACAAACTCTGTCAATGTTTGTTTGTTGGGAAGTATCTTTATTTTGGCTTAACTGTTGAAGTACATTTTCTTTTTTTTTTTAAGATATTTATTTATTTATTTATTTGAGAGAGCGAGAATGAGAGAGAGAGAGAGAGCACATGAGAGAGGGGAGGGTCAGAGGGAGAAGCAGACTCCCCGCTGAGCAGCAGGGAGCCCGATGCGGGACTCGATCCCGGGACTCCAGGATCATGACCTGAGCTGAAGGCAGTTGCTTAACCAACTGAGCCACCCAGGCGCCCTGTTGAAGTACATTTTCACTTGATATAATTTTACTTGGTGTTGCAGTTTCCTTTCAGGTCTAATGATGTTAAAGCATTATCTTCTGGCTTCCATAGTTTCTACTGAAAAGTCAGCTATCAGTCTTCTTGTTACTTTGAAGGGTATGTGTCTCTTTTTTGTTCTTTGATTCTTTTCAGATTTTCTTCTTTGTCTTAAATTCTCAGCACTTTGAATATGATGTCCCTAAATGTGGTTTTCATTGTTTTTATTATTCTTAGTGTTCCCTGTTCTTGAATTTGTGAGTGGATATCTTTGATCAGTTTTGGAAAGTTCTCGGTTATCTCTACAATTGCTTTTTTTTAGTCCCCTTCTCCTCTCCTCCTGGGACTTCAATTATACATAATATTGCACTTTTTTTTTTTCCTGTGTACCACAAGTCTCTTATATTTTATTCTGTTCTTTTCACTCTTTTCCCCTCCTTTTGTGTTTCAGTTTGGGTGTTTTTTTGTTTTTTTTTTAATAATCTGGTCTTTGAAGTAGAAATTCTGTGTTCTACGTGCTGTTAAACTTACTTAATTAATTCTTCAGCTTAGGTAATGTATTGTATTTTTTCAGTTCTAGAATACCTATTTGATTTTTTTTTAGCAATTTCAATTCTCCATTGAAAATCTTAATTTTTTCATTCATTTCCCCCTCTATTTTTAAATATAATAATCTTAATTGTTTTAAAATACTTTTCTGCTAATTACTGCATTTGAATTATCTCTGGCTCTGCTTCTATTACTTGATTTTTTCCTTTTGATTATCTTCCATTCTCTTCTCGTGTAGTAATTTTGAATTGTGCTATAGAAATTGGGAACCCAAAAACAAAACAAAAAAAATGCCAGAATGCTCAGATGAAATCCTCTACCATTAAGGGCTCCTCTCTTCCTCTGGTAGGCAGACAGGTAGGGAGTAAGCTGGGTGTGAGATTGGGTTGCTACTTTTAGTAAATTTTAGTAAATAAGCCTATTCACTTCTTTTTTTTGCAAAGGGCATCTTTGGGCTTTCAATGGGGAGCTTAGAAGCTCCTTGTCTCCTCAGCTTTAACGGTTCTGCTCTTCAGAGGTTTTGAGCCTATGTTATAGACTTCCATTTCACATCGGTTCAGAATCTGGCAAATGGTTTAAAGGAAAGAACTGTTGTGCATTCACTGCAAACCCTTATTTCTAGTGAGAGTTTGTCTCCCAGGCACTGGGACTAGACTAGAAAAAAATTTATTCTCTCTTTCTGGTTCAGCACACATAAGCCTTCCCCACCATCCCAGACCTCAAGGGGAATAAGTCTTGTATTTGGCACTTTTCTGTTTTCTAAGCCATTACTCCAGTCCCACACATTCACCAAAAGTTCTACTGTTTTCTCTTTTCCCCCAGTAGGGTCCTGCTTGGCCCAAATCCAGTCTTCAGCCTGCACCCACAATGGGCAAATGCTCCTTGGGAAAGTGAGTATAAGCTCACTTAGGAATTTTAGCTTATCTAATTTCTTTGCATCCATCACCCTTCAGTGTCTTGAATGATGTTTGCAATGTACCTATTTTTTTCCTTCTTGCTACAGTGTGGCTGTTAGCCTGTTGTGACCTTTACATTCTTTCCAAAGTTGAAAGTCCTTCTTAGATGGATGAAGGGTTAGAAATTTTGAAGCTGGGAAGGACTTTGGCATTTACCTAGTACAGTTACCTCATTGGGCATATAGAGAAATAGACGCTCAGAATGGTAAAGTGATTTAGTCAGGGCCCAAAACTAATGAGGCTGGAAACTAGATCTGAGCTAAGTCTGGAGCTGGGTCTTCTAATCCTAAGTCCAGTATTCAGGGGGACAAGGTGGAGAGAAAGAGACAGAAAGAAGGAGAATATACCATGGAAAGGACTCGACCTGAAAAGGAGAACAATTTTGGAGTCTTTGCTGTAGCAATCCAAGTGATCAGCTCTCAAAAATTCATGTTGGAAAACCTAGCTGAGGTCTCAGTAGTCAATCATAAAATTGACTGATAGGACGGGCTGATATCAAAAAGATGAGAATAGGGGATATTGATACTGATGGAATTTCAGGGTGTTGTAGGTGTGTCGTAGGCCCAGGATTTCTGTGCTCCACAGAGTAACTGAGACAAGGACTGTGTCCACGTCCTTTGAAAACATAAAATGTAAACGTTTCTGTCTTTTTCTATGTAGGCAGAGCATCACTGTCGCCTTCTTCCCTCTCTCATTGTCGAGCTAAGCAAGGTCTGAAAGGCAGGGAAGAGAAAGTGCTGGATTAATGATGAGATAGGGCTCTGGAAGCAAGAGCTCAGACTCAACCCTTCCCAAGATGCTCCTCACCCTTCCACCAACACACCAAGCTACTGTGGTCGGTCAGCTCTCACCTCACACACGGGCTAGGAAGAATCATCCGAATTTGCAGAAAGTCAAAATCATGTGATTTTTATGTTTAATCTCTAATATGGTAGTAGTATATTTAAGGTGTGTGGCACTTCGTGCTATTCCTTTTTTAAATGTTTTTTTGAAGTTTGTTTAAGTAATCTCTACACCAAACATGGGGCTTGAACTCATGACCCTGAGATCAAAAGTTGGATGCTGTTCCAACTGAGCCAGCCAGGCACTGCCATCCCATCCTTGAGGAAATGTTTTATCTTTATGTTAAGGCTAGAAGCGGGGTTGCTAAGCAATTTAATGATGTAAACAAGTAAGGGGGTGGGGTTCAGCATCAATGGGGAGTAGTACGTTCAAACTTCTTAGAGGAACAAACTGCATTAAATGATATTATCACTTTATTGTCTACATGCAAATGTGTCCTATTTGTAAATGACTCACATCTCTTCATTAGGGAGGGACATCTTATATATCATCCTTGTAGCAATTTCCGTGACAAAGAAATCCCCATTTATTTAAGATTATCCACTATTGATAATAGCTAACATTTTTGAGTACTTGGCTATATACCAGGCGTTTTCCTAAGCAAGGAATGCTCTACATAAGCTGTTGCATTTAATCTTTACAGTGGTTGTATGAGGTGGGTGCTACTATTATTGTTCTTTTTAACAAATGGGAAACTGAGACTTAGCAAGGGTAAGTAACCTGCTCAAGGTCGTATCATAAAGACAGAGCAAGGGTTCAGTCTGATCCAAAAGCCCATGTGCGAACCATTTTGTACTTATTAGAATGGTCTTTCCATGGTTCCACACTAAGTGGTGCAAATCTTTCTTTTTCAGTGATGGTCAACTAGGGCTTTGTTCCCAAACAACTCCATTCCTTCTTTCTGCTCTGCTCAGCCAGTTCCCTTAGGAACCAGTCTTCTCTCCCAGTTAATGGTGGTCAAGCGGGGTTGCCTAAAACATGAAAAAGGGAAATGAACAGTTTTTGAAAGCAAGACTGACCTGCTATCTTCTCTGCAGCCACCCTCTTGCTGGGTTCTAGCACCTCCCTGACTAAGCGCATTGCCTAAGGTTCTTCACTTCAGTGTTCCTTATCTGGAAAACTGGAATAAGATTCCCCACCTTGCCGGGTTGCTGGGGGAATAAAGTACTCTGTGTAAAGTGCAGACACAAGACAGTGTTTGTCAAATGTGAGTTGCCTTTTCTTTCCTGTTTCTGTCATTTCTTCATCCTTATGAGAGGGTTATCTCTCCTCAAAGTTAGTACCTTGTCTAGGAGATTTCTTTTCTTTTTTAATTTTTTTATTAACATATAATGTATTATTTGTTTCAGGGGTACAGGTCTGTGATTCATCATTCTTACACAATTCACAGTGCTCACCATAGCACATACCCTCCCTAATGTTCATCACCCAGCCACCCCATCCCTCCCACCTCCCTCCACTCCAGCAACCCTCAGTTTGTTTCCTGAGATTAAGAGTCTCTTATGGTTTGTCTCCCTCTCTGGTTTCATCTTGTTTCATTTTTCCCTCCCTTCTCCTATGATCCTCTGTCTTGTTTCTCAAATTCCTCATATCAGTGAGATCATATGATACTTGTCTTTCTCTGATTGACTTATTTCACTTAGCATAATACCCTCTAGTTCCATCCATATCGTTGCAAATGGCAAGATTTCATTTTTTGATGGCTGCATAATATTCCATTGTGTGTGTGTATATATATATATATATACATATATATATATATATATATATATACCATATCTTCTTTATCCATTCATCTGTTGATGGACATCTAGGGTCTTTCCATAGTTTGGCTATTGCGGACATTGCTGCTATAAACATTGGGGTGCAGGTGCCCCTTTGGATCACTACATTTGTATCTTTGGGGTAAATACCCAGTAGTACAATTGCTGAGTCATAGCATAGCTCTATTTTCGACTTTCTGAGGAACCTTCATACTGTTTTCCAGAGTGGCTGCACCAGCTTGCATTCCCACCAACAGTGTAGGAGGGTTCCCTTTTAGGAGATTTCTGAGCACCATTGTTGAGATCCAGACTTCACATGTAACGGGGAGAAGTTTGTAGGATGACTATTGTGAGTCATCCTCCCTCCCTGCCCGTGCTCCCACCCCGAAGAGAGAAATCCCATGATAACACACCCAAGAAGTAGAATTTACGATTCCTTCCCTTCATCTGGAGTCCTCTGAAGTTGAACAGCCCTCTCTGCATGGAGGGGGCATTTTTCTGCTGTGATGAATTTGTCTTCATGACGAACTCGAGCCACTGACCTCCAGGTGGAGCTGCATGAAAGAGAGACAGAAGGGAAAAGAGGGGAAAAAACCAGGTTGGTGCCCTTAAGAAGCAGATAGCCCTGAGAAAGACACAATAAAATACCAAGATGGTGCATGGTCCTTCATGGATTTGCAGGGAAGAGAGTGACTTGTGAACTGGAATTTGGAGAGATGGCCCATGCGTTCAGCCAGCCCAGGGTGGGATTCAAGAGAAATGAGACCTGGTCAAAGGACCTGGCAGTCTTGGTGGCAGTCTTTGGGAGTGGCAGCCCATAGACTGGAGGAAGGACGGCAAAAGACCACTAACGGTCCACGGTGAACTGCATCGCAGCCCAGGATAGGGTTCCACAGGAAAGCAGTTGCTGTCTTTCACATGCTGCTATCTTCCAGGCACGAAAATAGATGACTGAAATAGAGGATCTCATCTCATATAATCCTAAAAACCAACCTTTGACGTGAGCCCATTTTGATGGTGAAGAAGTTGAAGTACCAAGAGATTAAACCTGCCCAGGATCCCACAACCAAGTGAGCTATAGGATTGCAGCGTAGGTCCATCTGCAGACAACAGCCATGCTCTCAGAAGCCTGGAGCCACCTGCTGGCTGTGTGACTAAGCCCTTCTCACTTTCCTGGGCCTCAGTTTCCTTAGGGGCTGGATGGAGATAGTAATGGTCTACTTGAATTGTTTGGGAGTGATGCTTTGCTCGAATCCTTTTCTCTGGCAATAGGACCCTCACTGTAGTTCCTGATAATTGGTCATTTTTGTACTCTGATCATACTCCAAATGGAGTATGTTCAGACCAGGGTGGGCACTGACCCAAGGGAGGGATGGAAATAGAGAATGACAGATGCCAGAACTACCTCATTTTTGTCTGGTCTGTCCTAAAGCCTGATTTGTTCAGTTTTTCCTAGATCTGATGAGACTGTACCTCAACCTTACAGTAATCCCCAACCCTCTTTGCTTCCTATTTTTTTTTTTTTTTGAGCTGAATTGAGCTTCTGTTACCTGCAACCAATAGATAGATCCGTGACCAGAACAAATACTTTCCTCATGGACTTAGTGTGAGGAATCCACGAGATAAGGAAAATTACCAAGGGCAAATGGCTGAGACCATAGCTATTTATCTTAGTGAGTAAAATAGCAATTTGGCCTTTATAATTGGGTCCTAAGATTTTCAGTTTATGGAATGCTTCATTATGTCAAAAGGGGGATTTGCACAAATTTCACTTATACTTTTCCTGCCAAGAGGAAACAAAGGGGCTGATGGTCGTGTCAAACTAACGACACACAGCCCTCAAGTTCTCTGTGTTGGGAGAGAGTGGCTCCAGGCTGGTCATCTGGTAGCCACTTTAAATCAGGTTTCCACTGGCTCCAGACTGCACCCTGCAGAATCTTCTAGAAGGTGTCGTAGACTGACTGAATGGCAGACCACCTGACTGGCTGGCTGGCTGGCCGGCCACACCACTGTCTCACTCGGGCGAAGGTCCTGAGAAGGGAGTGTAGCTGAAATCCAACATGCCATCTCACCAAGGAGACTTCTTATTTGATTTGGCTCAATGGCATTGACATGTCATGTCGTCATATCTGGTCCCGGTATGGCACAGGCACGTAAACACAGCCTGAGAATACAAAGTTGCTTCTTTTAAGAAAAAAATAAATTTCACCCTGGACATTTTAAGACTGGGTTATTTAGTATCACAAGTGCCTTGCCTTTGGGCAGATGATTCAGGAGGTTTGAAGTGCTGGTCACAAACAACACACTTTCCTCGGGCGGCGGGTTGTATTTGTCACCAAGTTGCATATTGCTTTATTTATCACGGACCTCAGGGGTCCAGGTCTTCTTTTGTTTTCGGATAATTTCAAAACCTCTTGGATAGAGGCGAAGACGTGTCAACCTGCTTCTCCCAGACCGCCTCCGCCCACACACCCCATTCTCCTGCTTTCTCTGCAGAGGGCTTCGAGTCGCTCTCCCCACGCCAGCCAGGCAGCAGAGGAAGCAATGTTTTTTTAGTGAGTTCTCCCCTACGGCTGCTTTATTACTTCACGCGTACCATGTAAATCACCAGGCAGAGCGTGGCCCTTGGGTGAACCTCGTTCTGAATCTCAGTTGACTGGTGCAAGGATGGCCAGTATGTTTTCCTGCTTCTTCTCATGAATTGCACTTTTCTCAGCTTTTGCCCATTAGGATCAACTAGGAGCCTTTGAAATAAAGTGCCTTCTGTTGGCATTATTAAGGGTTCCCTCCCCCAACCCCCCTTTTCTGCAATAAAGCAGCACGTCAGTGCTTACTCTCTTCGGGAGAATTTTGGAAAAGGTTCATGGGAGAGGGTATGGTGCCATATACATACGATGCTGACCTTTAATTCATATGATTTCTCAGAAGCGAATGCTGAATCCTGCTTTGTGGTTGGTGTCCTTTTGCTGCCGATGTCTTCAGGAAAAAGAAACTGCATCATAATCTGATATTAGTGGATCATATCGTAGGCAACGCCCAGAAATCTTTTTTTGGACCAGCCTTCACCACAGTGGGTGGAAGGGGTTGGGAAGTAGCCCTTTCCCAGTTGCCTGCTCTGTTACTAGAATCTTGGTGGCATAGGTCGTGTCGAGTCTACTGGGACCAGATATCTACTTACAACTGTCCTGAATGGGTTAACCTGAGATGTTATGAATCAACATTTTATGTCTACCAAGCCTGTGAATGTTAAGTACATGCAAGCGTAACAGTCTCCCTTTTTCCGGTATTTACTGTATGCCAGCATGAATCCTAGCTCATCTTAGCCTCCAAGTAGCCCCTGAAGTCATAATAACGGCTACGATTTACTGAGCTTTCACTATGGGCCAGCAGTTATTCCAAGCACTGTCCAGGCACAGATATATTCATTGAACCCTCCCCATAATCCTATGAGGCGGGCACAGTTTTTCAAGCCATGTTAGAAATGCGGAAACTGGGGGCGCCTGGGTGGCTCAGTCGTTAAGCGTCTGCCTTCGGCTCAGGTCATGATCCCAGGGTCCTGGGATCGAGTCCCACATCGGGCTCCCTGCTCGGCGGGGAGCCTGCTTCTCCCTCTCCCACTCCCGCTGCTTGTGCTCTCTCTCTCTCGCTGTCTCTCTCTGTCAAATAAATAAATAAAATCTTAAAAAAAATTAAAAAAAAAAAAGAAATGCGGAAACTGGGCTACTCAGAGAGGTAGGTAACTTGCTCAAGGTCATACAGTTGGCAGGTGGTGAGGCTGGGATTCCAACCCAGAGGTCTGACCTCGAGTTCCACGTGACAGAGGACAGCGGTCTCTGCAAAAGATCCATGGTGAGCCAGCACAGAGTTCCAGTTCCTTCTGGGACTACAGGGCAAGCCTCTCCCTCCACTGGGTCAGGACTCCTCTGCTCTCAGATTCGGCTGATTCTTGCTATTTTTGCCACAGGCAGACTGTGCTCTGGTTGGGGCCCTGTGACTACACTGCAGTTTTCTCCAGCTCTGCTCACGTAATTCCTCGGCTTTCCCTTTAAATACAGCCTTTGTCTGTTCATTGCTACCAAGATTGGCTCTTCTGATGCTTCCTGCAATATACCCACCTCTAATTGCCAAGAAATGCCTCTCTCTGGGATTGTTTACATGTCTCTACGGCGCTGTCTGCCCCAACGATGCTCTCCATGCCCTGTTTGTGCTCCTCTCTTCTATTAGCATTCTCTGCCGCATGAAGGAAGGATGTGAAAAGAGCCCCATTTCTCTGCCTTTGCTGGGAAGACACATTTTAATATTGGGATTTCGGCTGAAAAGTGCCTGTCCCATTGTGTACCTCTGTGGTACAATGAAATCTCCCCCAGTGATAGCTCAGGAATGTTCTGATTAATTTTAAGTACTTTATAGCCAGGTTGCCTAAAAATAGGAGTCCCGCCTTCCATGTTGAGACAGAGCAGTCAAGAGGAATGGACGTGGACTTTGGGGTCAGGCAAACCCAGGTTTGCCTCTCAGGTCCAGCAGGTACCAGCCGTGTGACCTTTGACCACTTACTGAAACTCTCTGAGCTTTTTGTTCCAAAAAAAAAAAAAAAAAAAAAGAGATAACAACATGTCAGAGAACTTTTTGGGGATCAAAAATAATAGTAGAGATGATGTTCCTGGCATAGACCAGTTATGCAATTGTTTTTCTTTTCTTTCGTCACATTTCCTGCCAATATTTCTGCCAATATTTGGCCGTTACACTTAACCTTTCTGGAACTCATTTTAAAAATGAGGTATCAGGATAAATTAACTGCCAAGGCCTCTTCTAGCTCTAAGTGCCTCCTGTGTCAATCTTTGTAAATGTGCTGAGTGGTGAGTCTCCTATGTAATCTCATGCTGTCCCCTTAACAACCCTTTGAGTTAGGTCCCGTTACAATTGACATTTTATAGATGAGGAAACTGAGGCTCGGGCAGAATGAGTAACTGGTCAGGGTTACTTAATGAGCAGTCTGCTAGGAAATGAGGATTTGAACCCAGAGTCTACACACCCAGAGTCTCAGCACCAAACCTATTTCAAGGATCTATTGATCCTTGAAAGATGGCCGCTCCTCAATTGCTCTCAAGGCTCGTGAGCATTCAGACCACGCACCACCTACACTACAATGTGGTGGGCTATGTCCTGCCCAGCAGGTGTATCGACAGGATGTAACTCCAGAAAGATAGGAATTTCACTGGAACGATAGGACAGTGCCACACACAGGACACGAGCAGAGGACAAGGAGTTCCTGAATCGCTGACTGATGGGCCAGATGTCTCGCCTAGCCACCTAAGCAACCTGGGCAGATACTGTGTATGGTGACCACAGAGACTGAATTGACTGCTGAGTGAAATTACTGGCGAGCATGTCTGCGTCACTCCTTGGGGAGACCAGGGCTCTTTCTGGAGCCACCACACTCCCTTATCTAATTTCTGGCCTGTAATATGCTGTGGGTTTAACAACCATCTAACCAAGCTCGTTAGGACTGTGCTTTGAATAAGAGTCAGCATCCTCTCAGGAAGCCTAGGCAGTGGTCCGGGAAGTGTGAGGACTTGGAAGGTATGGTATTTCTGTGTCATCAGAGAGAAAGAAAAGCCATTCACAATAATGTGAAGCCTACCAAATGTTTAAATTAATTTGCATACACAAATACTTCGATGTTTGTGTCTGCTATACCCACATTTGGCTCTGTTTAAACATTCTGTTCCTTGCTGATCTCAAATGCAGTTTCAGGGAGTAGCCATCGTCAACTTTCCCATGGAAATTGCCTAAAACACCAGGTGCTGACTCCTGGCAATTTTATTGGTGTATCTTTCAGGAACCCACACTGGCATTAAAATTATCTTTTGGTAGAAAGCTAATACCCTCTTTCAGGGCTTTGTTACCTTTTTTTTTTTTTTTAAATCTGCTGCTGCTATATTGGGTTATAGTTTAGCGACGTTACAGATACACTCTTGTGCTTAGGTGATTCTAATGTGCTATTTTCTGTAAATTATTGAATAAAAACTCACCCATCAGCAGTGTTTCAGATCCAATTGAATTTTTATTTCACTTTAAAACCTTAACAACCACCAGGAAAATTGTGCAGTAAGACCACAAGTGGCAGCCAACATCTTTCATCAAAGAAACTCAAAATACTTCCCAAACATTCATTAAACCCCATCGCACCATAGACCAGTTGTACGTTGTATTTTTTTCTTTAAAAAAAAAATCAATGCAAGAAAGTAGGTGACAGATGTGCACAGCAGAAGAAAATGAAAACTTCTTGGGGAAACAAATTTGAGTTTTCAAGTAACAAGGGCATCTACTCTCTCTTAATAAAATGATATTCTGCTCCCTGATCACATTCAACTGCTCTTCGTACATATAAAGCTGTTGATCCGATCTTTCTTTCTAAGAGCATTATTCTCTTGGCATGGGCAGAAATATTTGCTTCTTGCTTTTGTTGCAATCAGACATGGTAAGGCTGTGGCCTACAGGGAAACCTTACCAGTTTCTAAGGTAACCAAGAAGTTGGAAATTCCCTTTCCTAGTATCACACCCCATGTCCTTGGCCCACTAGGAGCTGAAGGATTCTAAGCCAGGTGGAGTCCCTTGCAGTTACCAGGCCTTGTGGAATGAGAGTTGGGGCATAGGCCTGGCTTGAAGTTTTGAGGTCATACAAGGAACTGGGATGCAGGGAAACATGAATTCATCTTGACACTCCCATTACCGCTCACCCCTGCAACCCCCTCACAAAGAAAGCTAAATTGCTAAGCTTGACATTGCAGTGTCCTTTTCCAAGAAATCTTCTGACTCACCCAAGCAGTAGTACCACCCTTGAAATAGATGTTGGCTATGAATTTGCTAGCATTTTGGTTGTCCTTGAGTCTGGTTTAATTGCTCCAATCCCCATCTCCCCAGACACATCAAATCATGCCTCCTGGTAGCTTATGGTTGCCATGCCTACTGGGTTCAATATCTTGGATAGTCTTCCTCAATTATTAGTTTTTGCATCTAGTGCAATATTTTCACCATATGAATGTTAGTTGTTGCTGTTTATTATTATTATTATTAGTGTCTTTATAACTATAGTAGTTAAATCAACAATCTTAAAGAACTAGGTACCATATACAACAATAATAATACCTTTCATTTTTAAAATGCTTTCACAACTTGTATCTCATATCTTGGATTCATTTCTTTATTTGCTCATTTATTCGCTCATTCAGCTAAGAGACTTCTATGGTCTCACTGGGGATAAAACAATAATTAAAATGTGGTTCCTGGTTTCAAGGAGCTGACAGTGCAGAGGGGAGACACCAGACATATAAACAGATGCCAAGGAGACAAGGGCTGTGCTTGAGCTGATCCTCAAATTATCTTATTTACCAACGAGAAAACGAGAGAGGAAGCAAAAAGACCTTCTCAAGGTCACACAGCTTGTTATTTGAAGAAGAAAAGCTAAAATGCAGGCTTTCTGGTTATTAAGTCGTGGCATTTTTGACAATTCTGCCCTTCAGTTTCCTTTAGGGCAGTGGTTCTCAGAAAGACTGGGCCTCGGTCTCCAACAGCAAGCAGTATTGGCACTGTCTTGTTAGAAATGCAAATTCTCAGACTCCACCCAAGACTACTGAATCTGAATTTCTGCAAGGAGTGCCCAGACCCCTGTATTTCGGTGAGCTCTCCAGGTGATTCTGATGCACAAAAGTCTGAGAACCATTGCCCTGTATCAGTGCTTCTCAAACTTCTATGTGCATAGGACTCGTCTGGGGATCTTGTTAAAAATGTAGATTTGGATTCGGTAGATCTGGGGAGGGGTTTTTGATTCTGCATTTCTACCAAACTCCTTGGCTATGCTTATGCTGCCATCCTTGCTTGAGGAGCGAGAATATATAGAGAATTAACATCAACAGAGAGCACTGATTAAGCCCAGCTGATGAGTAATGCTGGGTGTCAAGTGAAATCAATAAAATTATTCCCTGCCATCTAGGTCATCTAGGAACCTAAACACTAGCACAGTGTTCAGATGGATAGACTCCCAGGGCATAAAAGCTAACAAACAACAACTAAAGGTGTGTGTGTTTGCACGTGTGCATGTGTGAGCGTGCACATGCAGGGATGTACATGCATCTACACACACAGAGAATGGGCAAATATTTGAAGAGACTATGTTACATAGTAACACTTCTCTTATCAAGAGATCATTTGGATATACAGGTATTGCAACCAAACACAATCAAGAACCAGGAGGCCAGAAACATTTCTCCAAGTAGTCAAAATGAATATCACGAAGTCAGTCATTTTTATTGATAATTTGTCCTTTAAATAATTAGGATTTATTTTTATTTTAGACAAAATCCTCACATAGTCACATTAAAAGCAGATGTGGAAGAGTAAATTGGATAGGCAGGGTCAAGACGCCATAGCCAGGCATTCTGGAGTTAAAGCAGTGCCAACTGGCAAGAGGGAAAAGTGTGTGTGTGTGTGTGTGTGTGCGCGCACGCGTGCATGTGCGTGCATACAAACACCAACTTAGCAGATTGAAACCATTTAATATAGAGGAAACACATGAGTAAACATTAATAAAGAACATTGTATAGAACGCAGAATGTTATAATCACAGAAACATGCAGCAAATATTAAAATTACAAAATGTTCAAGATATTTGGAAAGCATATAAAGCATTTTAGATAGTTTTCCCCCAAAAATGGTAGGGTTGCTAGATTTAGCAAGCAAAAATATTTTATTTGGCAATCCAAAAAATGGCTAAAAATAAGAGGGCTCGATAATCTCTGGGAATTTCATTGATATAGGTTGCCAGGTTTTCTGAAATGCCTGTTAAGCATTGTTGTAAGAGGAGGTTGTGGGGGGGGGTGACCGATCTATGAGCTGTAGGAGTTGTGTGTTTGGACAAGGAAAGTCTCAGGCAGATTTACTCTGGGCCTCTCCATTGGCTAAGAAGGGCATTACTTGTCAGGATTGCTCCCCGCTGTAAGCAACGAAGACCAACGAAAGGTTGCTTATACAGGAAAAGATTATACTGGTCTCATGCCAGGGAAGATCAGAATTGGCAGTCCAAGACAGGCATGAACCAGCAAAGTCATCAAGGGTCCAGATTATTTTATTCTTACTATTTCATCTACCTTAACATTGTACATGGCTGCTGTATTTCTAGACACTAAGTCTAGGTCTTAGGCAAGAAGAAGGGGAAAAGAGGGACACCCGGGTGGCTCAGTCAGACTCTTGGTTTTGGCTCAGGTCATGATCTGGGGTCATGAGTTCGAGTCCTGCAAAGGCTCTGAGCAGGGGTCTGTTTGAGGATTCTCTCTCTCCCTCTGCCCCTCCCCCTACTCTCTCTCAAATAAATAAATCTGAAGAAGAAGAAGAAGAAGAAGAAGAAGAAGAAGAAGAAGAAGAAGACGAAGAAGAAAAGAAGAAGAAGAAGAAAAGAAAACCAAGGTAAAGTGGCTAAGAGCACACCAGAAGAAATGGCCTCTGAAAAGTTCCTATGAGTTGTACCTGTGAATTTCTTTTTAATCATCTTAGCCAGAACTGGATCATATGGCCATTCCTAATTGCTGGGAGTCTGGAAAGTTGTTTTAAATTGGACACATAAACCTTGAATAAATTCAAGATTCAGTTGGTAAGAAGAAAAGGGGAAAATGAATGAATATTGGGTGGGCAATTAGCAAGTGCGCATTTTTTTTTTTTGAGTGTAGTTGACACACAATGTTACATTAGTTTCAGGTGTACAACATAGGGTTTAACATCTCTGCACATAGCTACCATCTGCCACCACACAACACTACTCTAATATCATTGACTATATTCCCTGTGCTGCACCTTTATTTCCATGACTTACTCTTTTTGTAACTGGAAGCCTGTATCTCCCACTCTTCTCCACTCATTTTGTCTGTATTTATAGGTATGTTCTGTTTTTTTATTTGCTTGTTTGCTTTGTTTTTTATATTCCACAGATAAGTAAAATCATAGGGTATTTGTCTTTCTCTGTCTTACTTATTTCACTTAACATGATATCCTCTAGGTTCGTCCATATTGCTGTAAATGGTAAGATCGCATCCTTTTTTTAGCTGAACTACACACACACACACACACACACACACACACACATACACACACACATACACACATCGCTCACATCTTCTTTATCCATTCATCTATTGATGGAGCAGAGTGTGTTTAAAGAAAATTTATGGAGGATGTAGTATTTCAATAGTAGATGAAAGAAAAAGAAAGGATGGGTGAATGATGGAGGAATCCCAAAGAGATTTGGAAGCATGAGTGAAGAGCTTGTATGAGAATGGATATTCATAAAAATTATTACATGACCTCAAGGAGGGGTCGAATTGTCCAGTTCAAAGACCTGGAACATGTTATTTTGCTTGATTCTCTGTAAGCTTAGTGCTGAGTGACGAGTTTTACATATTTATTTGACAGTTATTAGTAGACCGTGTTGCTTCTCAGTCTCGTTTAATTTGAGAGACTTGGAAGGCAAGGTCTCTGAGCAATTGATAATCTGGTATAGGGCTCATCTTATGATATGACATTATTTTAACCACCATTACAAGCAAGATGGGAGCATCTTTGCAGTTTCCATAGCATCCTCGGCTTAGACTAGTGAAATCTATAATACTATACATAACAAATGACTGGGTTACATTAAGAAAACAGTGAGACATGGGGGAGAGCTTCACAAAATAACATTTGAACCAGACTTTAAAGGATGAGTAAGATTTCACTGACTGATACAGACACAGAGACACTTCAAGATACTGCATTGTTAGAGAACTGTTAAATTACCTCGAAAAGATGCATCTTGCTATGTCAAGAAGATGGATTCACCTATTTCATAAAGAAAATTTTGTGAGAAAAAGTGGATTTCTCAAATGCTGCAAAGGCTTTCGGCTTTAATTCTGCTTCAATTATCCAGAAAATACCGTTCCAAGTCCTTTGAAATGATCAACCTTTTCCCCGAATCCTAAAGCCTCTTTCTTGTCACAGTGTGTTTTGTGGACATTTCCTTCCTTCCTCTCCTGCAGATATTATGAGTAGCTCAATCTTGTTCATGTCTTGACAGGTAAGAAGGTGGCAGTCTCTTATTTCCTCCATCTAAGCAACAGTGTCAAGAACTGTTCCTCTCTGGCTTGATATTTGTATTTTTGGGGCGGGGGGGGAGCAAAAGGAATGAAGAACAAAGTCGGGAAAGGAGGTTAAGAACATGTCGCTCCAGACCCTGGGAGTACTCAAATCAAGCTGCCAGATGCAACAAGAATCTCTCTAATAAGGAAATTAGAGCATGATCATTTCTGGCGATGTGACTCTGATTCTAAATAGGTCTTACAAATAGACTGTGATTGAACTTGGAAACATAAACAAATTGGCTTTGTGGAATAAAGGCTGAACTACATTTTGGGTAGAGAATTAGACTGCTTTTATGGGAGGTACTCTGGGAGAAGGGACAGCTATTTTAATGACAGCATATGCATTTCTGAAACATACTGGCTTCTCTTTAGAGAATCAGGGCTGATAAACTCAAAAGAAAGTTTCCCAACAGGGTCCCTAAGAAGACAACTGATAAAGACAGGGAATGGGCAGTGTGTATTTGAAATTCCTCGTTCAGATGCCAAGAGGAGAGGTGCCATTTAAAAATAATAGATTTTAAAATATCAGTAGCTTAAAAAATTCTAGTCTGTTATCTCCCTTGGACATTTCTGTTGTCTCTGGGAGGGTTGGGGATAGGGGTTCTTTAAGCTCTATTAATACATTCTCTCTTATAAATATTCATGTCATGTTCCTGGAGCCTCCCCCAGTGCCTCAGTATGGGCTCCCCACCCGAGCAAGAGTGATGCCAGAGGAGATGCTCAATTTCTAACGAGCCCCCAGGTCAGCCTCAGACAACCCAGAGCCACTTGAAAGCACCAAAGACTTCTCAGTCGAGATAAAGGGTTATAAATGTCTGTGTGTCCAAGCTGATATTCCACATGAGAGGATTAGTTTCCACTTTCTGTAAACTCTCCCTGCTGTTAGAAGTAGTCATGGTTTTGTGTATTTTGTGCTTCACATAGGGAGAAAACAGATCTGCTGATCGGAAAGATGCTCTTTTTTGTTTCCCCTTTTCTAAATCCACTGATTACTCGCTAAGGCCTGATCCATTATTGAGTGCAAGTCAGCAAAATCTCTCTGAGAGCGATAGGTTCCTAATTTAGAAACATAAAGTGTTGGACCCAGTAGGGATCCCAAGGTCACTGGCTTGTTGGGTAGGAATTTAGATTCGGGTCATGCAGAGTACATTCCATTATCTCGAAGTGCTTACACTATGGAAATTTTTCCTATGATCTAACCCTAGATCTTTTTGTGCTGTTCTCCCCATGTCAGGGATGTCACTAGGAAGTGGATGAAGTCTAGAGCTGTGTTTACTCATTCCCCCTTATTGGGATATGGGTCTCTCACACTCCCAGGGCCCGAGTGGTTAATTTCTCCCACAGAATGCTTTCTAGGCCCAAGTGATGAGCATACACAGCTTTTGTCCACACTATGTCTATAGCCCCACTTTACACATGCACGTTTTCAATTGTATAGGGTAATAAAATATTTTGCTAGAAGCAGCTTATATTGTCTTTGATTTTTATTTCGGTGATAGTTTATTTTCATGTCTGATTCAGTTTTAAATGGTCTTTAACTCTAATATTTCAGTTCCCTGCTGCTGCTTTTTCTGTCAAGCAGATAGAAATTTATAAATGAATTACCAAGTGAGCTCCTTTCTTAAATGGAACTCAAATTAATTCACAGTGAAAATAAAATTTCTACTCTCCTTAACTCACCCACTCACTGTAAACAGTTTATTTTTTTTACAAGGTGTTTTCCTTAACAAGCGCAGCACAGCAGAATACACATCAAACTGAATGTCCTGTGACCTACATTATAGACATAGCTCTTCACAAACGGGTGAATCTGGACAAATCATACATAAAAGAATGGAGTTATGTTAGGTGCTTTGGAGGATGAGCTTCTCAGACTTTTTACCACATGTATTAGTTTGGGTTTTCCAGAGAAACAGAACCAATAGAGAAAGAGATATAAATAACATATAATATATAGAGAGATATATCTATATCTATCTATCTGAGAGAGATTTATTTTAAGAAATTGACTCATGTGATTATGGAGGTTTGGCAAGTCTAAAATCTGCAGGGTGGGCTGGCAGATCTGAGACCCATGGAAGAGTTGCAGTTTGAGTCCAAAGATGATTTGCAGGTAGAATTCTCTCTTCCTAAGGGGAAGTCAGTCTTTTTTCTATTAAGGCCTTCAACTGATTGGATAAGGCCCACCCACATTATAGAGGGTCATCTGCTTTACTCCAAGTTTATATATTTAAATGTTAATCTCATCTAAAATATTCCTTAAAAAAATTTGTGTACAGAAACATCTAAAATATTGCTTGACCAGATATCTGGAGACAATGGCCTAACCAAGTTGAGACACAAAATTAACCATCACACAATATGTAAAAATCACCTGGGACACTTGTTAAACATAGATTCCTGGGCTCCATCCTCAGAGATTCTGATTCTAATTGCAATTCTAATAAAGCTCCCAGGAGATGCTGAGGCAGCTGTTCTAGGAATTACTTTCTGAGTGGTATTGTTCTAGGTATGCTATTGTATGATCATGGGCCAGCCTCTTCTACAGGTGTGGAAACTGAAGCCCTGAGTTATAAATGGGCTTATCCAAAGAATCTTATATAGTTAGGTATTCTAACCCAAATCTTCAAATTTTAGTCCGGGACTCGTTCTTCTTAACCTACTAATCATACAAATGAGCTTTCTTAGGATGACCTCCAGCTTTGTAATTAAAATTTCCTCAAAATCAAAGGGAAGCAGTGGGATTTTTCATAGACCTTGGCAACCTGATTCTAAAATTCACATGGAAGAGAAAAGGCCAGGATTGGTCAAGGCAATTGTGAAAAAGAATAAGGAGGAAAGACCCATACTACCATATCTGCAGGTGTTCTATAAAACTATAGCGATTAAAGCACCATAGTATTGACAAACAGACCGTGAGAACAAATCAAGAACCCATAGTCAGGCCATGGATATTTGAGGTGTTCATGACAGAGGTAGCATTATGAGGTAGAGATGAGCTATCAATAAATAACTGCTAAAAAAAGGACTATTCGTGTGAGGAAAAACCATCCTTCTTACCTTCTTACTTCTTACTGAAATTTAAAAATAAATTTCAGATGGATCAATGCAGAAGCAACATTTTAAAACTTTTAATAGAAAATTTAATATTTTTTTATCAGGGCATATAAATATTTCTTAAGTGAGACACAAAGCACAAACCACACAGTAAAATAATAACAATAAGCCAAAATTTGTTGTGCTATTTGATGTCCCACACAATATTCTGTGTCCATTGTATATTCTAAGTCATGTGATCCTCATGAGAACCCCATGAGGCAGTTATTCTTATGATCTACATAAAAGACTGAGGCATAGAGACCCTATTAACTACCTCAACCTGAGTGTGTGGTACATGGAACAGGTGGGAGGTGATCCCGGGCATTCTGGCTCCAGAGTCACTGCTCTATGCTGCCCCTCAAGAGAGAGAAATTGATGACATTCAAGTTAAAAGAATATATATCACATGAACTAAGTAAAAATACAAATCTATAATAGAAGAAAATATTTTTAATGCATATAACCATCAAAGGATTTTACACACACACATGTACACACTTACAAATCAATTATGAAAAAAGAAACAATCCGATAGAAAAATGGGCACAGCTTATGACCAGTCACTTCTTTGAAAAGGCAATTCAAATGTCCATAATTGTAGGAAAATATTCATGCTAGTAGACATAGAAATCAGTAGAATCCCTTTGGAGGGCAATTTGGCAATATCTATTAAGGTAGAAAGTGTACGTTCCTTATAATCGAGGAAATTCTTTGTATATACCAAGATAGATTTTGCAAAGTCATTCCAGCAAAAAATTGGAGATAATAATTCAGTGAAGAAATAGTTCAACAAATTGTAGGATAATTACATTTTGGAATACAAAGTAAAGTAGATCTCGATATATCTATACAGATAAAGTTTAAAAACTCAAAGTTGAGTGGAAAAAAAAAAAAGAAGCCAAAAAATGACACTTAACATATGATTCCACTCGAGTAAAGTCTAAACTCTCACAAAATAATGCTGTACGCTGTTATGGGTGTACAGTGTTGCCATAAGGATATACATCTACTTCAGGATAAGATTATCTTTGGGGGGGTGGGCGGTGGGCAAAGGGAGAGATTGGAGGATGAAGAGAGGAATGCAGCTGTTACCTTATTTTTTTTTTTTTATTTAAAAAATCTCTAAGAGACATGACAAACAGTAAGATGTGTTAAATCTGGGTGGTGGGTATCTGAGTGTTTTATTATTTTCTATATATTTGAAATTGTCCCTAATGACATGTTTTTAAAGAAATAAAAGTACCATCCCCACAGTTATTATATTTAGTATACAATCGTATTTTTTCTGAGAAATAAAATCATGGGCTTCCTCCTTTGTGTATATTATTTTTTCTCAGGTATCTTTTTCTACTGATTATAAAATCTTTGAGTTGGAAGAAAATTTAGAGGGTGTTTGTTCAAATCTACCACTTAAGACAGGCACTTCTGGATTCAAATTGGTGTTCCAGGTAAAAATACTTGTTAGAATTCTCATTTATGCTCAATAATCTGGAAAATATGGTTTTGGTTAACTGGATATTTTGTTTTAACTGAGTCAAGGTCCACGGATAAAGAGTTTTTTAAAAAGTAGAACATAATAAATTGCACTTAGCTTTAATACTATGCTGAACACATACTTTTAACTGTAATGACACAGAAGGCTGTAAAGAATTTCAGGGTCATCAGTATAACCATCAGTTATCATTATTTTGGTAATATTATATGGAAGGGCCAATTGAAAGAGATCTGATTGGTAAAACGTCAGTTAATTTGGAATAAAAGGAATAGATGGAGAAAAGGGAATTGTCATTTATGGAGGTATTGTGGGCTGTGCTTTAGATATATAATTTCATTCAAGACTTGCAGCAATCCTGAAAGGTAAGTGTTCTTATTCTTGATTTTCAAATAAAGACATTGCAGTTCAGAGAGCTGAGGTAGAATTTACCTTAAGTCCTGTTTGGAAAAATTACCCCAGTCCTGCAAATAAGGCAAACAGATGCCTGTGTGTCCTTTGACATCATACTGGAGCTTTATCTAATTGGAGCCCACAGAGTGTTAGTTTTCTAGGAGTTTGTACCTTTGTTTGACTTGCTATTTGCTATTGCTTCTGTTCACAGGTGAACTTGTGAATTGTTTGTTTGTTTGTTTGTTTGTTTGTTTTGTAGTAAGCTCTATGCCCAATGTGGGGCTTGACCGACCCTGAGCTCGAGGGTCACATGCTCTACCGACTGAGCCAGCCAGGTGCCCCTCCTAACTTCTGAATCTTTGTCGTGAAAGTGCAAATGATTTCCATATCCAGTATAAAATGTAATTCTGAAGATCATTTCAATCTATCTTTCTATCTATAGATATAGTTTTAGTCCTTCCAATTCTTGAACCAATTTTACAATCCTACTGCCTCCCTCATTAATAGGGCAAATGAACTTTGCCATGTGTTCTCTGTATATTTGTATAACAGTCAAGATTTTACCTTATTAAAAATACCTTGGCAGGCCCACAGCTCAAGCCAGGGCTTCAGCTCCAGAGCCACATGCTTTTGCTTTCACATCCTCTTTTTGGCCATATGTAGTGTACTTCGTTACTGAAAATCCAAGCTTAATTAAGGAACTAGTCCTCTTCAGTGGGGGCAGGAAGAATCTCATTGTTGGAAAACAGTGCCAGTTCTCATTAATCTGAGAGGTGGCAACAAAAGGGAGAAATCCCATCTCTGGATGTGCATCTCCTAATACGCAGAGGTCTCACCCCTTGGGCCCGTGCATACAATTACTACCTCCCCCTGGCCAGTAAACAGAGGGATGGGACGGGTTATCCGCAATTTTGTTGCATGTGTTTTGTACATATGTACAAAATATATGTATCTTGTACTATTTCTCTCGCACTTCATAGGCCCGGTTGTATAGAATGTGCTACTTTGAGTATTGTCAATGTCCCTCTCCATAATTTCTATCGCCATCTCCACCCAACTGATTTGTAGCTCTATAATGAATCCCTATAAGCTGGGTCATTTTACAAAGATAGTCCTGTTGTATAAAGTCCAGTAGTATACATTCACAAACATATACCACAAAACCTTGCTCATTCAGTGAATTAAGGGAAGGTGGGACTGAATGAGTGGATGTGGAATTGTGGGCCTTTTTCAAGGACCGAAGTAGTATTGTTTTCAAGTACATATATGCTGGTATTTCGTTTATGAAACTATACCCGGTATTTGTCCTTAGGGACTTAATTAATAGGGCGATAAAAGTGTATGTAATCATCTTACCAACAGAAAGAATAAGTGGGCATTTCTTTAGTGATTGTAAAGTTAAGCAGGTTAAACCATCTTAGTTTCCATATAAACCTTTCTAGATTATCAGTTGAAACAGAATAACCTTTCTTGATAAGAAAAACCAATAGAATTCTTTCAAATCCAAAGAAGGGATATGTGACCTACAGAGGTTTCCATGCTTCTGCATTTTTCCCCTATAGGTTGTTACCTCGTTAAAGGAGGTAATTGGCTAAGTCCACATCCCTGGTAACACCATCTTGAAGCAAAATGTTAAACAAGGTCTCCTGGCAACTGGCAACTACTGGCCACTGCCCTTTTGCCCAGAAAAAGGGGGCTACTGTTGAACCGGGCGGGACCCAGAGGACGCAGGCTGGTGGTCGGGCAGAGCTGCCTGCTGATGCTAATTACCCTAGCCCAGCGCTTCCCTTCTGGGGAAGTAGGAGGAGAGAAACTCATGCCAAGTTCTTGCGCAAGGTCAAATGTTTCTGGAGGAAGGCAGCCAGGGTTAAATTAGCAGTCAGAATGAGGTGGAAAGCTGGGTGGGGAAAAACAGGCTGAGAGAAGGCGGGGGGAGAAGTCTGGAAATTCAAATAAAGACGGCAGTAAAAAGTAATTACTAACACATTTCCCAACTTGGAAAGCCAGCCACATCCCACACCAGGGCCAGACTTGGAGCTGTCCTGTTCCAAGAAGGTTGGAGCAGGCTCAGGGACAGGAAGGGACTGTGCAAGCCAGCTGCCTGTCCCTGGCTTTGGAGCTGTGCTCCCAGAAAAGGAAAATACATCTTGAAAGGGAAAGCAAAGGACATTGCTGCCTAAATTCTCCACTAAGATAAACATTCTCCATACAATGTGTCTGTCCTTTCAGGACTATTGAACAGAAAAAAAAAAAAATCATCAAACATCAAAACAAAAGAAACAGAAGTCTTTTAGGAAAATAGAAGACTTTGTGAACCTAAAATATCTCCCTTCTCTGCTGTTCATCAACATAACTGGAGAAAAGAAACTGTTTGTGGGAGGGACAGATCTCAGGAGAAGAAGAGGAGGTGGGGCGGCGGCGGGGGGAAGGAAAGGAGAAGCAATGCTCTCTCGTGTCAAGAAGAAAATCATGATCAGATTGACTATTTTGGATTAACTGTTTTGACAGTTGATTTTTATTATTCTTTTTTGCCCCTCCAACTTTAGAACCATGACAGATGATTGTCGAACATCAAATTGATGAGTGAATACTTCGTCAGATCTGGTTGCCTTAACAACTAAAATAGCCAAAATGTTAAGACAGTCAAATAAGACTGATCATTTTTGATACAGTCTGTGGGTGGTTGACCCAAGAATTCTCAGCCTAATCACGCATATAAACACAGAGGCTGTCTCAGCAGATGCAGAAGCAGCCAGAGGACAAGTGAGAAATCCGTCAATCACCTGGATGCCCCATCGCTGGGATGCTACGGAGCAGTGTGCGGAGAAACACCCAGAAGAGTCTCTGGATTGCTTCTGGGTGCTGGGTGTCACGGGAGGCAGCCAGCCTTAAAAGCTGGGAATTCTGATCCTTTCCGTTTCTAGCAAAAAGACAGAGTCTGGCTTGTACTGGAAAAACAGATTCCCTCAAATTGTTGTCTAGAGGTGCTGAATCATGCATGAATGTCAGCAGATGACGCCAACCGAGGCATCATTTCATGGGGACTTTATCTGGTGTGAACCAGTAGAATTCTTCTTTATGACTTTCTTTAAACATCCACAGATCATTGTTGTGCTGTGTCATATACCAAAAGGGAAATTAAATCTCTCTCATAATTGGATTTGGTATTTGCGGGCTTTCCTGAAGACAAGGGAAAGGAAATTCATTTTAGATTTTTTTTCTTTTTAATCTTGAATTAAAGAATTGCAATCAGCGGATTGGGTGCCTATCTGAATTTCAGCCGCCACTGGCAGAGGGATGAATGCCTTAGTGTGATGGTGCAGGTACAAAAGGTTCCACACTTGTTTGTTTGGCTAAGTTTTTTCTTTTCATTCTGAGATTATATATATATATATATATATATATATATATATATATAATTTGATAGCTTGGTGGCAATGCAGTCTGTGTTGAGAAAATAGGAATTGATTAAGAAGTGAGAGACTGTGTGAGACTGAAAATGAGTGGGAAAAAAGCCTACAAAGCATTTACAGTGTAATTTTCCAATACAGATTTGAGCAGACACCACATGAAGTTAGAAGCAGATGCATTTCAATGCTTTATTACCAAACGAAGAATAATTTGTTTCCCCCCTTTTAAAGAGAACCCAAGAAGATATAATGCTAAAATCTATATATTAGCATGGCATTCATCTGCATACCTAATTTCTTGAAACTTGAAAGAAGCTGTTTCAACTCAGAGATCCTGACATAGCTAGCATGTAGCTGGTATTGGGGAAGAGCACTTGCAAGCATCATTTATGGAAACAAAACATTAATCTGTAAATATATCTGCTAGAAAATTAGTGAGGATGTTAACTTGATGTATTGATTCTTAATGAATCTGGGGATACATTTGAATGTATGTTTAAAACATAATAGGGGCACCTGGCTGGCTCAGTTGCTGGAACGTGCGACTCGTGAGTTCGAACCCCATGTTGGGTGTAAAGATTACTTAAAAAATAAGGTCTTTAAATGAATACAATAAAACATAACATCACATCTTCTTAAATAACTGTATATTTTACACTACCTTTTACTTTTCTTATGTTGATTGAGCCACACCGCAATCCTTGGAGGTCAACATCTGTACTGGACTATGCTGATGAATATGTAACCATGACTGACGATTGACCGTCTTGTCCTCCAGGCTAAAATTGTTAAGGGCTGAGTGTCTCTTTATACAAGAGTGGTTGCTAAGCAAACAAGAAAAGTGACCCAAACAGATAATCCAGTATGAGACCAGAAAGTTATCACACTCCTAGGAATTTGAACTGGTAAATTCCTAAAAAGTAAGACAGTGGCAAGAGCTAACGTTGAAATGTCTTGATGTAGAGAGAAGACTGTGATGCTAGCTCAAGTCCTAAGAGAGCAGCAACTAGGAATCGTGAGAAGTGATAAGGAAAGGACAGAGACAGCAGAAGGTGAGCAGGGAGGAGGAGGGAAAAACTGAAAAGAAAAGAGTAGCTAGGTCAGATAAACACAAGAGGACTAGAGTGGGACTCGGTGACCTCCATTTCCATTTCTGGGGCAGCCACCATTTCTACCCTTGGTCTGGTTTTTCCTGGCAACCCTGGGTAACACGAGTGAGTCTCTATTCCTTGCATCCAGTGGAGTTTGACTAAAAAAGAACTGCTTCCTCCATGTTGCTGTTGAAGAAACTAAAGCGAAAAGAGAAAAATCTGGCATGGGGAATATAGGCAATAGTACTGTAATAGCATTGTATGCTGACAGATGGTAGCCACCCTTGTGAGCATAGCATAACATCCAGAGTTACTACACCTGAAATGGACATAACATTGTGTGTCAGCTATACTTCAATTAAAAATAATCCACGTGTAGATAGTAGCGCAGCCAACACACATGCCCAGGCTTCTCTAAAATTGATGCTAATTTCAATTTATCACAGTATGGAATCTTAAAAACATGATCCCCAAATCCTTTGACACTCCTCCCATCAAGAGGTGGTGTCTATGTCTCCTGCCCTGAATCCTCGTGGGAGTTTGTGACAGCTCCAACCAATGGGGAGCAGCAGAAGTAATGCATGATTTTTGGACTAGCTTAGAAAAGACTATGCAACTTCTACTTGGCCTTCTTTTCATTTTTTGAAAGATTTTATTTATTTATTTATTTATTTGAGAGAGAGAGAGAGAGAGAGAGAGAGAGTGAGCACGAGCAGGGGGAGGGGGCAGAGGGAGAATCTCAAGCAGACTCCCTGCTGAGCACAGAGCCTGACACGGCTTGATCTCATGAACCTGAGATCATGACCTGAGCTGAAATCAAGAGTCGGGACACTTAACTGACTGAGCCACCCAGGTGCCCCTCTACTTGGCCTTCTGAGAATGCTTTTGGAGCCAACCACTATGCTGTGAGGAAGCTCAACCTAGTCTTCATGGAGAGACTGGAAATATGCTGAGACTATACGAAGAGAGGGAGAGAGAGGTTCGCCAGGTTCCAACTATTCCAGCCTTCCCTTCCCTCTTACTATCCCCTCCATTACCCCTACTCTGCCACCCGCAAACCACTATTCTAAGTCCAACCACTGTTCACTACAAATACATGGGAGACCCAAGCCAGATCCACCCAGCTGAGACCTTCCTGGATTCCTGCCTCACAGAAACTATGAATAAAATAATTACTGTTTTTCGCTATGTTTTGAACAGAGCAATAAATATTTGGCGAGAGCATTATTACCAAACATGCACTACAACCAGAACCTAACAAGGTCTACCAGGCTTTGTGCTCCCTCCTTAGCAGTAGAAAGGCCAATATACAATGTTTTGTTCTTTACCTGGAAGAAGATGTCTTGGCACGCCCCAAGTCACTAGACCAATGAAAATGTCATTGATGTGGTAGCTCCCTGGATCTTCATTAGATACAGCTCCCACCTTCTGCAGCTCATGTGTCTTACCAAGGCCTCCAAAATACTTGCCACTTCATGTTTATTTGACCTGATTAACATGATGTCACCAACAAAAAGGACATATGTCTGGTTCTCTGAAATGCCCAAACAGGCCGGTCACTATATTATGAGAGAGGGAGAGAGTTAATTTAGCCCTGGGGTAAGACCTTAAGTAGGTACTGTTGTTTATCTTATATGCGGATCAGTGGCTACATGCCATGTACTAGAAACCATACTAATCTGCTCCAGCACAGATACCACTTTTGGTACAGCAGTCATAATTGGGGCTACCACTTGATTGATTGTGGTGGTCCACTGTCTTACTACTGCAGGATCAATCAGGTTTTTGTAGGTACAAGACTGGTGAATTAAGCAGGGAGAGTGTGGTAAATACCAAAGACTAAGGGACCAATATAGATGTCTGTCAGCTCCTTATTCCAGTTGTATATTCAGGGACTGGAGGAATGACCAAGAGTTTATGGACCTGAGGCTCAGCTGGCCTACTGTGAGCCGGGTATCAATGTCAACTCACAATTCTTGAAATGTTTGAGTATTCATTCGCCTTTCCCGAGTACAGTGTTCCTAGGCAGGTGGTGATAGATCCCTCTGGAGAAGGACTGGGAGAATCATTACAATAGTACTTGCCATGATCTTGCGGGGTCCTTTTTATTTTCATGAGACCCAGCCTTTCTTTCAGTTGATGGGCTCTGGGTTGACAACTAGATCAGATCCAGAAACTTAGAAGGGATTTTGACATTTTGTCGGAGCAGTAGCCGTTACCCTTTGTTTCTTTTTGTTGTATAGATTGATAAATAACTGTTGCCTGATCATTCTGTCTTGACCCTGGAAATGCTGTATTCCATTAACAATCTCCATAGCACTATATGAGTCATGCCTCCTTGCCCCAACCTTGCCACTCTTTACAATAATTAAGCTCACTTTACTTTTGATAGTTAAGTGTTACCAGCTGGACTCTATTTTTTTCAGGAATCTGTCAGCATTTTGCTATCGGAGAGCCAGTTCTGCAATAGCCTCCTCCAAAATCAGTCCTGGTCTATAAAGGTCAGTCACCACAAAGGTAATGACAATGCTAGTGTCCCCAGAGAATCCCATTTTCTTTGGTAAATGGAAGGTCCTCTGACGTCTCTCACAGAACACAATAAGCTAACAGGTTTTCTGACATTGCATGATATAGCCATGCCAATATGCCCATTCTCCCTCAGCCTTCCCATCCCTTCCTCCATCACTGGCCACTGCAATGTTGGCATGTCTCTAGAGGTTCTTACTAGGATCTTAAATCCTGCACCAAGGGCAAGTGCTCCAGTATTGATAAACTAGTCTTCATCCAACTTTACATTCCATCCCCTTTAATCCAGCTCCCCCTAGAATCCAGTCCATTCATTCTGCTGTCCCTTGCCAGTAAATGTTGGCTACATCCTTCAGCTCCTTAGGTATATAATTCCGTTCCTCAGTTTGTAATCCCAGAACTTTCCCATATGGGAAGATTGTGACTTGACCCTAAGCTGTTCTTCTGGTGATTATAAGAGGAGGCAGGGTAGATTATGAGGGGTGCATGTTACCTTGCAAGGTAGAGTCTTCTGCATCATCTTCAACTAAGAAGGAAGACTGAGGCTTTGATATAAAGGAATACCTCCCCTTTTCTTCTAGGCCCAGATAGTCCAGTGGAATCTGAGGGTTTAGAGTCTTAATCCTGAATCTCAGGGTACCCCTCCCTCACAAACAGGGCCATGAGCTTAGTGTAGGAGACTTGCCAAGGTGAAATTTCAAACTCCATGGAACTCCACCACTCTTATACTTAAATCTTGGCCCTGATACTCAGATTTTTCTGCCGTCTTGTTGAAGATGGGAGTCTCTTTAAATGTTGCCAAGGAGGCCCTCTAGAGTTCACACTTTGCTTATATTGGTGGTTAGTTGCCTTCAGTCTTTCGTTGACATCCTCTAACGCATGGATGGCCCCTAGCAATAGGGGCCAGTTCCAAAGTCCTTATAATTACTACTTACCACAAAACTCTCAAATGCCAGAAATATTGTACTTGCTGGTACAATTGGCTTCCATCAGTATCCCATCCCAATTCACCACTGGTGAAAGTTTTAATGAAAGTTTTAATGATCATAAAAGTATATGATAAGGGCTATTAATGCTTCATCTCCCACCAGTTACGGAGTCATCATTGCCACCTGGCTGAAATCTGCTTTCTTGAGCCCCTTCTGGTACCATCTGTGGCAGGTCAAGTTCCCTAGGAAACAGATTCTGAAATTCTTAGAATTATGTGCAGGAGGTTTATTGAGAGAGTGCTCTCAGGAACAATAACCATTAAGGGGTGAGAGAGGAAAAGGGCTGGGACTAGGAAGAAACTGAATTGTCATGAAATTACAACAAAAGCCCCAACCAAGTTTAAGAGGAGTTCTGGAACAGCAGACGGTCCTTTGACGTTGTCCTGCCCTGAGGCAGGTGTACTGTACCTTCACAAACCATGCCCCCCACCACCACCCCGCCAACTTAAACATCTTGCCACAAGGAAGAGAGGGTGACCTTGGTAGGGGCAATTCTCTTGGACTCCTGCCAAGTTCTTGGAGAGGAACTTAGCCAAGAGTTCCCCAGAATCTGGTGGAATGATGACCTTGGTTTTGAAAGAAGGATCTGGTCAGCATAAGACAACATTCATTATCCCACAAGATGATATTAAAAACAAAACAACAGGCCCAAAATGGAGTTGCTTATGCTAAGCTCCAAGTGTCCAAACCAAGACTTAATTACAGTTTCAGCTCTCCCAAAAATGGAATCTTAAATCAATCAATCAGCAATTGCCTGATGAGCACTAGTTAAGTAAAATGCTTGATAGACCCCTGTCATCTTCTAAAGAACGTAACTTCACAATAATCAATCCTATATTTTTTTTTTTTTTTTTTTTGCCTAGTATAACTTCTTTGATCTTGCTCCCTTCTGCCTCTAAAAGTCTTTCATTTTATACATCTCCATGGAGCTCCTTTCTGTCTGGTATATTGGATGCTGCCTGACTCGTGACTTGTTGAATAAAGCTAATAAGATCTTTAAGATTTACTTAGTTGAATTTTATTTTTTAACAATGATAACTATTTTCCATCTCTGCATTAGGGCTTACCACTTATTCCTGATAGGCCGGTTGCTTCCTCCACACCTGACATGACAGAGCAACAGCATGGGTAGAATGAGAGAGTGAGCTTTTGGCATCATGTGATCCCACAGGACACAGGAAGTGGTTTGGGAAAGGGCATTCTATTCCAGCCTGTCCGCAGGTTCTTCATCAGATTAGATATGTTGCACAAGTTCAAATGGTCTGTGGAAGGAAAGGATACCTGTGATACTGTAATTTATAATAAGAAATATATGTTTGGTTATTGTCCACTGTTCCTGGCACAGCACTCCTAGAACCCTTGGAACTTCCTAAGTGATGACATCAGTAAAGGTGTCTTTTGTTAATGAGGTGACTTTTAGAAAGCCCCTAAGTAACCAAAGGATGAGGGCTGGTTTCCAGGGGAACCAACCAGGTAATTAGAGGTGATTACGGCTACAGGGAGGGGGAGAGGGGCTGAGATTGAGTTCAATCACCAAAGGCCAAAGATTTAATCAATCATATCTATGTACTGAAGCCTCCATAAAAACCCCAAAGGACGGGATCAGAAAGCTTCCTGGTTGGCAAACACGGGGAGATGCAGGGAGAGTGGCGTGCTTGGCAGGGGAACAGAAGCTTTCTGCCCCTCCCCATTACCTTTCCCTATACAAGTCTGCCACCTGGCAGCTCCTGAGCTAGTATGTCCTTTTATTGTGAACTGGCAATGTGGTCAGTAAAGTGTTTCTCTGACTTCTGTGAGCTGCTCTAGCATATTAATCAAACCAAAGGAGGAGGTCTTTGGAACCTCCGAGCTATAGCAGATTGTCAGAAGCGGACTTGCCCCTGGCATCTCAAGTGAGGGAGCAGACTTGTAGGACTGAATGCTTACGTTGTGAGATCTGATGCTATCTCCAGGGAGATGGTGTCAGAATGGAGTTGTTGGCCGGTGTGGGGAAAAAAAAAAACAAAACACATATTGGAATATCAGAGCAACAATATTTGGACTTTAACATCGTTTCAGCCACAATCGAAGGATAACAGCAAGGTGTAGTGGGACAATCTACTGCCCTTGGAACTGGAAGATCCAGAAATTTGGAGTCTAGTCCTAACATTGCCACTCATTGCTAACTACTTTGGGAAAAATCACTTAAGCGAGTCTAGTATGACCAAATTGTGTTATACTCATCTTACAGGTGGTTGTTAAGAATCAGAGGGGCAATATTTGTGATATATAAAGTATTGTTATTGTTTTGGTCAAAGGGTGAATTTCTTTAGGGATTTTAACAAGGGCTCTAGGTTGACTGTTTTTATTCTTCACTAGCTTTGAATCACTAATTGACAAATTTTTCCAAATTATACTATTTTGCCTTAAAATTTTTCCTCTCTACAGGATTCTAAAGATAAACTCAAAGGAAACCTTGCCAGGTGTGACCTTTTGATAGTCTAGGATGCTTTGGTTTGGAAACCTTCCCTCGATGGTATAGAAAGGACCTATTTCAAGCAAATCATTTAATAATAGGATATGGTTATTTTGTACAATAGCAACCAAAAATAAGACCTAAAGTAATGCTCACTAAGTCTCCTAGGATAGCAAAAGGGAGAGAGAGAAAAGGTAGACAGAGGGGAATGATAATGATACTTTATACGCATATAGATTTTTCCCTCCATTGATTTCCAAGCATTTGACAAACTTTAACTGGCTAATCCTCACATATCCCTTTGAGGTTAAGTAGGCGGCAAGTATTATCCCTGATTTTCAAATGGCGGAATAAAGGTACAAAGAGCTTAAGTGCCTTGCCTGAGGTCACAAACATGGACCAGGGATAAAGGCGAACGCGAAGGAGACACAGGACCCGACTTGCAATCCATAGCCCAAACTGGGAGATCTAACTCTGCAGAAAATGTGGGTCTTTTGTTGATCTTTCTGAAGCAAAATCCTTGACAATTCATTCTCCCAAAGACAGAAGGTATATCTTTGTTCCTCTGTTGCACTTGCTTTGGATCAAAGGCAAAGATACATATTTTCAGGCTTGATGAACTTTTCCGCGGTTAAGCAAAACTCAACATGGGCAGTAAAGAAGCCTTTTGTGTGTGTGTTTAATTTCCAAGTAAGACATTGATGATCTTTTCTGGGGCTGAACACTCTTTGAATCCAACAGCAAGGCAGAGCCTGCGAACAAAACCCTTCCTATTCACTTCAAACTGTAGTATCTTTGCTCAACATTCTTCAGAGAATTCCCAGTTTTGTTTAACAGGTTACCAAGGCTTCTCTTCAAACTTCCCAGCTGACCCCTGTTCATCTAGTATCTCCGATGTTGCCAGGAGAAACAGACTGTCCTCACCAGATTAAAGCTTTCTGTGGGATATAAGACAATTCTGTATTTAAAAAAAAAAAAAAAAAAAAAAGAATACTCTCACGAGAATTGCAAAAAGCCTTTAGGAATAGAAGCAGGTAGAAAATTTATGACTCAAGTTAGCACAGAATTATTTCACCTTAATTAGACTCACAAAACATTGAATATTTTAGAACCCAGTCATTATGTGCAGAAAATGAAATTTTCATCCGGATTCCATTAAGTGCTGTGGTGTGTTCAGGGCATCCTGCCGTGGGCTTCCTCAGTCCCGACGCCCTTCACCTGGAGGCCTGTGGCACCCATGATGCTATTTATTATGTGTCCCTAAGGAGGAAAAAAAAAACACAATCCCTGAGTTTCTTTAAATTGGAAGTGCAGAGGAAGAAAGAGGGAGGAGATTTCAGGGGTGGAGGAAGGAGAAAAGGCATATTGTAAAGGACTATTTGGATCACAACAAATTTGGTAATAATTCCCAAGCCTTCTCTATAAGTCAAACCATGTCCATTGTCCGGTGCGAGTGTGAGTATGTTGTGCTAAAAGATAAACTGAGGGCGCCTGAGGGGCTCAGTCGGTTAAGTGGCTGCCTTTGGCTCAGGTCATGATCCCAGGGTCCTGGGATGGAGCCCCGCATCGGGCTCCCTGCTTAGCGGCGAGTCTGCTTCTCCCTTTCCCACTCCCCCTGTGCTTGTGGGTCTCTCTCTCACACGCTCTCTTTTTCTCTCTCTCTCCAATAAATAAGTAAAAATCTTAAAAAAAACTTGTATAAAAAAATAAACCGAGGCATGTTAAATGTTTTATGATTTTATTCGAACACTTCTCTATTCGAATGGGGCAATGCCAGACCTGAAGTGGTCAGGAGCTCTCTGCAATCAGGAGCCAGGGCAAAGACTTATCTAGAAAATGTGCAGAAGCAAAAAACAGGAAATTATTGATTGGTTGTAGCTTAAAGCCTAGTTGCCTGTTTGTGATTGGTTGTCCTTAGTGTTGTGATTTTGTGACCTTGAGGCATTTACAGGCTTGGATTTTTGGTTTGTCTATGTAGGCCACCATGGCGTTAGACCCTCACAGTCTAATCGTGTCCTTGTTTAATTAATTTAACAGGAGTCAGTCTAGAGCTCACTGAACCAGGCCCTAGATGTCCTGGGTTGGGGTCCAGCTCTGCTATGCACTATGTCTCTGACCTTGGGCAAGTTTTTTGATATTTATGACCTTCAGTTTCCTCAAAATCTAGCAAGGGAACTAGGGGATTTTTAAGGTTTTGTTTTTTGTTTTTTTTCCCTAACTATCTCTGAATGACTAGCAGCCAAAACCACCAATGAGCCCTCCCTTCCTCTGTCACTCCTTCCCTTCTGATCAGCTTATGGCCTAAAATAAGGCCGGTGTTCTTTTTAGCTGGGTTATCCGGACTTGTTTCTTGCATTTTAGAGCATGCTCTTTCCTGACTTGCCCGCCCAAAGCTGCCAAAGTCCATCCCTCAGGAAAACGGGAGAAAGAGCACTTTGAGGGAAGGAAAGAAATTGTCTTTGTTGACGGCTCACTCTCTCAAGCAGGCCCTTTACATACAAATCTCATTTGCTCTTCAACCCTGAGAGGAAGATGTTGTTAAGATCATTTTATAGATCAGGAAACTGGAAAGTCAGAAGAGGTAAAGTGACTGGCTGGTTGAATCACACAGCCCTAAGAATAGAGTCAAGGCTATGAGATTGGTGGAGCCAAGGGCAAAAAAGAAAGTGCAGGGCCCCTTGTTTGAACATTATTTTTTTTAAATTATTTATCTATTTGAGAGAGAGAGAGAGAGAGAGAGACAGCGAGAGAGCGAACACAAGCAGGGGGAGTGGGAGGGGGAGAAGCAGGCCTCCCGCAGAGCAAGGAGCCCGATGTGGGGCTCGATCCCAGGACTCTGGGATCATGACCTGAGCTGAAGGCAGACACTTAACGACTGAGCCACCCGCACGTCCTTTCTTTAAACATTATTAAGAATTTCAAGACAGTGACAGCAGAGCATGGGACCAAGCGTGGGTCCTTCCACGCCCAGGCCTCTATGACCGCACAGGTAGTGAGCCCGTGAGGCCAGCCCCGAGAGGAATCAGAGTACAAACTTGCTCTCTGTGTGCACTTTGTGTCTGCATTTTCTCCGTTTGCTCCTTCGGACCCAGTCCTCTGCACCACGCTCTGTGCCAGGGAGGCTGAGCTAGGACATGGCCTCCTGTTCTGGTTGGATTTGGCCAATGGGAGGCATGGGCGGGAGCCTGGAAGGCAGGACAGTGTGAACTTCCTCCCTGTCACATCAGGTCGGGCTCCAGTGTGGGCCATTGCTGTGTTCTCTCAGCTCCCTCAGCCCTGTGACCAATGTCACAGTCGCCACTCCCGTAGATTTAGTTGCCGGTTCCTTCCCTAGCCCTTCAGGGCTCTGTTTCACCCTGTTTCGAGTCCCAGTCTTCTCCATCCCTCACCAATGTCCCCACCTTCAGAAATAACCCTCTTTCGAGAGTGCCATCTGTTTCCTACGGGGTATCTGTTGTTTTGCTTGGCCAATTTTTTGCTTTTCTTTGGGGAACTGCAGCCTGCTTTTTCTTGAGGGATCTCCTGTCCTGCCTTCAAGTACCCAGGGGTCACAGGACTCAAGCCTGGTCAGTCAGAGTCCCCTGACGTCCCTTGCCACCTTGCCTGCCTCAAGGATGTGCACATTTCCCCAGGACATTTCTGCTGGAATTGGTGGAGGGGGTGAGAGCCGGTCGCTTTCCTACCAGGAGTCAGGAAATATTTTCTGTAAAGGGCCGCCTAGTAAATATTTTCGGCTTCGCAGTCCACACTGGGTCCTGTCTCATAGCATTCTTTGTTTGCTGTTTTACAAGCCTTTAAAAAATTTAAAGCCATTTTTAGCTCACCACGTGTGGAGCTGAAGGTGTACAAAAACAGGCTACTAGTTGGCTGGCTCCCTAGGGACATAGTAGAGAAAAAACGAGGCACGAGCTACGTGCAGTCAGCATGCGTGCGGAACAAAGAAGAAATTCTGGAAGCACTGAAGTCACGTAGAGTCACTAACACCCTGGTTCTGCAACCCTGCCTTCTACCTATGAACCCCCCAGCACTCTTCGCAGTTGCTGAGCTCACCTGAGCTGGTTTGAGTTGGGTTTCTGTTAGTTGCAAACTACCCAATCCCAGCTAAGCAGCTCACTAACTCCAGAACCCACAGCTCCCTTGATTCCAATGGCCTCAGAGCAATCCCACACAGCCCACATACTTGTACAACTCTTGTGCAAGGATGCCAAGGGTGATGAAGACCGCTCCTGCTGGACATTTTGGGGGATAGAAAACTGGAAAATAAAAAATTATTACCAAAATAAACATGCGGTCTCTTTGCGTTAACATCTAGCGCCGTAGCTCACAACCCAGGTGGGGCTGTCGTTTCTAAACAGGATCCCCGTGGTGCCATGAGGATAACCAGAGGGCCCCCACCCGGGATCCCGGGCTTTGGGAGCAGCAGCTGCTCTGCCTCTGATTCAGTCGGTCCTGGTGAAGAGTTGCTGCTCTCTGGCAAGTATACATGGCGGGGCGTGTTCAAAAACCGCCGTTGCAGATGGCCTGGTGTCCTCCACGTGCAGCAGGAAGAAACAAGCCTTTAATAGGCAGCGCCCCTGAGGGTCACCGAAGGGGGGAGCAGGCTGTCACGTGGACAAGCTCCATCAGTGCAGTGCCGGACCCGCAGAAGCAAGGCAGGAAGGGAGCGCGTTCCTCTGGGGTATCTGTAGGAAATCTTTTTTTTCCCTTTAAAGAAACCTTTTGGCAGAAAAGCTTATGAAAAGCCACCACACAGACTTACCCATGACTAGACTAGAGAGGTGGGCTTTTTAAAAATAATGCTCCACCCTTTTCAGGAAGAAGAAAGCAAAATAGTTATGAAATATGATGATGATAAAATTCAATGTCAAGGAATCTGTCCCCTTGTTCCCAGCAAGAAAATCCATATTGATGTGACCACAGGTCTAGTTTGGGGCTGTAGGAAGCATGATCATCACAAGGACAACGTTAGGAGAGATTGTTCTTCGGAATAAAGCAGAGGGGGTGGCTGGCCCTTTCCGGGAGGCAGGAGGCATGGACTAACTAGACTGCAGGGCCTCTAAAACCTGACCGTGACGGGGAACGTCCTGGGGATCTTGCGGAAGTGCAGAATCTGATTCAGGGAACCCGGGGGTGAGGCCTGAGACTCTGCATTTCTAATAAACTTCCAGGTGATGAAGATGAAGCTCATCTGTGGACGCACAGTGTGGAGCAGTGAGGAGATAATAGTGCCTTCCTGCTGGTGACATTTGGTCACTAAGAAATGTTAATGATAATAGCTAACGCTAATGCAGACGACGAGAAGTGAAGTCTCAGAGCCAGTAAGGAAAGTTGCTAGAAACAGTCTCTAAGCCCCACGCTCTTCGCACCGCTCCACGCTGGCTTGCTGAAGAGTAGAGAGGCGGTGGGGCCCGGCAGCCCAGGTGCAGCACCTGGCAGAGGCGCCGGGCAGAACCTTCTAGATGGAAGCTTGGCCTTGTTCGGTGACAGGCATTCCAGGATTTAAGAAAAAGTACATCTGGCACTTCCAGGTGAATAGGCTAGTCTTTCTGTTTAGCCAACTTAACTGTGCAGAAATGAAAGCAGGAGCAATCTGATTGAAAAATGGCTGATTCTGTACAAAATACAGTAGAATGATGAGCCGTTCCTTCGGGGCAAATGCAGGATGTTTCTGTCTTGCTCTCCTCGGTCCCTTGCGTGGCACAGTATCTTCAGAAGATAGATGCCAAGAACATGGTCTTGACTCCTGCCTTTGCTTCTCCAAATGACAGTAAAGCACAGGGTCATGACGAACAAATCTTTCAGAGGGGAACTGCATTATTTTAAGCTGTTTGTCTCCGAAGAGAAGCCTGGATTCCAGAAACTATGGTGAAGCGGGTTTATTGCCTCAGTTTTTGTGTGGCTTGGAAGCGGATGATGGTGGGCCTGCATCATGGGGAAGAAACACAACCAGCTTTTCAGAAACGTCTACCCCTGGAGAGCTTCACAAAGGAGTTTTTCCTCTTTGACCTCCTTTCTGAACACTTTCTGTGGTAGAGCTCCAGGCAGAAGCTGCTCCGGGTGAAACTGGGACACAGGGGGGAATTTCTCACTGAGATTTTCCCACTTCTTCCATCTGGACCTTCCTTCCTACCTCCAGCCCCCTCACCTTCCAATTCCAACCACAGGCACAAGGTGAGCAGAATATTTGTAGGAGCGGGAGGAAGTGCGGACAATTGCTTAGGTATTACAGGCATGCGTATTTATTTTCCATATTGATGAACATGTAGCCATTTTTTTAGTTGTCACAGAGCAAATAGAACTGTGATTTATCATTTATATAACTGATTGCATGTATTTCCAAAATTTTTATCAGATTTCTGACAGTTGTGAATCATTTTCCCCATCTGGAAAGATAAAGGAGTACGTTCCCCCTGCTTCTGCCCAGCTGCAGCATCTCTGAGTTTATAGGATCCACATTGTTTTTCAACAATAGCGTTGAAATAAATGTCTTGGCCCAAGAAGGAGCAACGTCTGCCTGGGGTGCCACATCAGCAACCCAAAACGTAGGCAACCTTTACGTGTTTGTGAGATCCAGTCAGCCAGTCCCCAAACACCAAGCCAGCTCTGGGCTCTGTACTTACTTCCTTGTTCCTTTTTCTTGATTCTAAAAAAGCTTCCGCCTTCTACCCCATTTTGCAGTTCTCCAAATGGACAGTGTCCACTTCATGAAGCATTAAACAAAGTTTGTTTATATCACCTGAATTGTCTTCTTCAATCATTTTGAACAGTGGTCATCAGTTGCCTGACACATTTACTGATGAAAATTCAGGCTGTGTGGATCCCAAAGACTATAAAGCCTATGGGGCTTGAGAGAGTCAAGGGAGAGACAAGATAACCCCAGGTCATTTGCATCTTTAGTCCATCAACAAAGGGCAATGTAGGAGAACCTGAGGAAGCCAGGTGACCAAAAGCCTTGCAGTTTTGGAGAGTAAGTTGAGACTGCCTTCTGTTAAGGGGAAGACAAGTATTTCTGCTAAATGTGCTTACTCAACAAAAAAATTTCACGGCAAAAGCAAACAAGTGGAAATAATTATCAACAGTTTGGGAAGCTGGTCAAAAGATTATGAAACTGGTAAATAAATCATGGAACTGTTATATAATGAAGCCATTAAAACAATGAGTTAGATCTACACGTGCTATTAGGCATAGGTCTCTAGCATATTTGTAAATGAGGAAAAATCAGAAATGCATAATTTGCTCCTATTCTTTTTGAAAACTCGTAAACACTGGGTATCTGTGTAACGTTTCTGGAATAGTACATAGGACAATATGAGTAATGATTGTCATGGGTAAGGGAAGCTGTAATCTTTAATATATACTCTTTTATAATACTCTTGCTATTGTTTATAATAATATTGTTAACATTTATTGAGTATTTTCTCTGTGCCAGGCAATGTTCTAAGTGTTTGGTATGTATCATCTCATTTAATCAGCCAAACACACATAGAGCAGATTTCAGTTTTTTTGGTTTACCTTTGTATAAACTGAAGCCGAGAGATGTCAAGATGCCCAAAGTCACACAACTAACAGGGGATGGAGCTGGTACTTAAGGCCTCTAGAGCACTTACAATTCATCACTGTGCAGTAGTGCTCTGTTATTACCTCCTGACGTGTTAAGCAGTAAAGCCTGGATTCAAACTCAGGTAACCTTATCGACTGTGCCTCCTGGTCTCTCTTTCTTGTACTATTTGAATTTTTACCAATCAGATGTATTAATATTCGGATTTAAAAGATCTTGACAAAAAATGGAAGCTATTCTATAGTTTTAAAAATTCTTTGAGAAGCTACAATCTGTTAGTTCCGTGCTCGGAATAAACCAGCTTGCCTTGCCCGTCAGGCCTCACCGTGGAGTGGGAGAAACCCACTAGCGGAGAGGGAAGTGCAAGGTGCTTTGGAGGCCAGGCTCCAGCCCCAGGCTGGGGGGGGAGTCCCAGACCTCTAACATCTGAGAGGAGTTCTTAAAGGATAAATAGGCAAGACAGAGCTGCTAAATTAGGAAGTTAGTGAGTGGGGCTAGGGCTGGGGCTGGGCAGGCAAAGACAGAGGCATGAGATAATAGGCACCTCCAAGAACTGCCCCGTTTGCGATGGTTCCAGCACAAAGTTAAGGAGTCTGAGTAGGCAGAAATCAGACTGAGGGAGTGGCCAGCAGACCATCCGTGTTATTTCAGCTCAAGAACTGTTGGTATCTGGATGGGACAACACCTCATCGGGTAAAACTGCTTCTCCCGTTCAGGATGACTTAGCAGTCCTGGCCCTTGCCAGCTAAGTGTCAGTAATATCCTGGTCAGTGAGAAACCCCAAATAACTGGAAAGGGACGATACTGCTAGATCCCATCCTCCTTTGAAAACCATGAGATACCAAGTGTTGTGGGCCATAGGGGATAAATCTCATTGAAGGATTCCACATCACTGAAGGTGGGAAAAAATTGGAGGCAGGGAAAACAATGAAGAGGTTGTTGTTGTTGCTAGAGGGCAAGTAAGAAATTCTGAAGGCTTAGAAGAGGGCAGTGGGGAAGTTGATTAACTGCCATCAAGGAGATAGGAATGTATGTGTCCACCGGCTGGAGGTAGAGACTAAGGAGAAAGCAGCCAAGCATGTTCTCTGGGTAGATCTTCGTGACTTTGGGCAGACAGTGGAGCCAATTGCCATAAGGAATATAGAATGAACAGGTCTGAGAAGAGGAAGGTGATTTCATTTTGGACAAGTTAGATATTTTTTTAAAAAGATGTACTTATTTATTTGAAAGAGGGAGAGAAAACGTGTGTGAGCGGGGGGTGGGGAGGAGGAGCAGAGAGAGAGAGAGAGAGAGAGGAGAGAAGCAGACTCCCTGCTGAGCGCAGAGCCCAACGTGGGGCTCCATCTCATGACCCTGAGATCAGGACCTGAGCTGAAACCAAGAGTCGGATGCTTAACCGACTGAGACACTCAGGTGCCCCTGGAGATGTTAGATTGGAGGCGCATTTGTCACATCCAAATGGGGATGTCCAGTGGGCCAGGGGACGAGCCGGAATTGGAGATGCACACTTGAGAGTCATCCATGTCTGAGCAGTTTTCGGAATCATGGGCATCAAATGAATCTAGTGGACTTGGGGAATTGATGTGAGGTGTACCTACACTGCCTTAGGCAGGAAGAACCAGTAAGTGAATCATGACATTGCCAATCTTTTTTTTGACATTGCCAATCTTTAACAGTTTTTTGACCTTCAGGAAAATAATTTCATAGGGTTCAAACTAAGAGTAGCCTAATTCTCATAACTCATGATATGACTTTCTCCCTGACCTGCAATAGAGATTTAGACAATCTTTTGCTTGGGTAGAGGGAGGCAGGGAAGAGGTGGGTGTGCCATGGGGTAGAAACTGGAAAGCCAAACTGCAACTTGAAAATATGAGGCCCTTGCCAGAGTCAGGCAGGAGAGAGTCAGCCCACAGTGAGACCATGGGGTGCTGATGAGTTGCTCAACAGCACTGTCAATGAGGGCTTTCTTCTGGGGGCAGAGTTCCTACACACCTTCAAGAAAAACAAACCCTCTGTCTTCCTTTTTGGGAAGCCTAGGGAGAGAATTATCCACCAAAGAGTCATGCGAAGACGAGTCAAAAGCATTTTGGTCCAAAGAAGAGGAGTGAAGAGCCAAGACTTTCAGGGCCTAGGCTTCCTCTGGTTGGGATGGGCCAGCCTCTCTGTAGGCCAAGGAGAACTCAGCCAGCCAGTGACACCGTGCAGAAAACATGTGTACCCTTGTACTCTAAGTGTAAGACCCCTATGCCTCAAGAGTCCCATTCTTTGAGAGTCCTATAAGAAAGAGGGAGTTTATCTCTTATCTTCCATTGAGCTGGCCTCTGGGCTGACGCCCACTCACTTTATGTCATCTTTATTGTCATTCCCCTGACTGCTGTTCGTGTTACTGATGCTCATAGCTTGGAACACCTGGGCTCCTATGTCCCTAATAGAATGTTGTTTCCCACATGTGGTTGCCCTTTACTGCCCTATTTCTATCCCCCTAAAATACCACTATATGAGGTGGTATAATTATATAAAATGTTCCTGAAAGTCTATGTATACCTAAAGAGATTTTTATTGAGGGAGGGGTTTTTTATCTTACCTACATGTTTTTGTTGAGAGACAATTCTCCACAAATATCTCATATTTCTGAACTATCTGGGTCCTCTGAGCAAAGACATTTGCAGCCAAATTAAGAATGTTTGTATTAGGAGACATTCCAGGTTACGAAAGCTTAGCGACATCTCCCTCCCTGGAGATGTTTCGAGGTAGGAAAGATAATATCTCCCCTTCACTACCTGAAGATTAGCTTAAATTCCAGATTATAGTTAAGGTTTTTCTCTCTCCAGAGGCGAGGATATGCAGGTCACCAGCGGTCCTATACAAGATCATAGTTTTCCAATTGTGGGAGTCTTCTCCAATAATGCACCCCACTGCAGGTGTGGGCACCAGTTGGCCCTCACTGCACAGCCCTTGGGGGATATTTTTCCAACATGCTGCATTTGCTGAGGGTAATAAATGGACTTTGTCTTTGACCCAGAGATCTCATTACCTCCCTCTGTTTGTGGGTATCTGTTAAATTTATATATATTTGTGTAGATATGTGTATATAAATACGTATATAAATAAAAGTATATATTGTGGTACATATCAATAAAATGGTGGCAGTCTAACTTGTTAGCTTGCAAGTAAGAGAAATATTTCAGACCCTTCACAAATTCTGACTTAACAGTTTTATATGTAGATTCCTCTAAGGAACTCCAACCCTATTTAGAAGGATCATCCTGGCCTGGGTCATTGCATCCTTCCCCCAGCAAATAGTGGGAATAGGGACCTTCAGGAAAGGTCAGGTTGGATTTTGGCATTCCAAGTCCAGGGCTATTCGCGGTGCCCCTACAGGTATGGATTGTCTTCTTAGTATTTAAGGTCATCTAATAGGTACTCACTGGATCAGATACACTACATGTGCACAGCTAGATAAGGCCCCAGAACAGCCATTAATATCAGACAGAAAGTTCTGAAGCTTGCCGAGGAGGAGACATGGTTTCCCAATGGACACTAACCCTGCAACACTCACACTCCCCCAGGAAGCTTCACACTTGACATTGATTGCAAGGCAGCCCTCACCATCCCCTGGTTCCTCTTCCAGCCTCAGGCCATGCCTCGGGGCCAGCAGATGTTAAAGAAGTGACCATTCCCCAGGCACTGCCACCTCATTGGCACCTCTCTACTACATAAAGGCTGGCAGCTTCAGCCACTTTGAAGTTGGCATGTGCTTATCCAGAAATACTTTCTAATTATAACCTGGCCTCACCTCCTCACCTAGAACATTCTACAACTCCCAGAAACTCTCGGCGCTCACGGAAGCCTGAGAAAGTGAGGGCACTAAAGTTCTATTAACTTTACAGAAAATGTACATTTGTTTATATGTTTTTCCTGTCCTGAGGCTCCTTCATCGAAGTTCCCTGAAAGTTTCAATATTTAAAAAGAAACAAAGTAGGTAATACTTTCTTTTTTTTTAAGATTTTATTTCTTTATTTGACGCAGGGAGAGAAAAAGCACAACAGCACAAGCAGGGGAGCTGCAAAGGGAGGAGGAGAAGCAGGCTCCCCGTGGAGCAGGGAGCCCGAGGAGGCACTCGATCCCATCACCTGAGCTGAAGGCAGATGCTTAACCAACTGAGCCACCCAGGCCTCCCAGTAATACTTTCTAATAGAGCTTTGTATCACTGATGAGAGGTCTGCCTTCCACACCCCACATTGTTACCCCCCTTGCTCCCTGCCCCCCCCCCACCCCCCCAGCACATGTCTGCACATCTCCATCTAATGAAGCCAATCTGGAAGGCAGCTATGCTCACCACTATACCACCAACGCGAATGAAGCCAATCTGGACCTTGCATGAGATGGTCGACGTGGCAGGTTGCAGCATTGCCTTTTCAGAGACAGCAAGACTATTCTAATTATCGCCTCCATGCTTTTCTCCATGATGAAATTCACACGAACGTTCCCAGTTATCTGCCCTGCCATTCACTAATAGAAAAGATTTTGTGTTAAACCTCCTTCTTCCGTGCAGGAAGGAGAAAAGAGCTCATCCAATTCCTGTTGTGCAGCACCACCTGCCCATTTGTCCGGAGCCAAGTAATGATGGATTTGGAGCTGGGGGGATAAATGGGAATTGTGTTTATTTTATGAGCTGCAGAAAGTTGGCCGGGGAGCCCAGCGGGAGGCTTAGCTGGAAAAAAAATGATTTTCTCTTATGCTGTGTGCTGTTCAGAAAAATATATGGCCTTATCCTTTCTTGATCCTGGGAAAGACAAAAAGGAAGAAGACATGTTCTCCAAAACCAGGTTCGAGGGCTGACCTTCAGAGGGCCTTTCTCTGTTTTCTGGGATGCTCCACCCAAGCCAAAGGCCTCCTGCTCAGCTGGGTGGTGGCAGAAGGAAGGATGGAGCACACGGGGACTGGGGACCTGACAGAGGGTCCCTGGGCCAGTGCTCAGTGGCCTGGAGAGAATCCCACGCTACTGGCAACATTTTTGGAAGGGAGGAAGGAGCAGCTGTCCTGAAAAACAGAGACTTTTTCCTCATGACAATATTCTGGCATGCATTCATGCGGAAGTCATCACAGTTATCTTAATGAGAAGTCAGCGAAACCATTTGACCCAGAACGGCTTCAGAGGATGTTAGGAAGAAAAACACCACGCTGAAGACTCCACTGTCAGTTTTGATTGATGGGTGAGACAGCATCCAAGTTGTTTTCTTGCTAAAGCAGCTTCTCTAAGGTTCAGTCTGTACGGAGTCCAGGTTGACCTCGTTGTGGGAAGAGGACTGTAGTGTGGACATGTGAAGAAACATCTCACTGCCAGTTCCTGGCTGACAAGCTACCGGGGAGGAGAGAGATGCAGCGGGAAGGGGAGCTAGTGAGGAAACGTTCTTAACTGGTGAAAACAAACAGTACCAACAGCATCAGCTCAGGGCCACATGGAATTCTGTTCTTAGTAGGGTCATGCCTGCATGTCTCGTTTCTCGCTCTCTTTTTAAAATTTGTAAAATTTTTATCGACATATAATTTATATATAACATGGTATTAATTTTAAGTGTGCAGCATGGTTATTTGATGTATGTCTACATACAGGAAGTTTGGTTAACAGCCATCACCGTACACAGTCACTAACTTGTTTTTTTTTTGGTGATGAGAACTTTTAAGATCTACTCCTACAGTAACTTTTAAATGTACGATAGTTAGTCCCTGGATGGCTCAGTGGGTTATGCGTACAACTTTTGATTTTGGGTCCGGTCATGATCTCAGGGTCGTGAGACTGAGCCTTGTGTCAGGCTCTACTCTCAGTGAGGAGTCTGCTTGAAATGCTGTCTCTCCCTCTCCCTCCGCCCCTCCCCCCACTCATGCACACTCTGTCTCTCTCTCTCTAAATACTCTTTTTAAAAATAAATAAATAAATAGATAGATAGATAAATGATACAGTATTGTTAACTACACATTTAATTTTAGCCCAAAGGCCGAAAAGTGATACAGTATTATTAACTACAGTCACCATGCTATACATTATATCCCCAGGACTTGTCTATCTTATAATTGCAAGTTTGTACCTTTTGACCATTCACCCATTTCCCCCACCTCTCTACTCCCCATCTCTGGCAAACACCAATGTGTTCTCTGTATCTATGAGTTTGGTTTTCCTCTTTTTTGATGTCACATGGAGGAGGCTGAGCTTGACAAGGAATGAGAATCTGGAGGGCAAATAGTAGTTGCTTTGGAGCAATAGAAAGGCAAAGTAAAGGTGTCCCCTTAGGTGCCCTGACTGCCTAGGCAGTGGGTCTTTGACTCATGCTGGGTGAGCTGAGGGCCACTGTGAACCCATACAGCACCTTTATTCAGATTAGAAAATGCTCCCTTCCTCCAGGTGGCAAGACTGGGTGAACAGAGCCAGGGCTGAACGTCAGCCTCTCTGCACAACCCCCCCCCCACCCCGGGGATGATGCCCTCAGGCAGTGAACAGCTCAGAGTGGTGGAAAGAAGCCCCCTGTGGCTGAACAAAGGCCCATGAATGTGAATGTCTCCCTTGGGATCAGTCTTCCTGGGAGGCCCAGCCCTCCAGCCCAGAACACAGCGCCAGGACTTCTGGGCAACACAACTAGATGATGACAAATGTCACAGCCACCCAGGGTCTCTTTTTCCCCTTCTTCAGTAAGAAGACCTTTCCCCTCAGAGCCCACTGTAATTAACCCAAGGGAGAACAACCATCCTTCTAGTCAAACAAGAAGCTGCCATCACGGTTTGACATATGCAAACCAAAACCCTGTTTTCAGAGCTCACCCAGTGTATATGTCCTTCCCCATGAGAACCCTTATAGTCGATGTGAAAAAACAAGAACAGCCACATCATTATTCCATTCTGCCCCACGCCCTGTCCTCCTGTCTCCACACCCTGTCTAACTGTACAGTAATCGATGAGCTGCTCTGCTCATTAAGGAATCAGACAATGATAATCCCCCTGCCTGAGCCAGGGTGGGTGCAGAGCCGTGAGCTCCTTTGTCTAAATGCCACAAATCCTTACAGTTTCTCTCTGCACTTCAGTGTTGGCGTCATCACCCTTTCCTTGGCCGGAAGGCTCTGCTGTAACAATCAAAAGGAACAACACCGTTCTCCATCCCTGTCCAGTTGTGAATATAATTATTTGTCAGAATCATATTAACCTGATGTATGACAAACCCATAAAATGGATTCATTTAGGAGTCCTCCCTCATTAATGTGGATATTTATAGCCATAGCTTTGATGCTTCAGTCCCTCCTCCTGTACAACATGGAGCAGGGATGTCATATTTCCCTGATGCTGTGAGGGGAGTTGTTTGTTTTCCAGTGTTGCAAAGAGGGGTGGAATAGAGCTGGCCTCGGGTCCAGGCCCCCTCGAGGCTTGATTGGCTCCTCTGCCCATTCCTGTCTTCTTAGGGAAGGGAAAGAAAACTAAAACTAGACACCTGTGCACAAATACTGCAAGATTAATAACTTTCCCCAGGTATTGAGACAGAACCAGTAAGACTGAAATACTCAGAGGGCTGGTTCTGAAATCAGACTTCCTGTGACCAAAGCCTGGGTTTATCACTTACTAGCTTGAACAAGATGCTAACTTTTCTTAGACATCAGTTTCCTCATCTGTAAAATGGAGGGAATAATAGTTCCTAACCTCATGGAGTTGTTGGGGGGTGGAATTCAATGAATTAACATATGTAAACTACTTAGAACGATCTTGGACACATAACAAGTCCAAAATAAATTTACTTAAAATTATGGTTACAATTGCTATTGTTACCTTGGGCCACAGCTAACACCAAGTTTCCATTCTGCAGCTCTACGGTCTAGCCCAGTTTTTTCATAGCATGTTCTAGGGAGCACTGGGCTTGAGCAGAGGTGCCTCAGTTTCCCCAGAGGGGGAATTGAGTTAGTTGTGGAAAGCACAGCGGCTAAAGTCTTGTCAGGAAGGATTTCCCATATTCTTTAGCCAGAGCCTTGACACTTTCATCATTTCATGTATTGGAATTCTAGATGAGTTTTCATTAAAGAATGGGTTCTTGGCTTGAAACAGATGGAAAACTGCAGCTACAGATACTTGTGACCGTATAAGTTCCTCAGGTAATGTCAGGGGCCCCAGGAGCACTTGTCCCTGCAGCTTGCCCAGAGTCTTTCATGAAACTGTGGTCATGAGGCCCTCTAAAGTTTTCTTTTACTTTTTCAGGAGTCATATGGCAGCAACTTTGATGTCCTGGCATGGCCAAAGGCTAGGAGTGCTTCCAAGGGCTTGCAAGGGGCTGTAGTGGAAATGTTGCGCATGATGAAGACAGAACCTTGAGCTTTTGCTCCATCAGGATCAGCAGAGATGAGCTGTGAATAACAATGGGGCCTGGGGTGCCTGGATGGCTCAGTCGGTGGAGTGTGCTGCTCTCAATCTCAAGGTTGTGAGTTCGAGCCCCATATTGGGTGTAGAGATTGCTTAAAAATAAAATCTTAAAAAAAATAACAATGGGGTCTGAGTTCACTGTAGTGTTCCTCATGTTGCCTTTGTCTTGTCCGAGCTTGTTCCAGGACACCAAGGACCATTGTGTACTCGAATTGTCCACCTGCCTCCTGGAGACCAAACATCAGGTATTTGCAATCAGCACACATTCATGGGAAGCGTTGGGGAAGATCTAAACAAAACACCAATTTCATCCATTGTTCATTTTCTCAGAACTTTAGTTTCTCCCCCCGTAAATCTGTTGGATAAATTTGGAGCCCTTTGGCCTGGCTTTTGAGTGGACCCAACCAACTTTCTCTCTCATACTCCTCCAAAACAAACGTTCTGATAGAGCGTGCTGGTTTTATCTCCACCTGCCATGTTATCTTTTCCCCATTCCCCTTCACCTTTCCAAAAACAGATTCATTTTTTTAAGACCCATTCCTGAAGCCCCTTCCATTCTGAGCCTTCCCTTCATGACTCAAAACGAAATGCTTGCTCTCTTCTTTGATCTACAACGGTGTGTTCTGTCTGTTTTGCTCATTTAGGCCCTTATTCCTTGATGCCAGTTCTAGGAGTAAAGGGATGATGAATTAGAGGCACCAGCAAGGAAGGTCAGTTGTAGTTGCTAAGACAGGATCCCAGAGTGGCATCTGGCCCAGGAAGACAGTCCTGCTAACCAAACTCTTCAGTCCTCTGTAACTCAGAATGCCTATTACAGAGAAACACAGTCATTCACAAGAGCAGACCCTGTGGATCCTGTAGCCAAGATCTCTTGCTCCCTGCATCGAGATGTCAAGGAAGCTTAATTGGTCATTAGGAGGTTGACTGACACTTTAGCAAAGAAGAAAAATAGCCATGTGAATTGTTTAACATGGCTTATAGTGAGACTGGTTATACACCCCTTCTCCCCAACAGGAATGGGAACCGTGGTGACCATATGCTCTGGTCCCCAAAGTCAGTGTCTTTCCACTGGATATTGTCATCAGTGGTAAAAATATTAGCTTCCCTTTTCTCCCATTTCTTTTAGCTCACAAGACTGATTTTTTCCTTTCTATGACTCATTAATTTTATCCTTTTATTCAAGAAATATTTGTTGAATGTCATTTACTAAGTGCCAAGTTCTGGGAATATAAAAGTGAATAATACACTAGATACCTTCACACCACTGGTTTTACTATAGGCAAGTTTTGATACAGATCTAAAAGCCATTCTTCCTTTTTCCAGTGACTTTGGTATATCTTATCTTACCAATATAGGCCTTGATATCATAACTCTGCATAACACTATTACCCAACTTTCCTGAGTGAATATTTTGTTGCCTCAACAATATTTTAAGCTCCTAGAAAGCAGAGAACAGCTTAGTATTTCTCATGGTATCTCATGGTATGCTGTGCACACAATAGGAACTAAATATTTGTCTTTTTACAAGAGACACAATATTTCTTACCAGTCATAAGGGAAGGAAGGAGACAGACTTACATGGTTTTATTTCAGAGATTCCCAAACCAATGGCCCATAGATTAAATCCAGTCAGCAAACATGTTATATTTGGTCTACACTGTGTTACATTTTTGGTTTTTGTTTTTTTAAAATTGAGCCAACATTTAAAAAATTGAGATCTCTCTCTCTCTCTCTCTATCTCTCTCTCTCTCTCTCTCTCTCTCTCACACACACACACACACACAGACACACACACACACACACTGAGAATTCTAAGCTTCTCTGGAATTTCAGCTTCCCTGGAAAAATGAGAAGACCTGCAACTCTTAGCCTCATACCTGCTGAGCAAAAGTGCTGGCATGAAAGTGTGCTGGGCCGCTTCAGGGAGCAAACATTTCCCGGTAGGCCACAGTTCCTATCGCTCTGTGTTTCAACACACTTGGCCTACCTCACTTACATAACGGCTGAAGCCAGAGGCATTTGAATCTGAATAGTTTTGTGTGAAGCCAGTATATTGGGAAAGGGGAGAGAAAATAGCCCATTCGACCCCACAGAAAAAGAAGAACTCTGTGCCAATCCCATGTTTCCTGGCACTCTGAAGGTGAGGACAGGCTCCCAGGCTGGCCCTGCACCTTGGCCCTGGGCCTTCCTTACAGTCAGTCTTCTCTGGAATGTTGGTGTTCCCTGCTGGGGAAACTACTGGAGATCCAAATGGCCTGTCTCATCGAATCCAAGCTATCTGCCTCCCAGGCTCTTCTCCAACACACCCTGGACCCCATCTCAGCAGTTTTTTGGCTCATTGCTCGCTGACACAAACCACTCTAATCTTGCCAAGGAAATCTGCTTGCCTTGTCCCTTCCCCCATGCCTGTCTTACTCCTTCTCTCTGGGCACTGCTGAGTAGAGAAATGATACTCAGGAGAAAAGTTTTTTAAAAAAAGGGAGGAAGGAAGAAAGTAAGGGAAAGAGAGAAAGAGAAAGCATTTAGAGAAGGCATTTTATATACTCGATACTATTTAATCTCAGGTCCCTGTCCACAAAGATTTTGGTCATGTATGTGGGTGTTGTAGGGGAGCAAAACTGTCCCCCCCAAAATGTGTCTTTTTGACATGTGAATTATTTTAGGCTGAATATTTTTAAGGAACAGAAGACTCAGGAAGACCCCATGATCTGCCCCTAAATGCCTAAAAGAATTTACATGGAGGATCTATTCCAGGAAGGGAGCTATCACCATAGGTGACTCCAGGGTAATATGAACCGGCAGTGGGAGACAAGGAGGAACCTTACAAGTCTGTTAAAATTCCTCCCCATGCCCCGTTGATTCTGTACAGTTTGCCCAGCAAACTGCTTTTTCTTCTTCTTTTTTAACCAAACATTTACTCTTTTTCACCTTCCAGTGAGCTGATTCCTTCCCTTTGAAGTCCTAACTCCCTGCCCCCTTCTCCTTAGCTCTGGATGGCATATAAGTCTCAATTGCCTTGACTGCCTGTGGGCCTCATATTCTTATGGACCCTATACATATGTAATTAAATTTGGTTTTCTCCTGTTAATCTGTCTCATGCCAACTTAATTCTTAGACCAGCCAACAGAGCCTTGAAGGGTCGATAAAATTGTTTCCGCTCCAACAGTGTGTTTGTGTTTGTGTGCATTGTGTATGTGGTGGATATGTGGTTTTTCATGGTGAGGGAGACTAAAAGGAATAGAAAAAATAGATCTACAACTCTTATGCAAGCTAGAAAAGGGAAAGCAATAAGAACGTGAGGCCTGGAAAACTTGTGACAGCCGTTTTGCAAGGGTGGACTGCTTTCCTGTCAAGGCACCAAATATACGTGTGTGCATGTGTACATAGAAGTATATCTGCACATGCACACACACACATATGATTATAAATTAATTATTTGCTTATGTAGAAACTTGAAAAATAAAGTATAAAAAAAGAAAGGGAAAGTAATAAAAATCAAATGTAATCTTATCACTGAGATAATTTTTAATCATCTATTTCTTATTCCTATACATAATGCATATTATTTATGTAGCTGAGAATTTACATTGTATGTTAAAACTCACTAGCTTTCTTTTCCCTCTTAAAATTATATCACAGACATAACCTAATGATAAAAAAAAACCTCTTTATCACCACCATTTTAATAGTTCTGTTGCATCCATAATGTGCATTTTCATAATTCACCAATCTCTAATTTTTAAGCATTTAGACTGATAGAAGTTTTTGACTCATATGTAACATGATAATAAACATCTTTGTGCCTTTATCTTTGCACTTAGCATTATTTCTTTAGGATGTTTCAAAAAGTGGAATTACTGGGCAAAGAATAAAAATACTTTAAAACTCATGAGTTGTATTATTATTAAATTGCTTTCCTAAAGGTGATTCTAATTTATCTTCCTGACACTCCCATTTGAATGTGGCCCTAGAAAGCTCACAGAAATGTTCCGTTGGATACATCTAGCTAAGATGTCCAATACTACATGAAGAAATTATTTCATTATATAATTTCTGAGTGTCAACAGAATATATCAATTGAGAGTAATCAAAGCCACTAGCTGAAAAGGTGTTCGCCCAGACCACACCACAATTCGGTCTTTCTAAGAGAAATAAAAGAGTAACTCCCTGGCTTGTCCCCAGATAGAGCTCCAGGGTCTTCACCCCTCGCTAATTGCCTCTTTGATCCCAGGGCAGATCTATAGCATGCCACACAAGTGACAGCGACAGCCATAACATGCTCCCTGTGACTGCCCACCATACTACAGGCCAGAGGAAAAAGGCCCTCACTTCACTGCTACAGAAGTCCCTGCAGAGCCCCTGGGGCCCCAACATCCTCTACTGCCTGTTTTGTTACAAATTCTCTCTGGGTCTGCAATGTGTCATCATTGTCTTTACTCTTTCCCATAGCAAACTTCTCTGCCTGAAGTGAAAGGGAAGATATTCCCTCCAAAGTATTCTTTAAAAAAATTTTTTATTTATTTATTTATTTAAGTAATCTCTATACCCAACGTGGGGCTCAAATTTACCACCCTGAGATCAAGAGCCGCACGCTCTTCTGACTGAGCCAGCCAGGTATCCCTCCTCCAAAGCATTCTTTAAGTTTTCACAACTGTGCTGTCTTGGGCTGTTAGATTCTTTGTTTATGTGTTTCCTTATAATTAGGAAGGCTCTTTGTCTCACAGCTTTCCCTCCCTTATGGAACTGGTCCAGCCAGGGCTGGCTTGGCAGCCAATCTGGCATCAGCCATTGAAATTTCATGCCTGAGTGAGCTCTGCCCCCAACTCTTCTGTTTCGCTTGTAGAGAATTTTGCCCCATCCTGTACACCCTGGGCCAGATGGGAGAAGGGTGTTAAGAGGTAACCTTTGTTTTTCTCTGGCTTAGGGATTTTTAGATCCAGAGTCTAGTGGTCCTCCTCAGAATGTTTAATCAATTTTCCACGCCATGAAACTCTTTGGTCCCCCATATGAATGATAGCTTGAAGTTTGCCCATGGGTCCACCAGGCATTCCAAAAGTTTCAACTTTTCTAGAATATAAGCTCTTGCTGGGGACCCAGTTATGGAACGTTCAACATAAAGTATACGGTGTGACTGTGATATTAAAATCCAATCCCTTCTTCCTAAGAAACAATAAAATATCTCTGTCCCTCTTCTTTCTTGGGGATTGCCATGCTTATTTTCTATCTTTTGCCAGTCCTCTTGTATTTTCACTCAGATATCAATTTGTTGCAAATTGGTCATTTCCTTAATCCCAGAAATTTTTATATTAATTGCAAAAAATTCTCAATCTCTCTGTCTCTGAGCTTCAACTCTCTTTGAACTTTGCAGTATGTGAAAGGTTTTGAAACCTCCTCCTTCACTGGTCAGCAGAGAGCAACTTTTAAGGATGAATACAACCTGAAAAGAATTTCCCTACTGTTCAAAAATTATAGATCTATGGTAAATTCTGAGTCATAACATCAATCATTTCCGAGGGCTGCAGCTCCCTGAGGATTTTCCTGTTTAACTGAAGTAAGTCTCAGGGAGATATGCTCTATATCCTGGTCTTCAAAACTCTGGGTCCAGAGTGATGAGAGTCCAGCTGATGAGACAACTCGGAGTGTTCTCCTTTTGGGAAAAAAAAAAAAGTCCATTACTGAAAGTAACCCACATAAGTCTCTTTCTTGCTAAATAAGGCCTGCATATTCTTTCTTGCTAATCAAAAGACCGGCATACTAAATTCAGTTTATCTATTTTTATTTTTTTTCCTCATGTTATAAATGTAATTCAAGTTTATTGTAGGAAATTTAAAAAAAATGAGTTAACAAAAAAGTCAATCAATTAATAAATAATAATAAATAAAAATTACCTGTAATTCACCAGAGATATTTGATTTTTTCATATATTCTTGCAGACATTTAAATATATATTGTACAAATATATATAATAAATATATAATATATATTTATATATTTAAATAAAAATGGGATCCTACTGTTTGGTAATCCTTTCTCTTTTGTGAAATAAATAATGTCTTCCTTGGATTTTAACATCAAACCTGAAGGTGAGAATCCTTAAATTTTCTCCATAGTAAATAGATTTTTCCTAAAGTCAGGTGAGAATAAACCAAGAATAAATGCAATAGCTTACAGCCTAGGTTGTGTGCTTGTTGCACTTCTTCTTTTCCTTATTTTTTTCATTTTGGTAGACAAAAGTGAACCTGAGATGACAGAGGAAAAAGAGGAACCTATGTCTGATCAGGTCATTGTGTTGTCTCCAACATAGGTCTTGGGTTATTTATTTTTGTCAAAGAAGGTGCTTCCTCTGGGTAGCATGACAGGTTTTATGCAGTGTTGGGGAAGTGAAAATTTCCCCTGTCCCTCTTAGTTCTTTTGACTGGTTGAATAATTAAGATGACAGAAAGTAGATTAAGAAGAGAAAAACAAATTTAATTGTGTGTCTGGCAGGGAGCTCCATAAGAACATGAAGCCACAGGCAGTCAGGCAATTGAGGCTTATATGCTATCCAGAGCTAAAGAAAAGAGGGGAGGGGGATGCCTGGGTGGCACAGTCAGTTAAGCATCTGACTCTTGGTTTCAGCTCAGGTCGTGATCTCAGGGTTGTGAGATCGAGCCCTGTGTCAGGCTCTGAGCACAGAGTCTGCTGCTTGAGATTCTCTCTCCTTCTCCCTTCCCCTCCTGCTTGCTTGTGTGCTGTCTCTCCCCCACTTTCTCTCCCTCTCTAAAATAAATAAATAAATCTTAAAAAAAAAAAGAAAAGAAAAGAGGGGAGGCCCTGGAACTTCAAAGGGAAGGAGGACAATTCACAAGAAGTTGAAAAAGAATAAATGTTTGGTAAAAAAATATTTGCTGGGCCATCCAGAAATAATGGGACACAGTAATTTTAATAAACAGACGTTGCTAGGACCCTCCCTGTCTACTACCCCTTGTTCATACTGTACTGTAGTTATCTATGGTGTTAGCTCCCATATTGTAGCAGGTCTTCCATGTAAATTCTTTCAGGCAATTAGGGGAAGGTCAAAGGTTCTTTCTGAGCCTTCTATTTCTTAAAAATATTCAGCCTAAAATAATCCAAATGCCAAGGAGACAAATTTGGGAGTGGCCAACTTTGCTCTCCTATAGTAGCTATGAGTTCTTGGGCAGGCAACATTTAATGGGGACACAATTCTGTGATAGGAAGTGGTCCATAAAGTTGCCTCATGTTGGAGTACCTTTTTTGGACTTGCAAACACTCCAGAGGGTATGGTCATGACATGGGAAAGGATGACCAGAAGCCCCAGCCAGAGTGTGGATACCATCCTCTAGACCCACTGAAATGGCCACTTGAGCTTGCCTTTTCTGTCTGTTGGAACCTAAAACTGACAGAGCTTTTTTAGTATTTCAGTCATTTTAATGTCCTTTTCTGCTATTGTCTTAGGCAGTTTGTGGAAGTGAACTTCTTATAATTTTTTACTTTATAATCATCAGAGTCCATATAAAAGAAACATTTCCACAGCTATATTGCGTGAGTCTGAGCTTACCTTTATCTTAAAGGCTAATATTTTTAGATAGTTTAAATCATAACACATACAAATAAAGAACGAACACGTGTCAAAGATTTCACTTAACTCATTAATTCATGAGAAAGTCAAAAAGATGTTACAACTGGTTTCAAAGGTGAATCCAGAACAGACATATATATAAACAATCAGGAACACTGAAATAAGTACATGAAAAACTAGTGAGTATCCACCAGGGCAATAATCAACTGCATTCAAGTAGACACAATTTGTTTGCATTTCTATGGATAAGAATCACTTGCATTGTCATTAGTTTTCTACAACTGATGACTGTGAAATAGCTCAAGAACAATGACAGATGGGGATGACCCCTAGACAGGACACCCAGTAATTTTGCCCATTTCAAAATCTTTTACATTTCTAATTAGAGTCTGTATCTGCTACCTTAGCTGCAAGGTTTGCTTCACTCTAGCTATGTGCGGCTATTAGGCAACATTGGTGCCCAGTGGGCAAGCTGCCCTTATGCAAAATTTTACTGCCATTACCCTTAGATAATAACTATTCCATGGGTGACTCGGGAGAGGAAATAAAAGAGGTTGGCTTCTTGGGTGAGTTCCCTTAGTGGCAGCAAAATACCTGAGCATTCACCTGGGCTCCAGAGAAATAGGAGACAGAAATCTGAAATGTGTCCCTTTGATACTCTTGTTCCAACAGCCCCAGGATTAGGGTCTCTTTTGCTGGAGTGAAACTGTGACATAAAGGTGATCTCTGAGACCGAAACAGAGGGTGACTGCCAGGGGAAATCCACCAGATTCACACGATTTCAATGCACAATTTTTACAGCCTAAACAACTTAAATACTTTAAATATTTAAATCACTCCTGCCAGTATAAGCTTCACTGGGATTGTAACATCATCCAATTTTAACCACTACATTAAAAGTATCTTCAAACAGTCCTACCAAAGCTCAGTTTAAATCATCTTGTGAAAATAATGGGTTCACAGAAGTACTCAGCCCTAGTAAGTGGTCTCTGGAAACCATCAAAGGAGGAAGTGTTATGAAATTTCCTGTCAGCTCCAGCAAAGCAGCCCCGGGGGATTTCCCAGCCACCCTGGTAATACCAGACCTCTTGGATGGGGGCAGAGTCCTCAAAAAGTACACTAGGTATTTGTTTTGGAGGTAACCTGGATACACATCGGGAATTTCCTCCTAGTTAGCTCAAGTCTAGCTTGATGAAATAAAACACACCTGTATACTTCACCTGAAGGTGAGTTATGTGTCTCCAAGAAAAAGGTGGGGCAAGGAAGAACGCTTTTATCACTCTGACACCAAGAAATCCACTTTACCAGGAAGATGCAGGCTTAATGGAGAAGTGGAACAAAGACTTGGGTGGAGACATTAGTTTCCCAGCAACTTGTGAGTCAGGCCATTACTGAGCAGTTTCGTCATTTTGTTTGAAGGGAATTCCCAGGACTCCAACCGAGCTCAAGATTCTTATGGTTTTGCAGAAATGGCACTCCAGAATCAGAAACACAAGCATGTGACTCAGGACTTTCCAACCCTCTGGTTCTTGCTATCTACTAATATAATTATAAAGTGTATGTTAGGCTATACATTTGTATTCTCTTGCATGTGGTTTGGTTCTCAAACAAATTCGAGGGCTCAATAAGCCATGTGACCCTGGGCATGTTTCCTCTTGACTCTATATACCAATGAACTCATCTGTGCACTAGGCATAGGGAAACCAGATGGTCTTACAAGTCCTTCTGCCTCTACACGTACATTTGAAATTCTCTAAATTAAGTCAGAGTTCCTTTGGAAAGCTTGTCAACAGTCCTGTGCCTGGCTGAGCCCTTGGAAGATGATGGCATTGCACTCGATCCAATTACCCACTTAAAATGATCTATTACTTATGTAATTATTTATTTAGGATCCGGTCTCCCTTGCTAGACATTAAAGTCCAGGAGTTAATATCTTTCTTACTTAGCCCTATATCCCCAGCATCTAATGCAGGGCCTGGTACATTCTAAGCACCTAGTAATTATTTGTTGAACAAATGAGTGAGGGCACCAGGGACTTGGATTCTGATGTCTTCCACAGTGGCAGTGAGGAATTGGGCAAGCTGATGAGGGTGGGGTTGGGCAAGCTTCCTGAGCTGCTCTGACCTCAAAGGCAGGAGAAGCTTTCAGACAACTGTGACCATCGTATGAGACCTCTTCTGACAGCTGAGGCTGCAAAATCGGCAGTCTTCAATCCCTAAAACCTGCTTTGCCATGAGGTCACAGTCTGGAATGGACAGAGGGGTACATCCGTCATGCAGCTCTAGGCTCTTGAGTGGGCTCTTCCTGCAGAGATTCTGGGTGGGCCCAGGATTTAGATGCCTGCCTCTCACTTCTCCATTCTGGCTAAGGCCTGCCCGACCAACCCTGACTCCCGGGACTCACCCTTTCTCTTCCCAGCGCTGGGTACATTCAGTCCCATCCCAATGCAGCTCAGGGAGTCAGAGGCCCCACGAGGGCACCCAGTCCAGGGGACAACTGGGCTCCGCAGCCCTGCCCGAGTTCCCCACACCACCAGTGAGCCCTTCCAGGCATGGGGTTTTGTCCACCTTGAGGAATATGGTGAGACCAAGCCATGGCCCAGAGGAGTAAATTTTCAACACTTTGCACAAAGGCAGCTCACCAGAAGCATCCTTTTGTTTTCTTTTAACTCTAAAGAGCTAAATGTCCTGCAGACACCGGTCAGTCACTATATATTACATAAAAGTGCAGGATTTGATCTTTATGTGAAGTGCAGAAGACTTGCTCTGTTGACCTCTGTGGTTGGGTCATCAGTCCATTGGCATGGTTAAAATCTCTTCTTCCAGGCTCAACCCAGGGCCGAGGGGAAGCTGAGAGAAGGTCTGTAAAGGCTCCTTTCCCCTCTGTGGCTTGGGACAGCGCTGCACCCAAAGGCTCAGAGGAGAACTGGGCCAGTACGAATATATATGTCCCTCTCACCAGCCCACAAAGCAAGATATTTTCATCTAACATCAAGTTAAACTTAATAACAGTTGAAGCTTAAAAGCCTCCCTTATGGTCTCCACAAGCATTTTGTTTCGCTCTCAAAATCTGTGATCTCTACTAGAGATTGCTAAATATAACACTCAGAATGTAGAGTAGCAGCGACTGGGGGCACACTGGGATTGGGTAGGGGCGGGATGGCAGAGACAGGGCTCGCTGCATTTTGACAGTTTCACTGTGTGTCCATAGGACGAGATGCTTCCCAGGACGGGACTGATTAGCATGTGATCGTCCATAAACACTGTCCATAGATTAGGATCAAAGGCAGAGTGCATTTACACAAAGAAGTGTGAACATGAAAGCATTTTCTTTCTTCCTTTTACTGAATCTCTTCTTAGACTCATAATCCTCAACCCTGGGGGAGGTCTGACGAGGTCAGCAGTTGACACACATCTCCTGGGTGGGATGGAAATGAACAAAATGCATCTGTTTTGCAAGCTGCTGAACAGATGACTTGTGATTATAATACATATCTGAAATTTGCATTGAAAAATTTTTGTTCAGAACCTACAGGGAAAGGAAAAAATTGGATTTTAAATGCACGTGTGGGTGCATGCATGCGCGCGTGCGCATTCACACTCGCACGCAAACTCTAGAAAGGATGAGGGAGGGCAAAAGGACAAATGGTGACAAGAGCTTCTCTTTTAATAATAAGCCACAGACATGGAGATGATTTGGTCTGGGAAGCCTTACTTTACTTCTGCGAAGTCATTTGTATATCCGCGGATTTGCATCCTGCTGGGGCCACAGAGTCCCTGCACCACTGTCCCCCAGGCCTCTTCTGGCCTGCCTTCTTCCCACTAGGATGATGCTAATAATTAAGCTCGTGGGGAAACACTGAGAACAAAAGACGCAGTGGCGGGCGCTCAAAGTCACCTCTTCCTTTTAACTCTGTAAAGATCTGGGGACAGATCTGCCCTGTCAGCTTCTCAGGAGAAGAGTCAGACATTATTTTCTCTCCTCTAGAAAGGAAACCCATTCAAGGGATTACGAATGTTACTGTGTGCCTCCGTCTGAAGTTTAAATCTTTGCAAGCATGCAGTTATTAAGATGCCAAGTGGCCTCATTTAATTACAACCTTTATTAAGGTATTGAATACTCTAAATGCACTGTTTATCACACCTGAAGAGATGAGCCGTTCTACCTTAATGGACCGCTCTCAGTGGGCCATCTATTGATTATCTTCTCTACTGAATTAATTCCTAGTAATCGCCTAGTGAATAGTCGTTAAACGGAGCACCTCCTGCGAGCGTGCGGCTGGGGCTGGGGCCTACGTTGGGCCTTTCAGATCGTGAGCAGCTTTTGCCCCCTCGCCACAATTTGAGTCGGCGAACAAGCTGGTGTCTTCGCTGTAGAAAGGTTTTATTTACAGGGGGCCAGGGCAGGACAATTCCATTCTTTCCTTAAGAGTTTCTTCTGAGGTGCCTGGGTGGCTCAGGCGGTTAAGAGTCTACCTCAGGCTCAGGTCGTGATCTCGGGGTCCTGGGATTGAAACCCGCATGGGGCCCCCTGCTCGTGGGGAGCCTGCTTCTCCCTCTCCTTCTGCTGCTCCCCCTGCTTGTAAATAAAATCTTAAAAAAAAAGAGTTTCTTCCAACTGAGCCAATGGCATTTGAAGACCCCTTCCCACATCGAAACACTGGTCTGTTGAAGAAAGTCTCACCTCAGAGGAGGTGGCGCTCTGGGAGTTTCTTGGGCAATCTGGCTGCTGAATGGCCTCCTTCCACTGAATTTGAGGCGGTTGTCCAAGGAGTCCGTCATTCATGTCGCTGACTTCAAAGAATGTTTTACTGGCCCAATATTTGGATGAAGTATGTGGGGTTCAGAGGTCGTCCAGGCAAACAATAGTGGGTAGGTGGTCGCTCTGCCTGATTTCAAGGAGACGTTTAGAAAGCCCGCACACTGGTTGGAGGGACAGGGAGTCGAAATGAGAGGGGCTGGAATCCCTGGGTGGAAGAAGGAGGTCCCTGTAAACCCAGCATCTCCCAGGTGACTGACCTCTGCTCTCTTGTCCTCTTACAAATCCCTCCTAGGGATCACTTACAGCACTAGGCAGAGCCAGCAGTCACAGGTGTCTCAACCTTTTCCCAATCGACTGTCTCCCCAAATTCAATTCCACGGCTGTACCCAGTGGGTTGTGTGGAGGTATGTTTGCAAAGCCAAAGAGTGGCTAGTCTGGCTAGGCTTCTCGAACATCCCTTTCCTGTTCCAGACCAGACCCAGGTCGTGTGCTCCCTTCCTTAACCTCTTCTAGAACAAAGTCACACAAGGTGGCAGGATGGGTGGAGCCTATAGTCAAAGATCAGGGCTTGGCTCTCAGTTTTGCGATGTTTCTAGACAAGCCTCCACATCATGGTTCTGGTCTACCGGGCCATGCACAGCCTAACACAAAAGTCAATGGAGTTAGATTTGGCCAACCTAGAATGTCTCTAAGTTTGCATTTATGACCACCAGTCTCCCTCCCTGCATTCTTTTCTCCCTGTGTGGTATCTAATAATAATAGCAACAATAATGATAATTAAAATAATAATACCTATCATTTATTAAATGCTTATTAAGAATCAAGCACTACGCTTAGAGCATTACATATGTTATCTTGCATAATCCTGACAACAGCCTAATGAGTTAAGCATGATAACCTCATTACTAATGAGAGTCTATGTTTATCATCCCTAACTGCATATGGTAAGCACTCAGGAGTTTTTGTAAAATGTGGCCCTGTGGAGATTGTTTTAGTTGCCTTGGTGGGGGAGCCTGAGGACTAATAGTTCTTGTCAGTGGCTATGCATTGAAATCACCTGGAGAGCTTTAGAAACATACTGATCCTTGGTCCCACCCGTACAGATTCTGATTTGGTTGGTCTGGCATGATGCCCAGGTATTGGGATTTTAAAAGTTTCCCCAGGTGAATTTAATGTACAGTTAAGGCTGAGATCCCCTGTCCTGGGTTGAATATTTTGCCCAAGATCTTCAGAAGTTGGGGATTGAAGGGGCTCCTGGGTGGCTCAGTCGGTTAAGCCTCTGACTCTTGATTTCCACTCAGGTCATGATCTCAGGGTTGTGAGATTGAGCCCTGTGTTGGGCTCTGCCCTCAGTGGGGAGTCTCCTTGAGATTCTCTCTCTCCCCCTCCTCTCTGCACCTCCCCGCCCCTCACCAAAATAAATAGATCTTAAAAAAAAAAAAAGGAAGTTGGGGATTGAAGTTGGAACTGGAACTGGCTGACCCCAATTTGCTCCAGAGGGTTACACCTCTTCCTTTCATGGACCATTCCGACATCCAGTAAGGAGCCATTTGTTATTTATGCTTCCAGATGACTGTTTTCTAGAAGCAGTTTAAACCTTCCTTTATCTATCTGAAGAAGGGAAAATAGCATATTCCATGAGAAGCATTTTATGATCCTGGGAGCAGGTGGAAGCATTTTGGAGGTTTTGGGACATAGGAGTCCTGTCTACTAACTCTCCCACACCATATTTATGCATATCACTGAGGTCATGAATCTTAAGGCTTGGGTGTCCCATGGCTGCTAGGACCAGAGCAGAGACTCAGTGTGCCCTGAGCCCACATTCTCCTCATCTCATTCCAACATCATTGTTGCTCTCACTTTGCAACTTAATCCTTACTCAAGGAGGAAAAAAAAATTAATTTAATTATAGTAGAGTTGCACTTTCAAAAAAGGTAAAAACACCCTAGTCTGTGTTTGCTCTTTTGAAGACTCCCCCGCTGGGTGTGGATCTCCACCATCCCTTTGGTTCTAAAATTTAACCTCTGGCGATAGCTACCCTGGCCATGCCAGGGGCTCTCCCAGCTGGGGGTAGGCTGCCCATCTTCTCCCAAGTTGAGTGGAGGGGGGCAGGCAGGCTTTTCCCAGCCCAAGAAATCACCATGAAGTTGAAGACTTACAACTGTGCTTCATTGGTGTTATTTCTAGCGCCAAACGTAGGCTCCCTGCCTACAGTGTGGTTACCATCATGGGTTTCTGGGAGTTCCCAGGGGGTGCCCTGCACTTGTTTTTCTTCTTCTTGGTGGACCCCAGGTAGCCCTGTGAGGTGGTGGGGAGAAGGAGGCATAGGCCAGTGTCGCACTTTGACAAGAAGGCCCCAATGGGGTAGAGCCCAAGCCAGGAGCCCTACAGAGATTTGGTGGAAACTCACTGAGCTTTATTCACATCTTTCTCTCTCTCTGGGACCCAGGAAGAAGTCAGTGGCGGTCCAGGCTGGGGAAGAACCTGGGGGTCAGACACTGCACATGCTGATTCTGAAAGTTCTCCTCCCTTCCTATTGAAGTGTTGTCATTGGTCTGGTTTCTCATGCTCTCTTTTCTCTTGGGGAAACTGCTCTCCTGGGAAATGCCTCAGTTCCTTACTAGTAATGAGACTCCTGTCTCCCTCACCAATCCTTGGTGTCTTGGGTGCACCACAGGACCAGGTTCGGATTGATTGGAGCTTGGCGGTTCTGGGCCAGGCCCTAGACACACCCCTGGAATTGCCCTTTTTAGGACTGCCAGCCCATTGGTCACTGAGGCTGTGTCTTTATAATTCTAGGAAAATGAAAAGCTAGAGAGCTCACTGAAAATGAATTAGATGAAAAAGACTTAGTAATGCCAGATTCATTCTTCTAGTTGTTCTTGACCAAAACTTCTCCCTCTCTCCCACCCTTCATTCTACCAGCCATCCTGCTACCTCTCCTGCTTCCATACTGCAATAAGATGCCAACATCTCTTGTAGGAGCTCCTGACATCTTTCATCTTCCACCTGTGCTGCTCTGTGGTCTAATCAATGTAGCAAAGTGATGCAGCTAAAGTTAAATCAGATCAGGTCACTCCTTTGCTTAAAACCCTCCTTCCAGTGGCTTTCCACCTCATGCGGAGTAAAGCCTAAGTCTTCACAACGGCTTCACAGTCTTATAAAATCTGGCCCCTTGGGACCTTTCTGTATAATTTGTCTGCTATTTTCTTCCACTCTGGCGACATGGTCTTTGCACTTCTTACTTCCTTTGCCCGGAATGCTAGTCCCCAAAATATATGCGTTACTCACTGCCTGTTGAGCTTTACTCAGATCATTAATTCAACGACTTTGCATTGCATTAAGTTCTAAATCCAGGTATTTGACTTTAAGCCTTTGTTTCTCATTAATCAGTTAAACCTATACATAAAATACAGGGGGAAATTGGCCAAAATCTGCACAGGCAACTTTCCTTCACCCCCTTTTTAAAAAAAGAAGCCACCTGTCATTGAGATCTGACATGATTTCACACACACACACACACACACACACACACACACACACACACACACTTTTGCATCTGAGCACATGTGGGCTATATATTATGGCATATGGAAGAAATCTGTCTAACTTGCTAATAAGAATATCTTAAAAGAGTATCTAGATGAACCCTGGGCAAGTTCTGACAACCATTTATGACCACTGAGAATCAAATGAAGTGGGAATTTAGTTTGAAAAATGGCTATTAGTAATGAAAATGTCAAGGGAACTCTGACTTTCTGTAACCAGAGTAGATGGATTCACCTTTTTACAAAGCTTCAGCGTGTAAAACAGGCTCTGATATTTCACCAGGATAAAAAACCTATTCAAGGCTGTGGCTGGAAGCCCATGGTAGTAGTAGCTCAGAGAGGAATTTAATGGTTTTTAAATTATGGTTTTGGGTGCCTCAAATTATTCTTAGATCCTGGACAGAGCCTGCCTGACCGCTTGAATATACTCAATTTTCAAGTGGGACGATTTCACAGGTTGGCTGTAACATGGAGATAAAATATTCATACACATGTGAAGTATGCATTTCTGTGCCATCTCAACTTGTCACTGTCTACATAATATATGGTATATCTATGATTAAGCAAGAAAAAATTTAGAAATTACTAACTCAGCGCCAGCTTGAATTATAGGCTCCAAGTAAAGACAGAGTTTAAAACTCAAAACAAAGGATCCTGGACCCAACCCACTTTTTACTCAGTAGTCGAATATTCCTGTATGTTTCCTTAATTATTTATATCTCCTCAACATCTACACCCTGACAAGTCTTCAGAAATTGGCACCAGAATTTGAATCTATGATAGTTTACTTTTATGTACCCGGTGAAACAAAACAAAACAAAACAAAACAGTTGTGTATTAGGATAGCCCGAGGCAATGAATAAACAATTGAGTTAGCTTATCCTCACACAGTGGTACCCCACGGTCACTCAGGTATTTAATCATTCTTACAAAACTGCACATTCAAGAGGAGGAAAATGTAAAAGGTTTCCACATTTGTTTCATATCCTAACTACTGCACATCTGATGTCCTTCTCTGATATAGCAGTCATGCTACCAAAAGAGATTTTTTTGAGAAAGAAGTCATACTGTCCTCTTTTGGATAAACTCTGCTAAATGAAAGGGCTAGCTGCTTGCCTCTGGAGTGAAGAAATTTAAATTGTAGTTATTTTTCTATTCTCATCTAATGATATCTCTTTTTTTCCCTTTATTTTTGGCTTTTCCTTATCTCTTCCAAACAGGGGTAAAAATTGGGGAGACTTGAAGTAACCTGGGAAATCAAAGGTACTGAAAATGGGAAACTTGAAAGGAGATTCTCCATGTAAATACTCTTTTTAGTTTATTTCTAAATCATCTCCATGTCCTTCTGTTTGCTTTTCTTTCAAATGTAGTTAGCATCATCTCATTTTTGTCGCCTACTGTGTGGTTTGCCCACTGCTAGTCATAGGAGACGTTCCAAAAACAGAGACCAGACCCCAGCCCCAAAAGGACTCATCATGATGTGGGGACATACATGTAAGCAATCATTACAACATGGCCAATCACAGAAGACACACATACACGTGATTAAAACTCAGTTGTATTCCCATAACATTAAATATATAGTAAGAGGTAAAATGACAATTTCAACCTCCTACTAAAAATAAAGAATCCTCAGTGATTCCAGACTTTTTCCTACACATATATAAATAAAGCTATGTATTTGTGTGGGGGGTCCCCAAGAGCACCCCCAAGTTCTATGATTTACCAGGAGGACTCACGGGACTTAGCATATAATCATATTCACAAGACTTATTTACAGTGAAAAGATTTAGAGCAAGATCAACACAGGGGGAAGGTGCACAGGGCAAACTCTGAGAGAAGCCAGGCACAAGCTTCCCGGGGTCTCTCCCACACAGGACATGCTTAATTCCACCAGCGAGGAGTTATGATGGCACATGTGAAATGTTGTCTGTGGGGGAAGCTCTTTAGAGACTCCGTGTCCCGGGTTTTTATAGGGCTGGTCACATGGGGAGCCTCTAACTGATACATAGCACAATTTCTGACTCCCAGAAGGAAAGCAGGAGTTCAGTATAAACCACGTTGGTTGTACAAGCAGTTTAGGCATAGGAAGCCGCTTTTATGAGTTGGGAATAGCAGGACCCCTCCCGAATTCCAAGTTTCCAGATGCCAGCCAAGACCCAACCTGATAAGCAGAACTTTCAGAGGATTATAGTCAGGCCTGCTTTGTTAAGTCTTTCCTACACAATACGTATTTACACGTTGTACAAAATGCTCCATCTCTCTCTATTCTACTGTCTTTCATCTGCAGCTTTTCTTTTGAAGATAACGCTGTTGTGGACACCTTCCTATACTAGTTCATGTAGGCCTACCTACTTCTTTGTCATAGTACTCCATTTTAGAGACAATTTCTTTAATTCTTACATAGGTTGATATTTGGTTTGTTTGCAATTCCTTTTTTTGGAGGGGGGAGAGAGAGTGCTTGAGTGGGGGAGGGGCAGAGAGAGAGCTAGAGAGAGAGAGAGAGCATCCCAAGCAGGCTCCACCCCAGCGTGGAGCCTGATGCGGGGCTCAAACTCACGACCCTGAGATCATGACCTGACCTGAAATCAAGAGTCAGGTGCTCAGCTGACTGAGCCACCTAGGCGCCCTGTTTACAATTCTTAATATTACAAATTATGATGCAACATCATTGTTCATATATTTTTCATATATTCATGCCTATTGTTTCTGTTACATGGACTTCTAATTGCTGTTACCTATGTTTCTAGAACAGTTATTCCTGATGTCAAAGGAAGATCACTGTGTTGGAATGTCAGTGGATGTATTAAAATGAAGAGAGTTTGTTGGAAAGAGGGCTATTAAAAAATCCAGGTACAGTTAATCGGAGCTGGAACTCAACTGCTCCACTGTGGCAGGGAGTTTGGAGAGGACAGAAATGTTGTACTTTTAGTTCGAAGGCAATACAACAGCCCCCGACTGCGGATGGCTGGTGAGGCTTGAGTTAGGAGTGGTAAGGATGACTTCCAGTTATATGATCTGGTGGACAGCCTCTAGGTGGTATGCAAGGAGAGCAGTTAGGAAGCAATTATAACAACTCAGGGAAGAAATGATGGGGGCTCAGATTTCCAAGTGTTCATTCATTCATACATATCGAACATCTGCTAAGTAACAGCCACTCCATTAGCTGTTAGCATCAGTGCATTTTTTTTTTTTTTTGGTCAAAAACATTGAGATAGAAACTTGATGCAATCAATATAGATTCCAACAAACTTGGCATTAATTAACTTCATGGCTATTCTTTTGTGGATGGCACAAAGTTTAACAAAAGCTAGAGAGAGTAATGGTGAATCATGACCCAGATGCTTGAATACCTTGCACACGCTTTAGCGTAAAAATATGAAGAGGGAGGGGAAAAGGAATTATGAAAGCAAATAAGATCGCTTTTGTGTCTAGGTTTGTAGACAGACACTCTCCCACACGCCCAATTCAGACAAATGTCCTTAGCAAACAGGAGTATGTGATCCACCTCCTCACTGTGCCCAGAGAACATTCTATCCTGCACAGTTCTGAGTATCACTTGTGTGGGCATCAAGTGTGATGTGAAAGACAGAGACCAGTAAGCAGTTCTTTTTATTCTTTTCACCGATTTGCCGTTCCCTTCATATTTGCCCTTCCTCCCTAGTCCATGAGCCTAAAATGCAACTTCCTATTGTCTGAAGACAAGACACATATAAATTGAAATTTGAATGACAAGGGGAATTTTATTTTTATAGGGTTTTATGCTTCCTTCAATAGAACTTGACGTGCTCTTATGCATTTTGTTTTACAACTTGTTTGAATTTATATTGGAATCTGCTTTCTGATTAAGTTTATTTGACTAGGCAGAAAAGTTCCATCTGCATTCATTTGCACTCAGTATATGTAAGGAATGTGATCTCACACATTCTTTAAAAAATTGTTTTTCAGAGTCTCTGAAGCTCATGTGGGGAGAGGGGTCCACTTTCTTTTCTTTCTGCAGACATAAGTCCCTTTATTCTCCTTTTAATTCCTGTAAAAAGTCCAGTTACATTCTTCAAGGAAAATATACAAATGGCTAATAAGCCCATGAACAGATGTTCAACATCACTAATCGTTAGGGAAATGCAAATCAAAAGCACAACGAGATACCACTTCACATCCAATAGGATAGCTATTATTTTTTTAAAAAATATAGAAAATAACATGTTAGCAAGGATGTAGAGAAGTTGGAAATTTTGTGCATTGCTGGTGGGAATGTAAAATGTTGCAGGTGCTATGGGAAACAGTGTGACAGTTCTTCAAAAAAAATTTAAGTCTAGAATAACCACGTGACCCAACTAATCTACTTTTAGGTAGAATTTTTCTACCCGAAAGAATTGGAAGCAGATTGAAGAGACATTTGTACATCAGTGTTCACAGCAGCATTATTTGAAATAACCAAAGATGGAAGTGTCCATTGACAAATGTGTAGATAAACAGAATGTGTTTCACACATATAATGGAATATTATTCAGCCTTAACAAGGAAGACATTGTGCTAAGTGACAAAAGCCAGACACAAAACAGCAAATATTATATGATTCAACTTGTATGTGATTCCTGGGGTAGTAAAATTCATACAGACAGAAAGTAGAATAGTGACAGCCAGGGCCTGAGAGAGGGGGAAATGGAGAGTCATTGTATGATACAGGATGGAGTTCCAGTTTGGTAGGATGTACAAGTTCTGGAGATGGATGACAGTGATGCCTGTCACAACCCTGTGAATGTATTTAATGCCACTGAACTATGCACTTGAAAATGGCTGAAATGGTGCGTTGTGTGTTATGTATATTTTGCCACAATCTAAAAAAATGAAAAAAAAGTCAAGCGGTAGTCAGGACTACCTGGGCAAACATATACTTTTCCCCAGTGGTATTTTTTCCTCATTCTGAGGGATTTTCTCTCTTTTCCCTTTCACCCAGCTTCCTCTCTCTGCCTTTGTGCTGTTTGCACTCTTTTCCGTCATCCTCAGTTACAAAACTTTCTCTACTGACAGATTCTAATACAATCAATGATCCCCTGAACGTATTTGAGCCAAAAGGATAGCTTTCCCTGGCATATTTTCATTTTAAGGCTTATCTCTAACTGAACATGTTAGGTGGTATTTCCTGTAGAGAAAGCCTTCTGGGGGCCCTAACATCTCCATTCTTTGGCACCTGTGCCCCTGCAGAGGACTGATGTTCTGGTGACAGATTCAGTCAGGGAAATGGAAGTCATTGTAGGTATTTCGAGCAAAGAGGGATTTCATACAGGGAGTAAAGTTGCCAAGTTGTTGGAAGGGAGGGAGCCAAAGTGAGGATGGGAGGAGTCATGTTCCCCAGAGGCCCAGCACTACAGTCAGGCCACCAGCCCCACAGCCCCACAGCGCCCCCCCGGCCCCGGGGCCTCGCACCCCTACTGCCTACAACCCCTACTGCCTACAACCCCTACTGCCTACAACCCCCGCTGCCCCGTGGGATCCCTCCGCTGCCCGGGCCGCCTCTGCCACTGCTACCAGACTGCTGCCACGAAAGCTGGAGCCAAAAAAAGAATCCCTGCTCTCATGCCTGTGTCTCCCATGGGTGGCTTCTAAACTGGAACCATGCTGACAGGGAAGTCTGAGAAATAGTTCACAGGTTTCTAGCCCTTGTGGTCTGGGGAGCATAGAAAGGGAGGTCCTGAGCACAGCAGGCAAGGCCCGGCACAGATGTGGGACTGTGTGAACTGAGCACCTTCACTTGAACAGGCTGAGCCCTGCATGATGAGGTAGCCTCAGGCTCCAGAAGGATCAAGTCTCCCCAGGTCAGACAGACGGGTCTTACTGCCCTTAGATCTTGGGTGGTGATAGCAACAGCCATTTGCCAAGCCCCTTCAGGGATCCAAGGGCTTTGTGAACTGCCTTAAGCCTCTCATCAACAAGGCTGTGAGGTAGCTTTCCTCACTTCCATTCTACAGATGAAGAAACTGGAGTGGGGGCGGGCGGGGGCAGGTGCAGGTTACACAGCCAACGAATGGGGGAGCTGGGATTCAAACCCAGGTGGCAGGGTTTGAATCCTCCTCCCACGGTGAACTACTGGAGCTGCCATTTCCATCTCCCAGGCTTGCTGGGGATTTGATGAGAGGCTGGATGTACATCTCCTGTTTTATGTGTCCATTCTTTACACGCGGGCATGTGGCCTTCACGTCTCTCCATTGGTCCTGTGTCAGTGAGCACTACCGTGGAGAGCAAGCATGGTGTGGTCTCCTCGGCGCTGAAACTCCCCACCAGGATCTGCACAGAGTGCGTTCTGGTCAATACCGCGGCCTCCTGATTCTGGCAGATGGACCTTGTCCTGGACCAAAGAGGGATATCAAAAGACTTAAAGTTGTTTCTGCTGCTGGGTAATTTTTTCCTATTCCACCTGTACTAGTTTCCAATGGCTACTGTCATAGTTTACCACAAACTTGGTGACTTAAAACAATACAAATGGATTCTCTCACAGTTCTGGAGGCCCGGAGTCTGAAGTCAAGGTGGTGGCAGGGTCAAGCTCCCTCCAGAAGCTCTAGCGGAGAATTGTTCCTTGCCTTCTCCAGGGTTGGTGGCTCCAGGCCTCCCTTTGCTTAAAGCTGTGTGACTCCAATCTCTACCACGACCTTCACATTGACTTCTCTTCTGCATGTCTCTTTAATCTCTCTTGGCCTCCCTCTGGTGATTGCATTTAAGTACCCCCCACTGCCCCCAGACAATCCAGGATGATGATCTCCTCATCTCAAGATCCTTGACTTAGTCATGTGCACAAAGACCCTTTCCCCAAATGAGGTTCTATGCTCATGTTCCAGGAATTGGGATGTAACCATATGTTTGAGGATACCATTCAGCACCCTATAACCTCCCAAGGGAGGAAGGAAAAGCAAAGATATGTTTTCTGCTTCCTCCTCTCAGGAGCACACTTTTGACCCCGGGTTTTTCTCCTTCATTCCATAGCATCTTTCCCAGTACCTTTCAGCCAGCACCACCAAAAAATCTGAACTCTTGGTGCACACACGAAATAGATGGATATTCACAATTGCAGCTCTGTGTTCTTCTTTGGTTGGGCAGGTAGTAGACTCAGTCAGGCCTTATTTCTAGTTCAGGCCAAACAACACTCCCATCAACTTCATTGTCAAAAATTCCTCCATGGTTCTGACTTCAAAGAAACTGCTTAAATTAGGCTTCCCCCTTTCTGGTACTCTGCCCTACAAAAAAACACAAGAGAGTCTTTTCCAACTAATTTATTCCTCTCTGATTTCTTTTTCCTGGACTTTATTTCACTAAAAATTTCTTCAGTATGCCTCGATTTCTGAACTGTGTCACAAAAATCCCTTGCATGGGATTAACATCCAAACTTTCTATTTCCTTCCTCCCAGATCTCCACGCCTTGCCCTGCCCCCAAACATTCACTACATTTTTCACTTGGAGCTGGTTTCCCAGGCTGTCATTAATAAAAGCATAAAACACAAACATCAGACAACTCAGTGATATGCTCCTGGCCCAGGAAGAAAGGAGGTGATTCCTCCTAATTCCCACACAGGATTTGGGAGGGGGGAAGGTCTGCACTCTTTGAAATCTCAGTGGAAAGACAGCCGGCAGGCTAGGCTCTCTGCTCTTACCACCTGGTTGGAGCAAAGGACAGGAGTCAGTGGCTTACCTCTCCCTTCCTCCCTCCGCAATCAACCCCACAGAGGGAGAGGTAAGCCAACTGACTCAACACTTGCAGGTTCTCACGGGTTGCCTCCTAAGCTGAAGCAGGGGTTCCTTGCTCTGTTCACCATTTGGTGGATGTTGTCCTTCACTTTATACTGGGGACCTGGTCTTCTGATTCTTGTCCGGCCTTTGAACACCATTGGAAGAACTTCTGTTTGTTTGTATAGCGCTTCTAATTTTGCAGGACTTTGCACAGAGATCCTTATTTGATCCTGACAGCAAGCCAGTGAAGCAGTTAGCTGGACATTGCTGCCCTTGCTTTACAGATTAAGAGAGTGTGGTTACAATAGCCAAACTGTGGAAAGAGCCAAGATGTCCATCGACAGATGAATGGATAAAGAAAATGTGGTATACACACACACACACACACACACACACACACACACACACACACACACAATGGAATATTATGCAGCCATCCAAAGGAACGGGATCTTGCCATTTGCAACGATGTGTATAGAACTGGAGGGTGTTATGCTGAGTGAAATAAGTCAATCAGAGAAAGACATGTATCATATGGCCTCACTGATATGAGGAATTCTTAATCTCCGGAAATAAACTGAGGGTTGCTGGAGTGGTGGGGGGTGGGAGGGATGGGGTGGCTGGGTGATAGACATTGGGGAGGGTATGTGCTACGGTGAGCGCTGTGAATTGTGCAAGACTGTTGAATCACAGACCTGTACCTCTGAAACAAATAATGCAACATATGTTAAGAAAAAAAAAGAAGAAGATAGCAGGAGGGGAAGAATGAAGGGGAGTAAGTCGGGGGGGGTGGGGGAGACGAACCATGAGAGACAATGGACTCTGAGAAACAAACTGAGGGTTCTAGAGGGGAGGGGGGTGGGGGGATGGGTTAGTCTGGTGACGGGTATTAAGGAGGGCATGTACTGCGTGGAGCACTGGGTGTTATACACAAACTATGAAGCGTGGAACACTACATCAAAAACTAATGATGTAATGCATGGTGATTAACATAACAATAAAAAATTTAAAGGGGGGAAAAGAAAGAGAGAGAGTGTGGTTATGTGACTAGTACCAGCTCACCAACCTATAAATGACAAAGTGGCCTGTAAGTGGGAGGCCAGCCTAGGAACTGTGGTTAGGAAGGCGGTTTGCTTTCTGCTCCTGGCCTTTCCCTCTTATTCTTTTTCTCCCTCTCTTTTTCCTTCTTTCTCTTTTCATCTTCTCTATGCCCTCTGACTCAGTTCCCTATTACTCATCTTCCTCTCTATTCTGATTATTTCTGCCATTCTCCTAGACCCGAGTTTCTATACTAACTTCTTTAATACTGTGTGCTATATATATATTGCATATATATATATAGAGAGAGAGAGAGAGAGAGAGAGATGAATAATCTGGCATTCGGTGGTCCACAGACATTTCCTTTCCCCACATTTTCAATCGTGTGGACACATGGCTAAGACTGTACACTTTTGTCCCCCATTCACCTGTGTCATCCTTTTCATAGAGCTGTTGGATTTGATTTAACAGGAGACCCTCGCTGTGCATCTGTGACTATAAGCCGTGGCCAAATGAGAACCGCCTGATAGATGTGGCTGGAGTGATTAATAGCAGCCTGTCTCCAGAGCTCTGAGAGTGGCGAGTGAGACACATTGCTCTGAATCCACTTCTAATTCTGTATTGTCACAGGCATCTGTTTGGCCAAGTGGAGGCCCTGTGTCTGCAGCACAGCATCTGTCTGCAAGCTCTGGATTTCCTGGGTCACCAAGACAGATTCTCTGAGTGGAAAAGAAAAAGATCCGGGGTAGTGGTATTTCTCCAAAGAAGGGTGTGAACGCAGGGTGTGTGTGCAGCCGGACTTTCATCCCTGACTGATCTCTTCGCTGGACAGAGTGTGAGCCAGAGAAGGCGCAGCAGAACCACGCCTGTCCAGGTTTGCCCCCATTCCTGCAATGCCATTATCTTATGCTTTCCCAGTGAGAAATTCATCATGAGGACAGCACGTCTAGGAATGGAAGAGCCCAGAGATATGACTCGTTTTCAAACGTTCTAGGACTGATCTTTACCCATCTTCTGCAAATGAGTTAGCATTATTTTGCAAAGCCAGTTACTTACCGGCTTCTCTTCTGCAGATCTCTAACTGCCTTAGCATAAGGAGGTTTAAACAGAAAAAATCTCGGGCTATGTCATCTTTACCTACTAAAGTTAGGCTTTTCTTCCCCCACCTACATGTCTTGAATGTTGTCAGGCTGGAAATAAATCTTGCAGCAGAGCATTCACTGATTCCATTCAAAGGAAAACAACAGTGACTATGTCTTATTCTTTCACAAGCCTGTTGTTGGTTTCTTAACAGTACTTCCGGCGCTGTGATCTGCCAGGAATCAGGAAGCTGGAGTCCCAGTTGGCTGGGCCAGGGTCCCTGATCTCAGCCTCACTCTGGAGTTGGAGAAAACCTGCAGTTCCTATTTGAAACTGGATAGTTGGATGATGTTTTTCTTGGCTGCAACTCTAAAGGCTGGTGCCCAGAGCCAATCTTTGGCAAAAGAGAGAAGTACGAAGTTTGTTTCTCCCTCAAACACTCCCAGCCTCCCTCTTCATCCCCTTTTCTCCTCTTCCTTTCCAAGTTCCCAGGACTTTGTTCCTCTTGCACCTCCTCCACATGTGGACCCTGAAGGGATCTGAGACAGAGTTTCTATATGTGCAAGTGGATGTATTGTCCAGAGAAGTGCTTTTACAACTTTAAAGTGTGTACAGATCTCCCTCATCGTTAACGAGCGGGTTCGGGCTCAGCAGTTCGGGAGTGGGCTCTGAGATTCTGCATTCTGACCAGCTCCTGATGATGCCGATGTGGCTGGTCTGTGGACCACACCATGAGTAACGTGTAGGAAAAAACCTCCGATCCTCCTCCTGTGTTTCTGCCTTACTCTGACAGGACTTCCACACTGACAACCCTTCTGGCACCAGTTGTGTGGGTTTCCCCCACGCCACCCCCGTGATTCTGTGACCCCAGCTGGGTGTCCTACAGTTTAACTCAATTCCGACACTGTCTACCTGAAGATAGTGTCAGACGCCCCAGGTTCAGGGCTCAGTCCCACAAGACTGTCCCCTCTCCCCCTTGATGTGCCACTCGCAAGTAGCGGGTTCCTAGGTTAACCACAACTTCTGTCCAACTTGGTTACAAACTAGAGATTCCCGTGACCTCCTCCCCTTTGGTTTCAACATTTTGCTAGAACAGCTCACAGAACTCAAGGAAACACTTATGTATGTTTACCAGTTTATTAAAGGATATGCTAAAGGATATGGGTGAACAGCCAGATGAAGAGACACATAGGGTGAGGTCTGGGAGTTTTTGGAGTGCAAGAGCTTCTGTCCCTGGGGAGTTGGGGTGTATCACCCTTCTGGTACATAGATGTGTTCATCCACTTGGAAGCTTTCTGAACCTCACACTATTGGGATTTTATGGAGGCTTCATTACATAGACATGATCAGTTATTAACTCCATTTCCAGCCCTCCCCCCCTTCTGAAGAATGGGGGATAGGACTGAAAATTCCAAGCTTCTGATCACACCTTGATCTTTCTGGTGACCAGCTCCCATCTAGGAGCCCACCCGAAGTCACCTCACTAGAACAAGAGATGCTCCTCAGGCTCTTCTTACTTAGGGATTTATAAGGGTTTCAGGAGCCCTTGTCAGGAACTGGGGGCAGAGACCAGTATGTGTGTGTGTGTGTGTGTGTGTGTGTGTGTATTTCACAAGGAACAGTCTTAAGCCAACCTAAGGGGAGAGAATGGGAATGGAAAAGGTCTCTCCTTTTCCTTTCTGGTTTAGGGAAATGTGTGTGTGTGTGTGTGTGTGTGTGTGTTTGTGTGTGTGTTCAGCTCTCATATTTCCTGGTCATTAGATAAATCTTTGTGCTCTCTTTAGATCCTGCACGATGATTGGTTCGCTCGATCAAAATTTTAAAATTAATTGTTCAGATCAGTTCTCATGGATTCATACCCATGATAAATTTTCACTTTTAGAAATTTCTCTCAAAATACCTTGATCTCTCATTTTGGTGAAAACCAATCAAATTTAAATTAAGTTCCTTACAAATTTTGTTTCTACTGTGTGTTTTAGGGGCAAGAGTGAGTAGAGAAGAGTGCAGAGATGGGGCCAGAAAAGATGGCCCAGCTTATGTCTATGCCTTACCCACCACTGCAAGCAAACTGCTGGGAGAAATGATTGGCCTGAGAAACTGAAGAGCCTGAATATGGTGACTCATCTTAGAGGGCAGAACCCAGTCGACAAGCCAGACCCAGAACCAAAGCCTTAGTTCTCAGTAATACCGATGTGTCCTCACCCCAGCCTTCTACTGACTCAGTATTCAGGTCATTGGACAGAGAGGGCTGTGAGTAAATACAAAAAGCTGTTTTCATGAATTATTCTCTAAGAGATGAACTTGTTTAGGTACCCTTTTCACAGAATGGAATGCATAAAGGAGGAAGTCAACCTCAAGCAGTCCCCATCTCCACGGCCCCAGCAGCGGTACTCCCCGAAGCTGAGCAGTGCCTGCATAGGCAGTAGCAATGCCTGTGGGAGTTGGGGGCACACTGCCTGGAGCCCAGGAGGTCAACAAGGACAGGAGGAGGGGGGAACAAATTGGAGACATCACAAGGGACCCACTGGGGAGATGAACAATTTCAGTCTTGATCATATGAGCAAAAAACTCTCTGAAGCCTCCCAAGAATATTAAGAAGAGATGCTGGTGACTGGGGATTTGGCTGGGGGCCAAGGTTCTGCCTTACCAATAGGAATAAAAGTCCAAGACCACTGACCAAATTTATTTAAGATCCCACATGTTTAAGCCTCCACTGTGTGATCTATAAAACCACAACCTAAGACATAATGAGTGGTTGGGGTCTATACGCATGCTTTGGTCAGAGCAGCTGTGTTCTCTTTTATGGGGCATTCATGTATGATTTCATTTGAGAAAAGAGTTCCTAAGCTCAAACCCCTGAGCAGGATGCTCTCAAAGGGCCCGGCCAGCACGAAGACCCTACAGCTCTTCCTCTACGAGTGAGAAAGTAATAATGGCTGCTGTGATGAGGACTCCTGGGAGCCAAGGCCAGGCCAAGGGAGGCTGTGGTCAGAAGGGATTCCCAGAGTATGAGCCCTTCGTAGTTGAATGGCTCTAGGGGTTGACAAAGTCCAATTCTCTGTAGATACTGAAGCCATCCAGGACAATTGTGGCAGTGTTTAGGGCTGGGGGAAGATCCTTAGGACAGGTGCTGAAATCCCTGGACAAAATGAAGGTGGGCAAAGCCCCAGACCTCACAGGCCATTTTAAACCAGGAAAGAGCTTTAAAGAGCTCTTGCTCACATTCCTAACTTTGCAGTATTCAAATTCAGGCCTCATCACCAGCTGGCCTCAGAAGCTCTGAAGGTCCCCAGGGAAGGAGGCCATTTCTAAATGAAAGAGGATCCAAATCAGAGACCTTATTCTAACCATAATTGAAATGTTCGAGTAATAGGATTTTGGATAAATTAGTTATTCATCATGGAAGAGGTATTATAAATACCATACCTCATTGCTATTCCAAGCTGTCCGCTAGTCATCTCCTTTAAGGTGAAAAATAGAAGAATTAACGTGGTTCTGAACAGTGATCTGCTTAATGATTTCAAGGTTTTTATCTGGAGAGGATTTCAATAAACTACTTTAAAAGAAGTGGAAGCCAAAAAAAAAAAAAAAACTGTGTGAAGGGTTTGTATAATTGCTGAAAGTTTGGTTCTCTAGGGCTAGAAATCAACAAAAAGGGTGAATGTTATGGAAAGATTTTTAAGTAATTATTCAGGAGAAACTAAATAGAAAATCAATCAGGAAAATAAAAAATTCATAAATCCAATTGCTTCTAATTGGCTCTGAACATAGTACAGAATTCAAAATGTTTGCCTATGAACAGCTCTGTCTCTTGAAATTATGACTCTTACCACAGGAAAGAGCATTTGGGTTACTTATTTTTTTCTATCAAAGAAAATTCATGAAGGCCAAAGCAATACTGCAAATGGCTCAAGCTGAAAAACTCTTCAACAGGGCTGTTTATGGAGAAATTCCTACCAAAGATTTACTTGAGCTAGGAAGAATATATTTTCATTTCAAGTCTTTAAACATTTATTAAGCCCCTACTATGTACACAGCAGTAAGTTGGGCCCTGTGGGAGATACGTAAACTGATGAGCTAGGATTCCTGAGAATTTACAATTTCAAAGGGGAAACAGATGAATGCCTAATTAACTTTAGGATAGATATTAATGCAATAAGGGCTTAATAACAGAAAGATCACCAGACAGTATGGTCAGAAAGAGGGGCACAAATTGTTTCTGACAAAGGAGATCTACAAACGTTTCTTAGAGGAGGTGAAATAAGAATTAAAAAGATACTTCACACAGAACATTTTGAACGAATGTCTGGTGGAAATGTGAGCTAGGCTTGAGGAATACGGAACGTTTTCTAGTAACTTAGAAGAGGTGGTACAAGGTAAAGTCCTAAAGAATATGATATTTATATTTAGCATTTTATTCTCTCCCTCTCCATTTCAAACTTTGGTGGGCAGCCATAAATTGTATACTCTCATTTCTCTTGTTACAGTGAAAATTTCCCAATTAACATATATACTCTTAAATGTTACTGACTTAATAGGTTACCCCTCCCAAGGAGTATTTGCTCTTTAAAATAATTTTAATTTTTTACGATGTATTTGTTGAAGGTATAGAAGAACTCAAGATAGGGAAGTTATTCATGGTTTAAACAGTAAGGACAACTTTAAGAAGATTCTGGTCCCCTTTTCTTTATCGTGGGCATTTTCAACATTCCAAAGTTTGCTCAGTGTTTGTTTTTAAAAGATGAGCATGGGGAAAGAATCACATTCTGTTCTAAGGTATTATCTTTTCTCTGGTGGAGGAATTTCAGGCATCAGTATGAAGGTGGTATTTTCAGGTGGGAAGATTTACCTAAGACAGGCCCACTGGGGGTTACCTTAGTATTGTGCTATGAGCTCATGGTTTAGAGACAGAAAGCCCTGCATTTCAATTCCAGCTATGCCTCTTGGAACTGTGAGTCTGGGGCAGACTGCTCTGCTCCTCGGAGACTGGACTACTACGTGTGCAAATTGGGAGTGGTCTCTGGCCATTATCAAGTCCAGAGTGGGGCACAACATCCCCGCAAATCACGAAAGCAAAGTCATCCATAGTACAGGTGCAGTAGAAGTGAAGGGCTGAGGGAGTCCCTAGAAAAGCTGTGGGTATAGGCCATGGGGACCTCTGAGGAGCTCCCATAGCCCTCTCTCACTGCCTTGCTGACTCCCACACATTTCTTTTCCTAGCCAGCGTCTCCTAGCTGGACTAGTCATCTTTCAGATCTCAGAGGAAAGTTATTTCTTCAGGAGGCTTTCACTCATCTTCCAGACTGTCTTCTCACTCTCATGGCAACTTCTAATTTACTAACATTTAGTGTCTACTTTCCATGTTTGACAGGAAGATTCGTGAGGCTAAGTATCAGATCAGTATGATTTATTGCCTGGCCCATGGTAGATGGCCTTAAATATTCTTGAGTTAATTAATAAAGGAAAGGGAAAAGGAAGGAAGGAAGGAAGGAAGGAAGGAAGGAAGGAAGGAAGGAAGGATGGAAGGAAGGAAGGAAGGAAGGAAGGAAGGAAGGGCCCTGTTAAAATTCATTCCATTATAATCAAATAAGCCATCTAGAGGACTAAAGGAGAATGGGTTCAGACTGATATGGCAGCCACTGAGGAAGAATCAGGAGTAGCTCCAGTTAATATGCTATGATTTTTCTGAGAGAACAAAAGGCAGCACTGGGGTCCACTCATTCTTACATGTCAGCTTTGCTTTCAGTGCTATTCTTGCTAATGTTTAAATGCCAACATCATGACCCTGGGGCCTCATGAACTGCACATGATAAATTCCCATGAACTGACACTCCTCTACTGCTCAGCAGAGAACTTCATAATATCTTTCACCTGCTTTGCAAACTGGACCTCTTTTTAAGTATAGTAGATGAATATTTTAAAAGAGTCTTTCAAGAAAATATAAAGAGTATTTCATCAGAAAACATTCTGTTTCTGTTTGCAATTCAAAATATTTTATGGGGTGTAGGAATGGAAAATTTGGACTATTCTTTTCATTCTTATCTTGACTTCAGATAGGATTCTGACAAGAGTTTGTTAGAGAGAGTTACAGGTGCTGTGATAAGAGCTTAGCAGGGGATTTAGCATTCGATTCAATGCAAGGAACATCTATTAAGTACTTATTGGGTTGAGTGTTCAAAATAATACAAAGTGTCAGCCACTGCACTAATAATTAAAATGTTTTATGCAGTTATGGTGTCAGGTAATGAATTATCTCATTTAATCCTATTGGCTCTATAGTTGATACTGTACTACTGTTATCCCAACTTTATAGATGAATATGTGTGTGTGTGTGTGTGTGTGTGTGTGTGTCTGTGTGTGTGTATACATGTCCAGGGACACATAAACACTCACTGGTGAGGCCAGGACTCCAACAGGGGCAGTTAATTCTTCAGTCTGTGTTCTTTAGCACTACGTGAAGGGTCAGGGTGGGTGTGAATGAGAAGTGTTGGGGAGGAAAGATTTCACTCTACCCTTCAAGATTCTTTTGAGTGGTCTAAGAATTAAGTTGGCATGAGACAAATTAACAGGAGAAAATCAAATTTATTCACATATGTGCAGGGTCCATAAGACTATGAAGCCCACAGGCAGTCAGGCAACTGAGGCTTATATGCCATCCAAAGCTAAGGAGAAGGGGGGAGGGGTGTAGAACTTCAAAGAGAAGGAAGACCATTCATAAGAAGATGAAAAAGAGTAAATGTTTGGGAAACAAATGCTTGCTGGGCCACTCAGAACCAACGAAAGACAGAGAGGACTTGCCAGGTTCCTCCCCATCTACCACCCCTAGCTCATACCATAATGTCAGTATCTATGGCAATAGCTCCCTTCCTAGAGCAGCTCTTCTACCTAAATTCTTTTAGGCAGTTAGGGGGAATGTTAAAGATTCTTCCTGAGTCTTCTGTTTCTTAAAAATAATCTGCATGCCAAGGAGACACATTTTGGGATGGGAAATTTTGCTCCCCTCCAGAGGGCAGAGATATTATGAGGAGACATAATCTTAATCATTGAGAGGCTTGCAGTCCATCAAGACGCCTCATAACAAAAACCCAGATTCCATCTTTTTTTTTTTTTTAATACTTCTTTGCAGTCCTAAAGTCTTCCTTTTGGAGTTAAAGAGAAGTCTATTTTGCGTTGTACCTGCCATCCATACAACTGCCTCTGTCTACCTGATCCTGCCACTATGCCCATGGCTGATCAGAGCACAAATGCAAAGGAAGGAAACTGCTTTCTAGGCAGAGAAAAGAGCCTCTGTGAAATCCCTGATATAGTATTTTCCAGGAGCTGAGAAAAGGGTGGGAAATAGAGAAAGACAAAGAGAGGCAGGCAGACAGAGAGAGAAGGAAGAGCAAGAGGTGAGCAAGGCTGGACTGAAATGTGTTGTCTAGCCCTACAGTCTAATACTTGGCACCCTTTAAAACTTCATTCTTTAAATATTTACTCAACATTTGTTTATATGAGAAGCTGAGCTCTGCCTGGAAAAAGGGCAGAAGAGGAGGCTGTGCTCAATTGCTCCCCTGTCACAATTTAGCTCTGACCCCAAACATCACATCCAACTCAGCTAAACAGAGGTTTTATGGTAGCTAGATCTTCCTACTTCATATTGTCCCTATCAACCAACCTCAGATCTCATTCTAGCCACCATCTGTTATTCCTCCAGTGTACCCCTCAGGGGTCTCATCCTCTTCCCACCAGCCCAGAGGGGTGGATTCCCACAATCCCCCTGATCAGCTCCTGTCCAAGTATCCTAAGCTTTTCAAACACATGCAGTAATCTCTGAGAGGAGATATTTCTCCGGCAACAATTTGGTGCCTGGTTATATTTTGTTATCTCTTATAGAGAGTGCTCCAAAGGAATTGCTCCAAGCCTGCCCTTGTGTCTGAGATGAGGATAGATGGATCGGAGTGTCAAGTTCATGATCCCATGGGGCATTGTCCTTAGGGAATTGGGAGTATTGGAGGGTTTTAAATAGAATGAAGTGGCTTGTGTTCTAAGCAGACTACCCTGGAGGCAGTGGACAGAATCCTGCACAGGCCGCTCTTGGTAGGCCTGGAGAATTGAGGATGGAGACGCCTGGAAGGGACAAGATTAGCACCTCTAGATCTCAAGTCTGCCCAAGTCCCCCACTCTGTTGCTTTTCCTTTTCTGAATAGTAGGTATTGCATCATTGCGATCACCTTCCTTATCATAACTTGCATGGTCCAGTACAAAATAAGAATTCAGAGTCCCTTGTTTAAAAGTTATTAAGAATTTTAAGACAAAAATAGCAAGTTGGGGGCTTTTCTGAGCTCAGGGCTATGAAACTGTGCAGGTCACACATCTGTGACACTGGCCATGCTAGGAGTCACACCTTCTCTATCCTTGTATTTTCTATGATGGGAATTCAACTACTTCCTATTTCAACGTCTTTAACTCTTTATTGACTTCACTCTGTTTTTTTCTGCTTTATAGTTCCTGCTTGCTGTGTTCTTTCAGTAGGTCATTTGGCCTCTGTACTGCTATTGACTGATGATTTTCTCTGAATATCTACTAGATACTATCTAGGTCCATCACTAATTAATCTTAAGCTCATAGGCTGACCTTAACTCAGGTCAAGGCTGGCAGTGACACATGGACAGAAGGGAGTCGAGTCCTGCATAGGGCAGGCACAAGTATATAATAGATTCCTCTCCAATCAAAATGTAGGGTTGAGTCCTTGTCCAGGATCTAGAACTATAAAGAATTATAGGGACCATGATAGAGTCTTCCTGCACTCACAGGGCTTATAAAATTATTGGAGGGAAAGAAAGTAAAAACCTAGATCAGGGCATCTGGGTGGCTCATTGGCTAAGCGTCTAACTCTTGATTTCAGCTCAGGTCATGATCTCTGGGTCATGGGATCAAGCCCTGCGTCAGGTTCCACACACAGTGGGGAGTCTGCTTCGGATTCTCTCCCTCTCCCTCTGTCCCTCCCCCATTCATGTTCTCTCTCTCTCTCTCAAATAAATAAATGAATCTTAAAAAACAAAACACCTAGATCACGCTGTGAGGGACCTTACAGGACTGTCATAAGAAATGCACCTCACTGGTTACTTGTGACCCTATGTCTCTGCCCTCCTGGTCGGGAGTGAGATTGCCCACATCACATTCCTGGCCCTGCCAGGAATTGATTGTCATGTGTCTTTGGGCATGTTCTTCTGCTTCTCTGTGCCTCAGTGTTCTCAATGGAAAAATTAGGACAATAAGAGTACAGTCCCAATCTCAGAGAGTTCTGTGAGATTATATGAGGTCATATATTCCTGGTAAATAATTTGGCCTAATATTTTCTACCATAAATCTTTCTCTTCTTTTATTTCTAAATTTCTCCTCTCCTTCTTAGACAGGCAAATCATATCCTTCTCTGTCTAGAAGGCCCATGCTCTTTTCTGATCCTGTAATTTTGCTTAGAGTATTTCCACCAAGAGATCTATCTTCACAGACCAACTGATGTTCCAAGGCCTTTATGCAACTTTTCTTGATTATTTCAACTCACATATGGAGGCTCACAGAGCAGAACTGAGTGTTGAAAGGACTTAGACCTCAGAGTGCAGCCTCTCTTTATAGCTCAGGAAATTGAGGCTGGCAGGGCCCAACCTCTCTCTTTCCTAGTCTCCTATTTACATCACTCATCTCTGTTGTCCATAGTCCTAGGACTTCAAAGTCCACTTCCTCTGCTTCTCCGGCTTCCTGTCTTAGCCTTTAGAGTACAGTTCGAGTGACTCTTCTTCAACCTTCTTCTCCTCAGAAAAGATCAATCCCACTGATTGTCCTTTTGCAGAGCTGCCTGTTTTTCCCTTGGAGGTCTTCATCAGAAAGCAATTCAGGGGGCACCTGCGTAGCTCAGTCGGTTAAGCATCGGACTCTGGATTTCAGCTCAGGTCATGACCTTAGGGTCATGAGATCAAGCCCTGCATCGGACTCTGAGCTCAGTGAGGAGTCTGCTTGTCCCTCTCCCTCTGCTCCTTCCCCGCTCTCTCTCAAATAAATAAATATGTAAAATCCTAAAAACAAAAACAAAAACAACAAACAAACAAACAACTCAGGAATTACTGCTGTAGTTAGTGGTTTAAGGCCCATCTCCCTCACTCCCTGGAATGAAAGCTTTTGTGTTTGTTTGTTTAATCAGGTATTTGCTGGGTGCCTACTATGTGCATGGTAGTATGCTGGCTGTTGGAGGTTCAGTGGTCAACCAGACAGATTTGGTCCCTGCCTTCATGGATTTTGTATAAAGTTACCAGATTGAGAGGTGAAAGGAACTCCTAGAACTTTGGGTTGCTCTCATGGACTACAAGTAGCTAAAGAAAATGAACAGTACTGGAAATTTTACCCCCACTAAACTGAAGCAAAATAGTGAAATTATTTTTACAATCAAACATAAGCTAATAGAAATATCTCAAGTACTCCAAGTAGCACAACAAAGAACAATTTTTGAAAATGAAATACCACCTTCTTTAGTCTAGAATCCTCTTTCAAAGGCCACGAGTCAACATTTACTCCAGTCTTAGTTGTCTAAACCACTCTAATGCTTTGTTTCCTCCAACTGTTTTTTTCATAAAACCAGTCTAGTTCCTTGTTACACATGAGGCATGAACCCTGAGCACCTGAGCGGTTATCTTCCTTTGTAAACTAATCTGATCTCAAACAAAGCCCTTCATTCGAAGGTCAAGAGTTTGTTTTGTCTTTTAAATAAAAAGGGAATCAAATTCTTGTGAAATGGCATGGAATTGTAAGCACCCAATCCATTTAGGGTTAGACTAGTAATTTTCCAGGCTTCAAATCGTCCACTTAGGAAAACCACCTTCTGCTAGTCTGTTTGAAAATACTCAGAGATTGCAACGCTCACATCATCCTTTGAATGTTAAGTTTCAATTGCCTAATGGGCATTTCTGCTTCACTATCTCATAGGCAACTCAATATCAAGGAGTTCCAAATTGAATGGTGATCCAGGAACTCTCTTTTTATTCTGAATATCTGTTAATGACACCTCTGAACTAGAAATCTGAGATTCAGTCTCATATTCAAATACAAATTCTGCATTTTTTACCTAAATGTCTCTTGAATTTGCCTCCCAGTGCCCTCCTTCCTTCTCCTCCTGCCATCCCTCCTGCTGCTGCTGGTTCAGGTCTTCATTTCTTCACCACACCTTCACTGTCCTCAGACTGTGGCCTCCTAATTTTTCTCAGGCCATCACTCGCATCCTTCTGAATCTGACCCTCCCATTGCACCACACGACCTGTCTGCATTTCCCCGTCAGGTCACTTCCCTGTTCAAACCCCTTCAGTGGTTTTGTATTAATACCAGCAGTTTTTCTCAAGATAATGTGACTCTTTTGAAAGTTTGGGAGGGACAAGAAATTCTTCATTGTGCTGGACAGTCCACTGACACTGTAGGATGTTAAATGTCCCTGGATGCAGGCTACTAAGTGCCAGGAGAAACCCCCTAATCATTGTGACAACTAAGGAATGTACACGCCTACTGAGACAAGCCCTGGTACTGCCCCAGTTCACAATCACCTGTAAGAGAAAAGCCTGTCCTTCTTCATGTGGTCTAGGAAGCCCTCAGAGACCTGACCCCTCAAAGACCTAGATGTCTAGCCTCTGCACTTCTACTGTACAGTGATCTGACAGTGATCTCTGACAGTGATCACTGTACTGTGTCACCCGGGGGACATCTCCTCCAGCTTCTTCACCCAGCTAACTCTGCATCCGTCAAGGCTCGGTTAAGGGTCTCCTCCTTCCAGAAGCCTTCTGTGAATATCTTCCTTTGCCTTGTCTCCCTTTGCCCCTTCCTTTTGCCCCACCCCCATTCCAGTACTGATTGGACAAGTGCTTCTCTTTTGAGTGCACTGCACACTCTGGGGAAACTATCCCAACACTCATCATTTCAAGTAACAATGACCTTTTTACGCTTGACTACTCCACTAATGTTTTTGTGGACAGGGTGGAAAGACAGATGCACTTTCCAGGTTCCCTTATATTTGTGTCCTAAGGCTGCTGAAACAAATTCCCAAGGACCAGTTAGCTTAAAGCAAGAGACATTTATTTATTTTCTCAGGCTACTGGAGGCCAGAAGGCAGAAATCAAGATGGCAGCAGGGCCAGACTCCTCCTAAAGGCTCTAGGCGAGAATCCTTCCTTGCCTCTTCCAGCTTTGGGTGGCTCCAGGTGTTCCTTGGCGAGTGACTGCATCACTCCAGTCTCTGCTTCTGTCTTCACATGGCCTTCTCTTCTCTGTCTCCTCTGCTCTTTTGTCCCTTAAGTGGACACTTGTCATTGGATGTAGGGCCTACTTGGGTAATCCAGGATGATCTCATCTCAAGGTCTTTAACTTAATTTCATATGCAAAGACTCTTTTCCCAAAGCAGGTCATAACCCCAGATTATGGGATTTAGGAGGCGGACATACCTTTTGGGAGAGCTATTATTTAACCTACTACACTGCCCAGCTTGGGAGAAGTCTGTTCAGCAAATAGCCTCCAGCTGTCAGCTTTCACAGGTACTGAGGGATCAGCTCCATAGGAGAGGTATGTCAGACTAGGCTACCTAATCATTCAAAAGTGCTCTGGGTCACTGAGAATTAGGCCATCTTGTCACCTGGCACTGATTGGAAATAACCATAATGGAATTCTTTCTCCTTTACTTTAATTTCCTTATAGAGTATTCCCCCCACACCCCACCCTCCCACAGTTTCACTCTTTGCGGTTTCAGTTATCCTGGTACCATGGTCCCGAGACAGATGATCTCCTTCTGACGTATCATCAGGAGGTCACTAATAGCCTAACATCACATCACAATGCCTGTGTCATTCACCTCACTTCATCTCACCACGTAGGTACCTTGTCATCTCACGTCATCTCGAGAACGATGAGTATAGTACAATAAGGTATTTTGAGAGAGAGAGGCCACATGTTCACATAACTTTGACTACAGTGTATTGTTATAACTGTTCTATTTTATTAGTTATTGCTGTTAATCTCTTGCTGTGCTTAATCTATAAGATCATAGGTGTGTATGTACAAGAAAAAACACAGTGTATGTGGGATTTGCACTACCTGTGGTTTCAGGCTTCTACTGGGGGTCTTGGAACATGTCCCCTGCAGATACCGGGGACTGCTGCACTCGTACCCACCGTAACCCACTTTCTCTGAATTTCTTCCCGTGCAAGTATTTGTCGAGTGCCTTTTAAACCCACCACAGAATGAGACACTGAGGTTGCTACAGAAAAAGCCTAATAGATTCCTTTGCCCTCCTGAAGCCAACCTCCCCATAAGGGAGATGGGAAGCAGTAAGAACACAGGCAGCTGATGAGTAGGTGCCGTGAGGAATAGGAAAGAGAAGCGGCGTCTTCAGAGAGGGAGCGAGGTTGGGCTCCGCCAGCCTCAATTTCCTGAGCGGAGGTCTAAGTCCTCTCGACACGTGCTTCTGCTCTGGGAGTCTCCGAGTGTGGGTTGAAATAATCGAGGACACTTCCATAAGGGCCTTGGGACTTCAGCTGGGCTGTCAGTGGTAGGTGGGGTTTACAGCAGGGGGCAGCGAAGGGAGGACAGCCCAGGCAGAAGGGAAGCGTCGGGGCAGGAGAAGCATGGACATCTACAGGGAGAGGGATGGGCTGTGCCCGCCCTGGAGGAGGAGCAGCTGTGGCCTGAGAATGACAGATGGGGGCTCCGGATGTGAGACGGCAGAGCCCCGAGGATGGGGGCACGGGGCACCCGGGCAGGGCCTCAGAGGCCAGTCTGCTCCCAATGTGGAGTCCGAGAGCCACTGGGAGCTTCAGAAAAGAGAGGAGTTGAGGTCAGAAAAGTGTCGTCGTTGTTGTTGTTGTTTTCCTTTTATTAATTTAAGGCACAGGATAGGTGGAGAAAATGTGAGAGACCAGACACCGGAAGCCAACTCAAGACACTATTGTAGTTGCCCAGGGGTGTGACACAGTGGATTTGGAATTAAGGCTGCAGTACTATTAGAAACCCAAATGAGTTTTGTTGGTTTAGTAATTGGTACGAACTTTACATAGACAGGAATCTTAAACAATTCCATAGTTGATGATCCTAGGAAACACCCAGAAATAGGAACACTGGGGAGTCCAGATTGGAAAGACTCGGAGCTTGCTTTGGGACATGCTGAGTTGTGGTAATGTCAGGACATTCAAATAGAAATGTCTGGCTGTTTGTTAGCGATGCCTCATTGTGGTCCTGTCACGGCGGCGGCATTGTCCTGTCACAGTCTGTCCTCAGCGGCTGTCTCTCCATTGCTCCTGGGAAGACAGCCTTCTGTTAACTCCACAAAGGCATTCTCTGTCTTATCTTGAAAGTGACCTTTCCCTTAATTTATAGTATCTCCTCCTGAATCTTTTGGTGTGTGAGCATCCATTTTCCACTCTGTGGTGGCAGAAAGGAGGCAGAAGAAGGGAGGTCAGGGCAGCATCTATTTATTTGGCCAACAGTTACTTATTGAGCACCTCCTCTGTGTCAGGTGCTGTGCTGGGCCCTGGGCATCTAGGAGGAGGAAGGGGAACCTGGTGCACTTCCTGGTGGGGAAGACAGATGCTCAATGAGTGTGATGAGTACAAGAAGGGAACGGTAGGATTCTCTGAAGTAAACCAGGAAGGCCTGGAGAGCGCTGAGGGGTTCTGAGAGGCTTTAATGGAGCAGCATTGAAGCGAAACCTCAGAAGGTCCTTGAGAATTATTCAGGGCAGGGCTGCACAACTCCAGGGGCAGCCTTTCACACTGTCCTCTGTGTAAGTGGACCCCTTGGAGATGGGTAAGGAAATGGCCCAGGATGAGGGGTGGGAAGTGGGATGAGGGTGGGGGGCAGGTGGTAGGGTGGAACTTTTTAGGTTAGAGGAAAATCTTGGGGAATTTACTGCAGCTTAACTCTTGCAGGGACCCCTGAGCTGATCCGAGTTTAGATACTGACTCATGCTAACTAAACTCACAAGGCATTAATAAATATAAACTGGCAGAGCTGTTTGCTCATTTCCACGAGAAATTAGAGTGTCTATCTGTCACGCAGACTGGAGATTGACAGCTTTGAGGTGCTGATTCATGCTAGCTACACTCCCAAGGCATTAATATATACAAGCCAGCATGCCAGTTTGTTAATTTTCTATGAGAAACAGAGTTGATCCGGCAAGCAGACCAGAGATTGACAGCTCATCCTCTCCCTGCATGGGGGGCTCCCTGGGAAGCCCAATTATCCCAGGGTTTCATGGAGAGCTTGGGATCAGAGGAAAGAGCAGTGAGTTACACAACTTGAGGACTTAAGGGACCTTGGGCCCTGTGTCTGAAGTGTCCATCTCTTGTTGGAGACGGGCTCAGTGGGTTTGTCAGGGTAGAGGGGCAAGGTGGGGGCTCGGCCTACCCTGACCTCTTTGTGTCTTTCGGCTCCAAAGCTTATTGACCTTCCTGACCCTCATACTCTTCCTTCAAATGTGTGAATGCTAACTGGAGCTTGGGATTAACCCATTTACTGCATAGCTTCAAAAAAAGAAAAAAAAAAAAAACCAACTTTTTGGCTGATTTCAGTAATGTACCTCTATGGCGTTCCCATTGTTTGGGTTCTTGGTGTCACCTTTCTGCTGTCCTCTGTTCACATTTACAAGATAATTTAGTATCTTGGATTGTTGTAGTTAACAGTTGTATGGTTTTAGGGCAGGCTGAATGCAAATCAACCTTTTATCAAGTAAAAAGCAGGGTGGCTTGGGTGTGTAGTCTAAGTCACCCCTCCAAGATAAGAACTCATACCTGCTGACTTCTGCTCCACCCTTTTGCTGGTTGGTGCCTGTGCCATCTGCCACGACAAGCTCGGGTCTGACCTACATGGGCTCCTTCAGACTCTGGATACTCAGTGCAAAAGGCAGAATAATAGCCCCCCCAAAGATGTCTATGCGACCATGTACCTTACACAGCCAAGGGACTGACATGACTGATGATTTGGAGACAGGGGGTGGGGTGGGGTTGCTGTGGGTTTTCGGAATCCAGTGTAATCACAAGGGTCCTTATGGGGGAAGATGGGAAGCCAGGGAGGTGAGAGAGAGATGCATGGACAGAAGCAAGAAGTCAGAGAGAGAAGTGGAAGACGGTGCTTTGCTGGCTTTGAAGACGGAGGGAGGAGGCGCCAGCCAAGGTGGGTGGCAGCCTCTAGAGGCTGGAAAAGGCAAGGAAACAGACTGCCCCATGGGGCCTTTAAAAGAAACACAGCCCTGCTGACCTCTTGATACTATCAAGAGGTAGTAGGATTTCTGACATACAGAACTATAAGATAATCAACTTGTGTTGTGTGACACCACTAGGGTTGGGGTCATTTGTTGAAGCAGCAGTAAGAAACTGATATACTCAGCTTTTTCTGTCTCCAGGACCTACTTGGCAATCCACCCTGCTTTCTAGAGCCCTGAGATGGAGCAGAATATGGGACGCCAAAACACACCATTTTGGCATGTAGACGATTTTGAGCTGAAGGCAATCAAGTCCTAATAGACTCAGAAAGAGTTGTTTTTTTCTTTCTCCTTCCCTCCCTTCCCTTCTTTCTTTCCTCCTTCCTTCCTTCCTTCCTTCCTTCCTTCCTTCCTTCCTTTCCCTGTCCCTTGACTGCTTAAAATAATTTAGGTAGAGGGCCTGTACCAGGAAGGGAGCTATTCCTGATTCCCAGAAATAACTTTTTATATCAGAAAGACTCACCTGCATGGCATGCAAACATGTGTGTACCAAGCATTTGCTCTTCCCGGCTTTCTGTGAATTGTCTTTCTCCCCTTCAAAGTCCCGAAACCTTAACCCCTTCTCCTTAGCTCAGATTGCCTATGAGTCTCAATTGCCTGACTGTCTGAAAGCCTCATATCTTTGGGGTTCCCATACATATGAAATTAACTTTTTTTTTCTCCTGTTAATTTGCCAATTTAATTATTAGACCCACCAAAGAACCTAGAAAGGAAGAAGGGAAAAGTGTTCCTCCCCTATGGCTCCATCACTCTGGACACAACAGAGAATGAATACAAACAAGTAGGTACTCAGTGTTTGTGCAAGGTGACAGTTATGCTTCTCACAAATAGTGCAGCATTAAATCCTCCATCTCCCTGCTGCCTGTATGTAAGTGGGGGTCCTGTACCCTGGGCCCAAAATACCCTGTGCTGTCCCTGCCTGTGCTGACTCGGCCCTCCTCGGGTGCCATTGAGGACATGGACTTCCTTTGCAGCTACTTTTTCAAATCAGCTCTACAGGGGGCCTCAAGCAACATGAGAAATAGGTCCAAGATTCTCATCATGATGCAGGTTTTGTATCAAAAATGCACAATCAACCGACTGGAACAGGAAATAATTAATCAGGACATTACAGAGCAGTTAAGTATAATTAATTCATACAAAAGAATGTGAGTTTGCAGTTTTAGCTGCCAGAGTGATTTTATTTCCCTGCAAATTTAGTTCAAGATAAACAAACACGAGAATAATCTTTTCAGGTTTTTCATGACTCATGGGTTATTTCCTCCTTTCTAAGTTACCAAAAATATTATTAAACTCATACACTAACACCTCTAAGTTGATCATATTCTGGAGAAAGAGCTCCCTGCTCCTAGTAAATGGGAAATTAACCCCGTCATAGAAATCACTTCCTGCATTTGTGTATATGTGTGTGTTGGAAGGTGGTGCTGAATAAAAGCCAGAGGGAAGTTTGATTTTTGCCCAAACATCTTAAAATCTAAGCAGAATGCCTAAAAAATTTATGTTGTGAAAACACCGTCTAAGAAAGTGACTAAGTCTCAAGGGTAAACTTATTGATACCATGTAGGTTTTCTTTTCCTCTTATCCACCCACCCCCCAGCCCCGGCTGGGAGTTCTTTATGAGAAAAGAGGTGAAAAATGTAAGGCAATGTTAGTTGGCCACGCAGCAGTGTTATTGCTCTTCGAGTCAATTCTCCTATCATTGTTGGGACGTTAAAATAGGGAAGAAGACTATGCACTTGATTTGGATCCTCAGCAAGGGAAATAGGAAGAAATAAAAAGGAGAGAGAGAGAGGGAGTACAAAAGAGCCTACTTATAGGATAATCAGGGATATATAAATACTCAATGGATATGTGATCATATTAGGGACATATTCGTATCGATTTTAAGGGGATCTGATGATTTTTAGAGAGGCGTAATAATGCTGTCATCACTGTTTTTAAAAAGCGTGGTCTTTGTCTTTTATAGGCATATGTGGGAACATTTAGCAATGAAATGCCCTGGCATTTGAGATTTGCTTCAAGATGATCTGGGGCAGGGAAGGAGTAGAGCAGAAAACAAGATAGACCAGAAGTTGAAAATACCGCAGCTGGGTGATGGAAGTTCATTATAATATGCAATGCTTTGGTATATGTTTGAAATTTTCCCTATGACAGAAGTTCAGTGCCTCTTTTATTGAGGTATTTGTTCTTCTAACAACATGTATTGAAATCATGTTGCACACACAGAATATTGGGGTTGTAAGAACAAATTAGTGCTCTTCTGGCCAGACTTCTTATCATTACTTCGTATTTCCTCTTTTCCAAGATGACGTTGATTTTAAGACACACAATTGTTTGAATTGCAGCTTTTGAATTCTCCTGAGCTGACGGGGTGTGGGAGAAGAAGAGAAAAGTTTGCCATGTTAAAATCTTGCATCAATTTTAAGACACACCTTGATTTCAGAGTATCCAAACTCTGTATTTTGGAATAAAGGAAGAATGGTGATTCTTATTTTCTTTTGGATCTAGAGTAAATATTTGGTTGTAAAACCTCAAGTTTTCCTAAGAGAGGATATTATTGTGTTCCGTGTAACTCTGGTTTTTGTCTTTGATGGATCTTTTTTTTTCTTTTTTTTTAAGTGTGTCAGAATCCAGCCATCAAATTAATCTGGTCTTATGACCAGCAAGCGTGTCTCAGTCATCTGGAAGGAGATACTGACAGAAAAAGTAAACTATGGGTAGGCTCTTTAGAAACTATGCAGCTGGCTTAAAAAGCTCCCAGTGATTCAAGGTGAATTCAACAGTCTGAGACCAAAAAAAGCACGACCTTCCCAGGCACAGCTGCAGAGAACAGAGCTTGGGCTTTGAGCCAGGAAGAACTGGGTTGAAACCTGGCTCTCTCAGTTACCAACTGGGTGACCTTGGATGTGTTTCTTACCCTCTCTGATCCTCACACTCCTTGTGAATAAAATAAGCAGGAGAAACCTACTGTTGGGGGGTTTCAAGATTTAAGTGAAAGAACAACATATATAAAAGCACCAAATGCAGTGTTAGGACACAGTAGAAACTTAAGTTTTTATCATTTTTCTAGAAACTAGTTCAGGCTCCCTTGGCACACACGACAGGTGAAAGATTTTGCCGTCTTTTGACAGGTACCTGAAGTTAACTGGTCATTCTGCAAAGCTATCATCTGGTGGATCAGTTGCCAAAGAACTGAGTTTGGGTGATGACTCAGCTCAGTCCGCTCTAACAAAATATCACAGACTGGGTGGCTTACACAACAAACACTGATTTCTCACACTTCTGGAGGCTGGGAAGTCCTAGATCAACGTTCCGGCAAATTAGGTATCTGGTGAAGGCCCTCTTCCTGAATTTGCTCTTCTCTTTTTATAAGGGCATTATGCCTATCATGAGGTCCCCACCCTCATTACCTAATCGAACCCCAGTCACCTCCCAAAGGCCCTGCCTCCAAATCACATCAGAGCGGGTTCACAGTCTGTCCGCAGCAGCTGAATTGGCTGCTTCCACACTGACTTGGAACTTCAGACACAGAAGCCTCAGAACTTTCTCAGGATTTTCTGCACGTCTGACTCACGCTCAGCAGATATGCTCCTCTGTGGATCGTGTGGCCTTGGCCAGGGATGCTGGGGAGACTGTGTGCCTGTCTAGGTACCTAGCATGTAGTCAGTGCTTATCAAATAGCGATGGAGCTTGAATGTGACTGGAGAATGGGCCCCCAGAACCCACATCCAGGGCAGGATGTTTGCCCCATCAATGCCCATGCGGATGAATGTTTTTCCCTTTCCCCAGGCTCTCTCTGCTGGGAACCAGGGAGCACTGGGCAGCCCCCCCTTCAGAGAAAACAGGGGGACCTCGTGGCCCCGCGCTTCCTCACCAGGGGAAGGGCACCTTGTTCACCCTGGGGAAAGGAGCAAGGAAATGTGCCCTTCTCAACACTCCCTCTAGCCCAGCAGGTGCTAGCCTTCCACCCTGTCAGCAAGCTCACTACCTGTCTGAGCCTGAGTCTCCTCATCTGTATGAAAGGGAAGATCAAAATAGAAATTCACATTGTCAGTACTTCCAGAAAACAGGCTCAATTCGTTTACTAAATTCCCACCTGCTTAAGACTGCTTGATGAGACTGAAGTTGCCTGCAGGTGATGAAGCAAGGAAGGGCTAAGGACAACGGAACTCCTGTCAAGATTGGGTGCCAACGCAATCCTGCCCTGCCCTTTGGATAACTCTGGAAGGGGGAGGGTTGGAGAGAAGTTGCAGGCTATCTGCAGATTTCCATCCTCCTGGTTTTCCAGGCAGAGGATGAGAATAAAATGCTTTTAAGAGCCAGGCCGGGTAGTGCCAGTGAGTGGAGCGTGCTGGGGATTTGCATGGGAAACACTGGCCGTGCCCTGTCCTTCCACAGAGACGCGTTCTCTACTTGCTGATAAAGTACATGGTACTCTGGGTACGTTTTATTTTCTCACTTCTCGTGGATTCATAAGCACAGAGAAATTATTTCCCTATTACAAGTAAAATACTAAAATACAGTAGCAGCTGTGGAAGGAACTGTGGAGACTTGGGGAGTGCGCACCCCACCGGAGGGGCAGAAGCTGGGCAACCCCAGCGGATCCATGGGGCATGAACGTGTGCACCCAGCGTGGCCACAGCTTCCCCTTTAGCAGCAGCTGGAAATCCAGATTTTTTTAAATGTAGAACCTCCTGTTTTTGATGTTTTTTTCCTTCTTTGAATGGTGCAAATGTTTAAAACTCTGTCTACACCAAATAAAACCCACCTGCCCGTGGCCCATTGGCATCCCACCTTCCACAGAGTATCCTGAATGTTGAAGAGTTCTTGACAAATTACTCCAAATCTGGCATTCCAGGTAGCCCTCCTAATGCAGCTGGGAGCCTTGGGAATCTCAGTAACTGGGAGGGCCATGTCTTTGACCTTGACTTGGGCCTTGTGTCCTCGGGGGATTCCAGGGGGTTAGTGTAGGCCAGACAGAGAAGGGATCTCCTTGTGTCAGCAGCATTTCTTTCCTGAGGTCTTTATGTCACACTGAGGTAGTTGCTGGGGCACCGGCTCCTTCTGTAAGCCACCCCCTGACTTTCCTTGGGTGGAGGTTAAAGAAGAGACACTTTGCTGTTGTTCTGACCAGCCTCATGGCAGAGATGACAGGCCAGCAGTGCTGGGGTGAGCCCTCACGGCCTCTAGGCCAAGCTGCTCATCTTACACATGTAGAAGCTGAGAAGCAGAAAGCCCAGCCACCTTGCCGGAGCCCCCAGCTGCTCGGTGACAGCTAAGGGGCAAGATCCTAGGCTTCCTGCCTCACCATCCAACACTGTCTCCTCAAGCCTGCCACCTCTGCCCCCACCGGGCACACTTAGCCCCTGCAGGCCTTCTCTAGAGGCCAAGTGGGCCTTGGAACAGACTACATGGCCAAACCTCAGAGCTGAGGCTGGGAAAACTGGGGAAGGCCAGAAGGAAAACAGGTGGGGCTTTGGGAACATTCTCTTGTTGCTTTCTGCATGTGAGCAGAATTTGCGCAAGATCCATCCAGAAAAAAGGTTTGTTGCTTCTTTTATCACCAGGGTCTGGAGTCACCCATGCCCCCAGAGCCTATTAGACCGTGCCAAGCAAATCTGGCCTGAGGACTGGCCGAAGTGTTTCCCGGGTCAGCACAGGTTTGTACAGAGCTTCTTCTGCAGGTGGGCCGGAGAGGCAAGCTCCGCAGAGTCTTCGGCTCTCCCTCCATCCTCCCTTCAGAGGACTTCAAGGCTGCACACTTCTCACTCCGGCCGAGGGTTTGCTTCCTCCGATGGAAGGTTTCCTGGAGGGGGTGCATGTCCTAAAGAACGGCTCATCCTGGGATTCCTAACCTGTGATCTGCTATTTGACCCTAAATCATTCACTTTTATTTATTTTTTATTTTTTTAAACGTTTTATTTGTCAGAAAGAGAGAGCACAAGCAGGAGGAACTGCAGGAAGAGGGAGAAGCAGGCTCCCCACTGAGCAGAGAGCCCGATGCGGGACTTGATCCCAGGACCCTGGGATCATGATCTGACCCAAAGGCAGACACCTGACTGAGCCACCCAGGGGTCCCCTAAATCACTCACTTTTAAGAATCAAGAGCTTAGGGGCACCTGGGTGGCACAATCGGTTAAGAGTCTGACTCTTGGTTTCGACCCAAGTCCTGATCTCCGGGTCATGAGATTGAGTCCCAGGTCGGGGGCTCTCCCCCTCTCCCCCTCCTCACCCCCCTCAAATAAATAAATAAATCTTTAAAAAGGGGGGGAACTTAAGAGCCTCAACTCTATCCAACAATATTTTTTTAAAAAGTATAAATTTTTAAGAAATAGGGAGTTGTACGGATTTAGATTTTTTTCTTTCACTCCTTATGACTGACTAACATTAATTAAACCCTAGTTATATTCCACTAAACACCTTTGTATACCTTATTTCATGGAGTCTGGAAGGAGGGATTCTTATTTTTTGTTTTTATTCTTTTCCTATGTAACCATTAGGGGAATCAAGGCTCGAAAACTGTCAGAAACTTACTAAATTATCCACCCCAGCTCAGAGGGTCTGTCTGATTCTGGCTGCATCCTCAGATCCTTGCATGGTGCTCATAAGCAGGTGCTCAATAAATAGTTGCTAATGTGTTATTCCCCAAGATGGCAGAGCGAGTGGGTGATGAGACCTTTACGAAAGATGAACACAGACCTCACGGGACGAAGAAGGAAAGAAAGGGGTTTGCATAATTAATCATGAAATCAGAAAGGACTTTGATTTATATGTCACAGCTTTTTTTCCAAAGACTTTGAGGTATCTGACAGTTACCTGGTTTATCTGTCCACCAATCCTGGCAACATTCCTGGCAAGTGGGGATACCCAAGCCCAACGCACAACTCAAGGACCAGACGCAGTGGTCTCCTGCCCCCCTTTTGCTTCTGCGCCCCCCTGAGTCTTCAGATGCCTTGAGGGAGAGGGCCCCCCCCATTCCCCATCCCTGCCCCCTAGGAGCAGACATGACTGACCTCGGCAAAGAGGGTAAACTCAAATGTCACCTTGGGTGCTTAGTAGGTGGAGAGAAAACAACTTAGAATTGAGCGTGGTAAGGTATTTAGACAAAGCATGAGGGAACACGTCTCCAGATTTGTCTTCTACTCGAAATCTGACCTTTAATGGATACTGGGATTCCTAGAACATTGCAGGAAATTGAGCTGAAAAGAAGCAAAACCTCAAGTAAATGCTTTGCTCAACATTTCTGTAAAACTTTTATTATCAGAAAAACAACAAATGAATAATTTTAGCTGTCGCTATAGATAGAAGCTTTGCTTATATTAGCCCAATATGGTATCTTTTCATCAAAATCACAGGGTGAAAATGGGGGAAGTGAATTTCTGGTCACAAGAGTCCCGGGAGATTTCTATCTCCAAGCTGGAGACCTAGAGACCTGTAAAGGGCAAGCTGTGGGAAGTTCGCACGAGATTCCTACATTTACCCTTGCCACGACCTGTCTTACGAGTTTGGGTGAGACATAGAAGTCTTGATTAAATGCAGGTGACAAGGTGTCTTGAGTTGATTTTTTTCATTTAACATTACACTTTCTTAATTTAAACAGCTCAGTAAGAAACAAGACAAAAGAGAGTCTTGCTTTTAATTAAACATACCGATATATGCTTATTTATTTACTAGTTTCACTGAGATATTGCTTAATTTCCGTTAATGCTGTGGATTTTTTTTTCTTTCCATAGGACAGCATTCTTGTTAATCTTGCTTGTATGCAATTAGTTGTGCTGTGTTTATCTTCTTGGTTCCACAGATAATTTCAGCGTAGAACCAATTTATTTATATTTTTCACTGCTCAGAACATCGTTCCCACTGAAAATTCATTGTCTGTGCCATGACCCATGTGGTACTTTTATTTGGGATGGAAGGAATCCCTCCCAAGGGAGGGATTGGTTTGGAGGAAGAAATGGGGAGGGTGTCTACAAAATGCTCTTCATCTGGTAGCGTGGAATGGCGCTGTCCCTAACGGAGGGCACTGGCACCCACTTTTGGGTGTGAGTATGGTGCTGTGATTGGCTCTCTGCATCACTTTCTGTTCCCTCGGAAACAGATGACAGACTAAGAAAAGGCTCCAGTATAGTTATTGCATTTCTAAACACCCAACAAACATAAACAGGGAAGCATCTTTTAACAGACTGTGACATATTGATTCGCCACACATCTTTTGCCAAGTTAGGAGTCAGGAGCTAAAACATCGACATAGGACAGCTCAGATTCCCTCTTTATGGAGAGTGTATAATATTGTAAGCATTAAAGGCTTAATAGAAAACCAGGCCTTCCCATGTGTTGGGGGCTTTTAATCAAGCGCTCTTGAAAGCAGGTTTCTGCACTCTGCACACGGGACAGGCCGCGGGCCACACTTGGCATTTGATGACCCCCCCACCCCGAACTGGGCATCGTCTGTGGCCATATGAGTAGGTGGAGAAGGAGGAAATAGAAGCTACTTCCAATTCACGGCATGTCTCCAGCTGCCTTTTTTGCTTTCTACAGCCACCCAGGATGGAACAGACTAATCATTTTAGAGAATGGGCTGATTACAGTATAACCTAAGCCTTATCAAAATCCCCGACTGCAAATTGTGAAGTCTTGTGAAATACTATTCCATTTGTGAAATATTATTTACCAGGGCTCAATATTTTCGACATCCATCTTCACTCCTATATACTTGGATTTAGTTTCTACTGGTTATTAGCCTGAAGGCAGCTCTAAGTTCATCTAAGTAGTCTATCGAGCGTGATTGGAGGGCCTGCTCTTAACACATGTTGAGAAGTCTTGAGAATCAGTCACTGACAGGAATGCATAAATGGATGAGCTGAGGAAAAGGCAGAAGTGGGGCTCCAAAGACCCTCCTTGTGCTACAAGGACAAGCTCCTTCTCGTCCAGCTTCTTTGCATTCTAGGAGAGGGTAAATAGGATTACCTGCTGCCTTTCTCGAACGTCCCCTCCTGTACTCTAGTTTCATGAACATTGGAACCAGAGGGTGTCCTTACAAGAAATTTTGCTTGGAGTGCACACGTCTGCAGTGTAGCTGCACTTGTCATATCATTTTAGACTCCCAGTCATGTTCTATTTGTTTCTTTGGCGGTAACCCTGCACAGGTAAATACATGTTCCACTCTATGTTACGCTCATCTCTAGATTGTCATGCCAGGTTTTCTTCCCCTCCTTCACCCATGTTTAAGAAGAAGAGGAAAAAGAGAGGGGCGCCTGGGTGGCTTGGTCGGTTAAGCATCTGCCTTCGGCTCAGGTCATGATCCTGGGGTCCTGGGATCGAGCCCCGCGTCGGGCTCCCTGCTCAGTGGGAAGCCTGCTTCTCCCTCTCCCTCTGCACCTTTGCTCCTGCTCTCTCTCTCTCTCTCTCTCAAATAAATCTTTAAAAAAATAAAGAAGAAGAAGAAGAAGAGGAAAAAGAGAAATAGCTTACAGTTCCTGAGTGCTTACGTTGGGTCAGGGACGGTGCTGAGTACTTCATGTGCCTGATCCTTTTCAGTCTTTACATTGAAGAATGAAGATACAGAAGCACAGAGAAGTCAGCTCATTTGTCCAGGGTCACACAGCCTGGGGGTGTGCAGGGCGTGGGGGGCTCTGACTCTGCATTGTTGCCTCTGCTCTAAGTATCCGCCCTGAAAGCCGGCTCCAGGTTCTACCGGGGGCCTCCGACAAGATGGTATATTGAAGCAGAGGAAGCATCCCTCCTCCAGAGAAAAAGAAACTATCAGGAAAACTGAAACCTCTGTGGCCTTCTTTCCAGAGTCAGAATAAATGTGCTGACCTGTACTTTAAGGCACTATGACTGGGCTCCTGAACAATACCATGGCTAGTACTGTTTTCCAGGCTGACACCTGGCCGGCTCTCTCTTTACTCTCAGGCTAACAATTAGATTTAAATCCCTGACAGGACTCTAACTATCACCCTGGGGGGTTCTAGATTTCTTTACTATTGCTTGCGAAGATTTCATTAAAAAAAAAAAACAAAAAAAACCCTTTGAAACGATAAGTAAGTTACACTCAGCAAACAGCTTTTTTCTTTCTTTCTTTCAAGTCTATTATCTATTTGGGTCTTTTGAAGAACACATGCTGCTCTCTCTCTCCTAAACTTGAGATGTCAACCCTTATTTTTATCTCCAATTTGAAGAATAAAAGGACCAGAGAAGGCTGGCTCCTAAAATGCAGCTTTCATCCACACCTGTGTCACTGCTAGGCTCATCTGGACGGCATCCAGGCACTTGGGATCCATTGACTGGGGAATTTGGGTTTTTTTCTGTTGTGTGTGCTTTTTTTTTTTATAAACTCGTTTTCTATGTATAGTACAAATTATCGTGGTGGCTTTGCTTCTCAGGGGAAAACTAAAGCACTGTGCTTTATATGAACGAGTGACTCTCTCGGCCTCTGTGTCCAGTTGCTTTGAGCAAGGCATTTAGAGGCATGGTTCTGCTTAGAGCCGTTTATCCCCCATCTGACACCCATGGCAATTTGTGTCAGCACTGAAGTGCTGGTGATCACGAGCGCAGCTTTTCTCTGTGTAAGGGTACCTGACCCAAACGGGCACTTGGAGTCCTTTGAGGAACAGGACAGAGTCATATAAAGAAGGAACTGGCTCAGGTGGGGATCACCAGCCTCATTAACACACGTTAAAGCAACGGAGTAGCCTCCTGGGGGATCCGGTCACTCAGGAAAAATCTGCTCTGAGACCTTCCTGTCACTACATTATGGCTCCCTTGGAAGCTCCCAGTTACTTTTGAGGAGGGAACTTGTTGGGTCTCTCTCCTAAGTCTAGTCCGTTCATTCAGCAAGGAAAAATGACTCTCGTCAAAAGGCCCAAGGATGAGGTTTGGTAATTCTTCCAGTCAAAGCTCTCAGCCAAATGTCTTCCAGGAGACTGTATTTAGAACTTTGCCGGAAACATAAAAGTAATACAAGAGCATTTAATTTTACTAAGTGTGATGCTTTTAAAAAATTAAGAAAATTTTTTTGTAACTTCATTCACAATTCTTTTGGGCAATTAATGAATGCCCCACAATCAGCTTAAAGCATAACGAAAAATTCCATGATTTTCTGACAACTTTCTCTGAGTGAAAGTGAGAACAATTGATACATGTTGATACTTTCAAATATATCCCAGCAGAGGATGAAGAGTAGCATTTTCTATTCCATTTAGTAATAGTCGTTACCAGAATAATCCCTGTTGAAAGCCAGGCATACAGCTAAAGATATGAGGAGAGCTGGGCTCTATTGAATCCAGGATAATCAAATTTTTAAAAATCAAGATATATACCAATTCAAAAGAATTAAACACTTGATAACATTGCAATAAAAAAAGGTTTTCTCAGATAATCAAATATATGCATCCTCTGGCTTGAGAAAATGGGGCTTATGAACATTACATTCTAAAAATGTCTGGTTGAATTGGGGGTGGAAATTCCCTGGAGAGTGAGAAGCATTCCTGGGGGGGGAGCGGTGGGGATGGAGTGGTAGACCTGCCACCACAGGACTCTCACCCAAGGCAGTGGTGAAACTAGTCCTACAACCAGTAGGGAATGAGGAGGGAACTTGTTGGGTCTCTCTCCTAAGTCTAGTCTGTTCATTCAGCAAGGAAAAATGACAGTAGCAGTGGAAGGGCAAAGATTCTAGTACTTTCCAGTTGTCCTCAGCATGAGAGATACCTCCCCACACAATCTGGTACATAGGCTGAAATTGCTAAATTACTGTATATTTAAAAAGTAAATAAGTAGACGCCTGGGTGGCTCAGATGGTTAAGCGTCTGCCTTCGGCTCAGGTCATGATCCCAGAGTCCTGGGATCAAGTCCCGCATCGGGCTCCCTGCTCCTTGGGAGCCTGCTTCTCCCTCTGCCTCTCTCTCTCTGTCTCTCATGAATAAATAAATAAAAAGTTTTTAAAAAAGTAAGTAAGTAGAGAGCTTCCATGGAAGACATACTCCATATTTTAAGCAAATTACACTTAAATTTTGCCAACAATTCATTTGTTTAGGATGTCGAGCAGCTTATGTATATTGTCGGTTTAACCTTGAGGAATTTTGCAGGCAACTCAAAGAAAACCAGGAAGTAAAACAATAGTTGTCTTTTCTGGGAGGCAAGTCTATGATCTAGTAAGATTACGGTAGGGGGAGGAGCCCGGAGCCTCGCGCAGCGCCCTGTGTACTGCAACATCTGGAAGAGAAGAGCAGCCGCTTTGAAGGTCTGCAAATCTAGCAAGCACCCTGGCATCAAGACTGACATCAGACTGCAGTTTTCAGACTTCTACATCATTTCTCTCCAAACTGGACTCCTTAGCAAGCATTTCTCATCGTCCACGCTGGGAAAAGCTCCGCGGTCCTCCACGACTGGCTATTACCCGAGCTGAAACGCTGCCGCATTCTAGTCAAATGACTGACTATAGGAATGGGTGCTCAGTGAGTGGGGTTCTAATGATTAGGTCCACTCTCACTTCGATGCAGTTGGTAGTGCTGTCTTCAACATCAAATAATATGTCCAATTATCCATAGCTCAGGGTTAAATACTTTATTCCCCCCTCTCACCCCCCAGGTTTGGTGGATGGGTGCTTGAGCATGAAGCTTACGTGCACAAAATCAACACTGGGCATAGAGTTCCAGCACAGCCTCGCGGCTCACACCACCATCAACTGTGCTCAAACCTCTGAGCTACTGGTGATATCATGTCCTACATAGATGGTGTTACCATAATCCGGCATTTTCTAAAGCTGTCAAACTTGAAGACTTGAGCTGGAAAGGTGTTGCACAGAAATGAAATCCAGTTGCATCTGCAAGCCTCCACCTCCGTGGGAGTCCTAATCAGGTTGAGTACAGTTCCTTGCTACACAGAGCAGGCTGCAGTGCAGGAGGTAGGCCATTTAAATGCTTTCTGAACTCCATTAGTTATTCCTGCTGAGAGTGAAAAAGTCCTCATAAATGCATAAAAAATTAAATTGCCTGTGAGGTAAGAAATGAGATGGTACCTTGCTACCAAATATTATTTTCCACTCAAACAGTCGACAATCACACATACAATGCAGAATCATAGAGTACATACCTGCAAGGCATGCAGTGCCAACTAGGAATGCTGTGCTCAAAAGTCTAATGACATCTTATCATCTGGTAACAATCCCCTGACTTGGGCTTCAAGTTTACTTCCCCCCAATCCCCACCCCCACCCCAGATGGCACCCACAATCTCCATTCCAGGCTAGGCGAGGGAGTCAGGCCAGCCCGGTGGGACGTCAGAGATGCCTGGCGTCAGTCAGTGAGATCAGGAGGCTCAGGACCAGTCACAGCACAGAGGTGCAATATGGGGTGGATAGGACTACTGAGCGAGAGATGCATTTTTTTTTTTTCTCCCATGTTCCCTGACCTTGGCAGCAGGTGGGTCTGGAATAGCAATTGTCTATTTTGCCATCACATTCAACTTCTGAAGGCAGGCAAGAGCTAGCTCGAGAGCTGGGGAGACAGTGGATCCTTAGGACACCGTTTTGAGACCCAGTATCCAGTTGTGCCCCTGAATTTTCAGTTAGCCAATAAATCCCATTTTTCTTAGATACAGGTTTTCTTTCACTGGTAATCAAAATAGTCCTAAGTGACCACCAGTTAAAAAGAACTATTTTAATCTGCATCTCAGTCTTGGAAGAGGACTCTCTCTACAGGTAAGGACGGGCACGGAGATGCGGGGAGGCAGCTTGCCAAGGTTCTCTGTTAGTCAGCAGTACAGCCCGGACCAGAAGCCAGGGCTCTTGCTTTCTCAGGTGACGTTCACACCAGACCGTGGGAAAATTCAACATGACAGACTTGTTTAATAAAACTTTTAGTTAAAACTTTGCTCCAATTAAAAGTTTGTTCATTGGTTAATATACTTTTAAAAAGAATTTATAAATTAATTTTTAAGTGATCCTTTGCATTGTTACTTAGAATATGGACAACTTGAAGATACAACGAACTAATTTCTTAGAAATGTGTTTGTGGTCTGCTTTAACAGCAACAGAAATAGCCCAACAAAATTGCTTAAAATGTTTTATTAAGTATATATAATATTACAGGGTAATATTTACAAAGTTATGTTTTTAAATAAAAAAGTATCTTGGCAAAGATTGCAGATATTCAAAGCTTCAAACAGTGATAAATTGATTTAATACATATAAAAAAAACCTTTAACGGTAACACAGCTGTAAAACAACTTTGGTCTTTAAATCACTGCAAAAAATGGCTACTGACAAATAGCACACCTTTAATTGCTATGGAAAAAAGCCCCAAGAGAGGATCTTGCACATAGCAACACTGGAGTTTTCTTTATTTAGAATGGTTAATGGATATTTATATGATGTAGGATCTAAATCTCAACAATGGCTTTTTGTAAATAATGCTCCATTTAATAAAAACAGAAATGTTTCCTCCTCTCACCAACCCTGATAACACTTTTAAGATTCCACTGATGTTGCCTTACAGAGAAACTTATTACAAATGCTCTTTTTTTCAAAAGGCTCAATTTATGGGAAAGCTGTTTTTAAATGATAAGTAAGAGCTGTCAAAAGCCAAAGGCAGGAAAACTTTCTGTTCACTGCTTAGCTCTTAAAAGTTACCTGGATTATCCCTATTAGCCACGGAAAATGACTTAAAAAAGGACCCCAGTGGGTGATGGCAGTTAGTGATTTTGAAAATGTGACACATGTGAAACTAAGGTTTCTAAACAAACTCTCCATTAAATAAAACATAATAAAAAGAGAAAGTGTTGCCCAACAATCCTTTCTCCGGTTTCCAATGGCAGGTAAATGCCATTGGAGTATGTATTTCCATACACATCCCACACATCTGTTTTTGAATACCCCTTTTAGGACAAAAAATATCTAGAAGGTGATACAGAGCTTGATTCTCAATGAGATGGAGGAGTAAATGTATCACTTTTTGAGCTTTATTAACTCAAATCACAATTTGGTTGGTCATTTACTAAATGGACTATAGCATCCTGGCATGAGCAATACTCTCAAATTTTGGGATAGCCCCATTTTTTCATTTTGACATCCTCAGAAATTTAAACAAAATGGACCTGGAGTTTCCAGGTGAAAAGTCATAACCTTTTAAAGTTTTCAGGGCACGTGAAATTTGTCAAAAAAGAAAACGATCTAAATCACCCTACTGAAAATAGTGGGGAATCTGCATACAGCCAACTTTCAATCATCCAACTTATGCACTGAACACCTAATGAATGAAAAACACTGCAGGAAGAGAAAGAGGAAAATGAAAAAGCTCTTGCCGTAACAGAATTTCAAAATTGAGAGAAGCAAGACAAAAAACCTGACAGAACTCAGCAGACACACATGAAGTACTAAGAAAGGTATAGAAGAGATGAAAGAGGCAGCTACAGAGATGGGGGTGAGCTACAGATGAGAGCCAGGAGGGGAGGGAGGGCTGGAAGACAATGTTTTGAAGGAGACGGAAAATTGGATTTGGCCAAAAACATTGGAGGAGTTGTTGCAAAAATGACAAGTGGCACCAGAGGATGTGCACTAAATAAAATCGAGTGTTAGTCAATGGCAAATACTGGGATCATTGAGTAAAAAGCAGGTTGTCAGGGGGGTCGGGGACAGATACATGATGCTCAAAACATTGTTAACAATTCTAATTTGGTGTGACAAAATTTGCGAGCCACTGCAAGTCTGATTTAAAGTGAATGAACTGGCCCAATGATGCCCAAGAGGGCTCCTGCTGAGGTGGTCCCTTTTCCAGAGAAGCTGACAGCTAGTAAGAGCAAGAGTTGATGTCACCTGGCATCTCTCCTGCTTCCTCTGTGTGTTGTCTAGGGCAGTGAGTGCCTCAGAAGACAGGCAGTGTTAAAGAGAACACAAAGGGTGATGGATAGGTCCCAAGACTGAACCCCAAATAAATGAGAGCTTATTGCATATTAAAAGGTACAACTTGAGTTTATAAAAAGTTTGCTATAAAGATTTTCATGCCTTACTTTTTCTTAATAGAGAATAGGTATCTGGATCTTTTTCAAGTTCATCTGCTTTTCTCCTCCTTTCATCAAAATTGATTTCCAAAGTAAACAATATTAGTAAAATATATTTTCAGAGGAAAAAACAGCAAGAGCCATCGTATTTATATAAAGGAATACACTTCCCTCTACATATGATAGTATTTTGGACACAATTAGGAAAGAAAAAAAATTTTTTTTCCCCAAGAAGAGCTGTCTTCATAGTCTGCTCAGTTTTTTGAGAAGCATCAGCAGGTCATAAGGTTTGCCAGAGGCAAACCACTTGGTCCCAACGTGAAATGTTGACAATTAATTTGGCATAAAAGAGGCACATGGGAACATTCAGTGTACTAAGAAATAACTATTAAGTAATGTTAACTACAGATATGAATATCTTACTATTACACAGACAGGAAGAATTACTAGTATTTTTAGAGGGTATTGTGAGCAGTCAAAAAGCTTGGCAAATTACCTAGAAGTTTTTGAAGTTTTAAGTGATCAAATATTCGCATCAAATATAATTCCACCCAATAAAGATCTTTTTTAACGTTGTTACTAAAAGCATGAAATTAACATTTGCTCTCCTGTAGGTATCCCACTGTTGTCCGTACAGAAGATGAATGTGCCTATCTTATACATGTGCACGTGCGCACACACACACCCATGAAGGAAGAAAATGAGTGCTAAGAATCTAAAAGTACTCCAGGCGATCACGACTGTCAGAAATGTTAATTTTCTTCTAATGGGGGTAGGAGATGTGGGGGGTTTTGTTTTGCTTTCCGATCTTAGAGTGTGGGGCTTACAGAGGCAGGACTACATGAGGAAGATGAGTGCTTATCATGCAACACAGATACAATGGTAACAAAACCACCCTGCTGCGGGTGGGCCTGTCGGCCTGACGGTGACACACATTATGTTGCCATGCAGGAGACTCATAGTTCAAATCTCAATCTTGGTTTTTCATGCCCCAGATCAGAGAAGAAGTGAAGAAACACTGTAGATTGTGCCTTCAAATCCGAGGAAGGAAATACATATGTTACAACCATCGCTATTTTTGCTGAAAAGTGTGAACATAGTTCGCTGAGAATAAGTCTGGCTCCTTTCTACAATGATTCTACCGTGTCACTGGACCATGTTCAAAGAGGAGAAAAGGTGCTACATCTTGTACAGCAGAAGCAATTAACAGAAGGACAAGACAGGATTTAAAGGGTTGTGTGAATAAAAGAAAAACACATCCATCAATAAAATTACTCTAAATCTGGAAAGGATTCATTACACTGTATGTCAAAGGAAGAAATGTGTGAATGGCAACCCCCAAGAATGAAGACCATGATCTCCTGCCGGATCACATCACACACAGGCAGCATTCAAGATGTTCCCAAGCAAACTCCTGTCTGTTCTTAAATTTGCTATTCCCTTGACCCAGAAGTGGTACAAACCATATTCGGCTAACACCAGCCATAACTGCCAACGTGGCTGTGAACTCGAGTTTGCTAAGGTTCTACGGAAGCCACTGTTCTTCATAGATCTCTCTGGGAAACCATGAGGGTAGCGCCAGATAATTCTCACCTTGAACCAATTTAAAATGGTGACCTAAAGTCAAGAGACCCTAGGATCTGAAAGGCATCATTCTTGGAAGCTGGCCACTCTACTCTTGCCCCTAATTGAGTAAAAATAACAACAAAAAACTGGATCTCAATTGGGCACACAACACAGATGATAATTCTTTTATTAACTACATTACAAATGCTTTGAATAAAAACTGTAACAATAATCATTTAAGGGTCAATGATTTACTTTTTTCCACAGATGAGAACCAGTTATTTTTCTTGTTCTCTTCTCCTGAACAGTGAACCAAGGCCATGGTGCTCAAACACAATTGTACTCCTTTCATGTCTTAACTACTTTCCAAATCAGAGTCCGTCACTTCACTTCAGTTACTCTGGAAAATTGAAAAATGAACATATAATCACTATTCATGTCTATTTTCTATGCACTAACAAGTTGATGTATTTTAAAAAACTGGAATTGTCATATATATGATATCTAAAAATAAAGAAAAAGTATTTAATCTTAGATTTGCAAAGGTCACAGACATAAACCTGGCAAATCACCAGCCTTTTTAGTTGTAGTAAGTAAAAGGCCAATGCCAAATGAAAATAAAAATCAGCAAAGTCTGGTAATCTCAGTTTGCTAGGTTAGCTCTTAAGAAGCCAAGAGATGTTGATTTTTCAAAGCAGAAGATACTGATCACAGAATAATATTCTACCCCATTCATTTCAGACCTCTACCATTCATTTGATAGAAGTGAAATAAAACGTTGATTTGGGGCAAGAGGAAGAGAAAATGGTACTGTGGTCACTAGAAGGTTAGTCTGAAACTCACTTACTGACCAGGCAGACACACTGTGAGCATCGAGCCCACCAGAAACACAGGGTTTTTTTGTTTTTGTTTTTTTGTTTTTTGTTTTAAAAACCAACAAATCCTAATCAGATAAATATTAGCAAAATTAAGGGAGTTTCAAAGGTTATCATAGATTTTGTGTGCTATGAACACACAAAAACTACTCTATCTACTGATACAGTGGTTCTAAAAAAAGGAAGAGGTACTCGAGGCTCTTGTACTAGTTTTCTGAAAACAGAAAAGGAGTTTCATTTCCTCATTCAGCTTCAGAAGACTGACACCACAGCAGGAAAAAAGCAAAGAAATTAAAAAATAAACCACGAGAATGTAAATATGGACAAACCATGCCACAATTCCAGGGACTGGTTCTTTTTTAAAATTTTTTATTTTTTAGGAGGGTGGTGGTTGGCAAACAAAATACATCTTTGTAATAAAGGCTGTAGCTGCGACACAAACTTACAAAAGTGGAATTGCTCTGTGATTCCTTATCAAACATGGCCTAAGCCTTGTTTTAAACTCTGTCCACTAACACATAATCAGCATGTTTTTAATCTCATGCAAGAACTAACTGCACTCAGGGGAACATAGCCTCTTGTGTTAAAGGCTGCACTTTGCCACAGAAGTGAGGAGGTAGGTCACGGATGTTAAAGCAGTAAAATAGCAAACTATTTACATGATCAAGGAATGACTGCAAATATCAAAGGTATGAAGAAATTTTTGATAAGAAAAACAAAGTTATCACATGTTAACAGAACTGAAGTATCACAGCATCTTAAGGTAAAGTCAAAATGAATACTTATAGCACTCAGTATCTCCAACTTATTTTTAAAAACTAACAAGTATGTCCTTGAGATATTCAATAAAAATTAGAAGTTATTAGCCCAGAGTTCCAAAACAAGAAGCAAAAGCTCGACTGACTAAACATTGCTCGCTTAAATCCTCTCCCGAAAGGACAGAACTGAGTCCTGCTTAGAAAAGCAGAGATATTAAGTCCCCATGAATTAAATGCAACAAATCGCCAACACAAACACAAAAGAAACTCTGTCAAGATGATAAAGATTTGTGCCAGATTATCTATGTGTCTTATAAAAGCATTTAAAAGTTACTCACCAGATACTGCAGCTGAAAAATGTTTTTTAAAAAGCAGTAATTTCTCTTTGCTATGAGCAATATGATTGGAGGGTCTGATTAGTGACACCCTACAGCTTTTCTAGCACTTGTTTTGTAACTTTTAAGAGATTTAGGTTTTATAAAATCAAGAAATGCAGACCTTTATGATTTGACAGTGTTCCTTTTACATATAAAAAAGAGCATACTTTCAAGAGCCATTTTACTTCTTTTCATTGTTCATATTTTAACCAACTATAATTGTAGGTGCACTTTATACTTACCATCATTCATCATTCCTTTTGATTCTTTAAATGCTAAGAATTAGTAACAAGCCAAGCAGGCAGTTAGTAAGATTCCACAATTAGAAATCATTTCTAAATAAATAAATATGCAGTAATATCATGCTAACTATTCCACAGCTATAGTCAAATTAATTTTAACTCTATTACTTTATTACAAAAAAACCTTTCTGTGGATCATACCCACAGACCCCACAAAGGAAACAAGGTCAGTTGAGAACCCAGATCTAGACATAGGGAGAAAGAAAGTGAGATGCTTGGGTCTCATTCCATGGTGACAGCCTGAATCTGAAATTTATAAATCAGAAACTGAAATTAATTGAGATTCTTCTCTATTGGGGGTGTTACACTTCATCTTGCCTAATATAAGGCCAAGGTCCCCTTGCCCAAATGTCATTGGGCCAGAGCAAGCAACTACTGGAGAGATAGTGAACAGGGCATTTTTCTCAGAGGTAAGAACATTACAATAGCAATACTCTGAATAATCAAGAAAAGAGGGGTCAAGGCAAAAAAAAAAAAACCCCAAAAAACAAAAAACAAACTAGATTTTTCCCAAGGCAAAGATAGAGCATTCTAACTGCTTTGGGAGGCTATTCAAATTATGATCAGGTAATGGATCAAGAAGAATATACAAGTTTATAATAACCACATACCATTAAGGGGCTCCTCTACAGCTTTCTGGAAAATATTTAAAATATATTTATGTAAAAATGGAATTTCATGTCCTTTTATACTAAAATTTATATATTCTAATATTTAAACTATATAGTTAAGAGTGAATCTTACAGTCTAAAAACAAAATAAGGTAATAAAGGTTAGAAAAACAAAGCTTGCCAAGCTTACCTAACAGTTTAATAATAACTGTATTAACCTTAATATTTTTTCTATGCAGAATTTCCCACCCACTCTGCCTCTTTTAGTTCAAGAAATTCTAACTTCTCAAAAAGTGCAAACATAAATAGCAATACAGTAATAAATAAAAGAGTTAAACAAGAGATGAGACCAAAGCAGAATCATTTCAAATCATGCAAACTGAATTCAGTAACAAGTAAAGAAAATGTGGTAAGATGTAAGGGTCCAATGGTTGGATTATCTCCAACAGAGGCACTTTAAACACTGCTGGCTGTTGGTGACCAATGTAGCACCCAACTTTTTAGTATAAACACTTGTGGTAAGATTCACCCCTAGGCCCCCTTGCCTCTCAGGCATTTCTTCTGAGGCTCTTCAGGCCTAAGGAGTATATGTAATCTCCACTTCCTGCCACAGACAGGAGTCTCGATTTTGGCCTTCCAGGTGGAGCTACCATTATTCCTTTCTAGGAAGGTGACCTCTCCAGACCTTCTTTCAAGAAAATAGTCCTTGGGCCTGTCCCATGACCAATCTCTACACGGGTTTTTTTTCACGTGCTCATTTATCCGTTTCAGTTTATCTCTTAAATTTGCTCCTTTTCTCGAAATTTTCTTAGATAGCTTATTAAGGTATCCAAGACACAGTGAAAACTACAGTACAGTATGGAGGAAGAAAAATACTTATAAAATGAGGGAAGAAGGGAAATATATTCTAATTCAGAACAGATATGTTCCAGCAATATCTACATTTATTTTATAGATTATTTTTAATGAAATCAATTTCACACGAATCCCTCTCCCTCATTTTAAAGCCTGAAATATCACTTTGTATGTGCACATCAAATGGAGCCAACAGGTGAGGCAGCTTCCTTCAGCAGAGATAATAACCATTATTCTTACACATGACCTTTCCAGTTCTGAGAAAGCGAGAAGTCACTTGAGAAGTCAGCACAGTCTTAAGGAATCACTGATTCTATTCTAGTGCAACTAAAATGACCAAACAGATTTTAAAACAGAGTTGGATCTATTCATGTAAAGTCATGAAATGACTTCCATATTCTCTTAATCTGATGTCATACCACTAAACAGAGAGCAAAAGGCTTCAATATCTCAATTACCATTCCTCAGTCAAAACCATCAAGTGGTCATTCCCAATTCATTTCAGAAAGTTTAACTTACCCTAGGAGGTTGTGTAGTCTTCTGATTGGAAGCTGATATAAATAAAAATTGAGAAAACGAACTGAATAAATGAAACAAATAAAGGCAATATAATGTTTCATTTCAATGACTATATAATGATTAATTACAAATGATTATATACATTGATAGAATAAAATGATTAAATGATTCATCTACATCAAATAAAACATCTACATTCTCTCATTTGTACATGCTATTATTTCCCCCAAATCAGCTATTTGTTATACTTCTTGCTGAAAAATGCTATCATCTGTTCACTCCCACTGTGAACTCTACACCCCCCTGACTCAGCCCAGCCAGAAACTGGACAGAATGTGGCAATGACCAATCTCCACCCCCCTACTCCACTGCCTGTCCTTAGCTCACTGTTCTTGTTCCTTGTGGCCCAGTCTTTTCTTCTGCTTCCATCTTTCCCGTTTTCAAAGCTCCAAATAGCTAACAAACTAAAGAAAATATTCAGATCCTTCCGAGTTCAATGAATTATTCTAAGCAGCTAGTTTTAGCCACAATCAACTTCTTCTCTATGTATTCCTTCTCAGCTTTCCAAGTCACCCTTGGCACTGCTTCTGAACGGACTGGTTAATGGAGATGTAGGAATATAGGGCATGAAGAAAGTAAGTGACAAAGGGAAAAAATATTACTCTGGCCACATAGGAAAAAATAGAGAACTTCCTTACAAAGCAAAGTGAGAAGGTCCCAGAGCAGCTCAAGCCAGTCCTAAATACAGAATGAGTCCTACATATATAAAAACATCAACCAGCAACATCCTGTGAGCCAGTTGGTAGGACAGTGATGTTACAGGACAGTCAATTACACTGTCCTGGGGGTTGGATGGAAGCCTGGATTTGATTGTGAGCAGACTCAGGCAAGCCCCAGGGACTGCTCTAGGGTTCTGTGTGCTCTACTTCCTGCCACTCCTCCTCCATGCCCACCCCTACAAAGCTTCCAAAGCCGATGGGCAATGGGAGTGAGACCCTACCCAAGGGCAGCCAACGTACACACTAGCCAGAATGTGAGAGGCTCTCTCAAACAGAGACCACAGCGACGGACTAGCCTGAAAAGTTTCTCTCTCCCACTGGAGTGTGAGGAGGAGGAACAGAAAGAGACCAGAAAGTTGGTGATGGAAAGGAAGGTGACACGGAGACAGCAAGTCAGGAGAGAAGCTCAAGGCTTAAAGACAAAGGTAAGAGAAACTATCAGTGAGATGACAAATATAAAATACAAGATAAGGCCATAAAGAGGAGGATAAGCTTGTAGGGAAAGAACCAGAGAAGAACTCAATAGTATAACTGGCAGATGGGCATTGACAAACTCCTATTAGAGGGCAACATGGTGGCTCAGTTCTTAGAAATGCATCAGATACTTCCAATTCCTAAACTGCTTACTGTTCCAGTCCCTATGAGGCCTGGTTGTGTCCCAGCTCTCGGGAGATTCCCTTCTCTGTTAGTATCATGTGTGGCTTTAAAGTAAAGCTCCCTTGCTAGAGGCACTTGGGGAGTGATACAGTCCTGGCAGCCAAACAAGGAAACCACTTTTTTAAAGTAGTATGGAGTGGGGTGCCTTGCTGGCTCAGTCAGTAGAGAGTGTGACTCTTGATCTTAGTGTTGTGAGTTCGAGCCCCATGATGGGTGTAGAGATTACTTAAAAAACAGATAAAATCTTAAAAAAAAATAGTAGTATGGAGTGAAATGGGTTGGGAATATGGGTGAGTCACACTTAGCAGCCTCCCAAAGAAGCCAAGCAGAATTACAGAACTTCATTAGGGATCATCATGGTAGTTACATGTATATACAACTTACTTCAACTAAACCATGCCCTCTATGTTCTATCAAGGAAAAGAAAACAGCTGTGAAAATTTCTGACTGGTGGTGTGAAGGGTCAGAGGTAAGATTTTAGACCTACATTTTTGAGATCATAAATTTATTAGAATTATTATTAAGAACTTCCAAGTAACTCCTTTTCTGTTCTAGTAATGTATAAAGAATAGTTTCTGAGTTCCAATTCTCAGGTCCAAGGAACATCACATTTTGGCTAGACCATTCTGAAAAAGAGCTCTATAAAGAACACTGATTCAGAGGGATAAAAGTCAGCTGTGCTCCCTCTAATAGTATAAAACCCAAAAATGCAGAAGTTAATTTCACTTGAGCTAATCTTCTTCCAGAGGCATATGATCATCGTGACAAAATTACTATGGTTTATCTGTTACTATAATGGACCTAAGGCACTGACAGCTACACATATGTATGTAGTTAAACATATATATACAAATATATATGTTAACTATATAGTTTATATATATTTATAAATATATAACACACTTTATATAATATATATTTATATGATATATTGTTAACTATAAATATACTTACTATATATAAAATTATAATATATAAAATATATTTATTGTTTATTTTTTAAACCACAAGCCTTAAGGGTTCCATATAAGCTCCCTTGCAAGGTTTCTTCTTGATTTATTCTTCTCTCCCTGAAACATGTGACCACACAGTATAAATGTGTTTCTAGGTTTTAAATTTTCAGGAATAATTTTCCTACTGATATCAGACTCACCTCTCCTTAACAATGGGCTATAAAATATCGCTGTATTATATATATATATATTCCATGTCATTCTAAAACAACTAGGATGTTGTGATAAATATGGTTTCTGTGTACCAGTAGGTTGATTTGTAACAAAACACGTTTATATGCACTTATATTGAACTAAGTGGTAATGACTTTAACAAAAAATGAACAAGTACTGACTCTTATAAAATATAATGGATATTTAATGCCGCATACAAACAACAAGCCTAACTCTAGTGAGTTTAGTTAGTTCTATTTAATTTTCTGTATGATCTCACATTGTTATTGTTTCTAGCCCCAATTTCATTTTGCAAAACTTAAATGCTTCCAGTAAAAAAATGAAATCCAACAGGGTTTAAAAAGATCATAGGAAATGAAATTTAAAAATCTTACTTCTAGAGTAACAATTAAGGCTACAAATTTAAGCTTGGAAATAAAAACAACAAAAGTTAAAATTCTCATAGGGCCATTAACTTACTCTTAAAGAGTTAGCTTGGATTTTAACAACAAAAACAACAACAAACTGAGGATTTTATTGCATTTTAGTCAAGACACATTCATTAAGCTTTTCCAAAACAGAGCATCAGCAATGAGTAAGATTTATTTTGGAAACATTTACAATTTTTACCTCCTGATAAATGTTAAAATTTGCAACCTTAATGTTACGTATACTCACATTTACACATTATTATTTTAAGAAAAACACATCAATTTTCCTATTCTACCACATTATCTAAAGAGCAACTTTCCTGTACCTTTTCTCTTCTTGCCCTTCAACTGACCGAAGGTGTGCCTCTGAATTCTGGCATCAGACAAGGTTTGGAAAGTTAATTTAGAATGTTCTCAAAATGTCAATAAAATTGGACTAAATTCTTAACTTACATGTGACATATTTATATGCTAAACTATGATAAACAAAAAATAATTTGGGGAACTTTTCAAGATTTCACTTTCAGTTTGATTTTTAAGGTGAAAACAGTATGTGTGTGGTTTCACAAGCTTCTTTGGGATGTAAATGATGGAGAAGGGAGAGAGCAGGGCCCAGGAGGTGGCAGTTAGCTGATGCCTATTTCCACCTGAGTCAGCATTACAGACCTGTTGGCAACTCTACTGAGCATCATTCTTTAGACATGGAAGGCTTGGGGGAGCATGGGAATAAAAGGGAGGACGATCTAGATAATGAGGAATAAAAAGAACAAAGAGCTTACTATCAGTCAAAGACACATAATACTGCATCATGTTGCAGGTCACATACTGTTCTCAAGCATTCATAAGAAGCAACATACCAGCAGTGTCATCTTCAAGAACCATACAAATGGTGATTCGAATACTCAACAAAAATAGAATATGTATCAATATTCATAATGTGATGCTTCTGACAGCTACTAAATGAACACCATTCTGCTGAGAAGTCTTCATTGTGTTTTATGGACTTACGAGTCACAAACTAAGAAAATTTCATTGAGGAAACGACTCTGACTTAAGAACACATGAACCAAAGATAGGGAGATTTTAGTTAAGTATTTTAATTGTTTATCTAATAAGCATTAACCAAACAGAGACAAAGAATATATAACAAAATTGAACTCATTCATCAGTCAGCAAAAACTGAAGTTCAGAAACAAAGGTAAAATTTCTTTGAGAGTATTATGTCATATGTAAAATTATTTTACTATAAAAATTCAAGGTTTATATTAATTTTTGGAAACACAGTAAAGTTCCCCTAAAGCAGAAACACTGATTTTTTTACTCCATTATTTGGCAACTTTTGATTATTTTGACAAATGCTTAAGAGTTTGCTTTGCTTTACTTCTTAAATAAAAAACAAATTTTTTTAAAGGCATACCAATGCAAACCAATTAACAGGGAACATTTTTAGCTTAAATAAGACAACATACTAGCTAAAAGCACATGCCGATATATATAAAAAATAAGAACTTATATAGAAATCTGTTATTTGAAAATTGGCAGATTAAATATGAAGTTCAGAAATAATTAGCAAACTCCCCACTTACTAACAATTGATTTTAAAAGTAGTAAAAACAACATGGATGGATCTAGGGGGTATAATGCTAAGTGAAGTCAGTCTGAGAAAGATGAATACCATATGATTTCACTCATATGCAGAATTTAAGAAACAAAACAAACAAAGGAAAAAAGAGACAAACAAAAAATAAGATTCTTAAATATAGAGAACAAACTGGTGGTTGCCAGGGGGGAGGTGGGGGGGATGGGTAAAACAGGTGATGGGGATGAAAGTTAAAGAGTACACTCATCATGATGAGCACTGAGTAATGTATAGAACTGTTGAATCACTATATTGTACACCTGAAACTAACATAACACTGTATGTTAATTATACTGGATTTTAAAAACAAATAAACTTTTAAAAAGGTAGTAAGGCCTTAAATTTTAAAACTCCATGTTTTTATATTAGTTTTAACTAAAAATATTTTAAAGTCAAGTAAAGTCAGAGGACACTGTTCTTTAACAAAAGTGACAGATTTTGAATTTCAACATGTCTACTTTGGGGTGTCAAGGTCTACAAACAGTCTGCAAGAACAGGAAGTAACAAATAGGGTCTCTGTAAAAGAGTTAGCTCTCACAGAACCAATTAAAATCCTTTCCTATTAAAATGAATTTTAATGGGCCAATTAAAAATCCTTTCCTATTAAAATGAATCCTCAACATTCTCTCCTTTTAGGTGGTATAAAAAAGTCTATACATTCTAAAACAAAGCCATTTTCTTTTAAACTAGTCTATAATCTAAACTTTTCATTAATTCATATTACTTCTACTCTTCTTTCATCACCCCCAAATCATTCCAATTTTATTATTTTATTATTTAAAAAATATAGCTGCATTCACGGTATTTTCTCATTTCTGGAAACACTGATAAATTTCTTTAGTCATAAATTATTAGAGCCAATCAAAGGAATTTTCCAAATTATATATTTGAAGTTCTTGGCATAGGCTAACAAAAATAAGATCGACTTACCAACAAGTTTCATATAAACTAATCCAAGTAATTCTGCTAGAGCTATAATACCCAAACCTGAAATCAGAAGAGGGCCATGCACTGGGGTGCACTCTGTAAAAACAAGTGAAATTTTATGTTAGAAATCTACATGAAATAAGTGAACTTTTTAAAAGACCCAACAGTAATATATCAAGTTTTAAGGACAGTAATTCTTTTTCTAATTACTAAAAACAAAAATTATCTCTATATATTCAACATTATTCACTCAGCCAGTGAAAAGGACTCCAAATTATTAAAAGAAAATGTTTGCATAACATGTACCTTATCGCATCAAGATTAATGTAAAACAGTGCATAAAGCCTAATGTTCCAACCAATTGGAGCCTGGTTATTTAAAAAAATTCTCCCGTAAATGTAGGCGTAGCAGTTTGGCTGCTAGGATAATCAGCCCACAGGCCATATACAGCCAATATTCTCATGGCAATACGGAAAACACTATTCTCAGTGGGGGGAAAAAAATGAAAGTTAAAAAAAGAAAAGCTCACAAAGCTCATAACATCCAATGCTGGCAAAGATGTGGAGCAACAGGAACTCTCATTCACTGCTGGTGGGAATGCAAAATGGCACAGCCACTTTGGAAGACAGTTTGGCAATTTGTTACAAAACTAAATATATTCTTAACAATCCATCAATCACACTCCTTGGTATTTACTTAAATGAAGCTGAAAACGTAGGTCCACACAAAAACATGCACATGATGTTTATAGTAGCTTTATTCTTACTCATCAAAAACTGAAAGTGGCCAGGATGTCCTTCAGTAGGTGAGTGGATAAAGAAGAGGAAGAAGAGCGCTGTCCACGAGAAATTCCTAGTAAGACAAATTGGGACTAGAGAAGAACATGGCCCTTACCTGAGACACAGAGGCTTAGTCCAACCACAGAAAGCACATAGCCCAGTACCTGAAGGATTAATATGGCAATGGTGAAAGGAGAAATCCAACCACCTAGAGGAAGAAAGAGTGGGTTGAGAGCACTTAAGAAGCAATCACACCTCCTTGTAATCTGTGCAACCAAAAATAACATCCAGTGACCAAAGACTGACTCTGGATTTCCTTGTCAGATGGTAGCTTCTTTCCCAATGACCTAAACTTCGCTTTTTCACACAAGTAGTTAGTTCCAGATTCATACATTCAGCAGTCTTTTTTTTTTTTTTTTTCCCCACAGTGAGCTCAGCTGGACTGGTGCTTTTTACCCAAAAACTTAGAACAGTGCTGCTTTTACCACACTTGTGCATTTTACAGTAGGAATGGCTATTATGCATGACTTTGCCACATGCACATAAAATTGCTATGGTGGAGACAACCATTATGCAAACACGCCCTTGTAAACATCACAACCCTCTGTCTTGAGTGTCTAGATCTGTGATTTTATAACAAATTAATAACTTTTAATCAAGCCAGGGATAAGCTCTAAGACCAAAACTTAAATGTACAAATAGAAAAAAACAGACTGTAATAATGATAATAATGACAAAAATATGTTAGTGACTGACTCCAAAAAAGCAGTGAAGATTATATCAACTATAGGTTGGATATCTGTATCATCTTTTAAAACTACAATGTTAAGATTTGCCAATAACTAAAAAAGATATATAATTCCACTATTTTTAATTGATAACCCTATTTTGTAGAACCTTTTTTAAGAGAGTCTTAGCAAAAAAGAAAAAATATGTTTAATATCTACTTATAACTTGAAAAAACTGTAATAACATGAAAATAACATAATTTGAAAAATCCACTGCCTAGCATCAAAGATATATGAAAATTACTTTTTAGAAAATAACAGAATGCCTTGAAAACCTAAGCTAACCTTAAATTTAATCCATACAGGGAAAATGTCACAAAGAATAGCTTGGAAAATCTTTTAATAAGCCAACTTTTATTGAGTTGTAAAAAAAAAAATACAAGAAATATGTTAACCAAAAATGTTGTTCTTAAAATGAAAAAGGCAGACAAAATCATGTTATAACAAATACTCACCTATTACAAACATACAGTACTGAAGTAATATTAGTATCACAGTAGGAATTACAATTAAACCAAGTCCACAAGAATTCTTTGTTGAATATTCACCTGTTAATAAAAATAATATTTAAAATATTATCCTACATACTTCCTACTCTATAGGAAGTTAAAGTACTTAAACTTACTAAATGTATCAGTCTCAATACTCCTCTTACAAACTAAAAAGGCTTAAAAATATATTTCTCCCAGAACTTCACATAAAATGACTATTTTCAGATTAAGACCAAACTTATGACATATAAACGCCACCACCTAAGTCTCAGCATGTCAAAACCTTAAACTGGCTTTGCCTCTTCAACTACCTTACAGAATTCCAGGGAGAAGCTCTTGAGTCACCTCTTGCCATTCCCTTCACTGGCTATGTTCAATCTGTCCCAAAGTCAAAACAGTTGTTCTCGCAAGTAATCTTCTGAATTCATCTCCTTCCTCCCTGTGTTCTAACTCCAGAGGCAAAAAGAGCTGCCAAATTTATGTTCCTAAACATTATATCTATACTGTATTCAGCTCAAAAACAACAATGGCTCTCTCCAGTCCACACTGTGGGTCCCAGGCTACCTTTGCTGTCTTTCCATGGGCCGTATACCCTTTCTTTCCACCCCCATTCCCATCCTCCGAACACAAGTGGTTTCAGACAGACTTCCCACATTCATTCCCACTTCCATGTCTTGGCAAATAAAGTTTGCCTCTGCAGTGGGTTGAATGATGGCCCTAAAGATATGCCCACCTCCAAATCCTTGGAATCCGTGAATATTAACTTCGGTGGCAAGAGTATTATGTTATATAGCAAAGGATAATTAAGTTAAGGATCCTGAAAGGAAGAGTTTATCCTGGATTATCTAGGTATCCAGGTGGGCCCTAAATGCAATGACAAGTGTCTTTGTAAGACAGAGGCAGAGGGAGATTTGACAAAGACACCATGGAGGCAGAAACTGGAATTATGGTGCCACAAGCCAAGGAGCTACAGACTGCCAGCAAATACCAGAAGCTACAAGAGACAAAGAATGGATTCTCCCCTAGAGCCTCAGGGGGGATTACGGGACTCATGACATCTTTATCTCAGATTTATGTACTCCAGAACTGTGAGAAAATTTCTACTGTTTTAGGACACCCACTTTGCGGGTATGTGTTACAGCAGCCCTAGGAAACTAACACCCGCCCCGCCCCACCCCACCAGCCCCTCATCTCCATCAATCCTATCTCCCTCATATAACAGTGTTTCTTACCTGGGACAAAAAGAATGGCTCCAACAATGACAACTATAGTGAGCACTAGTCCACCAACAAATAAAAGAATGGTTTTCTCCTTCACAAGACTGGATTTATATTTAATTGCTTAAAAAGAAAACAAAGAATTACATGAACCCAATCACAAAAAGTAAAGCCACTTCTGTAACTTATAAAGTGCAAGGACAAACTGATAACTTACTGTAATTGAATCATCTTTGAGGAACACCTCCTTCATATCATGTCAAGCCACCTCAAATCTTTTTGATATTAAGTCAATGTCTAAATATTGTCATGGTAGTATACATATTGGATACTGAATTTGAAGGTGACACTTTATTCTCCCACGCTTTAAGGAATGAAGTTATATATATCAGGCTTTCTCAGTTAAGGTATTATTAACATTTTGGACCAGATAACTCCTTGGGTGCGGGGGCAGGGGGCTGTTCTGTGCACTATATGTTGTTTAGTAGTATCCCTGGCTTCTACTCACTATATGCTGTTAACAGCCCCCCCAGCGGTGCCAATCAAAAATGTCTCCAGACATTGTTAAATGTTCCCTGAGAAGGAAAACCGCCTGAGGTTTACAACTGATATACATAACACTGACGAGAAATAACTGGCTATTTTAGTAATATTGAGAAAAAGAGAACTTTATTCCATCTTATATAAAATTAGGAAAGCATATGAAATTTGAGATAATTTTGTTTTGAAAAAGCAGAGTAAACACTGGACAAATCATACCCTCTTGATATCCTGATGGTAAAAAATGCTTAAATTGTTCAATTAAAATAATTTCTTGAAAATAAACCATAAATACTCAATAGCACTCATCATACATGTTACTAGTTTTGATGCCAGCTCTACTGTCAAGTATCTAATACCTTCCCTGAAAGAATATAATAGATAAACTTAAAAATATTATAGTTGCCCCTTAAACAACACAGGGGTTAGGAGCACTGACCTCTCTCACCCTGTGCAGCCAAATCTGAGTATAACTTGACTCCCCCAAAACTTCCCTACTAATAGCTACTACTGACCATAAGCCTTACCAATAACATAAAGTCAAGTAACACATATTTTGTATGTTTTATGTATTATATACTGTATTCTCATAATAAAGTAAGCCAGAGAGAGGAAACTGTTAAGAAAATCATAAAGAAGGGAAAACACATTTATAGTATGTATTGAACCATAAAAAAAATCCACATATAAGCAGACCCACAGAGTTCAAACCCATATTGTTCAAGGGTTAACTGTATTTCTTTTCCTATATATTCACCTTTTGGGTTTTGTTTTGGTTAATATTAAAATTAATTTTTCACCAAGAAAGTTGATAAAAGTAACCTAAAAGCAGACTGATACTGACTGAAATTCTGCTGTTTCATACACACGATATTTTCCACACCATTAATCAATGAGTGTCCTCAGGGAAAGATTTTTAAATGTGTTTAGCATTTAACTTGCCTCCGTTAAAATGACAAACAGGTCAAATACACTAAAAAGAATAAATAAACCCCTAAATGACCATAACAAAATCTACATATAAGTTATTAAAACCTAGGGTTCCATTATAATCTATAGTTAAGATCTTAAGGTATGATGCAGGCACCTGAAGATTTTTTTTACAACTCTACCTATTTTAGGTTGCAATCATCCTTTAGATTGTTAACCTCAACTTTATTCTCTTTAGGGGCAGATGGAGGGCTAAGCAATAATCCGTCCTGAAGATGAATAACCGAATCCACATTCATCAGAAAAGAGTGAGAATCAATCTGGCAAGTTCCCCAAGCTTTCATTTGATCCATCCAGCCTTGAAACTTATATGACTATGACTCAGTCATGTTCCTGACTTATTATAAGGGACAGATTTTCACATCTTTCCTATTCTCCAAGTTCAAACACTGTCTAGGATGAAATTCCAAGTATAGGTCACAAAAGGCACAAATACGGTTAAAAAAAAAACAACTTTGTCTAGACATATGTCAGGTTTTCCATTTAGACCTATGCATACTGTTATCTAAACAGAATTTGAAAGTTCTGCAAAGGGCTTATAAAATAGAAACTGTGTTTCAAATGTACTTCACAATCAAACATTTATGAGACTCTTCCAGGTTTAATTCAACACACAGAAGAGCTACTAAGATCAAGCGGCAAGAATTCACCTTAAAGTACAGATGTTCATGCAAAAAGGCAGACATATCATTCTTAACAAAAATCAGAGTGTGAACTTCATATAAAATTCCACCTTTTCAGACTCAGAAGAGCTCTAGGAGAAAAATAATGCCAACGACAGTCACAAAAATAAACCATCAGCAAATGCTACTATTGAGAGTGTTTTACCACAGAATGGCCTTTTCAAACCTTGGCATATAAATACACTCCATGTTGGAGGTAACTGTTGTTCCTGTTAATTGGTTCAACTGCTACTTCTTCTCAAGGCTACTACCTTCCTCTTCCTTAAATTAAGCAGCCATTTCTACCAAATATATTAGTGGGGTCTAACTTATGCAACCATAGGCAATGAAAGAGTATCTCCAAGTTTTCTTTAGTGAACCTTTAAAAAGTTTCTTCTGACTCATTTTCTTGCTTACGATGTAGGTCCCACACTAAGTGTGGAGAAAATATCTTGTTGCTAACACAGCTGCCAATTTTTTCAGTATAGCTAAAGGGTCAGGAATCTGATATAGACGCCAGAGAACTCAATAATCTCAAGGATCTGTTATTGGTGATTCTTTCTAGTCCTTTATTAAGTAGACTTACTCTTATTTATCAAACCTATCAAAACTTTACATGTAACAAAATAAATTCAAGTAATTTCCTAAACACTTAGCATTAAGATAAAGATAATATAACACCTTAACTGCAGGCTCTTATCAAACTCCCCTGCTGTTTGGCAAGACAATCTACATACGCTTTGGGGTGCCTGGATGCCTCAGTTGGTTAAGCGTCGACTCCTGATTTCGGATCAGGTCATGATCTCAGGGTAGTGAGATCAAGCCTGGCGTTGGGCTCCATGCTCAGTGTGGAGTCTGCTTAAGATTCTCTCCCTCTCCTTCTGCCTCCACCCCCTGCTCATGCGCACTCACTCTAAAAAGAATTTTTAAATAAACAAATAATAAAAATAAATAAATAAAAATCAGCATGCTTTAAAGGATTTTCCTCAGCAAAAAAAAGAAAAAAATTATCTTCAGTCAAAAGTACTGAAATCAATACGCAAATAAAGTATGAGCAATAACACTATTTATACTTTTTTAAGACTTCATTTTTTTAGTGTAGTTTTAGTTTTATGACAAAACTGAGAGAGGTACAGAGAATTCCGTTATATCCCCTATCCCAACACATACATAGCTTTCCCCACTATTACCATCACTCACCAGAACAGTACATTTTCTACCAAGGATGAGCCTACACTGACACATCATAATCATCCAAAATCCCTAGTTTACCTTAGGGTTCACCCTTCATGTTGTATGCTTTGGATAAATGTATGACGCCCATCCATCATTATGATACCATAGAGTGTATTTTCACTGCCCTAAAAATCCTCTGTGCTCTGCCTGTTCATCTCTCCTCCACCCTTACCCCTGACAATCACTGATATTTTTTTGTCCCCACAGGTCTGCCTTCTCCAGAATGTCATATAGTTGGAATCATACAGTATGTAGCCCTTTCAGATTGACTTCTTTTAATATGTATTTAAGTCTCCTCCATGCCTTTTCATGGCTTGACAGTTCATTTATTTTTATTGCTGAATAATAGTCCATTGCATGGATGTACCACAATTTATCCATTCACCTACTGTAGAACAGTAAAGCTGCTATAAATATCTGTGTGCAGGTTTCTGTATGGACATAAGTTTTCAACTCCATTTGGATAAATACCAAGGAGCACAATGCCAGGTCATATGGAAAGAATGTATTTAGTTTTGTAAGAAATTGCCAAACTGTCTTCCAAAGTAGCTGTACCATTTTGCATTCCCACCAGCAATGTATGAGAGTTCCTGTGGCTCTACATCCTCATCAGCATTTGGTGTTGTCAGTATGTATATTTTTAACACAAACTTATAACCCTAATGCTGCCACAAAGGAATACCATATAGATGGGAAACGATCACATTTTTGACAATAAATTAGAAATTCTAAAATTTTCCCCTCTTACACCTTCTATAAAATAATTAAATATAGCAAGCTACTTCTCAGAAATGAGCTAGGCTGATTAATTCATTTGTTTTAGAAATATTTACTATGCACCTACAATGTAGCAGGCCCTTTTATTAGCCCAAATCACACAAATCAAGGTACAGGTAGAAGTTTATGCAACAATAATTGATTATGCACCTACTATGTGATAATCACTACTCTAAATGCTGGCATTGAACAAAATAGCCAAATCCAAATACTCCTGCCTCAAGGCCCTTATATTCGTGTGTGTGTGTGTGTGTGTGTGTGTGTGTGTGTGTGTGTGTGTGTGTGTTGGGAAGGAGCAGGAGTAAGGATGGAATGTTACTCCCTGATCTTCTTTCCCAATTCAATAAATAAAAGGTATGGGTCTAATTTAGCCTAAAAAAGCCCCTTCATGTATTTCATCTTCAAATTCATGTGAATAAAACATCACATGTCCCTCTAGCCACCTGAAGAAACAGCTAATGTTATAGATACTCCGTTTAAGTTTTGTCTCCCTGTAACTGATATAAAGGACATACAAGACAAAATGTAGGTTGTAGTTGATAAATTTCTAGTGAAATTACCAGATCAACCTGGAGATCAAATAAAATCTACCACCTTAGTTTCCATGATACTCCCAGGATGGGATTCAATATGCCCATATAGGTCTACACAGACCTCAGTCTATCCAACCAACAAAACCCAAAAATCTATGAATTCAATATCTGCTTAAAGACATGACATTTAGATGATCCCTTACTGACTGATTAGTGTGTTGGTGGTCAGATAAGAAGGCTAACCAGTGAAGGGTAATGCATACTAGATTAAGAATAAATCATAAAGGGAGATGTGTTTGATTTCATTATTATAGTGCGATTTTCTGACAACTCTAGGAGAGTAGCTGTAGGATCTCTTTGGTATCTGTTAAATTGCTAATCAATATTGTCTTTGAATCAGGATAAAGCACATCTGATCACTTTTAAAGTGAAAGTACAATTTCAAAATTTTTAATTTAAATTTAATTTTAAATTTTAAATTAAATTTAAACTAAATTTAAATTACTGTTTTATGAATATTTAACATACTCATTAAAAAAAAACACTGAAGGCTTTGTAAATCTGGTGCTGGAGAAAAAGGAACATTAATGCCAATTATAAACCGATTACTTGCCAAGAGGCAAGTAAAAGACTCTTACAATAAACTCCATACACTATCCAACTGGCTTTGATGAAACAACTTTGTAAACATGAATACTGACACATGCCTGGTCTATAGGACCCAGAAATAAAAAAGCCCAGGCGCTATACAGTAAGTACTCTGAATGCAGAAGATTAAAGAAGATGATGTCCAACATGCTAACTTCCTTTTCTTGGTTCCAAATGTTCCCTGGTCTTGTGGATGGTGCCATAACTTCAGAATGTATGCAGGAAGTTGGGACGCTTGCATTTGGAAAGTGTCGAAGGAATAACAACTGCATTTCTACAAGTGTACACCGCCGAACTCTAGTTTTGTTCAGTTCCTCCTACAGTAACACCAGGGCATAAAAACATTCTTAATAACAGAACTGTGATAATTATGTGGCAAGGACCAAGGGAAAGCACTGGAAGTTCAAGATTACTGAACAGAATTCAGAGTAAACCTAATAACAAAGTCCTATTAATAGAATCCATCAACCAGGTCACAGAATGATTCTTTGTAATATTACTTATTGTGATGGTATTTTTACCTTCCTGGGTAGAACTTTCCTAGTGCAAGTTAGTATATGTCCTCATTTCTTCAGAATGATTTTTCTAATCTACAAAGAAATTCCCTGTCCCATTACATTCTTTTTATGTGTGCTCATGGTCTAATTACTTTCAGTATTTATACGGTAGTCCTAAACATTGGATTCAAGGACTTAGTAGGATTTCAAAGCTGTTGTGAGGACTTTTTTCCTTGAATTTCCTAACAATGATTTCCACATGAACATAAAACCAAATGCCTCTGAGCAATAACCAAAATCTTTGTGGAATAACCTTGAGAAAGGATTAGAAAAGGTAGAAAACGACATGAAGGATGCCTAGAATGCATGAATTTGAAATAAATGACAGCAGTCCTTGCTTGGTCCACTTCCAATATTCGTGAATTTCAGTTACCATGGTTTAGTTAAATAACACAAATGCCCCCAAATTACAGTACAAATTTCAGCTACCACAATACCACAATATATTAACTAAGTACTTGGATGAAGTGCAAACTTCACTGCTATCTCTTTACTCCACAAATCACCCTGTTAATATCAGGTGTGTATCAGGATCAGTGACCAATCATGTCACTTCTTTCAAAGACCGTTGGTGACTACTCACTGAACACCTGTTACTCAGTTCATGCACAGACAGCAGAGCATGTGTGTTGTGTAACTTCCTTGTCTCCCAGTAATAAATCAATGTGATATTTTACGATGGATTATCAAAGGAGGAAGCAGGGCAGCAAAAATGAAAGAATAAAGAAATATAAAGTAATAATGTTGGAAGTGAGATTCAAATAAAATGTAAATGACATCACAAAATAACTGACTGTGGGAATGTCAACACTGCTGCCATTCAAGAAACTCTAGATATACAGTCAGAGAAACTCAGTAAAAGTGAACTTATTTGCATAAATCAGGACAGTGAGTAGGTTGTGACAAAAGGAATGCAGATGTCCCAGAAGTGGTGACTCTGGCAAAAAACTCCACATAAAAGAAATTCTTGGAGATATTGTATAATACTATAAATGCAAAGGATAAAATGTTGGAAGCTGATCCAAACCTTAAAAGGAGTATGACAATTCACTGAGGCATAAAAAAAGATGCTTGCTCTGTATTCAAAGTTATATAACAAGAAGGAGGCAAGCACCGTTCAAACTACTCTTGATGGAACACTTCAATTCTCAGTGTTTCTAATGTTTCAATTTACCATGTACTAAATAGTTTTACTTTTCCCCATTTCCTAATAGTGTTATTACTGACAGTAAGAGGGTTTTTAATGTTTTGACAAAAATTTTAAAGGTCATGGAGCAACAATAATTTTTTTGCATTTATTTTAGATTGCTTTGCAGAGTTTCAGCTCATTTGGTCATGTTTATGGTCTCACAGCTTTGTGTAAAGACAAGTTCAAAGGAAGGAAAAGTAAAATAGATATGCCTGACTCAAAGAATTTCAGAATGTTGTAGTCCCTGGTATGGAACTGAACCTTAACCCTATAGGAACTAGAGATCTTGGTGAGCAACACTTGAAATCATTTATCAAACATCTTAATGACAGAAATTACCTGGTACACTACACCAAAGACAAAGGAAGAATCTGGAAATCAGCCAGTAACTTAAGTATCATTGGCATGGGAAACTGTGAGTTGGTATAATTTTCAGAACAAAAAGCAAGTGCCCAAAATGTAATACTTCTGGAGATCTGTGACTTTGGTTAAGACTCAGTGTTTGATTCTAGTTATCTTTGAGCTGTTTGCAAGGCATTAAGATTCTGCTTAAAAGTTTGTAAGTTAAAGATAAAGGCAAAGATGTTTAGGAACATTTCCCTGTAAGAAACCTTTGTCTTCAAAACATGGTCTAGGGCTCACCAAGTCCTGGCTTGGCTTCAGGAGTTTAAAAGTCTTCTCAGGCTTCTTCCTCAGTAGGATCAGTGGCATCCTGAGATACAGTTCAAGATACATTTCTGGTAGAAAGTAACTCTTTCCCCTAAAAATGAAGGCACAACCTGTTCTTTACTACACGTTTAGCCTATGGAAAGTCCAAGTTGAATCTTGGACTACCAAAAGACTGACATACAGAACTAGAAAAGCCACTGTGGAAAACCTCCTGTGATCAAATACAGACCATAAACGGTAACCTGAAACAGTTAAGGACAACTAGAAATCCAGAAAGTGAAAGTCATGGGTCTGAGTTACTATTAATAACTCAGGGACTATATGATAACCACACTCTAAAAAATACATAACCAAATGGCAAGTGGAAAACAGCGGGGCTCTCCTGTTTGGTGAACCCCCAGGCCATAAACAGGAGGCCTTTTTTTTTTTTTTAAAGGTTTTATTTATTTATTTGGCAGAGAGAGAGAGAACAAGTAGGCAGAGAGGCAGGCAGAGGGAGAGGGAGAAGCAGGCTCCCCGCCGAGCAGGGAGCCCGATGCGGGGCTCGATCCCAGGACCCTGGGATTATGACCTGAGCCGAAGGCAGCCGCTTAACCGACTGAGCCACCCACAAGAAAGGGTACCCAAAAAAAGGTAGACTCAGATCCATGACTCGCCCAAAAATGGGACAGAAGGCACAGAACATGCACACTTACATGTTTCCTCAACTGAAAAGTGCATGCTACAAAGCCAGGAGCAACATGCATTTCATTTCCACATCTCAGGCCTCTACGCCCATGCCTAACAATCAGTAGGCACCCTGTCAATACATACTTGTTGAATAAATTAAAGTAGGTCTACATTCTGCTCTGTCAGTAAGTTTCATCTACTGAGTATGTGTAACCAGATACAGGTTAACTCTCCCTGAAAAAAAAAAAAAGTTCTCAAAATAAGTCCAAGACAGGGAGGTAGTACACTGTAGTGGTAAACAGCACTGGTTCAAATCCCAGTACCGCCAGAGAAGAACTGGGGGACTGTGGGCAAACTGCCTAACCTACCTGAGCCTCAAGTTTTTATCTACAAAATAGGAATGAGAACGATGACACCTAACCCCACCGAGTTCCTGCGGGCTGGAAATGTGACTGCAGAGGTCAGTGCTTTTCAGCATCTACTGTACAGAGCAAGGGTTCCACAAATTTGTAGGTACTCTTATCATAAACACCTTTCAATGGGAGTCCAGACTGAGTGAATCAAGCATATAGGCCCTCATCCACATTCCCCCCAACATTTACTTGTTCTAAGGAGAGCCTAAAAAAAAATTGCCACCAAAATATTTTTTGTTTCATAAGCATGTTCTTTAAAATATGATCAGTGGAATAAATATAAAAAAGAGCATTCAACCTAATACAAACTGAAAATTAAAACAAGATTTTTTTCACCCATCAAATTATTAGCAAAGATTTTAGAATTATGTCAGGATTATGAGGTAAAAAACAGATATCTTCATCTGCAGTAATTGATACAAAGTTTCAAGAAAACACTTTGGCAGTATGTACCAAGAGCCTTAAAATAGCTCTGCCATTTCCAGTCTTACATATCTTTAGCAGAATCATTTCCACAGTATCAAAAAAAATTGGAAACATCCTTAATATCCATCAAGATGAGAGTTAAGTAAATGAGAGCACAGACAGCTATAAAAAGATTTTGAAAACAAGGGGGGAAATCAGGGTATAAATATATCAGTTACATGAGGCCATTTATGGTTTTCTTTTTTTAAGAAACATAACAAAAATGCACAGAAAAAAACTGAAAGGGAAGGAGGAAACCCACTAGAATACACCAATAATTTATTTCTAGGTTGGGAGGCTTCAGATTTTTGTTTTTGCTCTCTAATTTACTATTTTTTAAGAGAGAAAGCTTGTAAGGCTTATTTTGTGAAAATATGGCTGACAGAGAACAGATTGACTCCTCGTTCATTCAATAAAAATAATGTCACTAACGATAATGCCACGATCAGCAAACTTCAACCAATCCAAAGGCAACAAATCACACTACTGTGAAATAATTTCATTATCTTAAAAAAAGGCTATTCTCTCCCTCAGTCATATGACACGGGCTTAAGGCCTGAGTCTGCCAATAAAGATAAAGGCTTTCCCTAACATCAGGATAGACTGAATAGGTCTTGATGCTCTATCAGTCTTTTTTGTGATATAAAAGGCTTACCAAAATTCTAAGAAAATTTCCACAAGAAGTCTAGACACTTTTTTGAAAATAAAAGTTGTGAAATATCTTGACAGTTGTCACTGTCAGCCCTTTCTTCCCTTTCTTTGCTTTTAGACAAAAGTTGAGAACAGCTTTGAAATCACAAAGCATTTTCCAGAGTGCCGTACATGGAGAAGAGACCACAGAATATATAATCAGTCATCTCTCTTCCATTTTCATCACTTCAGATTTCTGGGTAAAAGTAAAATTCATGAAATATACAATAGGCCAATCCACTACAACATTTTACTAGCTTTCACTTTTTTAAAGGTTGCAGAGTGAAATCAATGAGATCAGCATTATTCACACCTTACCTTGTATAAATGCTAACTGGCCTTGAATGACTGACCATTTCATTGCACGATAGGGAGATGAGGAATAAATGTTACATGTTAGAAGTTTAAATGTTTTAGACTGTCACCTCAGAACCTCACCAATTTAGTAAATTTCTTTTACCAAACTGGTAGGGAAATAAGGTTGAGTGTAAGTATCAACCAGAATATATATTACCTTTTTACCTAGTAGTGACAATTCCACATTGTTGATGCTAAATCTGAAATAGCATCAAGATTTACCCTGAGAAGTTTGGTCACGTGACTATTACAGCAAAACATGATCAAAACCCACAATTCATCCGTGGCTACTCCCTTAGAGGCTGCAGAATCATAGTAAGGATGATAAAACATGGTTCAAATGTGGCTTTTCCTAGGATGACCACATGTACACAGACAAGTGTCAACTAGGAAAATAAAGACAGGGCAGTCTTAATGCTCAAAAGTACAATATCCTACCCTAACACTAATGTAGGGGTGTGACCATCTCTTTGCCAAAATAATGTGTGTAAAGGCTCTGAAAACACTATACTCTGTATGAGTTTAAGGTATTGTTATTATTAGGATTCCCACTATTCATTCTTAGGAAGTTTTTAAAAAAAAACCTTAGGAATTAAAAGTGAACTGCAGCAAACTGTGGGGGAAAATACACACTTCAAGAATACTGAGACTGTATATTATTATTTATCACATTATCACACTTCTTAATACAACTCAGACAAAATATTTCACTAATATTACTTCCCAGAAATAACGTTTTCATCATTAAAACATAAATAATAAATAGAAATAAATACTTACTCACAATACCAAACTGTCCCCAAGACAGAAGTACAGCCAAAATTGGGAAAATAACAATGAGGATATTTTCATTTGGAGAAAACCATGAAACTGGGAAGAAAACAAAAATCACAATTAATATTTACTCTAATCATGTTAAGTCCTGCTATGAATAGTCAACAATATATTTTTATTGTGAAGATGGAAAATAAAAATAACTTATTAAAGCTGTGGCCTTAAAATAATTACAAATTACACAAACAGTTCACTTATACAGCAAATTTTATGAAACAAGAAGCCAGTTTAAGTGTTTTTTTTCCACATTTTCCCTAACCTATGATTTATGGAAGGAGACAATATGGCACAGGAGCTGAGAACAGGGCTCTGCAGCCACGAAGCCTGGCTTGAAACCTAACTCTACATTATAAGCTTTGTGAGTTTGGACAAAGTCTTAACACCTCTCTGTTCTTTAGTGATCTCAACTGTCAAACCAGTACAACATAGTACCCATGCCTCGAAGGACTACTGTGACTATTAACAAAGCTACTACGTGAAAAGGGCTTAAAATGGGGGCTCCTGGGTGGCTCAGGTGGTTAAGCGTCTGCCTTCTGCTCAGGTCGTGATCTCAAGGTCCTGGGATGGAGTCCCACATCAGCCTCCCTGCTCAGCGGGGAGTCTGCTTCTCCCTCTCCCCTCCCCCCATCTGTGCTTTCCCCCTCCTCTCTCTCTCAAGTAAATAAAATCTTAAAAAAAAAAGAAAAAAGAAAAAAGAAAACGGCTTAAAACAAAAGCTTGGCTATGTACCAAATAGTCAACCTTCACTACAATGATTATAATGTTATTAAGGAAGTTTCTGTTAAGTGGGTCACATGTTACCTAGACAGTGAAAACAGAGCCACACAGTCTACATGAAGGAAACTGTGACATTAAGACTTCAAATAATTTGAGAACTTTTAGAACATTAAGTTTCATTTCATCTTAACACGTAAGACACTGATTTTATCTGTGAAATTTCTTTTTTAACAATAAAGCCAAATAAAAGCACCAAAGACATTTCAAAGTTTGCCTGTACATGGGGAATTTGCTGTTTGAAGAACATTCCTAAACATTGCCCAAAGCAAGCACTGGTGGTTCCTCTGAAATCAACCCTATTCATTGAAATCCTCCCGGGCTCTGCCATTCTGTATTGGCATGTGAAGAACCTTGTGGGCTTTCATACCATAACGATACGTTTCTTGTATTAACCTTACATTAAAACCTGGCAAATTTTCGCAATATACAGAATATAACACTATAAATTCTTAGAGATATTACCTTTACAGAATCTAGCATTTTGCCCTATACATAGTAGAGACCCCATAGGTTTGCTGTTGAAGGTTCTAATAGTCATGAAATAGTTCGGTGAGTGAATGGAAGACTGTGTTTCATTTTTTGCAGATCTCTAGCAAGAGACAGATTTTTCAGATACTCTGAATCAATACCTTAATTTCCAACTGTATTACTATCTTCTTACACCAAAGAAAACCTATTTTAATTTGGCCTAAAATCCTACCAGGAAAAAAGTTTGTAAATTATGCTTAGGTTTTCACATCTAATGCCCAATTGGATAAAAGCTCTATGACCTAATGACTATTCCTAATCAATTTATTTTCCCTATCCATTTTCTCTATTATTTTGTTTTGAGTTGTCTATATTAACTCCTCAAACCCTCACGATTATTGTATAAGGAATTATCAACCCCTCAATACTGAGGAAACTGAGGCACAGTGCAAAGATCTTTTTTCATTTTTATTTTTTTTATTATGTTCAATTAGCTAGCATATAGTACATCATTAGTTTTTGATGTAGTGTTCAACGATTCATTAATTGTGTGTAACACCCAATGCTCATCACCACATCTGCACTCCTTAATACCCATCACCCGGTTACCCCATCCCTCTACCCCCTTCCCTATGGATAAAGGGCTGGTATCCAAGATATATAATGAACCAAGAATCTTAAGTATCTGAAGTTTTCATGTCCCAAATGGACTTCTGATACCCCTCCACCTACTTCACCAAACCTCCCGTTCTCAGGTTTCCCCATTTTGGTAGTGCTGACTTCTCCAATTACTCAGACCAAAAACCTTAGAGTCATCCTTGACTCCTTGGTTTCTCTCACACCCCACACCCAGTCCCACAGCAAATCTCATGGGCTCTACATTCAAAATACAGCCATTATTGGATCAACATAATCAGTATGTGTTTAAGATGAGCTGACAATGAAATGTTCTTTCACTGACCTCCCTCCCTATGCAACAAAACAATCTCAGGATATATTGATAGAAACCTATTAATACAAGGTGTGTCTGACCACAATATTTATTGAAATCACACCATGGATAGGGTATTCTAGATACTTAAGGCCCAACAGGGAACATGGCAGGTGGGGCCATGAGCTCGAGGAGGAGGAGGAATTGAAGACCAGATTTTTATGGGTAGTAAGGAGGGGTCTCCGGGGTGAGGAACTGGATCTGAGCCACATGAAGACAGGGAAGAAGAGACACCAAAGGAAGAGCAAGTTCAAGCAACTAAATGGTGGCTAGAATTTAGTGATACAAGAGGAGATGGGAAGAGTCTTGCTGGAGAAAGATCATGTTGGGTCTTAATAGCTTGTTATGAGAGTTTAGATTTTATTGTAAGAGCAATGATTGGAAAGTGATTGGAAAGCTTCAAACAGGGGAGAAAAATGACCATGATTCATTTAAAATCTTTGCCAGCCAGGTGGAGAATGGATTACAGAAGCAGGATCGATCAGAAAGTTGCTGCAGCAATTGGATAGTGGCAGGAAGACAAGGTGTGACCCACAAACACAGTCTTGAGTACATTTCCACTCATCACATTTAAAGACCTAACAGGGAATTGTTCCAAAGGAAGGTGACTAGAAGGGGGATCCTGAAACCATTAGCAATGGCTGGAAGAACTGGGGATTTCAATCTTAGAGAAGCAGCAGCTTGGGAGGGAAATACCATAGCTCTCCTTGTGAGAAATTACAGGGACTGCAAATTCTAGCCTGACTTAAGTTAGAACTGCCTACTAATAGACCAAGATCCTTTGGGAAGTAAGAGAGTTTCCTCATGTCAAGTGTTCAGGTAAGAAGGCTGAATGATAACTTCCTGGGGCGTGACAGAAGTAATTCATGAATTAGACGGTGAGAGACTAAATGATTAGTGGAGGAGTCCAAGCCTCTCTGTGGAAAAAAGAAGTGTAAGGGACATTTCAGTGACATACAGAAGGTGGGACTGTAAAACAAAAAATACCATCGTCTAAGTGATTCTTAATTGAAACTCATCAGAAGGTTTATTCATACTTCACATACACTCCCCTCTCAGACTCACCCCAAGATTCTAATATTTTCTCCATAGTAAATGCGTGTGTGTGTGTGAGCACGCACACATGTATGGAGGGGGTGTTCTGTCATTCTCTCAGTTCAAAATCACTGCTGCACACCTCTGCCATAATTTATCTCTTCTCACTGACATGAATGTGTTACTTCTCTCTAATTTGTTAAGATGGAGAGTCTGAGGATCACCACATTGGACATTCAAGAACCAAATGAGATGCTGGGGGGAAAAAAGCCCATGTTTTATATAAAACCACTTATATGTCCATTAAGCTATTGATTTGTTTTGGTACTATTGTCAGATGACTTTAACTTTTGTTCCTCAATGGGAGAAAAGAGACAAGATACTTCTCTAAGGTCCTTCTCAAATTTTGAATGTCTATGGCACTAAGAAAATAAGCTTAAAATGGACTAAGAACAATATCAGATATTTTTCCACTTTAGGAATAAGAGAGATAATCCAAAGGCAATGCTATTCCATTCAAGCTATGGCTGACAACTCTGCCCATTTCTCTTTCCCAATTCCTGTTCAGGTAGTGTGGCTCTCAGGAAGATGAACTCATTAGTGGAAAAGCAAAGAAATGATATTAAGAGGGTATGGTCTATGAATGAGTGTTTAAATTCTTCTTCCCAGCCTAAGTGTTATAAAAACCCAATACTTCTTTCCTTTATCACTGTCACCTTTTCCTTTATCACCTATCCCATCCAAAATGGGATAACTGGAAAAAGTGAAAAGATCACTTTAATCAGTGTGTGCCTTTCCTTCAAATATATACATGGTAAACCTTTACAAACACCAGTTTCTACAAAAGAAGATCACGATAAAATTTACAACACTAAAATTCAAGCCAAATTTTTACTTGATGTTTCAGGATTGTGATGACTTTTTTGAGTTGTTGACTTGGCGAGGCTACAGTCCCTGATTACTTACATAACCCAGAAATCTAAGGTGGCTCCCCAAATCCCTGCTCCCTGCAATCAGCCTTTTGTAATTCCTTCCCCCTTGAAGAAGGGATGGGACAGTGAATATGATGGACTTCATTCCCATGATTATGTTGTGTCATACATCAAAAGGGATTTTGATGGTGTGATTAAGGTGCCCAACCTGTTGGCTTCACAAAAGAGCAATTGCCTATGGGAGAGAGGGGGCTGGTCTAATCAAATGAGCCCTTAAAAGGGTCTGTGGTCTTCCTGGAAAAGAATTCAATATGTGAGAGGGATTCTACAGGAGGAAGGATCTTCTCGGCTGAGTTTACATATGGAAGAGGCCATGTGGCAAGGAATGAAGCAACCTCCAGGAGCTGAGAGGAGCCCCTAGTGGACATCCAGCAAAGAAACGGGGACCTCCATCTCATAATCACAAGGAATTGAATTCTACCACAATCATGCAAGCTTGGAACAGGACCCTGAACTCCATATGAGAACACAGCCTGGCCAACACCTTGATTTTAGCCTCGTAAGACTTCTTGTGGAGAACCTAGTTACACCATGACCAGAACTGTAGCCTACAGAACTGTGAGCTAATAAATGGGTACTGTTTTTAAGCCAGTACATTTGTTATTTGTTACACAGCACTAGAGAACTATTGCAAGGATCTTGCAATGCCCTCATGCCAACATCATGAGCATAATGTATATCATGTTGACAATGATGGAAATGGCAACTCTACTGAATCTGAACTTACTTTTTTAAAACAAAACCTTAATAACTTACTTGGAGAAATGTAAAATTTTAAGCCTCCACGTTTTTGTATTATTAATAATATCAATACAGATATTAATGGCAAATTTTATAACTATTATTTACATTTAGTATTTAGTCATTTACAAGGTGTTTTGAAAGAAACCATGTAGCATGGTGGTAAAAATCTTGGGTTTTGAAGATAGATCTAGGTTAAAATCCTGGCTGTGACTCAAATCTTGAACAAGTAGTTTAAATCTAACCTGTTTCCTCAAATGTTAAATGGTAAGACCCATGTCTATCTCCTAGAGTTCTTGAGAAGATCACAGGATACAACATACATGAAGTATATTGTATGTGCTCAAATAAATGTTAGGTTATTTTACTGTTCTTATTTATACTGCTATCATTTCCTTCAAAGTAGGGATCATGTCTTAGTCATCGCTGAATCCGTAGTGTCTAGCACAGTGCCTGGCACATGGCAGGTACTCAATAAATCTTTTTAAGAAAGAGAGATATTAACTTAACATACATCTCAAACAATTCTGTCATGGAAATGGTATCCCCATTTTACAGATAAAACTGAGGACCACACAGAGGTTGAGTTTCTGAAACAAGTCTTCTTAAACTAGAAAGTGGTAAAGTATAGAAAAAGCTTTCTAAATTCAAGTCCTGTGCTCCTTGCATGGTACGATACTATACACAGACACCGGAGGCATATAAAACTCTAATTCATATATAGTGCTTGTACATATTCCGTCTTAGTGCTCAAAAAAAGAACACAAATGGTCACTATTACTCCACATTCCACTAAGTAGAATTCTCTATTAAGTAATTTCTATTCCTCCTTTATGCCTACATTTGCAAAAAAGCAAAACATAGTAAAAATGGTTTCTACCGCCTAAATCCCCAAAGTCCACATGATGGGTATGTATCTCTACTACAGTAACTTTGCATTCCACAGTAAGAGTCCTGCCCCAAATTAACATTTCTGAGCAGAGGAGGTTTCTTTCTTTCTTCAGTCAAAAAATGAGTATAAAACAGAGACACCACCAGATGCTGGCAAGGATGTGGGGAAACTAGATCGCTCATATCCTGTTAAGAATGTAAAATGAAAAAAAAAAAAAAACACTCTGGAAAACAGTTTGGCAGTTTCTTTAAAAACTAAGCATAACCCAGTAGTCATACTTCTGGCCATTTATCCAGAGAAATGAAGAAGACTATGTCCACAGAGAAACCTGTACACAATTGTTCATAGCAGCTTCATTTGTAAAAGCCAAAAGCTAGAAACAACCAAAATGTCCTACAATAGGTGAATGGTTAAACAAGCTATGATATATCCATACCATGGAATACTACTACTTAGCCAAGAGAGCGAGACAAACAGAGACACGCAGAGAGAGAATGAACTACTGATACAAGCAACAACTTGTATAGTTCTCAAGGGCACTGTGCTGACTGAAAAAAGCCAATCTCAAAATACTGTATGATTCCACCTATACAACATTATTGAAATGACAAAATCACAGCCACAGAAACCATATTAATGCTTGCCAAGCTGGGGGTAGTTGCGGGGGGAGGTGACTATAAAGAGGCTGCATGAGGGAGATCTTTGTGTCAATGGAGTAGTAGTTCTGTATCTTGATTGTGGTGGTGGTTACTTAAATATATACATGTGATAAAATGACAAAGAAATATACATACATTGTTCCATTGTGAACTTGCTGGTTTTGATATTTTACTACAGTGACATAAAAAGTAATCACTGGGGGAAACTGGGCAAAGAGTAGATAGTACCTTTCTGTTCTATCTTTGCAATTTCCTATGAACCTTTAATTATTTCAAAAAATAAAACTGGGTGCAAAGTCAAATGTCTGAGACCTCTGGTAGAGTTTTCTATATTCTCTGCAACAAAACAATACCTTCTCATTTTAATGGCCCGAAAGGTAAGTACAACTAATTTTTTTACAGGGTACTACTTTGAAAACAAAGATAAAATAATTACACTTTTATAAAATTATAAACTTTGTCTTCATCTCAGATATTGGTATCTCTTCCCCATCCACCTTCATTCCATTGTCAAGCCTTTCAAATTTCATATCTAGAGTTTAACAGTTTGCCTCTCAGTAACTGACACTACACTCCAAAATTACTGCTTCCCCTGGTCTTATTTTTCCATTCCCACGAAAGTATACATTCCTTCAGAAAAATTTCAGCTAGGTAGTAGATTATCTAATTCCAGTCGCTGTATCTGAATGATTAGACCCTGCTGAAAGGCATACATTTTCTTAAAAAGCTCCTTAGTCCAAATAAATATCAATTTATAAAGTTACAATGTAAGAGATTTTCTAGCAGAAACACCTTCCAAATTCTGCCAATCTGCTCTAAGCTACCTCCTGCCCATTCCTCACTGTACAGAAATCCCTCTCACAATATCCCAGGCCAGCTTCAACAACTTCTTATCTTACTTCATAAAATAAAGATCCCAGGAACACAACCAACATTTGCAAAGCACTCTGGCTGACACAGAACTTACATACAAGAGATCTCAGTTGATGCTCATTATACTGTAGGACACATAAAAGCAGGGATCTATTTTCATCCCCATCCCAGAGATAAGGTAACTTGGACTCAAGAGAAGAAACTTCTCAAGATCATACAGGCAAATGATTAAGTTGCAGAATAGGGGATAGAATTCAGATCTCCTGATTTCCTAATCCTAAACCATGTCAAAATGTTCCATCAAACTAAACAGCCCACTCTCAATCTGGTAACAGACATTTTATAACCACGAACACTAGAAGAATAGAAGGTAAAGAGTTGATACAATTGAATTGTTCTAATCCCATCTAAAGCAGAGGTTCTCAAAGCATGGTCTAATCCTAAAATCAGCGATTGTATGTCTAGTGATTGTAAACATATTTCAAAACAGAGAGTCATAACGCACTTGTATGTAGTTGAAGAAATCAGCTGGCTGAGAAAGAATAGAAAAGAAACCAGGCTGTTTACTTCAGCTAACTACTGCTTTATACAACTCACCAAGCCAAGTTTGTGAAGAAAAAGCAGAATCATGGTGCTATAATCAAGGCTGAATTCAGATACACTTTATTGGATCTCTAGTTCTTCTAAATCTTGGCCAGTAAAAAAAATACCAAAGCAAAGCTAAGCACAGGAAACCTCAAGGACTCATCCATGATAACCTGATTTTTTAATCTCCTGATTCTCCTTCTAATCAATTCTCTGCATAGGGGACATGGCCAGGCCTTGTCAACCCTTGATCAAAGTGTAAGGTTAAAAAAAAAAAAAAAAAAAGGCCAGGGCACCTGGGTGGCTCAGTTGGTTAAGCGACTGCCTTCGGCTCAGGTCATGATCCTGGAGTCCCAGGATCGAGTCCCGCACTGGGCTCCCTGCTCAGCAGGGAGTCTGCTTCTCCCTCTGACCCTCTTCCCTCTCGTGCTCTCTCTCATTCTCTCTCAAATAAATAAAATCTTTTAAAAAAAAAAAGGCCAAATAATTGGAAAGAGACTGGAAAATTAATCACATGAAAGAAAGTACTTTTGATGGCAGCAAACAGAAATACAGAGTAGATGACCTCAGGACTGCTCACCCAAACAGAACAGTCCTTGGACCAAAAGTTTGAGAACCACACAATATACAAATTAGCCAACAACAAAGGGGTTTTACTCGGAAAAGTAGAAGAGCAAATAATGTAAAACTCATGATCTTAAAGCTGTTAAACATTACATCAACATTTATTATTAATAGGAGTACCTAGGCCCATTCTGCCCCATTTCTAACAGGGTCAGGATGCTACACGACAAATAAATGGGAAGCTTTTATAGAAATCTTACCAATTCGGTATTTTAGTTCTATGACGGTTTCACCTTCTCTGCTTAATTCAGTTACTTCACAAGTGTAGTTTCCTACAACAGCTTCTTCCTTATCCATCTCCAAAGAGGCAATGCCAGTTAGTAATTTTTGTGGTACGATTTTTGTACTCTTAAACTTATCTCCATGAGTGGTCTTTTGTAGAGCTCCATTAAAGGTGAAAATGTCTTTTCCTTTTAATTTCCACTTTACATACATTTCATTAATGTTTGTTGCCTCCACATTATTAACAAAGCATGGGATGGTAACACTTTCATTGCAAGCAGTGTATTCTACAGATTTGGTTATGTTAAATATTAGCTGAGCTGAACCTGAAAAAGAAAAAGAAAATTGTTTCATTTCATTATAGAATTCTATACTTCAAAAGTTGTTACAAATCCTTAAGATAAAGAGCAATGTTTCACTTGTTCATTTAAGCAAACAGTGCAACCACAGAGAAGACAGGCAAGATGAAAAAAATCCAAATTATTTTAATATTAATGTGCATAGCTGGTAGACAACATTGTAACTTTTACTTACTCAATCTCAGTAATACAAAGTATACATTAACATACATCTTGGGAATAAATGCAGCAACCCCGCTGGAACATGCAGGTGTACGATCTGGCTTTGGAGCTTTGAAGTAATCATTACTGCCTACTGACTGATGTAGAAAAATAGTGTCCTAACCATGGAAAAATTTTGAACAGAAAATCAAACCAAATATTATATTCAGTATATACTTCCTCCAAATAGAACTTGCTAAACTGATAGGAAGTTTATCCTTATGTTGCATTTCCAAAAAAGATGACGGGGTCTACTTTAATACAAAAAAGTAAACCAAATGAATCACATCACATCTCTCCACAAGGATGGAAAGTCTTAGAATGCTAAGAAGAAAAAACATTCTCTGTGGCTATTTTCCCATTGCAAAATACAGCCAGCAACAGTCATTTTGTATGTAAGTATTAGGAAGGTTTATATACAATAGAAAGGCATTTTCCCACCCCTATATTTCACTGAAACTATGGAACAACCATTTCCAAATATATATTACAGGTATTCTTCCTTCTAGAAACCATAAACCGCTCAAAAAAACAAAAAAGCTAAGAAACAAGTTAATACCAAGAGCGGGTACTGCTAATAAATAGGATATTTACTAGTCCTCTCTTATCCATGGCTATGCTTTCTTTGGTTTCCGTTACCTGTGGTCAACCACAGTCTGGAAGCAGATTATCTTCCTTCTGACACATGTCAGACAATCCATAAGTAGCCTAACTCTAGGTCACAGCACCTTGCCTACATCCTTCATCTCACCATGTAAGTATTTTATCATCTCACATCATCATCAGAAGAAGGGTAAGTATAGTACAATAAGATATCTGAGAGAGAGACCACATTCACATAAATTTTATTATAGCACATTGTTATAATTGTTCTATTATTAGTTATTGTTGTTAATCTCTTACTGTGCCTAATTTATAAATTAAATTTAATCACAGATACATATAGAAAAAAATAGTATATGTAGGATTGGTACTATCTTTGGCTTCGGGCATCCACTGGCAGTCTTGGAACACATCCTCTACAGATAAGGTAGACTACTATATTCTACCAATACTTCTCCAGAGATTAAACTATCATTGCCTTACAAAAGAGGGACTGGAAAAGGAAATTCAATCACTTACCTTTCATCTAATATATATGAGAATATGGAGAAATTATAGCTGTCTTCCATACTGTTCAACCATTTATCAACTCTTTTACCTAAGTAGTTAGCTAGCTCCTCCCTCAAAAAACAAAGCACTAACAAATACAAATAAAACATCAACTTCAATAGTTCATCCTTAAGATTTCTTCTCTCTACATTTATAAACTGGGAAAAAAAATCAGGAGCATCGGATGTTATTACCTTAGGAACATAATTATTATTCAGTAACTGCCCACTGAGTTGAATGCTAGGATGCAGTGGAATATGAAGTGGACAATGTTCAGAAAGCCTGAGTACAAATTAAGCAGTTCATTTAACTTTTCTACGCCTTGGCTTACTCTCTGTGAATAAGAGGATCAAAAACAAACACTGGGCTACTTCACAGAACTGTGGTGAGCATCAAAGGAGAAAATACCTGGGCAAGTGCTAACAATGCCGTGCTATAAACACGAGGGGCAATACTATAAAAGTTAGGGGATATGGCATTTTACTGTAATGATCTGGACCTTCTCTGACTGGCAGGTCCAAACTGTTTTATTTCTGGGAATTTGCAGTTTGAACTAGCCTTGGGGATATCCATAGCGCACCTCTTCCCACTTCTCTACATTTCTTGCCATCCAAATATTAGGAAGCCTCTGGCAAAACCTGGACTTCCAGCTGCATTCTTTGAAGCCGTGGGCTTGGGAACTGTCTTCCCTGAAAAAGAAGCACTGGGGGTGGGGAGGAGAGGAACTACAGTGTACAAAAAGGAAAGAAGTAGGGGTGCCTGGGTGGCTCAGTCGGTTGTGTCAGACTCTTGGTTTCGGCTCAGGTCATGATCTCAGGGTTGTGGGACTGAGCCCCACAGTGGGCTCCACACTGAGCAGGGAGTCTGCTTGAGATTTTTCTCTCTCCCTCTGCCCGCCCTCCCCCCCACCTCTCTTAAATAAATGAATATATCTTTTTTTTAAAGATTTTATTTATTTGAGAAAGTGAGTGAGTGAGAGAGAGAGAGAGCACATGAGCAGTAGCAGAGGAAGAGGGAGAAAGAGAAGCAGTCTGTGCTGAGCAGGGAGCCCGATGCAGGGCTCCATCCCAGGACCCTGGGATCATGACCTGAGCCAAAAGCAGACGCTTAACTGACTGAGTCATCCAGGCGCCCCATGAATAAATCTTTTTTAAAAAAAGGAGAGAAAAAAGTATGATGCTGGAATCAGAAAGAAAGGAACGTGTCAGAAAATATAGTGAAAGGTTTTGAAATGGACAAAAAGATAACTGAGTGTCCTTTCAATGGAGTGCTGGGAATTGTGTGACAAATTCCTTGGGAATATTTCATTCTGTAGGGGCCTATGCCTTTCACTGTGTTTATCTGTCTGAGCTATTTTACAATTTTGGTAAAACTGATGGCAATGCAAATGATTTGTGTCCATAGAGATACAAATAAACTTTGTTCTGCAATTCACTTCTCCCTGGTGAAAGAAGAGAAGATTTCAAAAAACCACGTTTTATTGCCTTGAGGATAATATTGCATCTATCTGGAAATTCATTTCACCATTCCTGATTGCCAATAAATGTGTCTGTTCTCTAAATCTTCTTTTAAAACTGAGATGGTTTTACCATCTTGCTGGTTTACTTGCTAATTAACATGTGAAATAAAATCTTTGATATGTGGTCATTTTGTATTTGTTTCAGTCAAGATTTAAAAATTATTTCTAAAAATTACCCCTTAATAAATAGATATAAGTAAAGAGCTCAGTTATCCTAGCAAACTTTTTTAGAAGGCTCTAAGTAAGAAGTGGTTGGTAAAACTCCACAATTTCATCTTATGTACAGAAAATGAATCTTCTAAAGAATACAGAAAGCACTAACTGTACTGCATTTTTTGTTGCAATAAAACAATCTTATAGCTGAAGCAGTTTAAGTAGAATAAATGCTATCAATAAAATTAAAAGTAAAATTGACCTAAATAAGCCATAACTTGAATAACCCTTGCGCTAATTAATAAATAAGGGTAGTCCAAAAATGTCACTCCACCAACTGTTAACTACAGCTTCATCCTCTATAAACATTTATTAAAAAAACAAAACTATTAAGTAGTAAAATTATCTGATTTGGGTTTTCTTTTTCCTGCTGCTTTCTGATAAAACATCAAAGTGAAAAAACAAGATTTAAAATATAGAGAGCAAATAAAAGTATGTAGATAATTAACATAAGGAAACTGATTAATCAAGAAATGCCTATAGCAGTCTAAATCAGATAGGAATAGGTAAATATAACTAACCATCAGTGATGCAAGAGCTACAGATAAATTAACAAATGAAATGGGGAAATTATTTTATATAAAATGCCAAAAATACTAGACTTCACAACCTCTATAAATACAGACCACCAACTGAAACCATCTCAGACCACAGTCCTGAAAACAGCTATTACATGTTGCAGAGACTACCAGCACACAAGTCTAGCTCTGAAATGTACAAATGCAACAAACACTTATTGAGAACCATCTGATCTGAAACACTGTGATAGGATGAGGGGATACAATGACGGAAAAAAATAGGAATTATCTTTTGGAAGCTTCCAATCCTCATTTGGAACAATGATACATACTTTTTATAACAGGAGGTCGGTCATAAGTGCTATCCTTTGGTATGAACAAAGTGTTATAGATGGGCAGGAGAGTGATCAGTCTTACAGATTTCTAAGAAAATTTGCATTGCTACTAGGGGAACAACAGAAGATTGTCACAGCTCCCACCCATCTGGGCCTTCAATCACTTATCTTTTTATATGTTCCATGCAAAACCTCTCTCTCTCTCCTTTGTAACCCTTAAATCACTCCCCTTTTGCAAAAGCTTATCCTGTACTCTCCAAAGAAGCCATATTTCTTAATTTGAGTCCTTTAGATGAGAAGCCAGAAGCTTCCAAAACTTCCCACCTACAAAGTTACCTGCAACCCCAACTATCCACAGACCCCTCACATTCCTCCTCTTCACAACCGTATCCCTTCACCCATTAGTTTTCATTTCTGCCTCCACACCCACTAGTCACCCCAAGGACTTTCCCTAGTTGATTATCAGCTTCCTACACCCCCCATGCCGTTCATAGGTGTTTTTTAACATAAAAGAAATGCTTAAATATTGACCAACTTTTTAAAAAATCACTCATACTTGTCTCCTCCCTAGCATCCTAAAATAATAATCTAAATGCATTTCTTCACCTCCTATTCACTTCTTAAATCTCTGCCACACGGCCTCTACCTCTTCCTTCTTCACTACAACAGTTCGTGCCAAAGCCCCCAATAATCCCTTATGAAAAATGGAATGTGCACGGTTTTTACTCTCTGTCTTGACTACTGTATAGTCCCTGAGCCAGTAGGCAGCTCCTTTTTTGCGCTTATCTCTTGGCCTCTGTGATAGCTCTTGATTTTGAAGTTCCTCTTATTGCTTCGCCCACCCCATTAGAGCTTTCTTTCTTTATTGAAATCTATTCCTTGACTCACAATAAATATTAGTGTTCCTCAAAACTTCATATCCAGCACTGCCCTCCTCCCAACCTCCTGGGGCCCACCATTCTCTCTTACTCCACAGTTTTAACTACCTACACACTTTTTGTTTAGCCAGGCCCCACTTTCTCCTTAACTGCAGACCTGAAAAGTCAACTATCTGCTGTACTTCCATTTGAATGTACTACAGTTAATTCAAAGTCAACATGTCTAAAAACCTATTTACCCTCTTCCTAGCCTCCTCCCAAATCCTCACCATCCAAAGTGTTTTCTGTTACCAATCAGTCAACCAGACCAGGACCTAATAAAAATCATGCTAGATTCCTCCCTCTCCTTAGCTATGAAGAATTCTTAGTAGGCTCAACCTATTTAATGGTTCCTCAATCCAATGTCTGCTCTATGAATTAGACATTTATCACCTATCTTTTGAGATATTGTCATAACCTTTTAACTAGCTCCCTACCTCCAGCCTCAAAGTTTTCCCATCTCAGCCCCAATGTATTTTCCACAGTTCTCAAAATAACTGTTCTAAACGCAAATGTGCACTCTTCTGCCTAATATACTTTAACAACACCCTCCCTCCCCGTTTCAAGCTAAACTCTAATGCATTAGCATGGAATACAAACTAGGTCCTTCATCCTGTCCAGCCCTACCTCCTGGACTCCCTCATTTCCAAACTAAGCTCCAATCATAATGACCTCCTGCAATTCCATGAATATGCAAATGCCCTCTCATCCCTACCCATGCCTTTGGACATGCTGGCAAACACTTCTTCATCTGGTATCCAGGTAAGAGCACACACTGTGGAGTCAGACCTTGGCTCAAGACTTGCACTTTCTAGTTGTATAACCTTTGGCAAGTTATTTAACCTCTGTAGCTCAGTTTCCTCATCCACAAAATGTGAAGGGAGTGTATACCTCATAGAGAATTTGTTAAGACTTAATGAGATAATAAATATTAAGTTCTTATTGCAGTGCTTTCGCATACATAGGGAATGTTCAATTAATGGCAGCTATAGTTTGCTAACTTTAGTTCTTCCTGCTAGAACAAAAGGGACATGTTCAATCCTATTCCTCTTCCCCACCACTGCTCAATCGTGTCCATTCCCTCCTTATTGCTCCCATTGCCCCCTGTTCAAGTGTTGTCACTGCACTTACTACTGAATCTTGAAATTACTGTTTTACTTAACTCATCTCTCCATTAGGCTCAAAAGGTAGAGAAAGAAGGACAATGTCTTCATTTGGTATCCTATGGATCCAGGGTCCAGCAAGTACAAACCAATACATTCCTCATAAATATAAAGCATTTAAAGTATGAATCCCAAGAAAGGAAAACTGTATCAAAGAGGATTCACTCTTCTTCCATTTGTCAAGAGAATCCTCCACTGCTTTTCACATCAATAGACCTGATTATAGAATCGAGAAGCTACCTATTTTAATGGAAAATCTCGATCAAGTCAGTTGCAGATTGCATGGGAGAGTTTCTTAAAAATTACATGAATGTGTTTAAGAATGATCTTTCCAAAGGATGATGTTTAAACTAGGTCTTGAAGGATGAGGAGGAATTATATAAAAAAGGAAAGGCTTTCTAGGCAGAGTACATAACATGTGCAGAGGAATGAGGAAAAATGAATAATTGGAGGCAGAAGATTCTTCAAGTGAACTCTAGGAAAAAGAGATGGTTAAGAAATAGTGTAAAGGCTTCCGAATGTCATTCTGAGGAACTGGGACTTGATAATATAAGCAACAGCAAAATATGCAGATTTACTTGCATTTAAAAAAATAATACAGCAGCATGAAGGGTGAACTGAGGGCAGGAAGGGAGATGGGAAAGAGAGACCTCAAGACATCACTGCAATAGTCCAGGTAATTGACACCTAGAGAGAAGGCCAAAACATTACAGTAAAAAACAAAGAACATCAACATAAGTTGGATGTGGGAAATAAGGGAGAAGAGGAAAGAATTAAAGTTGTTTACTAAAAGCATGCGTAACTGCCTAATATACTTTAACAACACCCCCTTCCCCGTTTCAAGCTATATTGTGGATTTCATAGAGAAAAGAAATTTTGGAGATTTACAGAGAAATCTTCTTTCAATATTTAATAAACTGAGTATTAAAGTACCTGTGGTACAATGAAACAAGGATGTCCAGTAGACCCCAGGACATAGGGACCCGGATTTAAGAAGAAAGGTCAGAGCAATGAAGACTTGGGAATCACCAAGATCACAGCTGGTAAGTGAAACTGTGAGCATAAACAAGATTGCCCAGAAAGTCCCTGCAAAGTAAAGAGAGCAGGAACCAGGGAATAAAATGTTGGGGAACACCAATATTTATGGAAAAATCGTTAAAGAGGAATAAACTAATGAAGTGAGAAAAAGAAGTGAGAGCAGCAAAAAATACCACGGAGGACATTAAAGAAGGGTCCTCATGTGGACAAAATTGACGTTAAATAGTATGAGTAAAATCAGCCTCTAGATTGAAAACTACATCATTAGCTTTTTCATCTACAGCAATGTCAATAGACTAGTGGGATCAAAAGTCAGACTGCATTTGGGAAGGGAATGGGAGGGAAGAATGAAGAGGCATTCTCTTTCAATAAATTTTGTAGTCTAAGAAAGCAGAGAGAGAAGGCAACAGGAAAAGTGTAAAGACAGGGGCCAGGGCAAGGTTTTTTGGTTCTTCTTGTTTGTTTGTAATATGGGGTAAAACTTGAGCATGTGTGCAAGCTAAAGTGAAGGAGCCAATGGAGAGGGAAAGATCTAAGATGAAAGACTGAAGAATTAAGCTGTTGAGCCCGTCTCCAAAATGGTGAAAGTGAAAGAGCTGTAGAAAGGTGAACCTTTCCTTGGAAAGGTGACTACGTATACTTCTGAAACTGGGGGAGGGAAGAGAACGAGATGGTTGCTTAAGATCTTGTAGATAAGTTTAGTAATGGTGGGAGGGAAGCTTGGAGAGTCCACACCACACATCACTATTTTTTGCAGTAGAGTAGGAAGTCAATTATCTGCTTGAAATGGATGTTCAGGAATGGGGAAGAAGCCCAACAGTCACTAAGGTAAAAGAAGCAAAGCTCATGAACAAAGATACCTGCTGAAAATGAATCCTACCAGTTTCTGCAATCAGATTAAGCCTCTGTTATGAAGAACGAAGGTCTCAAACTGAATCGGGCTAGAATTAGGGTCAAAAAGGGGGATTCAGACAGATCTCTCCTCAATAGAGACCAAATAAGGTCTAGGATAAAGTAGGCATGTCCACAGAGTGTTTAGTTCTGACTCAAAGTAATTCCCTACTAGATTTAAAGTGGCCTTATAAGAACAGAAGTGATAAACCTAGAATTACAGGAGAGAGAACAGTTTCAAGTCAGTAACATCCAGAATTATGGGCTTATCTAGCATTTAAAATATATTAGATGTCACCAAGAGATAAAAACAAAGAAAAATCCCTACTCTTTATACACTACATTTTAAGTTACTGAGAGGCATACAGTCTGAAATTTATGTTATAACCAAGAGGGCCTTGCAAAGTGCTTAGAACACAGCATGGGTTCATACTTGCTTGCAACGGAAAAAGCAGTTTTGACAGACCCTGCACTTGCCAAAAGCCTTGCCTTGCCTTTAATCCATAAGTGTGACACGTATTCAAATATGCACATTTATTCTCTTAATTTGAATCTCAAACCCTGGGGTTGATCAGATTCTGAGTCTTACCTAACTGTCCCATAGATAAGGAATGCAATATTCAGAGGAGGGTAGAACTATAATTTCTGTTTCAACTCTATGCAACTACGAAGGAGAAAAATCCAGGTTCTATTGCCTCAGTCTAGGTATATCAGGATCAAATTTCTTGGGTGCTCTCTATTTTTTACTTTAGAACTACAATGAGTTTAACAAAATCAACCCTACACTATTACTCTTGTTCTTTTATCATGGAAGAACTATCTGCACTAAGACACAACGTAAAATTTGCTTTATGACAACCCAAGAGTGCATTGTATTAAGCTGAGATACAAGACATCAAAATATAGAGATTTTTATCTTGTATAAAAAGCTAACAGCAAAAACCTAAAAGATGGCTAAAATGCTTATATGAAAAGTGTATCATAAAAACAACATTAAAGTATTAAAAACTGCTGATTTGGCTATAGACGAATGAACATTAAGAAATGCAAACTTGGTTTTAATAATATGAGTGATTACTGTGGACTTAGAATATTTATCAAACTTAGGAAAAACACCTACTTTTCTTCTTTAGAACCTGGTCTTTCAAATCTCCATTAACAACTCAGTGGCAAAGATAAAACATCTGCCAAAATACAGATGACCACATGAGCAAGCATCCTAACAGTAGTTAGTGTATGCTTTTACATTTAGGCATTTAGTGTAATGCTTTAACACACTGCCTCTAGACTGCTGGGGTGGCCCCATAAATAAATACTTTTAATAGGCGTTTACTTCCTTAAAGTAACAAACTGTGTTTAAAAGTAATATATTCTTTAAGAGAAAACGTTTTCATTTAAGCAAGACAAATTACTACCAGGGTTAGACAATAAAACTGTTTTCTAATCATGTGCACCCTTGATTTTGAAAACTCACTTGGAACAAAGAAAAATTATTCAACCACTGAAAAGACAGTCCATGTCACTGTCATTATCTAAGTCAAATTTTATTTGCCAGTTACTAAAAACTACTGAAACTACTGATGTGCTTTTAAACAAAGTATAATTGGACTTATAGGGGGGTGGGGGAGGAAAGGAGTGTAGTAATTCATTCTGCATCTTATAAACCAATAGGGTTTTATAGGGTTGCAGTTTGCCTGTAAGTAGACGGAAGGAGCATTTCAGGTAACTTCTTTTACCACAAAGGTCAACTGAAACTAAGTGGCTTCCAAAAAATGCCTTGGATTACCAGTCATCTATAAATGAAACTGAAAGCGAAATGAAACTTCAGTACAAAACGTACACATCTGTGACTGTTTTACTCATTTTGAATTCTAAATTCAGTCTCTTAAATACCCTGGTTGATAATGACTTGTGTTCTATCTTCATACGTGTTTTTTAAAACTACATATTAAACACACACAAAATCCATTATATCTTATGACAAACACTATCACTTTCTGTTTTATAGTCAACACTTCCTGAACTCAAATGTACAATACCTCTATTTTCCTTTTTTTTCAGGTTATTATTAAGTACAATAAAATACTATAAATTGTGAATTCTGTGAATCTGTAGGGAATTGAGCACATTAATATTGCATGTAAATGAGTGTTAATTATATGTGGCTTAACTATTATTAAATAAGGCCTAGCAGAAATCTTATCCCCAAAAGTACCATTATAGCAGTTCTTTCCCATCTGCTTGGAAACAGGACCACTGCTTTTAATATAGTATATGATTGACATTTTTTATTCTTCAGACTAGCTTTGATGCCAACAGTCTGAATTAGTGATATTTTATTGCATATTTGTAATTTGGTTCAATATGAAGGCTTTCTGATCACACAACAGGTTTTTGAAAGCAGTATTATTTTTGCTATAGTAATAGTAATGGTAAGAAGCCATTAATGATGATGACAAGAAATACTACCTTATCTAATTATCAACTCTTTAGATAATAAAGATATCGTCAACAACTCCAACAACCCAGGATGTTTCAGAGATTGGAGAAAGTGGTAAGCAAGCATTTAAAGGCATAATGGAAATGGCTTGAAATCACAAGCGTTTATAAATGGCACACTTAGGCTAATAATCAGTTTAAAATATAATTAATTTAGCATTCTAGAATTAAATATAACAATTGCGCTACTCAAATTCAATACTGAATCTTACAAAAAGTTAACAGAAGACTGTACAGATGTGAAGTGTGACAGGCACTGTAGAACCACGAAAATTCCCATTCCTCACTTTTTACAGACGAATCACACGCAAAAAAAAAAAAAAAAAAAAAAAGCATAATGGATTCCAAAAGCCTGGGGGGCCAACCGCCTTTGGCGTTGAAAGACACCAAATCCCACTCTGCAGCAAATACCGTTTGACGTCTTCATATTTCAAGCGAAATCTGGATTACTATTAAAACGGTTCGCCCAAATAAAGTGGAAAAAACTTGAACGTACAATTTGGACTATATTAAAGTGGTTGATACGGCGTGGCGGTAGGAGTTTCCAGGTAGCTTATTTCTAAGGTTAAAAAAAAAAAAGCGGCCAGAAGATTCTTCTGATTAAATGCTGGGTTGGAAATGCAACTTAATTGTTCCTTTATGTTTCTTTAACTCTATGTTCTTGTGGGAAGGCAAACAGGAGAAATCCCGTCTTGCAGACTTCGTCAAAATGCGCACTTCTATTGCAAGAGGCCCGGGCCCTCCCACTCTCTCCCTCTTCATCCCCAAATGCGTTTGAGCAGCGAAGAGGAAGAGGGGTGCAAAAGAGGGGGGGCCCTAACAGTTGCCACCCCTCGCCTCTGATCGCGCCCTTTCTCTCTACAGTTAATTTTTGCGTGAGATGCACGGCTCAGAATCTTCCTCGGTGTGCATCTGGAGGTGGAGTACGGGGGAAGGAGATAAACCCCGCTCTCACCCTGCGGGAAGAGGAAGAGGAGGGAAAGGAAGGAAGGGGGCGCAGGATTACCCTCGGGCCCTCCTACGTCCGCACCCGGGGCGAGCAGGGCCCGCGCGTCCCGCGCTCTGACCACCCTCTCCAAAGCGCCGCCGGGCCAGCCGGGACGCAGCCCACACACCCGCGGGGGCGCCTCGGGGGCGGCGAAACACTAGTCTCTGAGCCAGGAGAGAGGGGCCACTCACCGCAGCACGCTGAGCCCAGCAGCAGCACCACCAGGGGCAACATCTCCGCGGCCGCCGGGCGGTTACCGCCGGCGCCGCCGCAGGTGTCTGGAGCAGCCGCCGCAGCTGTTACAGGCACTATCGGCCGCCACCGCCGTCACGGGCAGGACCGGACGCCGCCGTCCGTCACAAGCAGGACCCGCCGCCCAGGCTGCCTGGCCGCGCGCACGCGCGCTCCTGCCACCCCACGTCCGCTACCCCCCTTCTCCCGCCGCGCGAACCGCGCACGCGCACTCGCCCCCGCCCCGCCGCCGGGACTGTTGACGCGACGCCCTCCTGCCTTGCGGGCTTGAGTCCCCACTCCAGTCCGCTCCGACGAGGCCTGGATCCCGCTCCCACGCAGCGGCACGCGCCGGACTTTCCGGTCACGTCCCGTCATCCCCCACTCCCCACCCCCGCCGTCTGTTTGTCAGCCCGTCACAGGAGGCTGAGGGCTGAGCGTGTATTCTTACGCTCACCGGGGACCTCCTTGCACCCGCCTTCTCCGCGGTTCTCTCCCGCCTCTCACACCGTCCTGGGTCCGGTGTCCTCCCTTCGCCGGTCCTCTCTCCCTTTCACTCCCACCCTCACGCTTCAGGAGCGCCACCCTCCGACCTGGGCTCCCCGGCCCGCACGAACCCCTGATGTCTCCCCCCTCCCGCGTCCGACGTCCGCTCGCGCGTCGACCCTGCCGCGCCCTAGCCCCCACCTCTGGCGGCGCCCCCTAAACACCACGCCCCCGCAAGCGCGCGCGTCGGGTCGGGGCGTCGCTACGCTTCCCCGCGTTCAGGGAGCCCGGGGCTCTTCGCTGAGAGCGGGCCGGCGGCCGGGCCTGTCCGCAGCGAGCTCCCCCTCGGCCTCGGGGGCTCCCGAGCAGCCCGGAGTTCAGCGAGCCCCCGCTGCCCCATGGGCTATTGTTTCTGCTGCGGTTGTGAGCTCTCGGCGCGCTTTCTCGCCTTGTTCGTTAGTATTTTCCTCCTTTGAACAGGGTTCCTCAAACAGGTCGGTCGTGGAGGTAAACATTTTTAGGTGTGGTTAACGCCGCAGCCCCCGGGGGCAATCAGGCATGGTTGTACACGTTCGCCGACACACGACACACTCAAGACATCCCGTCCAGGATCCTCATTGAGCCTGGTGAGTGACAGCAACTCGCGCAGCCCTCTACAGTTTGGGGTTAGCATGCTTGAAAAATGGGTTCAAAATGTGGACAGGGACTTTGACGACTTCACTGAATCACACAGGACACATCATTCATCCTGAAGCAAAAGCTCTACCTTTAACACTTACCCTAAATAATGAACTCTCTTGTCGAAAAGTCAGACTCTGGTGGCTACTCTAATGGGTGCGTATCTGTCTGCTCCCTTGGTTGTTTTTCTCTTACCTGATGGCAAAGAAAGCAGTTTCCCACCACAATATCCCACTTCTCCGAATCCTTTACCCGTGGTGACGCCTCCATTGCACCCCATCCCCGTTGTAATAAAATCCAGGAAATAAAGTTGCCCCTCTCTGACACTGTAGCAGTATATTGTATACTTGTGTGACTTTTTCCTATAGTTACTTTGTTGTCTAACCTCTTCCTCACAGCATTATCAATTCTTTCAAATCAGAGAATATTTTAAGTATTTCCTCCTCTAAGACTTCCTGTTGAACTGTGAAAACAGAAGGGGTTTAATAAATGTGTTAATGTGACTTGAGGCAAGAGTTGTTCCAGTGAAATTTTACTGTTTTTTAACGATTAGAAAAAGAAAGAAAAACAATCGCCTAGCAGATATCTCACTAAAACAATGGTTAATAATTATGGTGGTAATGATTTGAATGGCAGCCTTGACACCCTGAGGCTACCAAAGGGACTGATGGATTCTCCTCCAACTGCTGCTTATATGGATACAAAAGAATCATCCACCAGACTTTGAGCATTCAGGACATTGTGTATCACAGAGCAGCTGGTTGCCTAAATAAGGCTGTCAGCTGTCCCTGAGACCAACCGACCCCCCCTAAAGCTGAAGAGTGACTGGGAAGGACTGTCCCCAATCTTCAGAGGTAGAGATTGAGGGATGCTCTATTTCATACCGGGAGCCGCTGAGGCTGTGTGCTTAATGTAGCTCTGTGCAGAAAATGCAGTAGGCTTAAGTCAGGTTAATGAGAGGCCACCCGGGTGAATATCTCTACTCTTGGGAATGTGTTTTGATGGTGGAGCAAGAGGAGGCCTATTCCAGGAGAGAGAATCCAAATCTCTCTTAGACAACCTTGGGCTCTTTTCTCCAGTATCTAACCACTTTACATTTATGTTTCCCTTTTAATGCTCCCAAGGCTTTTAATTTGGATTTTGAGTTCATCTGATCTTTACATAAGGGTTTTTTGTTTTTTATTTTTTGGTGGAGTGGGGGAGAGTGGAAGGCAAGGGAGTAATATATATTAGAATGTTTTGAACAGAGGTAATGCACATTCAATTTATCACCTAAATGAATCTTCGCAACAGCCATAGAATGGGTATTATGATCTCCATTTTAGCAATGAGGAAACAAAGGGAAAGAGGGATAATGAGCTTTTTGCCCACACTTATATGTGATACTTCTCTGACTTTCATTTATGTCTGTCTCCCTTGTCCTCTTTTTGACCTCCTCCAAAAAGACTTTCTCAATCCTTTTTCTCTTTCCTATAATTCTCCACCACTTAGAGGGTCCGATTACTTCTTCCATTACGCTTTGTTCATGCCGCTAATAAAATGTGTCAATAGATATTTCTACAAAATGGTCTCCTCTTCTATCATGTCAGCTCGGAGAAAATGAATTTTTTCCTGGGTATATTTGCATCTCCAGGGTCTGGCACAGTGCCTGGTCGAGACCTAAAGGCTCTGTCTACGTTGACTCAATCAAGAGAAATCAATGTGATACATAGTATGCAAAAAAATTTTAGCCTAGGTTTGAGTCTCAGCTCTAGCCATGTACTACCAGGTGACCTCAGACAAGTTACTTAACCTTTCTGAGCCCTAGTTTCCTCCTTTGTAAAGCTAGATGATAAAAATAATAGAAATTAACTCTTCTATTGCCTTGAGAGTATCTAAGTTAACACTTTCACAGTTACATGGAGCAGTGCCCGCTGTACAGTAAGCACACAGTATTTAGCTCTTACTATTACAATCTCCTTATAGTGAGGTGGTTCTCCTGGAAGGGTAGTGAAAATTATTGTCAAAAGGATCACCAGTTCCTGGTCTGGAGCCTTAAAGAAGTGCTGGGACTTGGCAAAATGTCTACAGTTTGATTCAAGCTAGAGGCACATGTCTGTGCCCAGTGGGTAGCCCTTAATCCTCTTGCTTTTCTGCACACTTGGTTAGTGATTGAATGCTGAGTGGCCCACATCTCTGACACCTGGCTCAGGGCTCAGTGTCCTAGGGTGTTATTTCGACTTGACCTAGATATTAAAGCATAGGAGCTCCAGTCATCAAATAAAGTAGTGTAGCAAGGAGGGTCTGTGTTCTCTGATTAAGGACTAGGTTTGGATGGTTAGGCAGCTGGAAGATACTGACATGTGGTTGGAGAGATGGATTTGGCTTAGGGAAACGGAAGGCTTTAACAGCGGGAAATGATCTTCCTAGTCCGTGCTTCAATTAGAAGCAAATATTAGAAACAGAAACTGCCTCCAGGTAGGAGAATGGCAGGACTGAGGGTTCCAGGTAAGAAATATCCTACCAGAGAGATAACAGTCGGCTCTAGTGTAAATTTCCTTCTGGATGTCAGATGTGCACAGGCTTGTTTTGCCTAAGTCAGGGGAAACACAGCATTTCCTGCTCCCCCTCCTGCTCCTTCTGGAGGCTACTCATGTAGGCGACCCACACTCATGACACCTGGAAAGCACTAGAGAAAGCCAGCTTCTAGGTTAGGTTGTAAAATCACAGCAGACTTATTTCTTTGACAGCACATAATGTTTAGGGTCCTGGGAAGGCCCTTCTGTATCTTGCTTAACTCTCTTTTTTGAGGGCAGATAACATACATGCAGTGGGTACAGACTATGCACCAAGACCTCACTGTACTAGTGTATTTATTTTCTATTGCTGCCAGAACAAATTTAGGGGCTTAAAACAACACCCATTTATTATCTTACAGTTCCGTAGGTCGGAAGTCCACTGGACTCAGCTGGTTTCTTTGCTTCTGGCCCCACCAGGCTAAAATCAAGGCATTGCCTGGGCTGCTTTCCCTTCTGGAGGCTCTAGGGGAGAATCCATTTCCAGGTTTATTCAGGTGGTTGGCAGAATTCAGTGTCTGAGGTCCCCATTTTCTTGCCGGCTGCTGTCTGGGGACTGGGAGGTGCTGCTTAGCATCTAGAGGCCTCTTTTGGGCCATTGTGTGTAGTTGCATGTGGTCTCTGAGTATGTCAGAGCTAGCAGTGGTACACTAAATCCTTCTTATGTTGGCATGTCTCTTCTGCCTCCCCTTCTTCTGCCACATTTCTATGACTGACTCTTCTGCCTTCCTCTTCTACTTTTAAGTGCTCAAGTGATTAGATTGGGCCCCTCCCTCCGGCAATCCAGGATAATCTTACTATTTTAAGGCCTGTAACCTTAATCACATCCACAAACTCTCTTTTGCCATGTAAAGCAACATACAGATTCGCAGGAATTAGGGTTTGGCAATCTTTGGGAGGCATTACTCTGTACTGCAGTTAGGTTCTTTTTCCTATTTATTCCCTTAATCTTTGTAACAGCCCAGTAAGAGAAGCATTGTTCATACCCACCGTGTACGTGAAGAAACTGAAGTTGGGAGAGGTTGATACCACAGGCAAAAATGGTGGACTGAGGTGTGAATCTTGCTTGAGAGCTCACGCTCCTTCCTCTGCAGAGGAGTATAGGAAGCAAAGCAGGTGTGTGATTTGTCGCTGTCCCTGCACTTCCCACTATTGCTGCTTCTCAACTTAGTGAGGATGTCACCAAGGTGTCCCCCAGATTTCCAGCTCTCCTCCCAGGTATGGGAGACGATGAGCCACTGGATCCCTGATAAAACCGATGGCATGCTCAAATAGAGTGATTTAGAGGAGATTAATATACGAGGGTGTGGGCAGGGTGAAAAGCAAACCAACAAGGAATGGCCAAATGCTGTTATCTAACAACAGCTGTCTGCCCCTAGGTGCCTGGTCTGAAGGTGCAAGGGGGAAAGACAGGGTTACCAGAACCCTGAGAGGAAGGAGAACCTGAAGGGGGGCTGCCTGGCAGGACAGCTTTAGTGGAGGAAAACAGCTACAGCCAGCCTTGCGGAGAGGAAAGGGCGGGGGGGCAAGGTAAATGCTCCAACTTCACTCTCCTCCCACTCTCTGAACTCCTGCTGTGGGCAGTCTCAACCAGAAACCAGAGGGAAAGGAGGCTATTTGTACAGTTCTCAAAGCTTAGCTTTCCAGGCGCAGAGCAGAGCAGAGCAGAACTGTTCTGAGGGGGGGCACCTGGGTGGCTCAGTCATTAAGCGTCTGCCCTTTGGCTCAGGTCATGATCCCAGGGTCCTGGGATGGAGCCCCACACTGGGCTCCCTGCTCGGCAGGAAGCCTGCTTCTCCCTCTCCCACTCCCCCCTGCTTGTGTTCCCTCTCTCGCTGTGTCTCTGTCAAATAAATAAATAAAATCTTTAAAAAAAAAGAAGAAGAAGAAGAACTGATCTGAGGGGGAGTACCCAGCACAGCTGCACTGTCCCTCCCCAACCCCTTGCAATTGGGTATGATGATGTGACTTACTTCACCCACCGTATTAGTATCCTAGGGCTCTACCCTAACAACCACAAACGAGGGGACTTAAAATGGGAGAAATTTATTCTCTCATAGTTCTGGAGGCTAGAAGTCTGAAAATAAGGTGTCAGCGGAGCCATGCTTCCTCTGAGGGCCTAGATAAGAATCCTTTCTTGCCTCCTCCTAGGTTTTGGTGGATCCTAGTGATGTGGTTATGGAGTGTTGTTGGGGTCCAGAGCCTACGGCCAAGAAAGAATTCTTGAGCCATCTTTGGTGTGGAAAACGGTGGTTTTATTAAAGCGCGAGGACAGGCTCCTTGGGCAGAAAGAGCTGCTGCACCAGGGTTGTGATGAGTGGCTGATTACATATCTGGGAGTTGGGGAAGGTAAGGACAAAGGGAGGTGTCTAAAAGGACTTTCATATGCTAAAGAAGACTGTTAGGATACTGGAGGCATGGCTATTGTCAAGCAAAAGTGTTCCTCCCCTCCCCCCCCCCCCCCCCCCCCCCCCCCCCCGCCTCCCACGAGTAAGGCATTAACATTAAGATAGTTGGAAGTTTCCTGGAGGAGTATTATTCTCTGCCTATTTCAACTATTTGTCAATGGGCTGCAGGTTATAAAGAAATTTAATTTTATTTTCCTTCCTTTGTGCCTTTGTTTCCCGCATCACTATGGAGGGGAGGGTGATGTTAGGGGCCCAGGAAATTTGAGTCTATGGGTTTCTGAAAGTTAAGATATTGATAAAAATGCTTTTTCCTTGTAAATCACTAAGACATTTGTAAACTGATGGAGACTAATGTCCTGCAGGACTGTGATCTCCATCAGTTAACCATTTGGTTTCTTCTTTCCCTTCCCTTAGTTTTAGGGCAGCCCAGTAGTGCCTGAGGAATGTCAAACAGATCCCACCTGGAGGGCAGGGGGTTTGTGGGGTATCAGCTTGTGCTTTGCCCTCAGCTTCCCTTCTGCTCCCTCATCACTGGTAATCCCTGGAGTTCCTCGGATTGGCCTGCACCATTCTAATCTCTGCCTCCGTCTTCCCATGGCCTTCTTTGTCTCTGTGGCCCTCTCCTTCATTTGATTCAGGGCCCACCCTAAATCCAGTGTGATATCCAAATATTCCAAATATTTAACTAAATACGCCTGCAAAGATCCTCTTTTAAGATAAGGTCACACAGACTGAGGATCCAGGAGTGGATGTGAATTTTGGGGGGATACTGTTCAACCCACTGTAGCCAATAAAGTGTGTTACTTCCAGACAAAAGCATAAAACCTAGCATGTAATTTTGCCATTCTTTCTTTCCCTCCACTATGGCAATCGGCAATGCTCCAGACAGTGACTGCTCCCTCAGCCTGGGTCCTAGAGGAAGGATGGGGCAAAGCAGAGCCCTAGCTGACCTACAAAGAATACACAACATGAATAGAAACAAATGTGTCCTCTCTCCTGACAGATACCATCTACAGTATTTAATGACACAGTCTAGCCCTTCAGAAATATTCTGAGCAGCTAAGGCAGCTCCCCACTTCCTTTTTTACATACAAAAACACGGTTGAATACTGACATTAACCAAAACCACTCCGCAGCCTCCCGGTTGCTCTGAGTCCCAACTCCATTGGCAACATTTTACTGCACTATTGTTCCTCTGTGGGCAAGGTGTAGAAAGAAATGGATTTCAAAGACTGCCTTTTGTATCTTAGAGGGGCAAAAAAAGAGTGAAGACTAGGGCATATGAATGTCCTTCGAAATTAGAAGCGGAGTCGCTGTCTGCATTTCAGGCTGATAGTCTCATCTCCACTTTCAGAAGAGTTCCCCACCTGCAGCAGCCAGGAATGTCTGCTGAGAAAGCTTTGTTCTCTGCCTAAACCAGGGCTCTCTATGTGTACCCTCCCTTGCCTTTCCATGGCCACTTGTGCAATATCACTCAAGACACCGTGCCTTGTGAAGTTTGCTTATTGATGCTACATGAGTTCTCTGGGTACATCTGCCAATCTGCTCTTCTCTAATACTGGTCTAATTGCCGTGGGTGTGGGCCAGCGGACTCAAACTATCATCAGATGGGCTTTAAAAGTGGAGTGGATAAACTAGGATCAAACTGCCAGACAAGACAGATGTACATATTTGGAATCCTGAGAAAGGTTGCCTGATTCCATGTGCCTGTAACCTCACGTATTTGTCTGTCTTGAATGGCAGCCTGGGCTTGAAGACTCCCATGTGCCAAGTACTGCAATTGCAGCTGCGACTTCTACCCTCTCTTCCCCAACCACAGGCCCCATGAACCACAACAGGAGGAGGAAAGGAGAAAGTTATAGACAAACTATGCCTATGGGGTAGTTCTCAAAGTGTGGCATTTGGATCAACAGCAGTTGCAGCCACTGGGAACTTGTTAGACATGCAAGTTCTTGGGCTCTATCCCAAACCTACTAAACCAGACACTCTGGAGTGGGACCTAGCAATCATCACTTCAGGGGGTCTTCCAGGACATTCTGGTTTATACTAAAGAATGAGAGCCACTGGCCATGGGGCCTGACCTTGGAAGTCAGGTGGTCCTCCTAGGAGGTAAGCCATCTTGGTAACATTACTATCAGCTCCTCTGTTTCCTTGGATTTGGTGGGAAAGACTCGCCTATAGTACAGTGGAGAATCCCTGGAAACCCTGGTCATCTCCTGGCCCATGAGGCATTTTGTTTTAGCTGCAGGTCACTCGTGCTGGTCTGGCCGTGGCCATGCCCAGAAGACAACCCAACAGTTGCAAGAGAATCATCTCACGTGGAAGCAGGGTTTCTTTAACATCTCAGCGTGAAAGAGCATGTATCCTACCTCCGTTCTGATCAAAAGCAACGTGTACTTCACCGTGGCTTGTGGATCACCTTAGTTCTATAGTTAGTGGGTTTACAAGTAGTTTAAGAAACTGGTTTCATCGTAGGTTACAAACTGCCTTTTTGTGTGTCCATCAGGGTACTTAGTATCTGACATCTGGGCTAAGCTCTTGTGAGTTTCCACTTAAAAGATGCCATTTTGATAAAACGTAGAAATCTTCCATGTGGTCACAAAGATGTGTCTCTTTGTCTAGAGAAGGAAGTAAATGAAACTGGGGATTCCCTGGAGGAATGACAGATCAATACCCATTTCACCAGATGACAAATTCAGAGACACCTATGTAGCAGTATGTGGAGTAGGGGAGAAATGAGTCATACTCTATCATCATTCAAAAGAAAATTGTTTGTTCATTTTCAACAGCCATATGGGCTAGACCACCTGGAGCTGGTTCTGATAAACTAGGGTAAAGGGATCATCTTAATCTGCTGTATCCTAGAAAGGTTAAGTAAGCAGCATTCTTGCCCATGGGGTATGCATGAATGCTCCTTCCTCTGGAGATGGAAGAAGGGCTCCTGATGGATAAATCAGTCAGATTTGCTAATGGATATATTCCTCCTCTTCAGTTGTTTAGAAGATTCTCTTAATTGTCTCTGGCAGTACTGGATGGCCTAAAAAAGTCTACTGCTTCCCTCGCATAGCACAAATTCTTATGAACCAGAAATTTGTTGTTGTTGGTATTGTTTTTTGATGTAAAGTTTGCACTTCTCAACCTTTTCCTTCTCTCTGAACCTTCACTGTGTTTTGGAGCTTTGTAAATATGGCCCCAGAAGACCAATGGAGCATGCTTGTAATTTGTGCTCCAATAGTCATCTCCTTTCCCTGTCTCGCCTCTTTGGGGGCTGAGTACTATGCCTATCCAGTTTCCTTTTCCTCCTTAAGCTGTGGCTGTGTGCCAGTGGGACCGCAAGCTAGATGAAAAGTTATCAAAGCACTAAGGGAAGGAATCAATAGTAATATATGTAAGTGTATACATATATCACTAGTGACAGGCTCGTTTCCATGCAGGTTAAGATGTTCTCACTGCCTCTAATTGACACCCTGTGTATCTGTGTGTACACATGGTCTGAAGGGGATATACATGGCTGGATTCATCCTATAGAGGCAAAGTGGACAGCTGCTGATGGGCTGTGATTTGATTTTGCTGGAGGGACCTTTCCATGACTACCCCAGCTGGCCCAGGCCTTTGCCTGCTGGGAATTCCCACATCACTGGCCTCTTTGGATTGAGGCCCTGAAAGTTGTTTAAATGCAAATTACTTTCTAGGAGGTAGAGACATTATTATTCATTAATATTTGGGCTTTAATGAGTTTATAAGCTTAGAAGAGAATAGACCAGAGTCTTTTGGTAATAGAAGCCAGAGAGATATGTTTTAATGATGATAGGCAGAAAAGAGTGAGATCTGAAATACTACAAACAGAGACTCAAGGAATAGCGCAAGTCCAGTAGTTACATGGTAAGAAATAAGATGGAAAAAGGAAAGTGGGCAAGTGGGAAATAAAGTGCTCCCCACAAGTGCAGAAGTCATTTCTGCCTGACCTCCCTAGTGAGTCTTTCCTAAGCAGGAGTGTTTGTAGAAACCCTGGTTGAGACACCAATACATTTCACATTTGCCATAGCATCACTCCTTCTAATAAGGATTTATTTATTTATTCAAAAACAGCTTTTGAACACCTAATACATCCCTAGGCACTGAGGGTGTATCAGGAAAACAAACCGGACAAAACCCTGCCCTCACAGAGCTTGTATCTTAGTGGGAAGGTGGGGAGAGACAACGTGCAAAATAAATAAGGGGCATGTGGTATGTTACATGGTGGTAGAAGCTGTGGAGAAAAATTAAGCGATGAAGAGGGGTGGGGAGGAAGTGCCATTTTAAAGAGGGTGGTCAGAGAAGGCTCACTAGAAGGTGACATTTGAATAAAGAATGAGTAAAGAGTGAGCAAGCCAGGCAAATGTCAACATGGATTTCATTCCTGGCAGAGGGGACAGCACGTGCGAGGTCCTGCAGTGGGAGCCCTCCTGGCTTATTGGAGGAAGAGAGGTGTAGGGGGAGGGGAGCAGACGGTGTGGTCAGGTGGGAGTGAGCACAGGGCAGAGCAGTAGGGGCTGAGGTCAGAAGATCATGACAGGGGCAGTTCACATGGGGCTCTGTAGGACTTGGAGTCTGAGTGAGAGGGTTTCGAGCAGGGCAGTGGTATTAGCCAACTTTCAATGTAAGAGGCTATTTCAGGGGTTGGCCAGAGACCATAAATGTCTGTAGCAGACCACGAGATCTCTGTTGCAACTCCCTGACACTACTGTTGGAACACAAGGTACACCAATTAATACGGCTGTGTCCCTGTAAAAACCTTCTTTACAAAAGCAGATGGCAGGCCAGATTTGGCACAAGCCAATCCTTGGGCTATTGCAAGAGTCCACAGGAGAGGTGAAGGTGGCGCAGACCAGGGTTGTAGCAATGGAGGTGGCGAAGAAGATAGCAGCTCTCTTTGGAAGGTAGAGCCCACGGGATTTGCCATGGGGCCAGATGTTGGGTGTGGCCAGATGACTCCAGGGTTTTGGGTCTGAGCAACTAGAGAAATGAAGGTGCCACTACTGAACTGGGCAAATTGACAGGGAGGTTTGGTGGGGGGGGAGGGAGAAGTGGGGGAAGGGTATCAGGAGTCCTTGGAACATGAAAATTGAAGATGCCTTTAGGATAAAGGAATTGGACTAGATGTTTCCTAATGCTCCTTCTAGCTCTAATGTTCTATGATTCCACAACGGTGAGAGAATAAACATCTGCCCTAGTGGCGTCTGCTATGAACGTGTTCTTTAGGGAGACCTTCAATGCTGCATTACTCCATCCTTCCCAAATGCAATTGGTGATTATGCTGCCTAGAGATCAGCTGCTGGAAGGAAGAAACCCTGAAAGGGAGGCAACTGGCAGCTGAAACTAGCAGGGGGACTTGGAAGAGCAGCTTAACTGGTGTATGTGCCCGAGGAGGCTTTAAAGGGCTGGAGGCAAATTCCTGTGAATCTTAGTTTCCTGGAGGTTATTCATAATGGAGGGTTGTCAGCCGACCAGGCGAAGAATGTTCAACTCATTTTCAGAAAAAGAAAGCAAAGCATCGTCTTCAACTTCACCTCTGCTGCTCTCTCGGAATGACTACACTTCAGACCCGCTCACCCCCTGCATAGATAGCCCTGGCCGGCTGTGCAGGCTGATTCTGGTGGCCCCCTGGAGACGTGCAGGACACAGACGAGGTCTTTGTTATTGGCTTCTCCAGGCCATTTCCTCCCTCTTCTCTCTAATCTCTCCTCACTGGGAGATATGTCTTCTTTCTGCCCAAGAAGTGGCTCCATGCCAGTGGGGTTGTTTGCTGCATGGAGAGCCGGCAAACCACTTTGGGAGGGAGACGATAGTAGTATATTTAGAATATGAGCATTTATCAGAGGCAGCAGACGGAGGCAGCAGAGTGGAGCTCCCAGAACTGAGGGCAGGGAGTGTTTCATTCAAGTGTAAAGTCTAGACTCAGCTGGCACCAGCTCGTGAAACCGGTGAAGAGAAGGAGGAAAACAAAGAAAGGCCACCTTTGTGCTAGGTCTGAGAGCTTACAGCATTCCCTGACCAGGAGTCTTCAGGGCCTCAAAGACTGCATTCCGTCTGGGATAGGAAGGAGAACCCTTTGCAGTTGCTTCCCCTAACATTTGTTACTTCCCCAAAGCCGAGTAATTTTAATAAAAAATTCTGAAGCTCAGAGTAAATGGAAATATAGTCATTCATTTATGTATGCATGGATTAATTCATTGAAGAAACATTTGTTACATGCCTCAGACATGCCAGGAGCCGTGGAATATTCCAGGACAGAGAAGAACCAGGAAGATATATATGTTGTAATTCTTAACTATTAGAACTGTCAAAAGTATTTTAGTTTTAATTTTTTACCACCATTCCCACAACCAATGCTTAAAGATACAAATATATTCAAGACCTGTTCTATTAACTATTTGAACTGGAGAAGTACATTTTTAATCGTAAATTTCCTCAGGGCATGAGTACCAAAGTCAACATATTAGTCGGGGGAAAAAGTAATATTAATTCCAAATCGCCTGTTTGAGCAGAGTACCGTGATGAAACCATCCCATTTGGAGAGGCCAATTTTAACGGTGGATGTCAGGTAGACTGTAGAAGGGCCCCAAGTCACCCAACAGGGGGCAGATAGGCGTACCCTTAACAATGAACCTTTGAGGAAATGCCTGTCTTCAGTTTTCGGTTTTGGGTTTTTTTTTTTTTGTTTTTTTTTTTGTTTTTTTTCTTGAGAGATTTTGAGAAGCCAGTCATCAGTGAATAAATCACATATTTCTTCATATTGCCTTTATATGAGAGTCCCAAAATGTGAACCATTGTACTATGATATACAGAAGATGTGGATCCCAGATCACCCGGTCAGAATTAATCACTCCTTCCCTTGGTGCCACCAGGGAGGCATAACGTCGCATTTAAATATACCAAGTTGTGTACTTAGCTCTTTCTTATGATGTATCGTAGATTCCTCAAAGGAACGTGCAGCTCAGTGCCTGACATACAATTGGTACTGAATACATCGAATGAAAGAATGAAGACTGCAGAAATACTTGCAGTTATAAAGAAGAAAAAAGAAAGATTACCAAATGTCCATTTTTATCCTATTATCTTCAGGGTAAAATAGGTATATTAGAAGACATTCAGTTGTTATGGATGGGAGTGTCTCGAATCTACATGCTCTCAGAGTCGTTTTTTTTATTTTGTTTTTTAAGTTATTTATTTAACAACTTTTGCTGAGCATTTACTCAGTTTCAGATTCTGTGATTCCCTGGAGGGCATAAAGATTAAGAGATGCTTCTACCCTACACACCTGCCCTCCTGCACTTCAAAGGGCTGGACCAGAACTATGTTCAGGGGAGCTGAGAGAGCACCATTGAAGGATAGAGCCAGGGTAACACCAGTGATGGCAGAGAAAGACTGGGTAAACTGAGGTTTGAAGGAAGTCTTAGAGTGGATCTGGCAGACCAGCAGTTCTCAGCAGGAGAGATATTGTCCCCTCCAGAACTTTGAAAATCTCAGGGGCCATTACTGATGGTCACTGATGGGAGGATGGCTCTAACATCTAGTGGATGGAGACCAGCGATGCTAGATGTCCTGCTGTGCATGGGTTAGTCCTGTATAACAGAATTGCCCTGCATCCAACATGACATTTGAATGTCCTGCCAGACATTCATGTAGATGAAAATCGGGTTATAATTATCTGAGCCTAAAACCTAAGTCTTGTCATGTATAAATGCAAAGTATGTTTTGCACGGTTTTAACAAAAACTGAATTTTCCAAGAATATGACTTCCTTGTGCGTCAAAAGAAGATTGTGCTCTTTGGAACTTTGCCCAGAGTTGTTTGCCATCCTGAAAAGTCACATCACTGACTGTCTCATTCCTCATGGTTGTGTCACCAATACAATACACCTGAATTGGGCTTCATTTGTATCTGTCAATCCCCAGTGATGCTAGACAAACATTTCATTACTTTGTTACGTCTTTGAGTATAATTGTACCCCACCATTAACATGCAGAAATACATGTTTTATTCCATGTTACTTGCCTTTTTTCACATTATTGTTAGAGTATTATATTGGATTTTTAAAATTATGAGCATAGATACATTTATCACAACATTTATAAAGGGCAGATTACTTTTTTCAATATATAAAAAGGGGGCACTGGGTCTCTAGGCCTGAGAACCAATGAGATGAACAAAGTAGGTAGAAAGAGCATTCCATGCAGTACTCTAAAACTTTAATGTGTACAAGAATCACCTGGTATCTTGTTAAAATGCGGATTCTGCATCAGTAGGTCTGGATGAAGCCCAAGAACCTGCATTTCTAACAAGCTCCCAGGTGATGCTGATGTTGTTGGTCCATGGACCACACTTTGAGTAGCAAAGTTATAGACAAAGGGATTTGTAGGTATCAAAGTATGGAGCCTTGGAAGAGCTCTTCTGGGGAAACAATCAGTAACTTGATATAATCAGAGCACAGAATTCAAAGTGTTATGTGGTGGGAGATGAGGTTAGAGAGGAAGGCAGAGTCAGAGCAGTCAAGACCTTATCCAGCCTGTTTATACTTCATTTTGTAGATAAAAGAGCACCTCCAAAGGATTTTAAGTAGAGGTGCATAGTATTAGATCTCTCTGCCACCATGAGGGATGGCTCTGCTGGATGCAGGGAGTCCAGTGAAGAGGCTTTTACAATTATGTTGCCTGAACATGGAAATAATGAGGACCTGAACTGAAGAAGCCACAGGAGAAGTGGAAGGAGGAAGACAGGCTTGCTTTTTGGAGTTAGGTCTACTGGGACTTAGTAACTGATTAAGTGTGGGTAGTGAAGGAGCAGGGGGATCAAGGAAGACTTGCAAGTTCCTGGCATGAGTGCTGTATGTATAATGATGCCCTTGACCAGCACAGGGAGCAAAGGAGGAGGTGCAAGTTTAGGGCCAAGGTTCAGGGAAATTGGCTTTCAGTTAAATGAAAGGAAGGTGCTTATCTTATCGATAAACAGAAAGACGTCCAGTTGGACTTTGATGTGAGGACTTTTTTTTTAAGAGTGTATTTTGTGGATAAAAGAGAACCCTTATATACTGTTGGTGGGAATGTAAATTTGTGCAGCCACTATGGAAAACAGTTTGGAGTTTCCTCAAAAAATTAAAAATAGAATTATCATATGATCCAGCATCCCACTTCGGGGTATATTCTCAAAGAAATTAAGATAAGGAGCTCAGAGAGAAGTCAGCACTGTCATGCTCCTTGCAGCATTATTCACAATAGTCAAGGCATGATACAAATTAAATGTCCATTGATGGACAACCAGATTGTAAAAAACGTGGTCTAAACAGACAATGGGGTATTTTTCAGCCTTAAAAAAGAAGCAATGCTTTCATTGTGACAACATGGATGAACCTGGAGGGCATTATGCTAAGCCAAGTAAGCCAGATACAGAAAACAAATAATACATGATACCATTTATATGAGGAATCTAAAATAGTCAAACTCATAAAACAGAGAGTAGAATGGTACTTGCCAGGGCTGAGGGGAGGCTGAAACAGAGAGCTGTTAGTTAAAGGGCATAAAGTTTTGGTTATGCAAGATGAATAAGTCCTAGAGATCTACTGTACAGCAAAGTGCTTATAGTTAATGATACCATATTGTACATTTAAAAATTTGTTAAGAGGGTAGCTATTAACTGTTCTTATCACAAAGAAAGATAATAATAAGAGGGCAGGGGGAAACTTTTGGAGATAATGGATATGTTTATGGCATAGATGGTTTCATGGGTATATACCTATCTCCAAAGTCATCATGTGGTATACATTAATTATGGACACCTCTTTGTGTGTCAGTCACACCACAATAAAGTGGTTTAGAAAACAGTGAATCATGTATCACCCTAATGGACATCGGTTGGACATGTACTCTCATTTGCCATATTCCAGTGGATTTCCGAGCGGGGTAGACAAGAAACATGGTCAATCTCTTTAAGCTCCATGGTTGTCCAAGCCAGGTGTTGGGATGAGAAGAAAGGGGGAGGGTTGAACATATTTATTTTATTATGGAAAGTGGCTTAAATATTATAATCTTCTGGGTGTCAGAGAGTAGTAGACACAGGTGGAATGAATTTCCTGCTCCCAGATTAATCTCTCTCCCTCCCCCTCCCTACCTTTCCCACCCTCTTCCTCCCTCCTTTCTCTCTCTCTCTCTCTCTCTCTCTCACACACACACACACACACACACACACACACACAGTTCATAGATACTGGCATGGCAGTGAGTTTCAGATGGTCCTGTGAGGTCATGGGCCTGGCATCCCCATTCTGGTATTTAATTGTGTCAAACTCCATAAACACCATGAGCAGCTAGTCTTCATTGAGTTCTGGGGGCTCGTCCTTGTGTATAATCTTCAATTTATCTCATTCTGTTTTCACAATAATCCTAAGAAGAAATTTTACAAATGAGGGAACTGAAGTGTATAGAGGTCTGGTAATTTGCCCAAGGTCACACAGAGAGAAGAAGTGAAAATCTAGCCTTGATTCCCCCATTTCTTTTCTCATTCATGCTACAGTTCATTTCCTTTAACCTCTCCCAGTACCCCTGAAGTAATAGCTGTCCCTCTAACACCCATGTTGCATCACACCTCTGCACATACTGAGTACTTCTGCTTGGAACCTTTCTTTCGGATCTTCAACTGTCAAAGCCTTACCTGGTATCCTGTCAAAATTCTACCCATCACAGACCATTGTATCTCTGAAGACTCTTCTGAGCCTCCTGACTGGGTGCCCTGTATACATTTCCCCTCTTGCATGTGTCATGCTGCACCTCGATTACGTGTTTATACGTCCCTCCCTCTCTGCAAGCTGTGGGTTCCTGAAGGACAGGACCATACCTTAGTGCTCTTCCCTCTGTGTGTGGTGTCCACTGCTGTCCAGTAAGGGCTTTTGAACTGAAGTGATGTGTCCCATTATTAGTGGGTTCTCAGTAAATTTAATGGGATGTTTATAGTGCCTGGGAAGTACAAACCAGTTCCTTAAGAAAGTAGACACGAGCAATGGGCAAAAAGGGGACTTGGAAAATTACAATCTCTTAACAGACTATTGATGTATAAAAGTTTTTATAAAAAGTGGGCTTCACAATGGACTTATTCCTCTCCTGTAATCTCTCACCATTAATATCAGCCTTAATTATTTAGGGGCACCTGGCTGGCTCAGTTGGAAGAGCGTGCAACTCTTGATCTGGGGGTCATGAGTTTGAGCCCCACGTTGAGTATAGAGATTACTATAAAAATAAATAAATAAACTTAAAAAATATTAGGCTCAATTTAAATTTAGTTTATTTGGAGCCAATATTTAATTTAAAATCTAATTGCTATTAGAGTTTTAAGAACTAATAGCATTTAGTAGCTACAAATGACACGTCATATAAAAGCATTTTTTAACATAATTAATTTTTAAATAAAACTGTAGTGGAAAAATTACTCTACCTACAAGTCTACACCTTGATCAAATGTTAGGTCTAATCCTTATCCTTGATTTTCTTTGTACTGCTCATATCCTCAGAATTTCTTCTTTTTCTTCCTATTATTTCTTCTGTGAGGTTTCTATGAAAGAAGGTGGACTTTCTTCAGGCCTACAGTGGAGTAGGGGAAATCATCACTGACTTCAGAAAAATAGGCAAAATACAGTTATTTTAGGGGCACCCGGGTGGCTCAGATGGTTAAGCGTCTGCCTTGGGCTCAGGTCATGATCCCAGGGTCCTGGGATCAAGCCCCAACGTCGGGCTCCCTGCTCAGCGGGGAGTCTGCTTCTCCCTCTCCCTCTGCCTGCCTCTCTGCCTACTTGTGCTCTCTCTCTCTCTCTCTCTCTCTCTGTCAAATAAAATAAATGAATAAATCATTAAAAATATATAGTTATTTTAATACACAGGAAGATATAAAAATATCTACAAATAAAGATATTTGGGTTTGAACATTAAATTCCATTTTTCTGGAGCATGTGTTTGTTATAAATTAACAAGTATTTAAAACATCTAGAATGCTATCTGTTCAGGCTTTTGTGATTAAGAAGAGGTTCTGGAGGGGATTATGCTAAGTGAAATAAGTCAATCAGAGAAAGACAATTGTCACATGGTTTCACTCATACGTGGAACAGAAGGAACAGCACAGAGGATCTTAGGGGCAGGGAGGGAAAACTGAATGGGAAGAAATCAGAGAGGGAGACAAACCATGAGAGACTCTGGACTCTGGGAACTGAACTGAGGGTTGCTGGAGGGGAGGTTTGTGGGGGGATGGAGTAACAGGGTGATGGGCATTAAGGAGGGCACGTGATGTGATGAGCACTGGGTGTTATATGCAACTGATGAATCATTGAACATTACATCAAAAAACTAATGATGTTTTATATGTTGGCTAATTGAATTTTAAAAAAATTAAAAATTAAAAAAAAAAGAAGAGGTTCTGGAATGGGACACACACACACACACACACACACACACACACACACACACACTTACATCTCCCTGAAACTGCTGCATTAGAATCTTCAGAGAACATTCAGGTAACCTCAACTAATGTAAGTTAATTGTATTGTAAGACCATGTTTTTCAAACTGAGGTAGCCATACCTCAGAGGATGACATGAGTTATTGGCTGGGAGTTATAGAAAGGGACTGAAAAAATAAGAAGTGGAATATCTCCCTAACTGTTAATTTAAATCAATGAGTTAAACATTATTTTGATATAGAAACTAGTACAGATCTCTTAAGGAGGAGAATGCAAATTTCTCATGAAATTTTAAAGATAAAAATACCATGGGACGGCAAAGAAATATTGAACTAGTGATAAACTGCTTGGCCTGGGTTCCAGACTGCTAGTAGTACACATTCATTTCTTTTCTGTTTATTTGGTTAAATGGGAAAGTCAGAGAAGTATTGTATAGGATTTACATAGAAATAAGGACAATAGTAAGAGCAGCACAAGGGTTATCATTAGAGACTGGAATGTTGTTCAGAGAACAGAGTTCGCTAAAAGCATCCCAGACAGCTCTGGCAAATGCATTCTCTTGACATCACCTCAGCAGTTGAATGCTTCCACTTTTGCTCTTATGTTCACTCTGGCAAAGGGTCAATATGTCTGCTTCGGCAGTCCCTACTCCCACCAGCCAACCATGCTCCTTGTTCCTTGCCATATCTTTTGGTTTCTACTTCCTTCTGGCTTTTGCCTACTACTAATTTGAGTATATCCAATGGTCTTTCATAGCCTATACAGCTTACTTTCTGTGTATCTCTTGCCTCTGCTCCATCTTCCAAATGCCCAAACCAGTTTGTGTATTAAATATGAAACTCTCCAAAGAGGGAAGATAATCCCTTCAATTAATCACCATGGTCTCTATTTTGACACAGATTTTGTGACAACCTGCCTCCTAGAACACCAGCCAACCTCCATGTTGTTTTCCCTAGAGTTCAGTTCCTACTGCTGGTGAGGTTGGCTGTTGTTGTGTCGGTGGAGTGACGCAGTGTAAGGATTAAAATTATGTCAGCTTAAGGATTCACTGTGGCTGGGTTTTCTTTGCGGGACTGTGGAAGTATGTCATGGGCATTCTGACTCTTGCCTTTTCCAAAACAGTCTCTCTAAAAGATGTCAGAAACAGATTCCTTTGGAAAGATGAACAACTGATATAACCAGATAAGAGTCTGAAGGCTTTTCATGGCAACCAAAATTCTCAGTAAACTTATTTTTTTTAAAGATTTTATTCATTTATTAGAGAGAGAGACATAGTGAGAGAGGGAACACAAGCAGGGGGAATGGGAGAGGGAGAAGCAGGCTTCCCGCTGAGCAGGGAGCCCAATGCTGGGCTCAATCCCAGGACCCTGGGATCATGACGTGAGCCAAAGGCAGACATCCAACGACTGAGCCACCCAGGAGCCCCTCGGTAAACTTATACAGAAATTTAAAGAATGGAATCTTTGAAGGGACCACCTATGTAATGCAAGTATCCTTTCTTATTTACTTTCCTTTAACTTAAATTTCTTTTTTTCTTTTTGTATTTCAATTACAGAGGGTTGAGTTAAACATACTCCTTACCTCCTAGGCCACCACCACTGGTCCATGCTAGACCTCCCTTGATTGATTTATTAATTGGAATCCTCCGTTTTAACCTCCTGCTGGAATTCATCTCTAAAGGGGACAGCCCACACCATATTTAGAGATTTAGAGTCCCCTGATTCTTAGATTAATTTTTTCTTGCATTAAACTAAAAAGAACTTTCCTATAACTTTACCCCAGTGTTCTCAAGTCTGTTTTGGGGAACCACACAGAATAATCAGTTCCTTCCTTAACAACTCAATAGCTTTCCAGTCTCATAAATTCAGCTCTCGTGACATGTGATTGTTCATTTTACTATGTGAAACATATTCTGTTCCTTAATTCTTCATAGGATGTGGGTCGAAGACACTTTTCTACCTAGTCACCTTCTCTTGGACACACTGTAGTTTGACAATGTCTTTTTAAAAATTCAAATATTTTAAGATAGATGTGCTTTGCCAATGCAAAATATGATGAGTGCAACCTTGCCTCTCTGTTCCTTAATTTCAGTTTCTATTAATGCAACCTAAAATTTGTATAAATTTTTTTAAAATAATATCACATTTTTGACTCTCATTGAACTTTAAATCTTTTTCAAGTGAACTGCTGTCAGTCCAGAGCTTTCCTACCTTGTATTTAAGTAGTTGATTCTTTGAACTTAGATGCAGAACTTAACATTTAACCCTATTAAGTTGTATATTGTTAATTTCATTCCATCCCTCTCCTTTGTCAAGGTCTTTTTCAAGTTTGATTCTTTAATACAGTTTATCAGCTTTTCCTCCAACTATCTGTCATCTACAAATTTGATAGGCAAAATTTATATTGCAGTTCACATAATTCACTGATTAATATGTTTAAGCTTTCAGAACAGAGGGTAGAGAACTTTAGTGTGGTTCTCAAACTTGAGTGTACAAAAGAATTATCTGGGACATTTGTTAAAAATGCAGATTTCCATGTCTCATTTCCAGAAATTTTGATTGAGTAAGTGTGCGATGGGACTCCAGGAATGTGCATTTCTAACAAGCACCCCATGTGATCCTGATATATGTTGGTCCCAGGTCAACTTTAGAAGCATTTTTAGAAATGTCCTTTGAGTCTAAGTTGACAGTAATCTGTTCGTTGATTCTAATAGGGTGGTTGTCTAGCACAGTGCTGGATGCACAATTGATACTGAATGAATGAGTGAAGGGGTGAAGGAATGATGGATAGGAAGGAAAGCTCAGCTCACAACCCAGCTTATATCTCTCCATTTTAATCACACAGCCAATCTGATGGGCTTTTTCAAATACTTTGTTGTAATTATATCTTTTGATGTTCTCCACTGGGAAAGGTGTATTATGCATGACCTATTCTTCATGAACATATGTTGTCTCCTAGTGATCATTGCTTTCCTTTCTGAGTGCTCACAGATTATGGGTTCCTCTCTGGAATTTCATTGAGAATTAAAGAGCGTTTTATATTAAAACCCAGAGATCTCCCTCTACTAACTCCTGCTTGACTTATAAGAAATTAAGGCATAGTTTTAGTGTCTGACTTATTTGCTCCCCTTCAGGCCATGTAGATTGTCTTTTCTGTTTTAACGGATTTGCAAATAAATAAGCACCCAAGCAATAGACATTTCAACAAGGAGAGATTTCTTCCTTTCCCCTGAATTTATATTTTTGAAAACTTTCAAAATCCACAGAAAGACTCGAAGGATAATAGTGTTCTTTACCTAGATCAACAATTGTTAGCATTCTGCCATATTGGTTTTTTTGTAACAAGCTATAGCTAGATAGATTTTTTTTTTCCCCCTGAACCAGTTGGTCACCATGTTTCTTCATTCTCTTAGCCTAAAACAATTCCTACCCTGTTTCTGCCTTTTAGGGTGGGCATCTGAATTCTCTGACTATATTTATTGTTTTTGTGTGTTTGTTTACTATTTTGAGTTCTGGCTTCTGAATCACATAAAGTTTTACATATTCAAAAAATGAAATAAAGAGGATTGGAAAAGCAAACTTTAAAATTTTTTCCTAAAGGGAGGTTAGAGTGCATCACAGTGTTCACCACAAGTGTTAAGGAATCCGATCCTGAGTAAAAGTGAAAGAAACAGAAGGCTGGGCGGAAGCATTCTAGGTGGCTATAAAAATCTAAGGAAGGTTCAGCAAGGCTGGGTGGATTTCTGCAGATAAGATCAGCTATCAGATAAGTCCCCAACCTCTGAGGAAGGGACACAGTATCCCTGGAGACATAAACACAGTGCTGGATTTCAGATCCCAGTACCTGGGTCTGTGGGAGGAGACCTGAGAGGAGAGTCACAGTTGCCACACCACTATCATGACCCCTTCTCTGAGGGGTCATCATCTGATTGACTGTAGGGTATCAAGGCCAAGCGTCCTTCCTCCCCAGCCCAGGGCAGATCTGGGGCCGTCCCCACTGAGGCTCTGTCAAGACTTTGTCAGAGCTCATCCTCTTCTTCTGCTCAGTGCTGCTTCCTTCCTTCTGCTATACTTGGTGCTGATTTTAGGAGTGCTCCCTAGTAAACCACCTGTGTGCCTATCTCCCAGCACTGCTCCAAGGTCTTATTATCCATAAACATATGTAATCCTCACAATGCTATGATGTGGGTGCTATTGGCATCCCCATTTTATATGTGAGGAAACTGAGGCACAGCGAGTAGCTATGTGACTGGCCAACAGTACTCACAGTGGCAAGGCTTGACACAGGCCTGTGACATCCCTGCCACCCTCTGATTAGCCCCCACAGGTCTCCTCTGTGACACAGAGATTGCTGTTAGCATGCTCAGTATTGTAGTTCTATTACGTTTTCAAGATATTTTCCTAAGCAAAGATACAGAAGAACTTCCTGTAGATTTAGCATGCGAGAGGATTTGTCCTGATTGTGTTGAGAAAGGCAGGTAAAAAAGGCAGTTCCAACCTGATTCTTTGTTCTTCCACAGAGCTTTAGCCCTAACCAGGGAGTTCGCTTCACCCTGTAAGCTGATTCCCCAGAGCTCACTTTTCCGCTGGTGACACGATACACCTGCCACTCCCACTCTTGCAAAGGGAAAGAATATATACAGCACAGAAAACGAAATGAGAGATAAATGGGCTTCTCTTCCCTAAGACAAGAGGTAGTTCGAATCATGGAACACTACATCGAAAACTAATGATGTGATGTATGGTGATTAAAATAACATAATAAAAAAATTATTAAAAAAAAAAGAGGTAGTTCGTGTTTCCTGACCTATTTGAGTACACATTCAGAGCTCGTATAATGTCGCCTAACCAGCCTATTTAGCATTTATGCAATCTGCTTTGCTTTCAACAAGCTCTTTAAGATGTGACTTATTTAAAAAGCTTAAAATCTGCAAGGTCAAAATAGCCAGTTCTGTAGGGAGACTGAAGGAATTATCAAGACCACTGTTGCAAGTTACAGTTGGGAAATCTTTCTACTTCAATGGTTCTTTTAGGCCTAGTGGTAGAATGACCAACTGTCCCCGCTTTCCCTGTGGCTGAGAGGGTTCCCAGGATGTGACCCTTTCATTGCTGAAACCAGGAGAGTCCTGTGCAAGCTGAGTGAGGTGGGCAGCTCGCAGTGCACCCTTTGTGATCTAGCACCACTGGGTTACAGGAAATGTCTGCCCCTCTATTGCAGATGCTTTTTATTATCTAAAAATACTTATATTTTATTATTAAATTAGAAAATTTAGAAATTTTGGAAGAAAATAAAGGAGAAGTGAGAGACACATGTGAGCTTATATTGCACAGATCACTGTTTCAACCTTTTGACATCTTTCATGAGTTTTTCTTGATTTTTGCATGTGTGTACACATATATTTTACAAATCTAAAACTGTGCCATATAAACAATTCTGTATCCTGATTTTCATTTAGTGTGAGCATTCTCTCATATCAATAAATACTTTTTGAAAACAACCATTGCTAATGGTTGCCTAATTTCTATTGAGGATGCACTATAGTTTATTTAACCATTCTCTTATTGTTCAGCATTTAGGCTAATGTTTGCTGTTAAGATAATGTTGTGAATGTCTTTAGGTTTCCAATTATTTCTTTTGGAAAAGTTTCCAGGACCTTATTGGGTGAAAAGTTATGGGCTTTGTTAGAGCTACTAAATTCTATCTCCAAAATGCTTCTGGAAAATGTTGTATGTCAGCATTGTTCATGCTGGTTCCACTGAACTGTCAGCACTAAGTACTTTTTTAAATCTTCATCATTGTTATAGGTTTTAAAAAAAGTTACCCTAAATAATCTGTATTTCTTTGTTTACTGATGAAGTTCAAACCTCTTTTATGCCTTTCTCTTTTGAATTATCCTATAAATTGTTTGTTCATATATTTCCCCAGATTTTATATCGTTTCAATGTCTTGCTTCTCAATTTACACAAATTCTTTTTTTTTTTTAAGATTTTTATTTATTTGACAGAGAGAAAGATAGCCAGAGAGGGAACACAAGCAGGGGGAGTGGGCAGAGGGAGAAGCAGGCTTCCCGCGGAGCAGGGAACCCGATGAGGACCCTGGGGTCATGCCCTGAGCCGAAGGCAGACGCTTAACGACTGAGCCACCCAGGTGCCCCCATTTACACAAATTCTTTACAGACTAACTAGAATGACTCTTTTTAATGTCATGCTTGTTTCAAATACTTCTCCTGTTTATTGTTGGATAGATGTTTTTCAAATAGTGACCCTTAAAAGTTTTGGATGTTTCTGATCTTTAAGCACCATATTAAACTGTACACACGCATGCGCATACATACACGCGCGCACAACCCTGTGGGGAAGCCTATGCTTTCCTTTAAAAGTCTCTTTTCTTTTCACTCTTAGCTCATCAGACTTAACATTATTTTGTAACATTTGAAAAGAATATGTGTTACATGTATGTAATTTTGATGAAAAATGGTAAAAAAAAAAAAATCCTATGAATCCACCACCCAACCTAAGAACTAAAACATACCAACTACTTTGTGTTCCTCCCTGTAATGGCTAATTTTATGTCAACTTGATTGGTAGTACTATGGGGTGCCCCAGATTAAACATTATTCCTGAGTGGGTCTGTGAAGGTGTTTCTGGATGAGATTAGCATTTGAATTGGTGAACTCAGTAAGGTAGATTGCCCTCCTCAATGTGGGTGGGCATCATCCACTCTGTTGAGGGCCCGAATAGAACAAAAAGGAGGAGAAAGGAAAAATTAGCCCATTTGGCTTCCCGCCTGCCTCCTGAGCTGGCCCATTGGTCTCCTGCCCTTGGCTGGGATTTGCACCATCGGGTCCTCTGGTTCCCAGACCTTTGGAATGGAATTACATTGCTGGCTTTCCTGGGTCCCCAGCCTGCAGATGGCAGATCATGGGACTTCCCAGCCTCCCTGATCACATGAGCTAATTCCTTATAATCAATTTCTCCCCATACATATCTTACTGGTTCTGTTTCTCTGCAGAATCCTGACTAATACACTCCACAGTCTCAGATCTCTGCCTTTCCCAAGATGTAGTTACCCTCCTGCTTTTGCCTTTATCATTCCCTTGTTTCTTAAAAACCATTTTTATCCTGTATATGTTTGTACCTCTGAGCATATATTTGGTTTTCATATTTTTGAGCTTTATAAAAATAGATTAATCTTTTATCTCATCTTCTCAATCTTACTTTTTTAAATTAAGTACTATATATAAGATTTATCCATATTTTATGTGAAGATATAATTCATTCATTGCCACCCCGGATAATAATTCCTTTCATGAATATATATGCATATACATGTATATATTTTATGTATACATATGTGCATATATACACATATATACATGGGAATGAAATTTGCTAGGTTGAAGTGTATGTGCCCATTCAAATGTATAAGCTATTGCTAAATTGTTTTCCTGAGTGGTTGTACTAATTACATTCCCAGTTGCAGAGCATACGATTGCTGTTGCTTGACTTCCTTGCCAGTACTTTGATATTTTCAGGTTTTGAAATCTGGTAGCCATTTTTCACTTGGGAGATTTGCACTAACTCTTTAGGTTTATTTGGCCAAGATCTTAAAGACTGAAAAGTAGTGCTCAAAAACAAGTCAAATCTTTTTATTTGGGCTTCTGGTTTCTCCTTGAGGTCCATCACCTTGGCATGGTAGCTTTCCAGTAAAACACTTAACAAGTTGTTCATAATGTGTCATGCTGGGCCGAATGTTCAGCCCTTCGAAGAAGAGGCCACATCAGCTAGGACAGGTGAATAGTAGACTGAGTTAGGAATTAGGAAGCTTGGGCTCTAACCTGGTTCTGCCCCTGCAGCTTTGCAGGGCGCTCGAATAAGTCACGTCACCTCTTGGCATCCCATCTGCTCACGAGGCATGATAGCGCTGACCTTCCTCCCTGGCCTGCAGTGAGGATGAAATCCTGTTGTGGAGCACTTTGAAATCTTTGGATGAAAAGCATGACAGAAGTGCCAAGTGTGATTGTTACCCGTGCCAGCAACACTATAAGACAGCATAAAAATAGGAAGCAAAGAAAATTTCATTTTACAAAAGCTTCAATGAGAAAATTGGCTGGTCAGAGTGTCATTCCCTGTTTTTGGTTCACATAGATGTTGGCTTTTATAAAATTAAAAATATATATATATACATTTTTGTCTTTGCCAGGCAGAAAGCCTTTGATCATCACTATCCTTGTGACATTAGGTGAGTCACTGATGCAGAAGGAAGATTAATACCTTAGGAGACCCTGTGAAATCAGGTCTTTGTAGTTACCCCCCAAATCTTACCTCTCAATACAAGGCACCAAAGCCATGAAGTCTGAGGGGATGTTACAGATTGAGGCTTGGGGAGAGTCTAAGCCTCAATATTGTTACAACATAGGATCTAAGACATTTTCAGCTGCAGTGGAGACCGGGTCTCCAGTCAGATGCTGTCAGGTCCTCCATCCTGCTCTTAATATGAAAACATGAGAGATGCAGCTTTAAAATCTGAGAGGGGACCTTTGCGACAACCTTTGATATATTGGGAACCTCACAATAAGGTGAGTCATGCCGCTTTAATGTGAACGTTCATTCTAAAAATGACTTAGCCATCCTTTTGGTAGCTCATACCCATCTAGGTATGAAGCTGTAAATGAGTTGTGATGAGCTGTAATCAGCTTTTCTTATGAATTAAATGGGTTATGGAGACAGTTCCAAGCCACAGAAAAGGCATTTCAAACCCCAATCTTGCCACCTGATATGACACTCAAAGAATTTAGAACAGGAACTTTTGATTCTTTTGCCACGCCTTTACCACCCAAGTGTTTTATTTGGGGGTTTACAAAGTCAGTCCCCCACAGGCTGGTTTGTTTGCTGCATCCCACTGAGAAGCCGAGAAAGTGAAAGGTAAGGAGGTGCAGCCTGGGTGTAAAGGGGGACGTGGGTGATACAAGTCCACCCACAGCAGCTGTTCCCTGAAGTTATGAATCATATTGTACTTGACTCCTGATTTCCACCCAGGCGTGCAAAACTACTAAGCACTATTGAAATGTTTTGTTCAGAAGTTTTTCAGAGCGAGGGTCCTCATAGTGTTTTGTGGAACAATTAGCATTCTAATTGGCATAATTAAATTATTGCCATAGAATTGGCATGGTGTGACTCTAATAAGAATACTTTCCTTTAGGAAATACTCCTTAGGAAAAAAAATGTGCACTGTAGTACCCAGTCACACAGCAATCTCTATTCTATTCAGTAACTCCATGAGAAGGGTCATTCGCACTGGATTTTCAATTGCTTAACTGAAGAAATTAGTTGAAAAGTGGAAATCCAACCTGCTGATAGTTTCTTTATCTGCCCACACCTAATAATTGGTTTGACTGATTTTTTTTCTTTACATCGACACATTATTCACGCTTCTGTGAATTGCAATGCGGCTAGGGTCCCTGTTTCTTTCTTTAAATTTTTTTTTTTTTAGTTGGTGGTAAGAATTGTCCATAGTCAAGCTAAAATTCTGTTCCTATCTTCATAATTGTGATTTACATAATACAAATGTCTAACAACGGCAGGATAGTGGATTATTATGCAGCCTTGAAATATCACGTTGATTAAGACAATGGAGCATCACAGAGAAATGGTGAAAAAGAATGTGAAGTTGTATCTGTACCATGATATCAAGTACATAAATTATGTGTAGATGAGCACAGGCTGAAAAAGAAATACGGAAAAAGGAAACAGATGGTTAGGTAAGGTGGTGGGATTATGGGAGCTGTCCCGTTTTTTTAGTTTTCCATTAACAACTATGACGGTACTACTTGTGTAAGAAGCATAGTTGTAAACGCATTTAGTTAGGTACAGGGGAAGATATACCACAAAACCAATAAATTGTAAGCTGCAAGTCCCCTCACTTGTGGGGGCCCTGTGAATGCCTGAATTGCCAAGTTTATGGAGGGTTCCAGGTCGGGAGAGAGGATTGTGTTACAATCAGAAACATTTCTATGTCAGCATTTCTGGTAAATTGCTTGAAGAGATCTCAGAAGAAAGGGACCTAATCCTCCGGCACTCCTGTAATCTGTCATGATCTATTTTCTCGTTCTAAGTAAATATTCACTTTCATGCCTAATTTTGTATTTGTATACCTGCATTCTTTTTTAAAAAGAGGGCTCCCATAATTGTCTAAGCGTCATGCCTCACAAAACTCGAAGGTGCCTTTGATTAGGGAAGTCATCAGAACCCCAAATGAATACTGGGAAGTATGAAATCTATCCCAGGGCCCACCCCCGACTTTTCCTAAGAACCACTGTGCATGTGTTAGACAAACTGCTGCTGTGCTCAGGGCTTCGTACATCAGCACACTCCTGCTTTCACTTCTGGCTCCTTCTAAGCTCGTCTCCATTCTTAATCATGAGAAAGCAGCTTGAAATACCAGTTCAGAATTGCAGGGTAGGAAGGGACTTCCCTGATGGTCATGTCCAGCCATTCCTCGGACACTTGGTTCTCCTCTTCAAGGCATCTGGGCCAAAATGTGAAATTAATTTGTGTTTGGAGAAGAGCTACCCAAGTGTCACGCATCTTACATGACAACCCCGTTATTAGGCCCATTTTGGAGCTAAGGAAACCAAAGTTCAGAGCCTGGCAAGGAGCAGCACCGGCATCCAAGCCCCAGTGTTTGACTTCAAAGCTCAGTTTCTCCCTTCACTGTATGATACAATTATATAACATCTCCCTCTGACCCAAGCAAAATGTGGAATTAATTCATCCCTAGAGAACAATTCCCAAGGCTTCTCTAACAAAGAATGAAAACAAACAAAAAACCAAATGTACTCCTGGCTAAGAGAGGGAATCCTCAGGAACTACTACTACTTGTCCATTTATTTGACATTGTAAGCAGAATCCCTGGTGAGAAACTAGCAAGAACGTTAGCCGAGAGTGAACACAGAAGTGTGAGGTGACCCTGAGAAAGAGACGAGAACAGTGGGCTGCAGGCCCCTTCCGTGAAAGCAGCTGTTTCCCAAGGCCTCTGAAGAACATCCTCCTTTGTCAGAGCAGAAGTGGGGAAGGGGAGGCTGGGACCCTGCTGCACACCTTTCCACCTGGGCGTCGCGGAAACCTGAGGTCCTAATTCTATTTCCCTGTCACCTCTCAGCGCTGATTTACTTTCTCCTCCCATTCTACATGCTGCAGAACTAATTGCCTGCCTAATTGCCAAAACTAATTGCTGTGACATTCATTGTTCATCTGCTCTCTTCTCTGGCTTGGGCTCAGGCAGGTGGCTTGTACAAAGGTGAGGATGGAAGTATTCCTGGGTTGCTCCGGGGACAGTGCTGTCCTCGGCAGCTGCTTTTCCCATGAAGGTGGACCAAGGAACTAGTTTTCTCGGCACAGGTTTACCTTCTTCTGGCTTGAGATGGGATTGCTTTGACTGGTTTGGAGTCTGTGAAGTGGGACTTCCCAGGAAGCCTCTCTCTCCCATTTAGAGGTTAGAATTAGATTTGCTGGTTAAAAAAATTGAGACCCAAAGAGATGAGCCTGCTTCTTGTTGGCCACAGAGCTCATTAGTGGCAAAGCTGGGTCTGGGGCTCTGATTTCCCAGTTCCTTGACCAGGATGAGTTCTTCTGCATCACACTGCAACTGTTGCAGTTGCACTCATTCCTCTTTTTACATTTTCTGGTAAATTTTTATTAAAACGCTATCAAGTAGTGTTTCCTTACTGGCAACTAGGAGAGTAATCATCAGTATTTATTGAGTTGTTAGAACTATCCAGCGCTATCCATGCGTTCTCTCCTTTAAGCCTCAATAACAACAGCATGAGCGGGTGTTATCAGTATCCTTGTTTGCCATATGAGGAAACTGAGGCAGGGGGAGGTGACGAACTTGCCCAGGTTTGATGCCAGAGCCCATCCTCTGGCAACCAAGAGGTCACATGCATGATCCTGCTGACAGCTTCTGGATTCTGATACATGAAAGAACTTCTGAAGACGGATTGAAGGTTGGAGTTGGAGCAACTTGAAACTGGTCAAGCAGACTATGCAAATTCTCATGTAAATTCATGTTGCTGAGCCAGGAGTCGTGACATTCTCTTTTCTCCATACTGCTGAGATGAACACAGATGGATTGCAATACTACTTTAGGATGAACCTGGGGAGCTCAGCAGGAGTTACTGGGACTTCACTGGGCAGTGGCAAAGGCAGCAAGTTGGGAGGGAGGCCTGAGGTTTAGTTCTGGATCTGCTGCTAGGCCACTAGCTAGCTGTATGGTCCTGGAATGACCTGCGTGCGTATGATTTCTTCTTCCGTGAAGCGAAGGGGTTAGGCTCCATGATCCCGAGGATCACTGCCATTCTGTGCCTCTCAGATGGCTTGCCCAAGGTGAAGCACACAATGGCAGAGGCTCGCCGTAACCTTCAAGACAGCCCTGCAGAGGCTGTAAATAAAAGTCTTATTGTTTGGTTCTTGATCTTTTCCCCCTCAGTGATAGGAATAAAAGCAATAGCACTATTATGTGAAATAAGAGTTTTCTCATTCAGAAGAAAACTGACACATACAATAGCAAACCATTTGGAAGCTGAAAAAATAATTGTATAATTCACTGAATAGGATGGGAAAAGTGATTTAAGAGATGGGGGAAGGACTAAGGATTAAAAAATGATGATTAAAAAAAAGGTTTGGAACTTTATTGCTAAAAACGGGAACATTGTAAAGTGATTTAATACACAGGAAGAAATAATTATTTCAAACTCTTTTAAGGAGGAAGGCCTAGGCACAATTAGAAGAAAACCAGGAACAAAAAAAATTATAATTTCATATGAGGGGAAAAAAGTCGTCTTCATGAAAAACAGAGGTTTTGAAATAAGGACGTTGTCATCAATTGCCTTTTCAGTTCTTCTGGGTAATTTTACCAGAATTAATTAAGGTAATCTTCTGAGGCTCTTGTGACCTTTCAACTTCTAAAAGCAGGGTTGAGGGAAAGGTGGTAAGGCATGAATTTTAAAAATTAATTTCTTTCTTTTAATTTAATTTAATTTAATTTTAATTCCAGGATAGTTAACCTCCAGTGTTATATTAATTTCAGGTTTAAAAAAATTAATTTCTGTGGTATGGCTTTTATAGTAGAAGCCCCCTTACAGGTAGTAAGGGAGAGAAACCTCTGGAGAAGAAGGCAGGACTGGAGGGCCCAGTCCCCTCCTTCCTGCTGTGTGACCGTGGGCAAGTCCCATCCCTCTCTGGGTCTCACTCTCCTCCTATCTGCATGAAGACATAGGCTTGAATGCCTCTGAGGCCCTATTCTCTATGTTTGCATTTCTAACTGTAAAGCATGGTCAAAACAAAACAAAGCACACAAAAATCAAACAACCCAACATTTTATAGTCACTGGTCTGTGGGCTACTAGACATTAGGATAAAACCCAGAGAATCTATTTTTAAAATTATGAGTATTGGGTATAGTGAAATGTTCATATTCCAGGAAGTTCTATTGATTGAATGATTCTAGAGTTGTTCTCATGCCAAAAAAGGAGGTGGATGCAGACTCTTCTTCCTCCTCTGCTTCCTTCTTTCTTCACGGGAGTGTACAAATGTTTGTGGGAAACCATAGTAGTAAACCGTTTGAGAAAGCACTGGCATCATGCATTATGACAGTAGCTCTGTTTCCTCCCAGTGCCCCGTCACTTGAGCTGCTCTGGGTTGGGGTATAGTGTGTTCGGCAGGCCACCGTGAGCTGCAGCTGCAGGCCAGGAGTGACACCCAGACTTGCTGCCTTGTGGTGGGAGGCAGAGCCGCCTCTCAAAGGGAAACACCTGCCACAAAAGGTCCGTTGAAGCTGGAGAAAATAAAGGTGAAGTGCTCTGGGCTGTCCCACCACCAGTCTCCACCACTGTGCTAGGGCAGAATACACCTGTGGGATCACAATGCCGTGAAGGAAACCACGAAAGCCACAGTTGTGAACACTGGCCCCCAGAGATAAGGAACCATTGAAATAGTTCTGAGATGGGAGCCAGAGGGGCAGGGACAGAGGGGGCAGTCAGAGAGTGGGATTGGTGTGATGGAAGGGGCTAGACACAGTGGTCTAGTGCCTTGTCTCATTCCAGATATGGGACCTGAAGATCTGCATGTGTGTAGAGTAGGGGTCGGGGGTGTGATTGGAAGGGGAAGCATTGGGAAATGGAGGGAAAAGAGAATGTTGGAGTTGTGACAGGATAATAAACATCTGAAATATTTAATTGCCATAAAGTGTTCTGAGCCTTTGTCTACAGCTACATTTTCCAAACTGTAGATGGTGGCTTAGCAGTTGGTTGTGAAATCAGTTTAGTCATGTAGGGTTTCTTAACCTCGGGTCCATGGACATGGCTCGCCCCCTCTCCCGAAGGCTTAAGGATGGGACTATATTTCAAAATAATTGATTTCCTTTCTAATCCTATGAGTTTTGTTTTATGCATTTAAAAACGTTAGTCTACGAAGGTATCCTGTACCACACTAAGTAAAAGTGGTACCAAAAATAAAAATCCCAGGGTTAAGACCAACATTTTTAAAAAGCTATTGTGATAGACTAAAGAGAAACAGAACTCTCTGAGCTCCACATGTAATAAGAATAAATATTGTTTTGTGAAAATTTTGTTGCAGATATTTAAATACGTGCGTGTACAAATATAGGGGTGTGTGTGTGTTTATACATATCTATGTTTATTTCCAACAGTACAGCATGGTCAAAAAATTTGACAGCCACTGATCTGTAAGCTTCTAGGCACTAAGGTAAAAACTAAAAAATCCATTTTAAAAATTATGGGTGTAGAATGTGGTGACATATCGGTATTTTGGACCAGAGGGTTCTGCGTTTATGCAGACACTTGATGTACACTTGTACACTCAGCTCAGCTACATTCCAGCCCGCCACTCCATGGATGGTGACCAGCTGGCTCTGACCATAGCCTGTACTGGATGGCCACATCCCTCTCTGCCTCGTTGAGCCCTGAGTTAATTTGAAGTGAACAGACCTCTCAGAGACACATGTTGATTCCTGTGGCTACAAGGCTCCAGGAAATGTTAGAAGCAGAGGTCTTATTTCCGGAGAGGTGTATCTTCCTGTTTTTCTGCCAGGAGGTTTGCTCTCTAAGCAAAGGACAAGGCCATTGGAAGAGACAGAGAGAGCCTCTCCCACTGAGGGTGACAGCAAAGGGGAAATGCGCAAGTGAAGGAAAGAGAAATAGAAGCAGAGAGGTGAGATGTAGCAAATAGTCAGGCAAAGGGGGTGAGGGCCATAAAAAAGAGAAAGGCAAAGAGAAAAATAGCAAGTGTGTAAGGCAAGTAGCTGGGCCAGCTGAGCCGTGGGTGTGGTAAGAAACTATTGCTGGCCCGTTAGCTTCCTGCAGGATTTACGGCATCGAGGATGGTGAAACTAAAAGAAAGAAAGGCAGTTCAGCAGGAAACATCAACAGAGACAAATCCCGGGACAAGACCAAACTGCAGTTAGTCTTGAGCAGACACAGAGATAGGGCCTCCCCCGTTAGTGAACTGTTGCTCACTTATTAATGCTTGTAAAATGAAACTTGTATGTACTTGGTTCAAAATGTAAGCTTCGCTAGAGCAGGGACTTTGCCCAGCTTGTTTCCTAGGTGAGCACCAGTGTCATGGTAAGGGCACAATACAGATTTGTGAAAAATGGTAAGTGATCGGCTGGTATCTGATATTTAAGATTACTTGGAATAATAATAATAGTGATAACTTAAATGTATGCACTGCTTAATGGTTTAGAAACCAATTTCATGGCCATCATCTCACTTAGTCCTCACCCAGTCCCATCAAGTATCACCATTAGCATCCTTGTTTTAAAGATGAGGATACTAATTAATTAATTAATAAAGATTTTGTTTGTTTATTTTAGAAAGAGAGAGAGAGCACATGCCAGCAGGGGGAGGGACAGAGAGAGAGGAAGAGAGAGAATCTCAAGCAGACTGTGTGCTGAGCGTGGATCCCAACGCAGGGCTCTATCTCACACCCTGAGATCATGACCTGAGCCAAAACCAAGAGTTCAGTGCTCAACCAACTGAGCCACCCAGGCGCCCTGATGAGGACACTAACTTAATGCCACTCAGTGATAAGTATCTGGGATTTTAATCCACACGCTGTAATGTCAAAGCCAATAGAGCACATTGCCTCTTCTGGAATGTTGTATATTTAATGTGGATGCCTTGTAAATCTAAGTAGCCGTATCTGTAGTAGGTATGTGTATTAAGTTGGGTCCTTCAGGAAACAGACACTCTGATGGAATTGGGAGTGTGTGAGGAGGAGGAGGGGAGGGAGCAGAGAAGGGCGGGGATGCTGGAATGGCACTTGTGAAAGGAGAGGCAGAAGGAAGCAGAATCCAGGTGGGAGTGCCTCAGACTATGGTGCAAATCTTACAAAGACTTAGCCAGCACAACAAGAGTTCCAGGGCAAAGATTGCCTGTATTGGGTACAAATGGCCAGGCTGTGACCTCCCTATCTCCACCATGCTCCATGTCTGGGTCTGCCTAGGAAGCACGTGGCCTTAGCTTGAAAGTTGAGGTGAGTTTTGCAGGAATTGTAGCTGGATATTGTCAGCTAACTGCACTTCTTGGAGCTGAATGACAGGCTTTTTTTGGAAGAGAGAAGCAAATGGTACACCCCCATGGCCAGCACAGGATATATTAAAGTTTTCTTAAGTTGGAATTTCTTTACAATTCCAATATAAGTACCCTAGCTGGATATTGTTTTCTTTAGGATACCCTCACTCTCTAGTTAGTAAACGAGAGCCCACCTAAGGACTAAACGTGCCAGTTTGAAATACTAAATTCCTATCTACAGGATTAATAGAAGACAGAAGATTATAGTAGGTTGAAAATTAAAATTTGATACACTGGATCAGGTCAACTATTAGAAAATACAGGTGCTACCAGTCCATTTTTCAAATTCATGGCAGACTTGGCCGATTGATCACAACGCTCTTCCTCATGAGTTGTGTTGTCTGCCTCAAAATTATTCTCAGCATAGTGATTCAGACAGCCACCACCAATCTATCAATGCTGGCACCTGAGATGAAACCAATTTATCATCACAGCACTAGGTAATAGGGGCAAATATAGGTCTTTGAGTAGGTGTGTGTGCACAAATGTGTGTGTGAGTGCTAGCGAGGGCATAGAGTTAAAGGAGACATAACGAACACTTGGACTTTTTTATCCGTTAGGGAGTTAGGTTTCAAATTTTTTATTTATAAGTCTGTTTCAACTCAGAACACTCCCCTCACCCAAAAGCAATGCTATAAATAAGAATTATACACAAAAGTCAGCGCCTAAATTCCTACTTACTTGTACATAAGCATTAGTGAAGATTCTTTTGCATCCTAACACAAAACAACACCCACTGGCCATAACAAATAGCGGTTATTTTTTTCTCCCATAATAAGAAATTTGTAGGTAGACAACTGCCTGCATAGGTTCAGGGTTTTAACAATGCATCCCCATAATCCTGTTGCTATTTTCCTCATGGTTGCAGAATGGCTCTTGTTGTTATAAGCATTGTCATCAGTGGCAGGAGAATGTGGAGGTGAGGTACCCCCATTCATCAGGAAAGAAAAGCTGTCTAAGTAACCTCCCCCAGAAGACTTCCATTTACATCTCATGGGCAGACAGGATCATGTGACTATGTCTGGTTTTAAGAAAAATGAAGAAAGTACACACTTCATTTTCCAGTCTCTATGGTGGGAGACAGCAAGGGAAAAAGGATTGGGAGCAGTTCTTGAATAGGTAACCGGTAGTCAATGGTAATCATATTTTAGAGGGTGAAGCAACTCTCAGATGTTTTTGAGCAAAAATGGAAAATATTCTGTGTTCATTCTTCTACTTATTCTTACTTTCCAATAAAAAATAACTTGATAAAAGGAATAAAGTATCTCTTTACAAGTACTTTTTCTGGGTGAGGGTGGGTTCTACATATACGAGCTTTAGCAAAATAAATTATTATTTTGAGCTTCAGTGGACCTATGTTTTAAAATCTAGTCATTGGATAATTTTGAACCAAGATACTGTTAAGACATTACTATCCACAATAGGATTAACCCAACAACTCACTGCAAACTAAAATGAGGATTCTAAAAATAAATGAACAATGAATTATACTTAAAGGTGAGAATGTCAGAAGTTGAAATCTCCAAGCTACTCATGAAAACAACACTCAAAATGTACAGCATATTTGCTAAACATGCCAGAAATTGCAAACTAGGTCTTTAAGTAGGTCACATGGCAAAGTTGACAATCTTTTGGTGCTATTCAAGCTTTTTAGTAGAACATAGAATTAAGTCCTTGGTAAACTCTAATGTGTTAATTTTATTTATTTATTTATTTATTTATTTATTTATTTTAAAGATTTTATTTATTTATCAGAGAGAGAGACAGAGGCAGGCAGAGGGAGAAGCAGGCTCCTTGCTGAGCAAGGAGCCCGATGTGGGACTCGATCCCAGGACCCTGGGATCATGACCTGAGCCGAAGGCAGACGCTTAACCGACTGAGCCACCCAGGCGTCCCTAATGTGTTAATTTTAGATCATGATACCATATTTTAGTAATCCTTAGTAACAGACTTTGTGGGTTACTAGAAAGTTTGTCTCATCATATGTAAAAAGGACAATCTAGGGCATTACATGCCATTTGCTTCAAAGAACTAAAAGAGGGAAATTTGGAGGATCAGTTTTTGGTCCATCTATAAGATAGAATGTTCAACCATATTTTAGAGAATCATGGAGTAGAAAAGAGCTCTGATTTGAAGTCAATAGCTGAATTTGAATTTTCATTCTACTCTGACTGCGTAGGGCAAGTCTGTTAACCTCTCCAAAGCTCACTTTCCTTATCAGTAGACTAGAAATACTAATATAGAAACTCCTCTACTTACAATCAAGTTGTAAGTGAGTCTATTTGTTGAAAAGTCCAAAGTGACTAAGCTTGAGGTCCCGAATGCATTTCCAAGAATAGGAGCATGAATCAGTTTCTCAAAGCTTTTAATTAAGGCTAGTGTTCTTGTTCAGACATCTCCTATGCCACGTGGGCCTAGCTAAGAGAATAACGCTTGATACACAGAAGGCATTGAGTGAATGAGTGATATTTTTTCCCCAAATCATCCTTGTTTGTATCTCTTGGAAGTCTGTGGAGGAAGATAACTGCCCTCCTTGGGGATCTCCTAGTGTCCCGGGCTGTCCTGTAGCAGCCACGGTTTTTGTTCTCACCACCTCACCCCTCATGTGGGTGGAAACCACATTGGAAGAGGCTAGAGACAAGAGTTTTAGAAGCAGGGCCCCTCATCTCCCAATCCTCAAACTTCTCCAATGCTTAGCCCTTTCTGGAATTAACATGCGAGACTCCAACAGTGTCCCTCTTTCATTCCCTTGTTGGTATTGTCCATTGGCACAGGGACAACACTTTTGTACGTTGCATGATTTGTTCTTTGTCCTTCAGAATCATTTCTACTCTTGAATAACTCACTCTATATTCACATGAAACGTTCTTCCTTTTCTGACCACTTTTAATTTTTTAAAAATCTCTTCTGTTTCCATGGTAATTGTATATCTTGACAAGGACTTTTAACACTAACACTGATCTTGGACTTATTAGACCTGATGTGGTTAATGATGTTTGGGAAAATGCCTCAAAATAAACACAAACACAGCAAAATGCATGGATGGCAAAAAGTGCAGTTTTATAATCCAAAAGGCAGCAGCACACATTCCAACATTATCTGCTGGTACCATGTAGTGTGTTCTCACAGGAGAGCTTTGTTTTTATCTGTGACCATCCATAGGGTGAAAGTCTGTAAGCAGAAAAGCATCTGTAACTAACCTACTTTCCTCACAGGTTTGTTGTTGGGATAAACTAAGTGAAAGTGTAAAATGTTATTCAGATCTTGGTTATCAGTTCCTTGAAGCTTGCCTCATTTCCATACTTCCATGTTGGAACACCAGGGACAAATCTTTGTCCCACAGCAAAAGTGGGAACTCTAAGCTTAATCTGTCTTCATTCCAAACATGCAAGCATGTATGCATGCATGCACCTACCTACACACATGCACACGCATGTGTGCGCGCACAAGCACACACACACACACACACACACGCACACGCACACACCCACTATCAGGAGGAGAGATAGGGATCTTGGCTCATACAGCTCACATCTCTCCCAGCAGGAAAAGGAGTAGAGTCAAAATTCTTCTTGCTGATCACCTCTCTTCATTTTCACAAGACAAAACTTCCTGTTGTTTGCTTAATAAAAGGAAACAAATCATTTGAAAGATGTTTTGAATTAGATTTTAAAAAAAGACACAGGTTGAGATTAGGGTTAGAGATTTTATTATATCCCAGAGTGCCTGTACAAATTATGTTGCAGTGATGTTTAACTGAAATCTTTTCTAGATAATAAATAGGAGACTCATTTACTGGCACTTCTAAAATGCTATAGGAATGAGAAAATGTAGATGCCAGCACGTGTTCATGTAATCAAATAATGAACGACCAGTTTTTATGTTGAGTTTTAGAATCACAGTCATAAACAATTTACACAGAAGGAGGGGTCATAGAGATAGCCTTTTGGGAAAACAAGATGGATTTTTCCAGCCAAACTTGTCTTGGCACACAACTACCTTAGACATATTGTCAGATTTTGTGAAGATATTTTTCTTCTCACACTTCACTTTCACTATCTAGAAGCCAAGCTGAGGCATTTTCCTTGATGAGTGGGACTTGTAAGGACTAGCTCAAAAGTGGAGTAGGCTTTTAGCAAAACTTTAATGTAGAGGAAATTATTGCTTTAGCCTGAATCTTGTTTCAGTGTCTTGAGTCTAAGCCCTAGCCTCACCCTCAGGCACCCAACTCTCTACAGACGCAAAATTCCTCACAGAAGCAGCGCCCTGAGGAAATAAATATTAAAATTGTTAAATTTTAGATGGCTGCAAAAGGGAAATTAAGCCCAGGGCTTCAGTTTGTGGACATTAATCTCTGCTAATACCCGCAGTTTTTTTTTTTTTTTAAATCTAAAAGTGTTTTTCTTCTGAGTAAGTAGTTTGCATTTTAACAAGGGTAAATAAATGCCTTAGTTCAAAGGAAATGGCTCCATAGGATTTTTAAAAATACCACTTCCTCCAGGAAGTATCTCCAGGCTCCCTCCATCCTCACAGACTAGATGGTCCCAGTAAAACTCCTAACCAAAGGGGTGCCTGAGTGGCTCAGTCGTTAAGCGTCTGCCTTTGGCTCAGGTCATGATCCCAGGGTCCTGGGATCAAGCCCCACATTGAGCTCCCTGCTCCCTGGGGAGCCTGCTTCTCCCTCTCCCACTCCCCCTGCTTGTATTCTCTCTCTCACTGTGTCTCTCTTTGTCTGTCAAATAAATGAAATTAAAAAAAATAGTTAAAAAGACTCCTAACCTAAGTGTACTTTTCCTGTCATGGCACTTAGTACCCATTTTTATAATAATTTGTTTAATTGTCCCTCTTCCTGTTCAACGGTGAGCTCTGTGAATGTACAGCCTGATATATATTCATATATGTATATGGTATATGTACACCATCACATGAATTTCCACCACCTGGCTCTGTGATCAAATACTTGGAGGACCTCAGGGTGCCTGGTTGGCTCCATTGGAAGGACATGCAAACTCTTGATCTTGGGGTCATGGGTTCAAGTGCCATACTAGGCATAGAGATTACTTAAATAAGTAAATAAACTTTTCAAAAAATACTTGAAGGACCTCAGTAAATACTTGTGGATTGAAGAATGAATGAACAATGCTAAGAATTTCAGAAGCTCTAGAAAAGCGATAGGGTGAGGGAAGAGGAATACAGTATTTTGGAGGTCAGGTGGCTTTCATTAATGCCTCCTACTTAGTGATTTTATAAGGCTAGACAGCCCTGCTGACAGACCTCTGAAAATGCCACCTGAAGATAACAGATACAGATTTCAATATCATTTAAGTGCTTTTAGAAACCCACTCAGCATTGAATGTAAGTCCTTGATCTTCTAGGGCCGCAGATACCTTTAGTATACAGAAATCATACAGAAAGTGTCATGGCATCCTTGTTCTACTCAATGAGGGAATCCACTGAGTTGAAACCTATATGGAAATTACTCCTTCCACCAACAAAAACAGAGAATGAGAAGAAAACAAAAATAAAATCTCCCCATCTCCACAGTGTGACATAGAATAGTCACATAAAAAAAGAAAGAAGGCCTCAGGAAAACACAAATAAAAAGAATTATTTCAGTGACATTCTAAGTATGTAAATAGTGGCTAGCATTTTGATTCAATTACTAGAAGGTACGAAGACCCTCCTTAGCAACACAGAGAAAAGAGCTCTTCTCCGAGTAAAGTGAACCTGGAACAAGTAAATGAGAAAACACTGAGAATAGGGGGCAGCTAGAAGAATGCAACCTCTCAGAGCATGTGGGGACTTGGCTGAATTAATACAAGGAGGAAAGGAAAATTTATTCCAGACCAGAGACTACCCTGTAAATCCTGTGGGAGTCTTCAGTTCTTAGTGAGGTGGAAGTGTAACTGTTGGGGAGAAACTTCGAAGTTCTTTTGGCTGATCTAAGAATGTAAGTGGCATGAGACACAATAACAGGAGAAATATCAAATTTAATTACATAGGTACAGGGGCTCCAAAAGGATATGAGACCCACCACAGTTTAGCAGTTGAGGTTTATATGCCATTCAAAGCTAAGAAGGAGAGCGTAAGGATCTGGGACTTCAAAGGGAAGAAAGACAATTCACAGGAAAATGGAGAAGAATAAATACGTGTTAAATAAATGTTTGCTGGGCCATACAGAAACAATGGGGCACAGAGAGGAATTATAATGGACTTTGCTAGGTTCCTCCCTGTCTACCACAGCCTAGTTCATATATATCTCCCTTCCTGGAGCAGGTCCTCTATCAATATTCTTTTAGGCAGTGAGGGGAGTGGCAAAAAAGAAAAACTTCTTGAGCCTGTTTCTTAAAAATAATCATCCTAAAATAATCCACATGCCAAAGAGACACATTTTGGTGGTGGCAAATTTTACCCCCTCCCCGCCACCCTGCCACAGTCCCGTCTTTAAAAACGGGAAGTTTCAAAGTCCAGAAGTTGAGTTGGTAAATTGTTTCCTCTCATTGAACCAGTCTCTTAGGCCTGATAGTAGGTCAGTTCAGTGAAATTCATCTAAGGAGGCAGGGATGGAGGTGTGCACCCAAAGTTAGGCCTATGGTTCAAGTAATCAGGTATTAAATAAGAGGTATTTCTATGGAAATTTTTTAAAAGAAAGAAAACAGTGGTTAATGATTGGAGCAAATTATACACCCAGTTTCTGAGTTCTGAAGACAGCCAGTAAAGGAGATTTTTAGATGGCATGAGGGCAGACATGGTAATCTTACAGATTTTCCTGGTTTGTAGTTTGTCTCTGATGATCTTTCCGAGTGGCCACACAGCAACTTCTATGAACATGGTAAGTACATGACCTGTTATGGTAGTTTTGCTAAAGTTTGTGTCAAGTCATTCATATTCAGCCTATCTGGCTTCAAGAAAAGGCAATTTTAGTTCTCAGTGATTCCAAGTCAGAAGGGTGGGAGAAAAATGGAAAATGTTAGTTTGGAGAGTGGTAGTCAGGCATTAGAGAAAACTAGAAAAATTCATCATCAGTCCAGTTTAAAATGAACAGTATTAGAATGTAATATCCACAAAGGTGTGCCATTGATACATCCTTTTCTCCACATTTTCTCTTCATTTTCTACCTCATTTCTACCAAAGGGAGCTAAAGTTAGACTTATCTGTTTGCAAAATAAGTCTAGTTTCATTTAACCTGGCCTGATTATCTACATAAGTTCAGCAAGAATAGGGATTGATCATACAGGTTTATATATATATTTTCATATAAGTCTGGTTTGCTGGAACTTTTTGTAAAGAATCCTGAGACTGAACTTTTAACAGCCTCTCCAGTCTAAGAAGCCAAGCAGAATACTTACCGTTAGACTTTGCCTGCAATACCTATAGATTCGGGTTAATTACTCTCTTCTTGAGGCTCCGAAATATCCTGAGGCTCCTGGCCTGCCAGGAAGTAATCTTTTTTTTTTTTTTTTAAGATTTTATTTATTTATTTGACACAAGCAGGGCGAGCAGCAGAGGGAGAGGGAGAACCAGGCTCCCCGCCGAGCAGGGAGTCTGATGCGAGATTCAATCCCAGGACCCTGGGATCGTGACCCCAGCCGAAGTCAGATGCTTAATGAACTGAGCCACCCAGGTGTCCCGGAAGTAATCTTTTTTACTCACCTGGGAATGCTGGTGGAAACTCCATAAGCAAGGTATCAGGCTCATATTTCCAGGGGGCTCTACTGGGTCCATAAAGTCAAACTTAGTTCATTAAAGCTGTCTGGTCATATCTGAATCTATGCCCATCTCTCTCAACTATGACATTCCAGTCAAAGCCTTGGTAATATAACCAATGTTTCCAATTGTGTCCTCTTACAAGGAGAACAGATTCTTATTGAACTTACACAAACAAATATACTGCCATAAAAATAAGAACACTCACTATGAGTTTCTGAATTCTGGAGGGATCAGGTAAGGAGAAAAGGATAAATGTGTCAATTTGTTCACAAAGATATACTTTATCGAATTGCTGTAAGTCATAGTTAGCTCAAGAGAAAAAGTGTGCTTAAATCTAGAAAGCAAAATATTTAAAAAATCAGCAATAAACATCACAAAAATTATAATCATCCTCATCAGTTGTCCCACATTATTAATTTTTGTTCTGCTTGAATCCAGTTTTTCCACTAGTTGTGGAAGTTCTTATCCGCTTTAGTTTTATGGTCTTAAAGTTATCAGAAACTTATATTTTAGAGGCTTTTCCAAAAATCTCCTTTAAGATGAGCATTTTTGCAGGAATTCTTTTTGTAAAAGCATCTGAGGAAATGAATAACTACATTGAAAAGGCTTAAAAATAGCATGGCTAAGGGTCTGATTAGAGTTCATTACAATGTGTCTGACAAGGAAATTTGGTTATTTCTGTGACATACAACATTTTAAGATAATAACTAGAATTATGACTGATAACATTATACCAGGATATATCAGAATTTTATACAATTTCTAGAACACTTATACTAATAATATTTACCTATTACAATACAACCACTTGACACTGCTTCCCATGTAATTTAACATATCAAATAAGCCCAATTAATTTAATAGCTCTCTTTTATAAGGAGAAAGAACAAATCTTTTGTGATTTCTCAGGAACCATCTGAAAAATCCCAAAGTTATTTTGAGTTCAAAAAGATTTTATTTAGAATTTGATTTTGGGGAAGTTTGTCAATAATATCAAAAAGGTTGTAAAACACTTTGTCAAATAGGGTCATAGGTCTCTGTGAAACAATACTTAATTATCCACTTAACCATGATGACAATTAAAGACACTGCAGGCAAATACAGAAAGTTAAAGGGCCCTAAAAAGGAAAACTTAGCTCTTTTAATATTGAGAAGATTCATTTTCTTAAGTAATCAAGGACCTGATTAAGACAACATGAAGCACAGGACATTATTTTGATAAAACACAGAAGTTTTGGGCGCCTGGGTGGCTCAGTGGGTTAAGCAACTGCCTTTGGCTCAGGTCATGATCCTAGAGTCCCGGGATTGAGTCCCACATCAGGCTCCCTGCTCAGCAAGGAGTCTGCTTCTCCCTCTGACCCTCTTCCCTCTCGTGCTCTCTATCTCTCATTCTCTCTCAAATAAATAAATAAAATCTTTAAAAACAAAACAAAACACAGAAGTTTTGTTTTCTAGGCAGGTTACTTTAAGAGAAAAGAGAAACCCTTTATAATCTGTTATTATAATGACAGATCAATAGTCCAAGAAAACTTTGTCCCTTTAACAGACAGGAAAACCAAATTCTAATTGTGTACTAGTGTACTTTTGATATTAAAACTCATCCTTAAATAAGTTTATTTTAATCTTAGCCAGCTTTACTATCCATTAAAATTCCTTTTCAAAGATTCCATTTCCACAAACCCTGTATGACTTTCTTTTTTACATTTAGATTTTGTCCTTTCCTCTTTTCCATAACCAGTTTTATTTTAGGACAAATTTACTTTTATTTCCTTTAACAAAAACATCTTCATACCTCATACCTTTTCTTATCTTCTTCTTTTATTTTATATACATTCTACTTCCATTATTATCTCTAATAACTTCAACTACATATGTTAATTAGAATTCATAATTCTTAGAAACTTTTATTTATTTTTTTATTTTTTATTTTTTTTAAAGATTTTATTTTATTATTTATTTGAGAGAGAGAATGAGATAGAGAGAAGACGAGAGGGGGGAGGGTCAGAGGGAGAAGCAGACTCCCTGCTGAGCAGGGAGCCCAACACAGGACTCAATCCCGGGACTCCAGGATCATGACCTGAGCCGAAGGCAGTCGCCCAACCAACTGAGCCACCCAGGCACCCAGAAACTTTTATTTCTAATGAAAACTAAGTAGTAATCAATTGTGAACTGTCTGTTATATCAGCATTCTTTAGATTGGCAAATTTATGAATACATTTCATAATTTCTAGAAACGTGCATCTTCAAAGTATGATCTTTTAATAAAGCACAAACCATGTTTACTAGCAGACTCAAATTTATCTTTAGTTTCTCTGTAATAAGGAAGTAGATAAACCTATTTTCAGTAGTTAGTGTTTCATTATTTTATCTTACTTGTAGATGATCTAGGTATTCAATGAGTATCCATCATTTAACATAACTAAGCAAAACTCTTAAGGTTCAGGTTGCCAAAAAGATTTTGGAAATTATTTTTAAGTACACATATCATAAAACATAATTTTTGCTAAGAAGTTTACCTAAAAACTCTTATCTCACTTACATCTCTCTAAATAATTTGCCCCCAACCATATGTTTAGGTTACCCATGAAAACTTCATGAGACATTAGACAAAGTAAGCCATTATTCTGTTATTTTTTGCTGACAAATTTTGCAACAGAGGTAACAAACTTGATTAATGAACCCAAGTAGAATAAAAAGTTGTATGTCTGTGTTATAGTCAATGTTGATAACTCTAAGATGTGCCTATTTTAATCAAACAAGCATCCTTACATTAGCTTTCATACTGAATATTTTCCCAGACCATATAAACCTGAAATTCATTTGAATTAAGTTTCTATTTTATTTGTGAGAATTTTTATGGTTGCTAAATTTGAGTGTTTAATTTCCTTTTTCTTTTTAAGATTTTATTTATTTGAGAGAGAGAGAGAGCACACACAGGAGTGGGGGGAGGGGCAGAGGGAGAGGAAGAAGCAGACTCCCTGCTGAGCAGGGAGACTGATGTGGGGCTGGATCCCAGGACCACAGGATCATGACCTGAGCAAAAGGCAGATGCTTAACCGGCTCAGGCACCAGTGAATGCTTAATTTTCTTTAAGCCAATTAAATAGAACTCTTTTACAAATTAATTTTGGTTATACCATCCAGAGGTAGAAAAATATCATATTTCTAACAGACAGACATAGGCAGACATACAAGCACAGAGATTTTATAGCTTCTACTTTAAAACAATATAAAATCACTAGTTTATAAATCATAGTTGGAAAAATTTTAGTTTACTCACTAGAATGGTTAAAAGTTTTTACTATTTGTGGAGAAGACTTTTAAGATTTGTATTTGTCCCTGGCAGTAATCTTAAGGAGGCTATTGTCTAGAGTTTGGGCAAGAGAGCCCTTTCCGTATTTTGTATTTTTTTTTTAAGATTTATCTATTTATTTTACAGAGAGGGAGAAAGAGAGAGAGAACAGGTGAAGAGAGGGGCAGAGGGAGAGAGAGAACCCTGAAGCAGAATCCCCGCTGAGTGTGGAGCCTGATGTGGGGCTTGATCCCAGGACCCTGAGATCATGACCTGAGCCCAAATCAAGAGTCACCTGCTTAACCAAATGAGCCATCAGGTGCCCCCTGTAGTTTGTATTTTAAGTTTCTCTTTTTCTTTTCTTTTCTTTTCTTTTAGTCTTAGGTGAGGGTGGGCATTGTTTTAGATACCTCCTGGGGTGTTACATTTCAAAGTCATGGTAAGATTTATTTTTTTCAAGAGACTGAAATAGAATACAAGTTCTTCCAAGAAGGACTTTGGTTTCCTAAGGCCAATAATTGACAAGACTTTTGAGATGAGGTTTTAGAATTGGTGGAAAGGAATGGATTTTGGATTTCCTGTAGAGTTGCATTTTTTTTTCTTAGTTTTGCAAAGATTTGTAAGATAAGGACAGTTGCACTCATTTTTTTTTTCTTTTCTTCTTAAGTGCAGGACAATTATCCTTCTAATGTCTTGATTTTTTTTTATAGTACCTGCAAATGTCTGAAGGCAAATAGGAAGGGGTCTGTGTGGACTTCGATTTTTTTGTACCATGTCTAATTTATTTTTTTCTTTTAAAGATTTATTTATTTATTTTAGAGAGAGTGTGTCTGAGTGGGAGAAGGGGCAGAGGGAGAGAATCTCAAGCAGACTCCCTGCTGAGCATGGAACCAACACAGGGCTCGGTCCCATGACCCATGACTCAAGCCAAAACCAAGAGTTGGATGCTTAACCAACTGAGCCACCCTGGTACCCCAGTATATCTAAGTTCTGTTCTTTCATCTTATTAAGGGGGTCCCTAAGGCTAGCCATTATACCAATAGGACAATTGTTTAGGATGAGAACTCTCCAAAATTCTTCTTTCAAATATAGCCAATTTAAGGGATTCATTGGCCACTGATGAGTAGAATCTCATATTAAACTCAATAGTGACTTAAACCAATAAGCCTTTTCATGGCTTAACCATAGATGCAAGGGGTATCCTTAAAGGAGAGAGAGAGAGAGAAAAAAAAGCAGTCTTCACAAGATCCAGAAACTTTACTCACAAATTTAGCCTAAGAAAGATGTAGCCACAAGTGGGGTGACACCCATTATTTCTGTCCAGCCATATCTAGCTGCAAATAAAGTGCAACCCATATTTCTGTTTGGCCAAATAGTGACAATGAAGGTTGAGATGATAAAGGACCTTTATGAACTGGAAGCCTTTATGACATATTCTCCTGAGAGCTGGCACAGTTGGACAAAGAGAATGCTGACTATTGGATCCACAACCTATTGGGCTGCCTGCCAGACGCATGCCAGTATAAGCATCCTCCAGTTGGTAGACACCAAGGAGAATATTCTCACTAATCATAAAGCTAAGCTCTCAAGACATAGAACAAGATGAGAGAAAAACTTAACCAGAACTATGTTCTACTTTTCTTATGACAAATGACACAAAAGACAGAGAAAAAAATAAACAATGACCATCTCTGGGAGAAAAGGGATCAGTAGAAAACAATAATACTCATAAGTTTTTACCAAAGTTGTTTTACCCAAGGAAATAGTTCCATAAATATTTTCTCCTGCTAATCTAAATTAAATAAAGAAAAGGACTCTCACTACTGTTGCTTCCATTAGACCCTGCAGGCAGAGATCCGGAGACTGGTATGGTAAGAATTCTTACCTTCTGCCAGCTTTTTGTTAGAAGTCCCAGGATCTGTCAGCTGCAGCAGTCCTGGGGTGAGCAGCATTCAGCCAGTTAAATTTTATCCTGCTGGCTACACCAGCTCTTGGGGAGGAAAAATTTTCTTGTACCCGTCAAGATTCTTTTGGCTGGTCTAATAATTAAATTGATATGAGACAGATTAACAAAAGAAAATCAGATTTAATTATGTATGTCTGGGGGCTCCGCAACAATATGAGGCCCACAGGCAGTCAGGTGAATTATCTGTCTCCAAAGCCTATAGTCTGTTCCCTCCATGTCTTGGGAGATAATAGGTAAAACGTAGGAAAAAATCAATGTTGTAATCATTTAGCTTAGATAAAGCTGTAATGTCCTCATTCATAATGGAGTACCCATCCCTACTCTGGAAGAGGAGATTGTTTTAATGCTGCAAGATACCAGTAAGGACTCAGAAGGTATCCATGAACAAGTTTGAAAACCCAGTTGCTTCATGGTTTTCTTTTTCCTTTGGCTGGGCCAGTGGATACAATGATCACATTCCTGGCATGAAGATCTCATCCATGGTGGGTATTCCTGAATTCGTGCGTGAGGCTCCAGGGCTTAGGTGGGTTTCTCCAGGATGCTGCACACTTTACAGTCTTCCACAGGGTACCTGCCCAGGTGAACAGCATACTGATGACACCAGTGAGACTCTATTGCTCCTACCTCTCCATACTTCATTTACAATATGACTTGGTACAGGATCAGAATGTTGATATATTTTAATTTAATCATATGCCAAATCGCAGTGTTTGTATTTGCAACTCTGAAAATTAATGGAGAGAATAAATAGAATTAGAATTCATATTACATGAAGTACTTTGAGCTTCACTAAAAGGAGAGATATACAAGACATTACATTTAGAAATTGTTTAGGAGCAGCAAATGGAAAGAAGCAACATTTTGCTTAAAAAAAAAAACACAACACATCACAACCCCTTCATTATGTGCAGCACACAATTTAACAGGTGTGTGATTTATTCATTTATTCACAGATTCATGGACTAACCATTCCATCACAGCACTATTGTCTGTGAAGCAAAACACATTTACAACAAACTGTATCAGCTTCTTCAGAGTGACTGAATTAGCTGATCTCCAGAAATTCTCCACTGCCAGTTGAAAAAGAGGGTTAATAATCACCAAAATGGTGATCATGAATAATTAAACTCTACCTCATTAAAGTCCTTTGCATCCTTGGATTTCTGGGTCATCTATAACCAGCACTTGATATAAAAGGGGGAAAAATGTGTATTATTTCCATTGGAGGAGTAATGAAATATAATAGTTTCTCCACATGCATCTAGAATGGTCAATGGCCCTCTTGGGAAAGGTGCTATAGCCTGCCCTTTCCTGCTTACTTAATTCTTCTCTTGAGAAGAAGATGGTTTTCCTGATTGGTGAGTCTAGGGACAGCAGCACACCATCTTCTTGGCCACATTACTTTACTGGGCAACGTTAAGTGTTGAAGGTCATTGTTCTTTTTCTCTTGACCTCTCTGACTCAAGTGCTGCTAGGAGGAGCTGTGCGTGCCTGTCTCAAGTCTCCACGTGGTTAGCTTATCACTGGTGGGTCCAGCTAAGTCTCTTGTTCTTGTTTCTCCACTGTGGCTGGATAAGAAGTTATGGTCCAGGGGGTGTCTGAGTATAGATGTGGAGCAGAGAACTAGTAGGTTGGGGCTGCACTTTCTGTGCAGTTTAACAAAGTGCCCTGTGATCTTTGACCCATAACATAAAGCTGATACCGCACTTGGATTGTGCAATATTATTCAATTTGGCTTTACTGCTGGTAAAGCTGATAACTGTGTTATGATCCTCTGCTTGCTCCTTTTGCCAAGTCTTCAACTGAGTGGAAATAGAAGGTGAGGATTTGATGAGTGATTCTTACCCTGCCCCCAAACTTCAATAGACACCAAAGATTCCTAAAGGAACTAGAGGGTATTATGCTAAGTGAAATAAGTCAATCAGAGAATGACAATTATCATATGATCTCATTCATATGTGGAATTTAAGAAACAAAGCAGAGGAGCACAGAGGAAGGGAGGGAAAAATAAAACAAGATGAAATCAGAGAGGGAGACAAACCATAATGACTCTTAACCATAAGAAACAAACTGAGGGCTGCTGGAGGGGAGAGGAGTAGGGGGGATGGGGTAACTGGGTGATGGGCATTAAGGAGGGCCTGTGATGTAATGAGCACTGGGTGTTATATACGACTGATGAATCACTGAACTCTACCTCGGAAACTAATAATACACTATATGTTAATTAATTGAATTTAAACAAAGAAACAAAAATGAAACGAAAGATTTCCAAAGACAGAACAGCAAGAGCAAGATAAGAGGGGGGTGAGGGTGGGGAAGAGAGATTATTGTTGAGATGTATGCATGCCTGGGGATATGTGTGGAGAGAGCTAGTTTTCACTTTCTGCCTGCCTTTAATACATTATAATGCCCTCATTAAAAAAATTAAAAAGCTGCATTTAAAAATGATCCCCAGGATTATAATGCTGAAGACACAGTGGGAAACATGCAATCAATAAGTAAGCAGTGTCAGCCCGAAGACCTTTCAGAACAGCATTCCTACTCGGGAAAAAAAAAAAAATACTAAGGTAATATTTCCCAAGATATTTGTTAAATTTTAGGTAATAATGTCTCTCCCTTTGAATAAGCGTGCTTGCTTGTCTTTGAGAATAGTCTGAGCTAGACACCATTTGATATTCAACCTGTGACTATTTTAGTATTAGGGCTGGACCAAAAGAAATTTATACTCAATCGAATGACTTTCACTTACTGAGATAAATTCACTTTTTGCTTCCTTCAGCAATTCATCAATCTAATGGGAGAAATAAAAGCTATCATAATAATGAGAATAGACTTCTAGGAGCATGAACCAATATCAATACTTTATTTAATAATACAAATTCTTTTGCTATATATTTGGTCTCAGTCCAAATTTGCTTTTAATTAAGTTTTCTTGCCAGTGTATGCTCCTCTCTCTCTTACTCTGTCTCTCACCACACTCCTCACTGCCCCCCCCATATACATATATAGCTTTCCTCATAGCGCCGGCATCACATTTGACCTGATCGTCTTGTCGCTGGACAACGTTGTTAATGACACTAATGACATCACTTTTACCATCATCATTGTCATCAAATTGGAGGACATCCATTTTTAGAACATTTTGAATGTGGCTGCAAGGGGATTTTAGATAAAGTAAATACTCCCTATCTGATATGTTATATTCCCAAACAGTAACATTAATTGAAAATACCAAAGAATATATATTTTTAAGAGTAATGTGGTAACATAATGTGTAAGCATCAAAGTTTCATACTGTGTCATGGCTCATATAAGATAGGATTTTCTTAAACACTTGAACAAGAAGGGCTACCAAATTCTGTTATTTTGTTGTTTATATTTAAGACAATTAAAAATATTTCTATGGTAGGTGATTCTGAGCAGCAGAATCTATCTGCTTAAGGATGTTATAAGCAGGTAAGACTGTGGCTTCTCCCATGCTGTCCATCTACCTTTATTAGGATGCTCTGGGCAGCCCATGGTTAGCAGCCATTTCCCAGAGCCTAACTCCCTGGTTTCTGACCCGCTCCTAGCCTATTTCCAGCTTGTTTCTGACTCTGCATTACTATCTCCCTTTGTTCTCTAGATCTATTTAGGCCTTTGACTTTGGATTCCTTTCAAGGACTCTTGGCTCCCTTTCTAGTTGCTTTGAAAGGGTTAACCCATCCTAGCAGCTTCCACCTGGGGCTGCTGAACTAGTTTCTCTGGTGGGTAGATTTGGACAGCACAGTTTCAGACCATGACTTGGTTGTTCTTCATCCTTCTTCATCCAGCCATTAAGCATTGGATTTCCAGGTCCTACTTACTAACTCTGTGTGCTCTCTGGAAGAATTAAAGTCCACATATAATGACAGGTTAGTAGAATAATTACTAGATTCTGAGAACTATATTGAGAGTTTTAAATGCATCATGCCATTTAATACTCCCAACAGTGTTATAAGGTAGGGAATATTGTTGTCTCTGTTTTATAGATAGGAAAATTTGGTGTAGAGTAGTTGAGTAATTGAGTAATTTCTTCATGGTTGCGCATCTAGAAAGCGACAAAGCTGGGCTGCAAATCAAGACAGTTTTACTCCAGGACTCCTGCTCTCAACCACTACTCTATATTGCCAATGGTTTATATGGAATCACTCAATGATCTCATCCACATTTATAAATTCAGTTGCCACCAAACCACAGGTGGACTGCCAAACTTCAGTTGCCTACTCAAAGTCTCCATTTGGATGTCTCAAAAACACTTCAAATTAAATGCATCCTAAAGTTAACTCAATTATAGTTGACCCTCTAATGACATGAGTTAAGGGTGCAGACACCCTGTGCAGTTGAAAATCTGCCTATAACTTTCAACTTCCCCTAAATTTAACTATTAATAGCCTACTGTTGACCAGAAGCCCACTGGTAATAAATAAATAAACAGTTAATTAACATATATTTTGCATGTTCCATGTATTATGAACTGTATTCTTTTAATAAAGAAAGCTAAAGAAAAGAAAATGTTGTTAAGAAAATCCTAAGAAAGAGAAAACATTTACAGTACCATAGTTTTCAAACAAAATCCATATATAAGTGGGCCTGTGGAGTTCAGTGCAGGACACAATCCCCCATTTGGTGGTATAAGACGGGCACCTGGACATCATCTTTGACTCATCCCTCCCTTCCCTTCAGTTGTGTCCCATCCATTATTAAGTCCTTAACTAATGCTCTGAAATGTGTTTCAAAGCTGTCCTCTTCTTTCCATCTCCCCAGTCACCACCTTTGTCCAAGCCATGGTTATCTCTTGTCTAATCTAGTGCTGTAGATCCCCAACTGGTCTCACATCCACCTTTGGCCCTCTTCATCTGCTCTGACAGTGCAGTCTAAGTGATCTTTTCAAAATGCAAATTGACAATATCATCACTTGCTTGAACTCTTTCATGGTTTTCATTGTTCATAGCTGAAGAACTAGCTACTTAGCAAGACCAGCAAGGTGCTACAAAGTCTGGTCTCTGTCTGAAAGTCCAGCCTCTTGTAGATCCCCTTTTCTTTACTTTTGTATCAGGCACTCTTGCCTTCTTTCATTTGGATATTTTCAGTCCACTTCAGGGCCTTTGTAAATGCTATTCCCTCTGTCTAAAATGCTTTCCATCCATCCCCTCTCCCCCCAAGTCTTGTTAACTTTTATGCATTCTCCAGTTCTTAGGTCACATGTCAACTCTTCAGAGACACCTTCCTGGCCCTCCTTCCCAGACTAGGTCAGGTTCTCCTATGTAATATATCCTTATAACACCATGAGCCTCACTGTCATAACACTTAACTCAGTTTGTAATTACGCTTTTGTTTATGTAATTATTTGCTCAATGACTCTCTTCTATAGTGGAATCTAAACTCCATAAGGGTAAGGACCAAGTCAGTTTTTGCTGAACATTGTATCCCCTGCAGGCATTGATAAATATTCATTGAACAAATAAGATGGATGGTTCTGAAAACACAAAGGAATTAGTGTCAAATGTAACAGATTTAAATAGTAAGAACTAAGTCTTTGTTGAGTGATAGGTCATATATTAAATTTTAAGGTAAAATTTTTTGACTCAAAACTTCCCTCTTTTATTTTAAGCTTCTTAGCACACTCTGAATATCTATCTCAATGTATGATCCTTTTAATTTTCTCAGTAGCATATAACAAAAGAGTATGATCCGGTCTTGAAACCGATCCCTGGGTCTCCCCCCTTCCCCCTTCCTACCACACTCACCATACTTTCCTGCATCTGTGACCCAGCTACCTTGCCTTCAAGTCAGAGCCTTCCTCTGGCCCTTGCTTCAGACGCTTTTTTTTTTTTTGCTTCACCCTTGGATTTTGTATACCTACAGCTTCAGCAGGACTGGGGCAGGGAAAGTGGGGTGGTAATGCTGATGGCTGGACTAATTCCTGGCAAGAGGGGAATTTATGTAGTTCTGATCTGGAATCCAAACTGCTTGGAAGAAAGAACAGGGTGTGGTGGAGCTGTGTGGAAGGATGAGGTGCTAGTATTATTGTCAGTGTGTTTTGGGGAAGTGATTAAATGCCAGGCCTACTTACTCTGAATCTCTGAAACTGGCCCAGAAATCTGCATTTTGATATGCAACCCAAATAATTTTGATGCAGGTGGTCCCTATGCAGCACTTTGAAAAAAGCACTGGCATAGAGACATAATTTACTTAGAGCAATATTAACACTTAATTTTAAAAATATATATACATCTCAGCTGTACTGACTTGCTTGGAACAAAATACATACATGCCATCATGTAGGCTGACCCTCTGTTCCCTTCCATTAAAGTGTGTTAATAGATATCATCGCGTTTTTATTCTGAGAAGCATAGAGGGACAGTTACCTGTTTTTCTTTGTGAATTCAAGGAAGATCTGTTACCTAACACCCGGCGGTCCCTGTAACAGGTGTATGCACGAGATAGCAATAATAAAAAATCATATGATGTTGGCCCAGATCACAATTTGCAGCCTGTCACTCCTGCCAAATGGGTCAGTTGAGATGGAAACCACAGTCTGAGCATCTGTGTATTAATAATTTAGGGAGTGTCATAATTTTGAAGAGTATAAGAATATGGAATACCTTGGGGAATGGGAGAGGCAATTTTCAACTGCCGAGGAACCTCATTTTCTTGCCCTCATCCCTTCCTTACTCATCCCCCAAAGCATTGGCTAATTTTAAGACTTTATGAAGGAAATGAAAATTAGGAAGTTGTTTGAACAAAAGAAAGCAGTTGTGTAAATGGTGGGAGACCTCAGTTGGGAGGCCCTCAGATGGTCTGGTTAACATCCCCCATTATGTAGATGAGGAAATGGAGGCCCAGGGAGATTATGTGGTTAAGCCAGGTGATAGGCTATATTATCTTTTATCTTTCTGTAATCCAAAGCACAGCTAGAGTCCAGGTGTCAGACGTGGTTCATTATTCGTCCCACACCACAGCAACATGTTAGCTCAGAGTTCTAGGGAAGGGAAATAGTCAATGATATTCCCTCTACCACAGTGGACTCTGCCTATCTTTTTCTCCACTGTAACCTCAGCATTTAAAGCTGTGAAAGGCACTTTGTGAGTACTTGGTAAGGTCCTGTAGTTTCTACTTTTGTGTTTCTGGGAAACCTGAGGTGCCTCTAAGAAATTCAGCTACTCTGATGGAGAGCCCATATGGAGAGATCATATGGGACCTATGAAAGAGACTTCTTTGCAGATGTCATCACATTAAAATGAGGTCATACTGGACCAGATGGAACATAAATCCAATGGCTGGAATCCTCATACGAGGGCTGGGGAGGAACACAGACACATGCAGGAAGAAGGCAGTGTGGTGACAGAGGCAGAGACTGTGGTGATGTGGCTACAATCCAAGGAATGTCAGGGGCTGACAGCAACCGCCAAAAGCCAGAAAGAGGTGAGGAAGGATTCTTCCCTACAGCCTCCAGTAGGACCATGGCTCCACCAAAACCTTGATTTTGAGCTTCTAGCCTCCAGAACTGTAAGAGAATAAATACATGCTATTGTCAGCTGCCAGCTGGTGGTACTTTGTGGTGGCAGCCTTAGAACACTCATACAAGAGGGGAGACCTTGAAACTACACTCAGAGAGAATGAATCTCACTATCCAGCATTCCAGGTGATCCTTCCAAGGACTCTAGCCCCAGCTGCCATCTGACCACAACCACATGAGAAACCCGAAGTGAGATGAGTAGTTCTGTCAAGGGGCCTCAGACGCGGGCATGTCAATGGCATGGGGCATCTTGGACATGCCAGCCCATTAGAGCATCCACATAACTGCAGCCCTGGCTGCAGTTTCAATTGAAAAATTTTCAATTTTTCAATTCATGGAATTGAAAAACCACCCAGCTGAGCCCAGTCAACCCACCAAATTGTGAAATAATACAATGGTGGTTTTAACCATGACATTTTTGGGATGGTTTACTACATACAGCAATAGATAACCAAATATTTGGGTTCCCTAGAAATCCCTAGGATTTGTTAGGATGTATTTCCAGGAAGCAGATGGCAGTGTCATGGGCAAGTGGGGCAGTAAAGGGAAGACAACCAAACAAGGATGCGATACCAAGCAAAGGCCCATGGAGGATAAGTATGACCCAATCCTGCAAGGAGCTCTGGAGACAGTGTTATTCATAACTCAGTATTGTCCCCATCAGGGTCACAGATACTGGAGCACCAAAACTCCCTTACCCTCAGGCACTGGTTAAGAGCTCCCCCAGGGATATGTAAACACAGTCACTTCTGGCTCTGGGGGTGGGAAGCAGGTTAGAGGATATCAACAGCCTGAGGGCACCTCTCCAACAAGGATACCCTGGTGTTGGCCTTTGGGAGTGAAGGTGCACACAGAAGCAGTGTGTGTGGAATGGTAAAATTAGGGTGACCAGTTCATCCCAGTTTGCCAGGAACTGTCTGTATTTAAAATGGAAAGTCCTACATCTTTTTTTTAAATTTTATTTTATTATGTTATATTAGTCACCATACATTACATCATTAGTTTTTGATGTAGTGTTCCATGATTCATTGTTTGTGTATAACACTCAGTGCTCCATTCAATACGTGCCCTCTTTAATACCCATCACCAGGCTAACCCATTCTCCCCATCCCCCTCCCCTCTAGAACCCTCAGTTTGTTTCTCAGAGTCCATAGTCTCTCATGGTTCGTCTCCCCCTCCGATTTCCCCTCCTTCATTTTTCCCTTCCTACTATCTTCTTCTTCTTTTTTTTTTTTAACATATAATGTATTATTTGTTTCAGAGGTACAGGTGTGTGATTCATCAGTCTTACACAATTCACAGTGCTCACAATAGCACATACCCTCTTCCAGTGTCCATATCCAGCCACCCCATCCCTCTCACCCCCACCACTCTAGCAACCCTCAGTTTGTTTCCAGAGATCAAGAGTCTCTTATGGTTTGTCTCCCTCTCTGGTTTTTCATCTTGTTTCATTTTTTCCTCCCTTCCCCTATGATCCTCTGTCTTGTTTCTCAAATTCCTCATATAACTGTGATCATATGATACATGTCTTTCTCTGGTTTACTTATTTCGCTCAGCATAATACCCTCTAGTTCCATCCACGTCATTGCAAATGGCAAGATTTCTGCTTTTTGTTTTTTTGATGGCTGCATAATATTCCATTGTACATATATACCACATCTTCTTCATCCATTCATCTGTTGATGGACATCTTGGCTCTTTCCATAGTTTGGCTATTGTGGACATTGCTGCTATAAACATTGGGGTGCACATACCTCTTCGGATCACTACAGTTATATCTTTGGGGGTAAATACCCAGTAGTGCAATTGCTGGGTCATAGGGTAGCTCTATTTTCAGCTTTTTGAGGAGCCTCCATACTTTTTTCCAGAGTGGCTTGCATTCCCACCAACAGTGTAGGAGGGTTCCCCTTTCTCCGCATCCTCGCCAACATCTGTCATTTCCTAATGTTAATTTTAGCCATTCTGACTGGTGTGAGGTAGTATCTCATCGAGGTTTTGATTTGTATTTCCCTCATGCCAAGTGATGTTGGACACTTTTTCATGTGTCTGTTGGCCATTTGGATGTCTTCTTTGCAGAAATATCTGTTCATGTCTTCTGCCCATTTCTTGATTGGATGATTTGGTCTTTGGGTGTTGAGTTTGATAAGTTCTTTATAGATTTTGGATACCAGCCCTTTATCTGATATGCCATTTGCAAATATCTTCTTCCATTCTGTCGGTTGTCTTTTGGTTTTGTTGACTGTTCCCTTTGCTGTGCAAAAGTTTTTATCTTGATGAAGTTCCAATAGTTCATTTTTGCCCTTGCTTCCCTTGCCTTTGGCGATGTGTCTAGGAAGAAGTTGCTGCGGCTGAGGTCGAAGAGGTTGCTACCTGTGTTCTCCTTTAGGATTTTGATGGCTTCATGTCTCACATTTAGGTCTTTCATCCATTTTGAGTCTATTTTTGAGTGTGTGGTGTAAAGAAATGGTCCAGTTTCATTCTTCTGTATGTGGCTATCCAATTTTCCCAACACCATTTGTTGAAGAGACTGTCGTTTTTCCATTGGACATTCTTTCTTGCTTTGTCGAAGATTAGTTGACCATAGCGTTGAGGGTATATTTCTGGGCTCTCTATTCTGTTCCATTGATCTATGTGTCTATTTTTGTGCCAGTACCATGCTGTCTTGATGATGACAGCTTTGTAATAGAGCTTGAAGTCCGGAACTGTGATGCCACCAGTTTTGCTTTTCTTTCTCAACATTCCTCTGGTTATTTGGGGTCTTTTCTGATTCCATACAAATTTTAGGATTATTTCTTCCATTTCTTTGAAAAAAGTTGATGGTATTTTGGTAGGTATTGCTTTAAATGTGTAGATTGCTCTCAGTAGCATAGACATTTTCACAATATTTGTTCTTCCAATCCATGAGCATGGAACGTTTTTCCATTTCTTTGTGTTTTCCTCAATTTCTTTCATGAGTATTTTGTAGTTTTCTGAGTACAGATCCTTTGCCTCTTTGGTTATATTTATTCCTAGGTATCTTATGGTTTTGGGTGCAGTCGTAAATGGGATCAACTCCTTAATTTCTCTTTCTTCTGCCTTGTTGTTGGTGTATATAAATGCAACTGATTTCTGTGCATTGATTTTATATCCTGCCACTTTCCTGAATTTCTGTATGAGTTTTAGCAGTTTTGGGGTGGAGTCTTTTGGGTTTTCCACATAAAGTATCATATCACCTGCAAAGACTGAGAGTTTTACTTCTTTGCCAATTCGGATGCCTTTTATTTCTTTTTGTTGTCTGATTGCTGAGGCTAGGACTTCTATACTATGTTGAATAGCAGTGGTGATAGTGGAAATCCCTGCCGTGTTCCTGACCTTAGGGGGAAAGCTCTCAGTTTTTCCCCATTGAGAATGATATTCACTGTGGGTTTTTCATAGATGGCTTTTATGATCTTGAGGTATGTACCCTCTATCCCTACACTCTGAAGAGTTTTAATCAAGAACGGTTGCTGTACTTTGTCAAAGGTTTTTTTTGCATCTATCGAGAGGATCATATGGTTCTTGTTCTTTCTTTTATTAATGTATCACATTGATTGATTTGTGGATGTTGAACCAACCTTGCAGCCCAGGAATAAATCCCACTTGGCCGTGGTGGATAATCCTTTTAATGTACAGTTAGATCCTATTGGCTAGTGAAAATTTTTGCATCCATGTTCATCAGGGATATTGATATGTAATTCTCCTTTTTGTTGGGGTGTTTGTCTAGTTTTGGGATCAAGGTAATGCTAGCCTCATAAAATGAGTTTGGAAGTCTTCCTTCCATTTCTATTTTTTGGAACAGTTCCAGAAGAATAGGTATTAATTCTTCTTTACATGTTTGGTAGAATTCCCCTGGGAAGCCATCTGGCCCTGGGCTCTTGTTTGTTGGGAGATTTTTGATGACTGCTTCAATTTCCTTACTGCTTATAGGTCTGTTCAGGTTTTCTATTTCTTCCTGGCTCAGTTTTGGTAGTTTATACTTCTTTAGGAATGCATCCAATTCTTTCAGATTGTCTAATTTGCTGGCATATAGTTGCCCATAAAATGTTCTTATAATTGTTTGTATTTCTTTGGTGTTGGTTGTGATCTCTCCTCTTTCATTCATGATTTTATTTATTTGGGTCATTTCTCTTTTCTTTTTGATAAGTCTGGCCAGGGGTTTATCAATCTTATTAATTCTTTCAAAGAACCAGCTCCTAGTTTCGTTGATCTGTTGTTCTACTGTTCTTTTGGTTTCTATTTCATTGATTTGTATTCTGATCTTTATTATTTCTCTTCTCCTGCTCGGTTTAGGCTTTATTTGCTGTTCTTTCTCCAGCTCCTTTAGGTGTAGGGTTAGGTTGTGTAGTTGAGATCTTTCTTGTTCCTTGAGAAAGGCTTGCATTGCTTTATACTTTCCTCTTAGGACTGCCTTTGCTGCATCCCAAAGATTTTGAACAGTTGTGTTTTCATTTTCATTGGTTTCCATGAATTTTTAAAATTCTTCTTTAATTTCCTGGTTGACCCATTCATTCTTTAGTAGGATGTTCTTTAGCCTCCATGTATTTGAGTTCTTTCCAACTTTCTTCTTGTGATTGAGTTCTAGTTTCAAAGCATTGTGGTCCGAAAATATGCAGGGAATGATCCCAATCTTTTGGTACTGGTTGAGACCTGATTTGTGACCTATGATGTGATCTATTCTGGAGAATGTTCCATGGGCACTAGAGAAGAATGTGTATTCTGTTGCTTTGGGATGGAATATTCTGAATATATCTGTGAAGTCCATTTGGTCCAGTGTGTCATTTAAAGCCTTTATTTCCTTGTTGATCTTTTGCTTAGATGATCTGTCCATTTCAGTGAGGGGGTGTTAAAGTCCCCTACTATTATTATATTGTTGTTGATGTGTTTCTTTTATTTTGTTACTAATTGGCTTATATAATTGGCTGTTCCCATGTTAGGGGCATAGATATTTACAATTGTTAGATCTTGTTGGATAGACACTTTAAGTAGGATAGTGTCCTTCCTCATCTCTTATAGTCTTTGGTTTAAAATCTAATTTGTTTGATATAAGGATTGCCACCCCAGCTTTCTTTTGATGTCCATTAGCATGGTAAATGGTTTTCCACCCCCTCACTTTCAATCTGGAGGTGTCTTTGGGTCTAAAATGAGTCTCTTGCGGGCAGTGTATTGATGGGTCTTGTTTTTTTATCCAATCTGATAGCCTGTGTCTTTTGCTTGGGGCATTTAGCCCATTTACATTCAGGGTAACTATTGAAAGATATGAATTTAGTGCCATTGTATTGCCTGTAAGGTGACTGTTACTGTGTATTGTCTCTATTCCTTTCTGGTCTATGTTACTTTTAGGCTCTCTCTTTGTTTAGAGGACCCCTTTCAATATTTCTTCTAGGGCTGGTTTGGTGTTTGCAAATTCTTTTAGTTTTTGTTTGTCCTGGAAGCTTTTTATCTCTCCTATTTTCAAAGATAGCCTAGCTGGAAATAGTATTCTTGGCTGCATATTTTTCTTATATAGCACCCTGAATATATCATGCCAGTCCTTTCTTGACTGCCAGGTCTCTGTGGATAGGTCTGCTGCCATTTTAATGTTTCTACCATTGTAGGTTACAGACCTCTTGTCCCGAACTGCTTTCAGGATTTTCTCTTTGTCTCTGAGACTTTTAAGTTTTGCTATTGGTTGTCGGGGTGTTGATCTATTTTTATTGATTTTGAGTGGGGTTCTCTGTGCCTTATGGATTTTGATGCCTGTTTCCTTCCCCAAATCAGGGAAGTTCTCTGCTATAATTTGCTCCAATATACCATCTGCCCCTCTCTCTTCTTCTTCTGGGATCCCAATTATTCTAAGATTGTTTTGTCTTATGCTATCACTTATCTCTCGAATTCTGCCCTTGTCATCCAGTAGTTGTTTCTCTCTCTTTCTCTCAGCTTCTTTATTCTCCATTATTTGGTCTTCTATATCACCAATTCTCTCTTCTGCCTCATTTATCCTAGCAGTGAAGAGACTCCATTTTTTATTGCACCTCATTAATAGCTTTTTTGATTTTGACTTGGTTAGATTTTAGTTGTTTTATTTCTCCAGAAAGGGATTCTCTAGTATCTTCCATGCTCTTTTCAATCCCAGCTAGTGTCTTTATAATCGTCATTCTGAACTCTAGTTCCAACATCTTACTAATGTCCATATTGATTAGGTCCCTGGCAGTCGGTATTGCCTCTTGTTCTTTTTCTTGAGGTGAGTTTTTCCATCTTGTCATTTTGTCCAGAGGAAAATAGATGAATGAGAGAACAAAATGCTAAAAGGGTAAAAACGACCCCAGAAAAATATACACTAAACAAATCAGAAGAGACCCAAAACTGGGTGGAAAAGAAAGGGAAAGAAAAAAAAAAGGAATATGATCAAGCTGGTGAAGAGATCAGAGCCACACACTAGATTTTGGGCGTATTTTGGTCTGTTAGAAGAAACTGCCTCCCTAAATTTTAAAGAAAGAAAAACTTATATATGTACAAAAATAAGGGTAAATACAATGAAGGGGTGGAATATGACTGTAAAGATGAAAATTATAAAAGATTTTTATAAAAGAAATTGATAAGATAAGAAGTTGGTTGAAAAAAGAAAGAAGAACAATTAAAACAAATCAGAGAGAATGTGATCAGGCAGGAGACTAGAACAAAGCCATACACTAGAGATTTAGGGTATATTTTGGTCTGTTAGAAGAAACTGCATCCCAAAATTTTAAAGAGAGAAAAACATCTATATGCAAAAAATAAGGTTAACTACAATGAAGAGATAGAATATGACTCTAAAAATGAAATTAAAAAAGATTTTTTAAAAAGGAATTGATAAGATGTTGGTTAAAAAAGAGAAAAAGAAAAATTGAAAAAATAGAAAAAGAAAAAAATAAAGAAAATTTTAAAAATTAACTTTGAAAGACTAAAGAATCATGGGGGAAAAAATCCATGAATTCTCTGTGCTGTATTCCCCTAGCGCTGGAGTTCTGTCGTTCTCATTGATCAGTAAACTTGGCCTTGGCTGGCTGTTGTTGCTGATCTTCGGGGGGGGGGGGGCTGTCGCTCTGGTTCTCAGGTGTCTTTGCCGGAGGCAGAATTGCCCCGCCCTTGCCAGGTCCGGGTTAAGTAATCTGCTTGGGTTTGCTCTCCGGAGCTTTTGTTCCCTGCAAGCTTTCCGTACAGCTTTGGAGAACAAGAGTGAAAATGGCAGCCTTCCAATCTCCACCCCAGAGGAGCTGAGAACTTGGGGCCCCACTCCTCAGTGAGCCCCCAGAGAAAAGCAGTTAATCACTCCCGTCTCCCCGGTCTCCGGCTTCACTCCGTGCTCACTCGGCCTGTGACCGAGCATTTCTATCTCTGGCACACAATCCCGTGTGGAGTCTCCAAACCCAGCAGATTCCTGCAGTGAGCTCCCGTGCTGCTTCTCCTGGGAGAGGAAGGGGAGTCTCCCTGGATCTGCCGCTTGTTGGGCCCCTGCGGGAAAAGCAGTGGCCCAACTGGGCCGCGGATCACTGTTTATGGCAACCCCGAGCTGACAGCCTGCGCCTTGGCTCCGTCTCTGCAGCCGCTTCCCCACTCCGATACATGGGAGCTCTGCTGCACTCCCCGGTCTTTCTGTGACCCCGAGGGTCCTGAGACCACACTGTCCCAGCGAGGGTTCCACTCCCCACTTAGCCACTGGAGTGACGTCCCTCAGCGGAGCCAACTTCTAAAAGTTCCGATTTTGTGCTCTGCTGTTGTAGCACTTCTGGGTAGCGGCTGACGGAGGCTCCCTCCCCCCCCCAGGTCTATCTTCCCAAATATCGCTTCAGATTCACTTCTCCCCACGTTCTACCTTCCAGAAAGTGGTCGCTTTTCTGTTCAGAGAGTTGCTGCTATTCTTTTCTTCGATCTCCTATTGAGTTCGTAGGTGTTCAGAATGGTTTGATCCCTATCTAGCTGAATTCCTGGGACCAGACAAAATTTAGGTCTCCTACTCCTCCAAAAGTCCCCTACCTTAGAACCCCCTCAATCCTTTGTGGGCAAACCAAACAGTTGGTCATTCTCAAAAGGGATTACAGGATGCATGGGTAGAGCCTGATGCTTCTGCTCTAGTAGATGCATGAATATCCCCAAGCTGGGGTAAATGGGGCCTGCAGGGCCCTCCAGAAGCCTCTTTATAAGAGGCCAGGGATGCTAGAGATCAACTAGCTGCTGCTGATTCTTTTAATGATAAGAGCCTGTGACCTTTAACAGGTATAAATGGTTTCAAACTATTTCAGACACTGTGGTGGGTCTGAGGATGATCAGAGTGGGGAAACATCTTCTAGTTTGGCAGTGAGAGGCATGTGTGAGACAAGAGGACAGAAAGCACATTGGTATGACCAGGAGCTGGGCTGGAATGTGAAACTCGGCACAGAACACATGGCACAGCATCATCTCCAGATCTAAAGTGGATGAGAGACAGGCTGAAAACCGGGAGTTAGAGGAAGGGTGGGGACAGGCAGAGATGAATTTATGGTTAGTCAGGGTTTTTTTAAAAAAGAATTTTGGTCCAGAATGATCATTTCTGGATGTTTTCTGCTCAAAGGAGTTTATGGATAAAAATAAAGGTGAAGGGTAGTCATGTGAGTGGCGAGGCTGGGGGCTCTAGTGGGGGAAGAAGTGGAGTCCCAGTCACCTCAGTTACAAGCAGAGAAGCTGGTGTATGTAATTAACAGAGTCGAAATAAAGAATTTATTAGCAATAATGAGAAGCCTTCAATGAGAGAAGGCAAAGATAATGGGGGAGACTTCATTAAGGCTTATAGATGAATGAATGGTTTGAGGACAATGAACATAAATATGTTCATTTCATCTCAGAATATCATAGATAAAAGGGATGTTTTGAAACCAAGAAAGAAATGCCTATAGGATAAACGAAGGAAATGATATTTAAATTAAATTAAAAAAAAGAAAATATATGGAAGAAGCTTCCAAGAGCGCGTAACACTTAGCCTAAATTGGTAAAGAGGTTCGAGACAAGTTTAGGTAGTTTAGTGAGTACAAATCCATCTCTGATTAATAGGGAAAAGCATTGAAGATTTTCCTGTTTGTTTTTTCATTTTTATTTTATTTGATTTAAATATTTAGAAAATGTAAAAGACCATACAGTGAAGACTTGCTCTCTTGGACCTGTCCTACGTCTGCCCAGCCCCTGTGTCTCCCAACATGTAATCTCTATTATGGGTTTCTTCTATGTCTTTAAAAAAATGGAGGGCGGTGGGAGGGATGGGGAGGCTGGGTGATGGACATTGGGGAGGGTATGTATTATGGTGAGCGCTGTGAATTGTGGAAGACTAATGAATCACAGACCTGTACCCCTGAAACAAATAATACATTATATGTTAATAAAAATAATAAATAAATAAATAAATAAATATAAAAAAACTTTGTAAAGTGCATATAAAAGCAAATAAGAATAAGTTCTTTGAAGGTAGGGAGTTTAGTCTGTTTTGTTCACTGAATATATATACTCCATGCCTAGAAAAGTTCCTGGGATATTGAAGGTGTTCAAGAAATATATATTAAATGATCAAATATATTCACCTTCACAATTTCTAAACAAATAGTGGCATCCTATACTCACTCACTTGTATGCATCTTGCTTTATTTATTTGACACTATGTCCTCAAGATTTTTCCTTATTGGTACACGAGGACCTCTTTCATTCTGTTTTTTAGACCCAAGTTATGTTCCATTGTATGGATGTACCATAATTTATTCGACCAGTCTCTTATTAATGGCCACATAATTCGTTCCCAAGTTTTTGTTATTACAAACATCATAGCAATGAATGATCTTATGTGAATTTTTGCATTTGTAGGATAAGTTCTCCAGAAGTGCAACACCAGTTTTTGTTTTGTTTTTTGTTTTTTTAATCACAGTGTTTATTTTTCAATAACAGTATAAATAGCAAATATTGGTGAAGTTAAGGGAATTTCAGAAATGTTTGTTAATATAATATGTACATTTCTATGTGTAACACCAGTTTTTAAGAAGTCATGTCCTCGGGGCACCTGGATGGCTCAGTCCGTTAAGCGTCTGCCTTCAGCTCAGGTCATGATCCCAGGGTCCTGGGGTTGAACACCATGTCGGGCTCCCTGCTCAGTGGGGAGCCTGCTTCTTCTTCACCCTCTTCCCCTCCCCCTCCTGCTTGTACTCTCTCTCGTTCGCTCTGCTCCTCTCAAATAACTAAAATCTTAAAAAAAAAGGCATGTCCTCCCCCAAATATTGGTGACAAAATTCTCAATCAAATAGAACACTGATCTACCTGGCATGACATTTCTTGTGTTCTTTTCAGTGTCATTGGGGTTGCTAATGCCAGGTGTCTTTAGCCTGCTTTTTAAAAAAGCACAGAGATTTGCAGAAAGAGAAACTGAGCAGTGTCGGAAGCGGTGAAATTGACACATGGATGCTCAAGATCATGCTGAAAGATCAGAGGGGGCCCAAATCTAAAATCCCAGAAATTCCCACAAATCTTGTGTGGCCATTGCTTGGGTCTCTAAACTGGCTGTCTTTGCTGTGAGGTATAGGCTTTAATTGCTATTGTCTGATAATCCACATCTGTGCTTTCAGTGTTTTTCTAGGGACGTTTGAGAATCCAGGCCAATACATAATGGCTTCCTTGACAATCTTGCTTCATCATCGCCTTTCGTTTCAAAGCCCCAAGGCTTTGATTTGATTATTTTGGTCAGACTGTGACACTGGGGACATCGGGCTGAAATGACAGCCTCCCACTCGCTTTATCTGAGCGTTGCTTCTTACAGGGCCACAGGACATGGATGAGGGTGCAGTAAGAAGACAGTCTCTGAATCCTTAACCCTGTGCTTCTCTTCACTGCCATGTTTCCATCTGAGACGTGAAGATAATGATACATGCCCACACCCTTTGAGGACGTGGTGGTGAATATTAATGAGATAAGCTTCAAAATGCAGTTTGAGCTCTTCAGGCCTGAGGTCCTTGATAAAAATTGGGTACTAGAATCAGGGAGATAAAAGAGCACAGCCCAACCATGACCATTTTTCATTAGAGAGTACCTTACAACAGTTCTGTGCCTCTAACAATACCTAGGACCTGGCGGGAGAGTGCATTCGTATTTTTAATATCTTGCCTTATCGTCTTATGTCCTTGCTGCCAGGGACTGTGGGTAGTTTATTCAATCAGCAGATGTGTTTTGAATGTTCACTGGGTTCCGATGGAGGCGTCAGTCTCGGGAAGAACCCGGGGCTGTGGGCTGGGAGGGCTGCTTCGGGCAGACTCCGCTGCACCCATGTGGGTGCGAGGCGCAGTCCACCTCTCCTGAGCCCCTGTTGCCTGTTCGTTAGAGCAGAGAGATGAGCTCTGCCCTGTGCATCTCTGTACCTGAACGGGGACATTCAGTGAGAGTAGAAGTACAAGCTTGTTCAGTAGAATAAGGCCAACTAAAAATGAGTATGAACGTTTAGACGGGGTACTTCCTCAAGTTGGAAAGAAAACTGAGATGTCAGGAAACAAAGACTGCCTACTCTAAGCCAAGGCTTCCCATCCGCAGCTGAACTATAAACCAAGAACATATCTACATTTTTTACTGTGATACAGCAAAATCATATAGGCCTACATATGTGTCAAATATGTATATAGGAGATCTGTAAAACAGGCATATACAGATTATAAAATAGAGAGATATCAATTCTTCGATAATGACGACAACAAACAGAATCTTCCTTTTAGTTAGTACACATTGAATTGGCCTATAAGGGGAGTTGGTTTTCTGTCTCCTGAAAGAACCAGGAAATGTCGGAGGGGCCCATTGCCAAACTCAGAGCCCTGCCAGCATGCTTTCCAGCCCTGGCAACAGTCCCGTGGCCTTGGGATGGCCTTACGCGCCTGGTACAGATTCTGTTCCAAGAGCTCTGAGGGCTCAGTGAGAGGAAAAGTATCAGTTGATGTTTTTTGTTTTTCTTTCCTGAACGTGGATGGCTAACTGGGGCTGGTGACGGCTGGTGGATGTGGTGGTGGTTGGAGTCTAGAGGCAGCAAAAAAGTATTGCTCCCACTTCTGGGCGAAGGGGGCAATGCAGATGAGGGGGGCAGGCAAGGCAAGAATTCCAATAATCCAGTAGCGTTGTATTTCACATTCAGAGCTGCCTCATTTCAGACTCTGTCCCACGGTCGGGACTGGTGAGGCCTGAGGTCCTAAGGAGAGCATCACTCCCCTCGATGTGATTGTCATAGGTACCGATGTAGGCTTCGAGTTGGGGCATTTTCTCATCTTTGGTTAAGCTCTGCAATCGGGATCCTTATGCAAAATTCTCATTTTTGAATGTTGGTGTGTGTGGACGGACGTACTCAGACGTACATCCACAGGTCATTATGTGAGAGAAACTGGTGTGGGCTCCCTAGGGGTCCTTGGACCTTTGGGGTTGGGGAGCAGAGGGCGGTGTCAGCCCAGAGGAGCGGACATGGTTAGAAACTAGCCCTGTGGCAGCATGGTCACGTTCTCTCCTTCCCGAGCTCAGCCTGACCACCAAGGTGGGGATCGAGAGGCTTCTGGGCCACAGTGTAAACATCTATCACCTTCCTGGGGACTGGCAGTTGAAGGAAGGCACCTTTAGCACTGTTTTGGATTCCCCATTTGTTTGGTCAAAGTTCATGGGTCCCCCTGGCCAGAAGGGAGTTAACATGTGGATCATGGGACTATGCTCTGAAAGCCATGTGAGTTTCTAAAAGCAACGACAGGAGCCATATTACAGGAAAGGGGGGGGGGGTCTGTGAGGTGGAAGTCAGGGTGACCCCTAAAACTACATAAAGCTGGCCACTTCTAATTAGGGGAAAAGGTCACAGGCTGGTGATTACATCTTCGTGTAAAACGGCAGCACAACAACAGGCTTCCTATAAGATGATTCTGAGGAAGTGGTTTGCTCCAGAATCAGAAGGTTAGGGATAAATAATACCAAATGATTCGTTGTCTTGCTCCTTTGGACTCCCTGGACTTTCCCAAATGGCTAAGCAACGGGCGAGAAAGCATCTGCCGAGGCACAGGCTACAACTCTGGATTTGGAGAGAGCACTTCTGCTCAGCTGATTATTTCAGTTTTCTCACCCATAAAAGGATATGGCCAAAAAACACTTTTTCAATACTCTGCAAAAGCCAATTTGGAAGCCAAAGGCTTAATTCTTTTCTCTCACTGTTAAGCCTGTATGTAGAAATCAACCACATCTAATTTAATCACACCTGCTTCTATTTTGATGATAAGATCAAAGGATGTATAAGCTAAGGAATATAAACCCAGGGAAGGAAGGAGGCGGGCCAGAGGTGGTGAGTACGAGCACACACTGAGCACCTAATAGGTACAATCACATACATTATCCTATTTAATACTCGCAACCTCCCCAGAGGGAGGCCCTGTTACCATCATCTTACAGTGAAGCGAGTTTTCTCTTTGAAGGTTTGTTCCAGTTACAAATAAGTGTGTAAAATAAAAGTCATACACAGGAAATGAAGGAAGAAGAGCCATGTGAGGCAACATTAGAAGCTACATTCTCCTCGCTTGCGTTTATCTGATTAATCCTTCTTAGTTTCCTTCCTCTGGCCCGTCCTTATGGGTGAGCATTTCCAATTCTTGGTCCTTTCCCCAGTCTGTTTCTGCAAGTGCTTGCCTGCTCCAGGCTTGAGGTACAGCCTCCTGGGAGGGGAATCCCATCTCTGGTCCTGATTCTGTCCTACATTCCAAAGCCATGCCAGCCTTGCCCACTCCCAGCTAGCCACCTGTACACATAAATGTGTTGGGGTTGACCTGCTCATGGCCAACTGGTGTGTCCTGGGCCGGAGTCATTCCAGCCTTGTCCGGAATCTCAGTGAGATTAGAACTAAATAGCATCTCCCCAAACCAAGAGGTCAGAAATCTGACTGAAGGGAGCAGTTTGGGATGAGCAGTACCTTCTGGAAATAATGCTTGGAGGCTGCCGAATGGTTTCTGGAGGGCCATGCGGTTTTCCAGTGTCCTGGACTTTAGGGATTCCCCTCCAAGATGTGGTCACTGCAGGAGGGATCCCACCCAATATCCTTACCTACTTCCAGTTTCCCCACCAGCCCCGGGCCTGGGGATGACCAGACCTGACTCTCACTCTCCATGACCTGCCATTACCTAGGTTGTTAGCATTTGGTATCATGCCAACTCTGATCCCTGGCCTGTTGCCCCTGGATCGAAACTCCCAAACTCCCACTTACTGATTCCAAACTGGACTAAAACTTGACATCCTCAGGCAGACTTGGTCTTTGCCATCCCGGCCTCCTCCAAGGAAATGAAAGCTTCGTCCTTTTCTCATATTCCGTATTAGTCTCTAGGCAGACTCCTCCACCATCTCCCATTACAAGATGTCCCATACCGACTTTTGACTGACAGTATTTGCAGCTCTTTGAGTGTATCCACATGATGGTTTCAACATGCTCCGAATACAACAATGTTCAGATCAACCATGTAGGGTCTCTCTCCTGACCCTGAATCTGGTTCCTTCCTCACGTGTATTATGTAAGGAGGGCCAAAGGGGACAGGCATAGAATAGCGTCGTTGTCAGCCACAGGTGCCAAACTTCCTTGCTTTTCTCCACTGATACCTCTCTGGAAAGTCATGGCTGGCACCCTCTCTCCCTCCTCTCCTCAGCTCCCTCTGCACTTTTTGTGTGGCAAGAATTTCTGAGTTTGCCACTAACTGGTGATATGGCTCAATTTTCTCTTCAGGGCGTTGTGATGATGTAGTATGTATATTAAATTTCTTGCAACATAGTAGCTGCTCAATAAGTGGTATTTATGATTTAAAAAATTAGTACACTATAACCAACTTGATTTACTTTTGCCCTTCGATGTCATATCATCTTTCATTTCTCAGATTGAAGGTTTATGGTATAATGGGTTCAAATTCTGAGTCCACTCTTATATGGCTTTGGGCCTATTACTTGGCTTCTCTGGACCTCAGTTTCATATCTGTAAACTGGAAATAATAACCTCCCTCACTGAGGTGCAAAATAAAATGTGATATTATAGATAAAATGTTTAGCACAGTGCTTGACATACATAGTTATAATAATGATCATTATCACTGTCTTTGTGCCTTTGCTCACATTAGTCCCTCTTTCTGGAATGCTGCTTCTCCTCTTTCCATTTTGCAAAATTCTGAAAGACCTGGATTCTTCCCTCCCAGTGGATTCATGTCTCCTCAGCTGTGCTCTACTGTATCCATGCTTGTTATTATATTTTATTTATCGGATTATGTCTATTTGATTTACCACTTCTCCTGCTTGACTCCTTATCTTGGCATTCAAAATCTTCCATTTCATCTTCCTTTTTTTCCTCCCAGTGTACCTCACTCAAATCCTTCCTCTCCACCATCTGATCCCTTAATGCCCTTCTGTATTCCCATGACTTTATGTCTTTCCCTCTGCCTGGAATGGCCATTGTTGTTTTTCTTTGCTTTCGGAATCTTACTCATCTGTCAAGGACGGACTCTAGGAATTCTTCTCTATTTCCTCCAAGTTAAAATTGCTCCTTCACCCAACTCAATACCAATTGGTTTATTTCTCTATTTTGAAAGTTACCAGTAAAATGTTTTAATTAATGCACGTATCTTTCACATTAGATTCTGAGCTCTTGAAGGGAGCGATTATGTCTGATTATTTGTTTCCTCTATTATCTACTACTGTGCTCAAAATATAGTAGTTATCCATCACATTTTTGCTGTATTTGTACTACGTAAGTGTACTAAACAGTATCTGCCTAAAGCAAGAGGTCAGAAATACGAATGAAGGTAGCACTTCTAGATCAGCAGAACCTTCCGTAAAGGTCGTGGATTGCTGAATGGTTTCCAAGAGTCAAATGAATAGGGAGTTTAAAATCTGTCACAATCTCTATCTGAAATAAAATACCCAGTCATGAACATTAGTATAGGCTAACATTTCATAACTAATGAGGCCCCGGAACATAAGAGAAATCAGGTCAGATGCCAGGGAAATATGTCAGTAAAACTAAGAAAAACATAATAAACTCTGGCTACGATTTTTAGTCCCTGTATATTATGTAGAATCATTACTGAAATTTATGGTTGTGGAAAACTGGCCAGTTTCAGTTTCAGCGTGGTTGAGTCAGGGACATTTCCTGTTATCAATAGGAAGCTGCTATACAATTAAATGGATCAATGATGCAGTGAACTGAATTAGTTGTTTTTTTATAGCAAGTAATTGGACTAGTTGTGCATTCTACATTTTTCAGTTGTACAAGCATGATCTTTGAATCTATCATGAGGGAAGATACTTGGGCTGCTTTAGCCTATTGATTTGAGAGGCAGTAAAAGGAACTGGGTTTAGTTGGAAAGGCAGTAAAGTTCCATCAATAAAATGGTACAGGGGATGCACATTTGACACACTGAGTGGCTTTATGGAGACTTAATGATTTTTTAGAACAATTTGCAAATCTGATCTAATTCAATTTGTACTATAATAATCTACCTTAAACTATGGTGGAACATTCTTTTATATATTTACTGCATTTGGTTCTGGTCTACGGAACATTATAATACTTCTTATTAGTGGTATGTTGGTAAACCGGCTTTTTGTTTTGTTTTTGTTTTCTTGAGGCCCTGATTTTGAATGTTTTCCTATTTCCCTGGTGTAAATACTCCCATTATGCACTGGCTTTAACCTACCAACAGTTTAACAACTGCTCTCAAAGTTTCTAAATATCTGACAATCAGCTCTTAGGAACTGGTACACCGTTGCAAATTATTTAAATAGTGTAGGAGAGCCTGCTAAAGATTTAAAATCATGCCATTTTAGAATAAGAAGCACTCAGTATATCCTAGTCCTACTCCCAACTTTCTAGAAAAAAAAAATATTGACACTGAGGATAAGTGATGTCCTAAAAGTTATGAAAAAACTTACTCGCAGGCTTGTGGTTGGAATCAAGGTGTCTGGATTTCCCATTCAGTAATCCATGCAAAAGCCTTTAAATAGGGAGTAGAGAAAAATAGTCATTGAGCATGAATGGAAACGTGACTATATAATGTTGCTTTGGGATTCGGGTGGTAAGGATGAGTGACAGGAGCTGTGAACCTGAAGTCCCATAGAGCTCCTCCAAGCTGTGTTGGGAACCATCCAGGTTCTCAGTACAAAACTGAGGTTTGTAATCCTGGTTTGAAAATGGGTAGGCCACTTGACCTTTTTGGGCACTGGCTTTATGATTTTTTTTTTAAGTGACAATTTTTAATATTAGTATGTCTCAAACCCTAGTGTGTATTAAATAATCTAGGATACTTAGTAAAAATCACCCCAGGTGGGGCTAATGTTAAGATAGTCCATAGGCCAAACTTCAAGAAAACTAGTTTAGATCCTTTTTAAAGAGCTCTTCAGATCCAAGGTGCCTTATCTGTTTACTGGTAAGCAAGGACAGTTTCCAGAGTGGTAACTCCCCGAAGTAGTTCTTCAATTAGCTGTATCAGTCATCTGAACAGCTTTTTTATATTTCTGGCCTCTCAGTCCCACCCAAGAACTATCAAGTAAGAATTGAAGGGTTAGAGGGCTAGGAAGTTGTTGTTTTGTTGTTGTCGTTGAAGTTGCCTATTCGATTTTGATGTCCAGGCAGAGTTAGGAACGTCAGGTGTTGCTAGCCTAGAGAATGTCTTGCAGGGTAAGAAAGTGGTAACTCGTTGCTAACTGCTGACCCACAGGGAAGGGGCTATGCACAGGGGCTTTAAACCTATGTGATAGCATCTCAAGTGGGGGATGGGAAGGAGCAGGTGATAGGTTCCAGGCTACTGTCTGATGGTCAGCTGGAAAGTGTCCTTGTAGTACTTGGCAGCATGAGGACAAAGTGTGGAAGGGGTCTGACACAGTCCTGATATAAGGCGTTGATGGTGAATCAGCAAGTCCTAAGTTTGAACTTTGCATGTCTATATCAAATGCACACAATTATGTAAGTCTAACACTTGAGACATGTTATTTAGGACACATCTAGATGAGCATGGTTCTTGTCCTCCTCTCTTGTATTTTAAAAAAGGCTTGTCAAAAAACCCAAACAAATAGACTAGTGAATCCAAACTTGTTCTTACTCTTTAAGATGTCATTTCTGCTTTTAAAATATAAAGTTTTAGGATTTATGGCTTGGTTGTTAGGCACATTAAGTTTTGAAAAAGGTAAAGCTATGACAATGGTTGCTATTTGACCACAAAATAGGGCAGTACCTTCTAACTACTGTAATTACGTTATTATTAAAGACTGCTTTACAGGAAAAACAAAAAGCCTTTTTGGCAGGCATAGAAGAGTTTTAAGAAGAAAAGCATTTGGCCATGTCATCCTAGGTTCTCCACAAAGTCTCCCAAATCCTCAAAGTCTACTGACACTCAAAGAGCATTGCGTGCATATTAATCATCCACGCAGGAGAGTTATGAACCAGAGTGACATGTGTCTCATCTTCCTACACAGATCCCTGGCAGATCCCTGGTTCTAATAAAAGGTTGAAAATAATCTCAAATTTGTACACTGATTTTCACATGCTCATTTACCTAAATCTGCATTCTCAAAGTGTGTTCTTGGATGAAAAGGATCTGTGATTACATATTTGTAAAAAAAAAAAAAAAGGAACTATATATACTCACTATTTGCAGAATCACAATGCAGATGAGAAGTCCTAAAGAAAATGAAGCTTGTTTAACATTTTTAAATGTACTGGTTACAGAAGTTTGTTTTTGGGTAAAACTCATGGGAAATGCTGACCTAGCTAAGCTACAGGGCAGTAGAAAAAAAAAATTCCCTTAGAAGTGTCAAAAACTTGTTCCTATTTGATCAATGAATCAATGATTATAAAAATATGTGTTCAGTGGGCCATATAATTTTATTAGGGAGGTCATATTATTTTAACAAGTTGATTTTCTATTTGATTCAGAGGGAGGCTAGCTTCTATATAGAGCATATAATTTCTAAGAACCATCATTTCTTAAGCTTTATATTTTGAAATAATTTCAGGGTTATAGAAAAATTAATAAAAAATACAATGGAAAGGGGTTAATATCCAAAATGTATAAAGAACTCAAACAGCTCAACACCAAAAAACTCACAAGTACTCTGATTAAAAATGGGCAGAGGACCTGAATAGACATTTTTCCAAAGAAGACATACAGATAGCCAACAGACATATGAAAAGATGCTCAACATCACTAATCACCAAAAAAATTAACATGAGATACCACCTCCTGTCAGAATGGCTAAAATCAAAAATATATGGAATAACAAATGTTAGTGAGGAAATGGATAAAAAGGAAACCGTGTGCACTGTTGGTGGGAATGCAATTTGGTACAGCCACTGTGGAAAACAGTACAGATGTTCCTCAAAAAATCAAAAATAGAATTACCATATGATCCCAGTAATTCCACTACTGGATATTTTCTCAAAGAATACAAAATCACTAATTTGAAAAGATATATGCACGCTTACGTTTATTGCAGCAGTATTTACAATAGGCAAGATATGGAAGCAATCCAAGTATCCATAGATCAATGAGTGGATAAAAAAGATGTGGTATATATTATATATATATATAATATATATACACACTCCATATATAGATAGATAGATAGATAGATTCCATTGTGGTATATATATATGTATATATATATATTCCATTGCATTTATATATGCAATGGAATATCACTCAGCCATAAAAATGAATGAGATCTTGCCATGTGCCACAACATGGATGGACCTAGAGGGCATCATGCAAAATGAAATAAGTCAGAGAAAGACCAATACCTAGGATTTCACTCATATGTGGAATTTAAGAAACAACAACAACAACAACAAATGAGCAAAGAAAGAAGGGACAGACTAAAAAACATACTCTCAAATACAGAGAACAAGCTGGTGGTTGCCAGCGGGGAGGTGGGGAGAAGGGATGGGTGAAATATATAAATGGGTTTAAAAGCACGTATCTTGATAAGCACTGAGTAATGTGTAGAATTGTTGAATCATTATGTTGTACACCTGCAACTAATATAACACTGTATGTTAACTATACTGCAATAAAAAAAAGCTGCACCTCCTTTAAAAATACAAGATTTCCAAAATGTTAACAATTCACCATATTTTTTCATCATCCTCCTTCTCTTTATATATACGTGACTACACAAACACACACACACACCCCCGCATATCTTTTTTTTGAGAATCATTTGAGAGCAAGGTGCTGACATGATACTCCTTTACCTCCAAATATTTGCGTGTTTTAGCAAAAACAAGGATATTCCCGTACATAACCATAGTATAAATATAAAAAATTAACATTATTTTCTTTTTTAAAAGATTTTATTTATTTGAGAGAGAGAGAGAGAGCATGCACAAGTATGGGGTGGGGGCGGGATGGGGAGAAGCAGGCTCCCCGCTGAGCAGGGAGCCCGATGTGGGACTTGATCCCAGGACCGTGGGATCATGACTTAAGCTGAAGGCAGATGCTTAACCGACTGAGCCACACAGGTGCCCCTAAAATTAACATTAATACTATTATGCAATTTACAGAGTTTATTCAAAATTTACCTATCTCAATAATGTCCTTTTCTAACAACAACAACAAAAAACGTCTTTCCTGGTCCACGATCCAAACTGGAATCACTTGTTGTGTTTTAATAATTGTCTCTTTAGTCTCTAATTTGGAACAGTTCCTCAATATTTCTTGTTTTTCATGTTTCTTGTTTTTCAATATTTCTTTTGTACAATGTCCCTTCACTGGATTCGCCTGATGTTTCCTCATGACTGGATTCAAGCTATGCGTTTTCAGAAGGAACCCCATAAATGTTTGTCCTTTTTGGGAGACACATGATACTGACTTGTCCAACTACTAGTGATGTTAACTCTCGATCACTTAAAGTGGTGTCTGCCAGGTTTTTCTTCTGTAAAGTTACCATTTTTACTCTTCATGGAATATTTTACCTAGTTTGAGACTATGTAAATATTCAGATTTTCATTAAATTCTCACCTAGTAGTTTTAGTATTTGTCAACCTAAATAAAGAGGTAAACTGAGGCAAACTCGAATTACTGGAAATTGAGTTTATTCAGGAATAGCAGAGGAACAACAATTCAGGACACACACTCAAGCTATAGGTGAATCTGTTGAGAGTTCAGGATGGGCTGTAGTTTTGAACAAGGATTGCAGACAGGAAGACCAGCCAGAGTCCAGGCAGTAAGTTCATTAGCTTGAGGATAGGGAGATATACTTGACCTATGTTCATTGGTCAGGAAATAAATGTGGGTCTTCTATAAATTAGGCATTTATGAGAAATCAGTCTCTCAGTTCCTAAATTCTGTTCTGAGGGTACATGGATGAGAGTCCCCATTTCCTATCCTCTGGTTCCATTTTAGACTGAAATCCTTTCACATATCCTTTGATGATTCTTGCCCAAAACAATTACTACTATGGTAATTGCCGGATGGCAATTTCTAAATGCAATATTCTTTTTACATTAGCTGTCATTCTCTTGTAAGGAAGACCTTGCTCTTCTTCCACTGATTCACTTATTTCGTCAACATTAAAAATAAAATACGCAGTTATTTTACTAGCAAAATTAGTTTACTCAGAAATAGCAGAGGAATTGCAATACGGGACTTGCAAGCTATGGTGAACCATAGGCAAATCTGAAGAGACAAAGGGAAAGTCAGCTTTTATTAGGTTTGAGGAGGAAACTGGGGAGGGTTGTTTTGAACAAAAGGTCATGGGAGAAGCGCAAGAATTTAAGGTTGTGGCAGTTTCTCATTGGCTGCGAGCGACGGTTAGTGCTTTGTTGCGGCTGGGAGGGAGCTTCCTTTTTTTCTGAAAAGCAGAAAATGAAATTCCTATGTGAAAAGTGTCTTTCCTTGTCAAGATAATTCTTATCTTCCTTCTCTCTGCTAGTTATGCAGGCTGCAACAAGTGGTACATACATGAGAGCTCCCCTTCAGGCTGTCTGACTCCATTATTTTAAGTGAGGTTTCCTTCATTAATTTTCACAATTTCTATCTGAATGGACTCACGGTTTCTTGTTTTATTCATTACTATCATTATTTATTTTAATGTTCAGTTGTCCCAGATTGGCTGGTGGGATGCCCCTCAATCTGCCTGTGTCCTTTAGCCATTTTCCCATCATTCTTTGAGCACTTCTTTGCTTTCTGGCAGAAAGGGATATTCCCGCTCACATTGTGCTTTTCCTGCCCCAGCCCAGGAATCAGTCATTCTTCTAAGAAGCCTGTTTTTGTTTTGAGTAGAAAATTTTAAAACCAAGAACTGAATGTGAGGCATTCTCACTGTTACTGCACTGTCACTGCTTCTAGGCCCTCTTAGAGGACAGAAATAGTAAATACATGCGTGGGTGTATACGTGGGTTTCTACATACTTATTTCTGTTAATCCGTATGTATTAAAAAACCTTGTGCCTACTGATGCTTCCAATTCCAATCCAATACCACAGAGGGGGAATAACATCATTTACAATTACTATCTTGAAACTACGTCAAAACTCATAGACTTGAAGTCATTAAATTTGCCATGCTGTACAATAGGAACTATGAGACATTCTGGAACTGGGTAATGCCAGTCATCCACCCATCCTCTTAGAAACTCATGCTCGGTGTGCTAGGTACTGGCTAGAAATATGGAAATGAAAAAGACTTTCTCTCTTTTCTCAAGCAGCTCAGTCTATGAGAGAGGGTAGGAGAAAATAGATAATTACCATGAAGTGCAATAAATTCTCTATTAGAGGTATTCAGTGTTCTATGGGAATGGGGGGGGGCGGGGGGGCGGCTACCTAAGCCAAACCGAGTAAACTAGATTGCTTTGGAGAAGAAAATAAAAATAGGTCGCCCACATTACTTGCTGGAAGAGTTCTTAGATTACTGCATGTTTACACAAAGTGAAGAGTGTGCTTTTCTTCTGAGCAAAAGTACACTTTATGGAGAGCTCTAATTTATCTAGAAGAGTTCTCTGCATTGATTGAATTCATCAAAAATCTGCAAGCATGACAGTATCTAGGCAGGAAAGTTCCAAGGGAATCAGTGTTCACTTGTGAGACCCAAGTTGGGGTTTCCCCTCTTTCTTCCAGGCCCCACTCAATGGCCATAAAATAAGGGCAGTGAAAGTTTGGATTTTTTTCAACTGCCTATATCCCAAACTAAATGAACTGACTTATTTGCCATTACATTTATTGTCACCCTCTTGAGCCAGAGAACAGTTTACACATCCTGATTTTCTTTTATCTAAACTTAAATTCAAGAAGAGTATGAAGGAGAAAAGAAGATTTGTGTGCATGTGTCATCTACAAAGTAAAGACAGAGGCAGAAAATTGGGGGGAGAAAATATTAGGATAAAAATTGAGAAAGGGATTTTATTATTTTTGTTGTCATATATATAGTGTTCTTATCAAAATTTACCTCTAGATTTTTCTTCTTTTTAAAACATAAATGCGGGCTATCTTCTGGTTTGTGCTCTCTTTCCCAGTCTTCCTCAGTTGTTAAGTCTGGTCACTCTAATATTGCTTGCTTCACCAATTTACAAGTCCCGGACTAGAAAGTTGCTCAGTACAATGTGCAAGAAAAGATCACCAGAACCAGGAGCCTGATCTTCACATGTCTTGCTATCTCCCGTTCTGCTGCTTTAGTACAGCCGATTCCGCAGAAAAAAGTAGAACCGAGACATATATATGCCTTTTTTGTCACTACAGAGTCAAACATGACTGAAATGTTTGTTTGCTTATTAGGTGGCCTTAGATCAGAGAAGATATAAAATCATTCTGGTTATGAAATACTCCTGATAAATAATAAACTTCAAATGTTAATAAGGACACTGAAGTTTTCTCGTATGCTTTTTAAAAGAAATGTAATTTTAGGTAACCATAAAGCTGAGGCAAAGGTAGTTTGGGTTCTTAGAAAGAATCCCCAGTCCTCATTAGGGGCCGCCGGGTGCAGAAGGACTTGTGCTCACTGCAGAGGTGGATCAAACTGAAGGTGCCAGGCTTGTGTCAAAGGTCCGCGTCGCTTGTGAGACCCAGCAGCAGGAGTCCCTGCAGAAAGCATGGGTCATACACACTGGCTTCCACAAGGAACAACAAGGAAAATATGCCACTGAGTGGGGGTTTTAACATCTGTAATGATTAGTGAAAGCTTCTTTGAAAGTGAGAGTTTTTAATTACTTTATTATATATTAGATTCAATTTAAAGGCTTTAACCATCCGTACACACCATGATACGATATGTATGTGTATATACGTAAAAAAATACCCACCGAACATGCTTTAAGAGGTATAATTGTGTTTTGAAATCTTGCCACATGAAATATACTTTGATATAAAAAAACAACTAATCAGAAGCATGAAAAACAGTATGTTTTAATAAGAGCCTATTGCAGATTCTGGAATGATTGTTGCATGCATGTCCCTAGTCATGTTGGACTTCTCCTTCAGTTTCGACTGGAGTAATGTGTGTTCCACAACACCAATTCTGATGTCCATCTGAACGGTTTCTTGCTTCAGCTTTGTTAAGCTCTGTTTAATCTTTACCAAGGGAGCTGCAAAATGAAAATAACATGCAATAAAAATGTTCGTTTGGAGTATCAGTGTATTACAGAATTGTATGACATTCTCCTCACTTTGTCTTAAGCCAAAAATAGGGTTGAAAACACAGCCAACAACATACTGACATTCACAGAGTTTCGCTGTGGTACCTGAGATTTAGGGTGGGAAATGACACAGCGTTTGATACTGAGGTTGAATTTCCTTCCTTTTCTCGGGGAAGAGTTACTAAAGGGGTATTTAAGGATGTCTTTAATAAATTTTATGGGCTAGAATATTTGTCTGAAGGAAAGGGGATACAATGTGAGAAAAGAAGGAAGAAAGAATTACCTGAGAGGTAGAGATAATGGGCTCATTCAAACATACTGCCAAACCTTTAAACGTCCTCTTTTGAATGATCACTCAGTATGTATCATCAGAACTCTGGAAAATCTTTCTAGAACACAGAAGGGCCTTAGGCAGTGAACTAGGGCCCTGCCAAAGTAACTAGCTCATGATGGAGCATGATTACTAGAGAATTAGTAATTCTTCTCTATTTGACCCCTCTGCCCGGTCAGGCCCACTGGGGGAAGAGAAAGAAAAGCAAAGGTCATCCCATCGCTGTCTTCGTGCCATTTGGGCACACACTTAGTGCTCTTTTGCACATAAAATGGAATAATGAAGCTCCTTTGATGAAAACAGAAAATATTATTTTTTGAAAATTGGAATAACAAAGTGTATATTTAAGTATTTCCCACGCTATCTCTGAATCGACTCAGTTTGAATCAAAAAATCCTAAATAAGGGTAAAAAAAGTATGACTCTCCTCAGCTGACTGATAAGGAAAACAGTACATGGATTATCAGACATCATTTTTGCACCATGTACCTACCTCTCCTCAAATTCATTTTAAAAAGCAGACTCCCGATTTATTAATAGCATTTCTTGAGAAATACTCTCCTCTTGCTCATTTTCCCCTTAGGAGAAGTGTGTACTCACCGCCATCAGTCATGCTGCTGCCTTTTTCTTCCATTTCTTGCTTTACCTTCTCTAGTTCTTCTGTCACCTTTAATTAAAAAAAAAAAAAGTTTCCATGAGCTCTGGATTTTAATAAACTTTCACAATTATTGAATGATGTATTAAGAAAATTTAGACATAATACATCTGTAAAGGAACGCAAAAATATTAGGAGTGTTCTGGACGTAATCTGAATAATAAGATAAAGTAGGCAGATACTCAAAGCTTTTTATCTTCTGAGAGTGTTCCTAACATCGTTCTCAGGCTGTCACATGACAATGAAAAAAACGATCTAAGTTGTGATTTTAGGACCCCAGACACGCAAACCTTGCAGTTACCTCCTAGCAGCTACCGTGCCAGTCCTTTCTGGTTTTTTTAGAGAAGGGCGAGCGGGGGTGGGGGTGGGGAGGGGCAGATGGGGAGGGAGAGAATCTTAATCAGATTCCACGCCTGACGCCGGGCCCCATCTCACCACCCCGCGATCATGACCTGAGCCGAAATCCAGAGGAGGCCGCTCTACCGACGGAGCCACCCAGGCGCCCCCAACCATGCCAGTCTTTAATAATGAGTCATTAGTTAAAACCATATACACATCTTGAGAAGATTTTGGATTTCTAAGGCTTACTAGGTATCTTTCTTAATATTATAGTTTTATAAGAGAAGATGCCATCTTTTCCTCTATAGGACGCTAAAAATAATGTTTATACCATATGGCTGTATATAAAAATATTCCAACTGCTCTATCCAAACCATGAACTCCAGGAGGCATATTGTGCTGTCACATTGGCTCCTGTCTGTACTCTACGTCATACTCAAAATTATACTACTACAGCCTCTATTAGCAAAATTCCAACCTAGCATGTTATCTTTAAAAAATCAAAAACTTTTTATATGACCTAGAACTAAGCCATAATTATTGTAACTTAGTAGGCTTTATTTTTATCATGCTGGTGAGTAAAAACTTCCTTGGGAATAAAGTGCTCATCCAAGTAAAGCAAATTAATTTTTTTTAGGCACCTGCAATGTTCCAACTGGGGATAACTGCCTCCTCCAAAAGAACTAAATGGGTCCCTGGACCCCCTTCAAGTGTTAATTTACCTAACGTAAGTGAGCACTTTACTTCTACGTAACATTCTATTTGCCTAGAAGCACCACAGGGTTAGGGTCTAAATATTTCTGAAGTTATACTTCCAGTATTCTAAAATAACTATGCCTCAAATAATCTCTATAAAAGCTTAATTCTATTATATAGAAAAAGTCTGGGACAATTACCGGAGATAATCTTGTACATTGGCTATGGACCATGTTGTAAGATTCTTTTTTTCTCTCAGCTCTTCAGTAAAAAATTGGAATATATATTAGATCTTACCCTCTTGCCTGATGATGAAAATCAATACAACAATATATGCAAATATTTCAGAAGTTCCCAGAGAGAAAGGGTTACAAGCCACTTCCAGTTTGTGGACAGAGAAATACTCAGGCTCACATACATCAGCAGCAATCACGAAAAACAAATCTTACATCTTACAGACTCACGTTAAAATTTGTATAAGACATTTAAGCCAGGGCTTTACCTACTCTTCTATATATTAATCATAATTATTAGGTTTTTAAAAAGATTAAGGAAGATTATAAATGTGCTAATATTATCAGCAGGTTCTATGTTGAATTTAATAAAACAACTTCAGGCATTTTATGGAAACAAACAGTATATAAATACATAATTGGGTCATTGATAAGAAAACGAGCGATTTTCTCGGAAGGAGAAGGACGGAAAGCCACGGGAAGCGGTTCCTGAAGTCAGCAACGCCTGGCTGTAGCTGTATGGAAGCGCCCACGGCTCTGCACAGCCCGGGCTCAGCCAACACTGAGGGAGCAAGAACAAGAACACAGTGTGTACCTCAGACAGGAGCCTGGTCCTTTCCGTCACCCCGCCGTTACCCTGCTGGTAGCGCTCCCTCGCCTAAGGGAGAAAACATTGCGTTTAATGACAAATTCAAAACAGAAGCAGATTACTTAAATGTGACCTCTTTGTGTTTGCAGTTTCCGCATATCATTTTATGACAAACCCCCTCCTCATTTGTGAATACATTTGTGAAAGTGACATTTAACTGTAGCTGTTTTATGTCCCTAACAGGCACCATGTATTTAAACGAAGGCACAATAAAATGATAAACTACCTTAACCTTCATAGACTGACTGTGTAACTCACACAGGCATGGTTCACAATAAAAACTGTCCTCAGCTGTTCCTACAGTTTAGGAGAGCAGCTCTTGGTCGATCTAATTTGCATGCTATGCAGAGAAAACCAGTTCTAAAAAATCAATCATAATAGAGCATCAGGATGAGCAATTAATAAGGATTAACAAATGGGTATGACAGTACGGAATATGTTCTTGGAAACTAATCTAACAATTATTTAATATCAATGTTTGACAGATACACAGTGGCTTTCATCAGACTTTTACAGCATTTTGGAAAGTAAAAACATCCACGAGTAGATGTGTACATGAGGGAATAATTTGTTAAATAAATGACATAATAAAAAAGTGAAGATTATTTTCTGTTTGGTCTTTGAGAACTTCTGGAAGTACAGAGGTATCTCAAGTTTATTTCCATTTTTTTCCGTTCTTGCAACCTTGTTCGCTAAAAGAAAAAAAGGTCTTTAAGTGACATTTGCAAGTGTTCTTACTAGTCTTCCTCAGCATCAGGAGAGAGGGGGCATAACTCCCAAGGAAAGCCTTTAGATCCCTACGGGGGTACAAAGAACTGCTGCTTTCAAAGGCTGAAGGCTTTATTTTTTTTGGTTGAAATTCTAAAACCTTTTTGAAAGGATTAAAAAATTTGCGCATTAAATTAATTAAACTGCTTGTCTTTGAACGTGTCTTGCTTTCATATTCCTTATTATGTGGCTGTAAGCCATTAAGGCAATGATGTCTTTTCCCTCTGACACATGTAAATGCATACTATTCTTTTTCCTCCCACTCATAGGGTAAATTAACAGCAGCCTTAGAAACAAAACCAGGTGTCCTGACACTCTGTTCCTGTTCTAAGCAATGTTCCCCAACAATACAGGCCTTCATTTATTTAAATCAAAAGAAGAAATGCATTTCAAGACTTCTAGAGGATAATTTCTATTACGTGTAACATGGAGATGGCAAGTTCTACCGCCTCACGTGGCTTCCTCAAGTGGGCAGAGAATCCATGTGTTGCTGTTTGTGAAAAGCACTTCATGATTCTCAAATGCAAAGTGCTGTGTCATGTTTGGGAATCAGGGTCATTAACTGAAATAAATCCCTGGATATTATTCCTAAGTTACCTCACTCAGTTGGGCTTGAGCTGCACGATATTCTTGAACCAAGTGCTCAAGCTGGTTGTTGATGTACTTTTCTCGGCTGCCGATCTTTTCCAGAGTCCTACTAATTTCATTATGAAGTTTATCCAAAAATCCCTAGAAATTCCATAGGATTTTAGTAGGTAAAAGAATTCACAAATCTATTTTTCAAAAATAGTCTAAAACGGGCTAAATCTCCTTCAGTTCATCCCACAAATTCTCAACCACTTGTGAAAAAGAAGATAGCTTGAAATTTTCAATAGCAAAAGAAGTCTGTAATGAGAAATATTTTAGTCACACTTGGCAGAATGTTAAAATAAAAAAAGCACCTGGTAGTGTTAGTCAATTCATTCGTCCTTATGCAGATCCAAATTGTATGTGAGTAGAATTTGCTTTATATAAAGTTCGCAATCAAAGTAGGTAACGGAATAACATGACTTTCTTGTAGTACTGTTCAAAGATGACTAGAATGTTCCCATTGGAAGTAAGTCATTAAATTTATAGCTCTAGCCTGGGACCTGTAACTTCTCATTCCAACTTTGCTTCCTTGTGGCATCCTCCAAAAAGCCCTTATTTCTGTCAGAGCAGCAAGCTTGGGGAAGCTGTAGGTTCTAAGCCTTGCTGGCCTGGTACTCTTTTATCCCTTGGGATTCAGAAAGAAAAGAATGATGAAATGTTTCTCTAATATATAACATGTAATGTATTAGAGAAACATAATATATATAGATACATTAGATTATCTATCTATATATATATTAGAGAAATACTTCATCATTCTTCCTTTTCTGAATATATTGTATGATGGTATATATATTGTATATATATTATACAATATAATGTATACAATTTGTATATTGTATAATTTGTATATATACTGTATAGTTGTATAGTATATTAGAGATATATCTCTCTCTATATATTAGGTATATATTATACTGCTTTGATTAGAAAGTTACCTTTCTTTAAAGTGTTAGGGCTGTTGAAATATAATATGGTACATTCAATCTGTACGTTCCTCAAAGGCAAGGATTGCATCTTTTTTTTTTCCATGTTCTCCTTTAACAGGTGTTCAACAGATGGGTAAATGGACATCGATCCACCTGAAATAATTCACATACCTTGGTCTCCTTTAGAGCAGATTCTATTCCACTTTTGTGTTGGTGCATTTGGTCAACGTGGATTCTCCAATCCTATAGGCATAAGAGCATATAGGAACAAGTAAAATATACATTTCCTTCTTTCCTCTACTTTTCTGAAGTTGTATCCTTTATTTTAATTACTTTGGTTGCTGCCCTATTTCAGGTAGGAAAGTCCTATATATAGCTTGCAATCAGATTATAAAGAAATATGTGTAGAGCATGTTAGGATTAAAGGTTCTAAATAAATGTAGATTATTTTATGTGTTCACAGAGTGATGTCTGACAATTTGAATATAAATTATTCCTGCACTGCTGGTGGTTAATATTTATGACTTCCCATCAAAATGAAAAAAAAAATCTAATTACTAGAAAAGAAATACTTGTTTAAATAGTAACAATTGCCAGAAGCAACTCTGGAATCAAGTATCATATATCAAGTATTAGTTTGTCCCCTGAAAATTAAGATGGGGCCCTTGTTTTTGGAAGACTTCTCCTTCTTAAAAAAGGAAATCTATATGGATTATTAGAGTTCATATATTTTGAGATACATCGCATTCCTATTAGGCTGACCCAAATCAGTGTGCATATTTGAAATCTATGCCAACATTTTAATTTCTTACAAGATATCTTCAAAATCTTTTGGTTTACATTACTAAAGGTAACAATTTTAAGACTGGAGAAATACGCATGATGAGAAAAAATATTATGGTAAGTTGAAGTGATGGAACCAGGATATTCCTCAATTATACATATCTGTTTGCATACCCTGATGCAAAGTATTGCTATCTACACTATTCTGTGAAGACAAAAATATAATGTGAATTGTCCTCTTCTACCGATTTCTTAACTTTGAAACATGGGCTAGTGACTATAGGGGAAAAAAAATCCTGGGGTACATCACGCATACCGATGATAAGATTACAATAAGGAACCTCAAAGAGCATCTAGTCTCACCTTTATCATTTCACAGATAAGCAAAAAGAGGCCCAGTGACAGAAAGGGGCATACCCAAAGCCACTCGGGTAGTGGTGCACCTGGATCAGAAGCCAAACGTATTATTTCCCGCAGAATATATTTTGGCAGGTCCGAGTTAATAAAAGGAGCAACCTGCTACTCGACACCAGTGAAGGTGCTAGAGCAGAGAACAAATCAGCACTTCCCTTTGTCCATAAGCATTTTTCTGTCTCATGAGCAAAAAATATCTCGAATATGAGAGCTGGGAAGGACCTTAAAGATCATCTACTCATCCATTTAACAGTCATCTGGTGCAACGTTTTCATTTTACAGTTGAGGGGACTGTTCATCACCCGTGACTATGACTAGACAGATTTGGCAAGGAAACAGGCCTCTCCCAACTCAGCCAGTCAACACTGGAACAGGGAGGAGAGCTGACTGGCTGGCCTGCTGCAACTGGACCAACTATGGTTAAGCCCCAAAATGGAAACCTGTTTAAGCCCAAGCAAGCATCCTTATGAAAGAAAATGAACCTAATAGGTATCATTATATTAGTAATTTTTCCAAAACAGTACTCGTCTGGCCTGATTCCAAAAAAAATTTCATAAGCTTAATAAACACCAAGTACTTCTACACTCTCTGTGCCTGTAGATATACGCATGTATAAACACACACATATATACGTACGTATACTTTATATAGATAGCATTTTATTTATAGTAATCGGTGTTTTAATATAGTTTGTGTTCTGCTTTTTTCTACCCAGCATTATCTTTTACCCAGCAAATGTAAAAACTCTATTTTTTTCATGTTCTGATAAAGTATTTTGAGAGAATTAAACATGCCTGACTCATCTATGTATAACTTACATTGATGTTAAACTCCGAGGAGCTGGCACTGCAGTGCAAGCTTGAAGCATGAGTGGCATTTCAACAGGCTGGAAAGGAGTGGGAGAGGAAGGGTATTTTAGGCTGAGGGAGTAACAGGAACAAGAAAAAAACCGGAAAATATATAGGGAACAAGAGCCCAGGCTGGCTGGAATATAAAACACAAAGTTCTTGGGGTGGGGTGGAGTGGGGCAGAGGCGGGGCGGGGCGGGGTGGGGCAGGGTGGAGGATGAATCATGAAGAAGCAAAGCTGGAGAGGTAGGTTAAGTTAGACGGAGGGCTTTCACTGAGGAATGTGCATTTTATCATGTGGACAATGGAGAGCTATTCAAGATTTTTGGTTTCAGTTTTAGGACAAGTTTGTGTTTTGAGAAAGTTAACAGAGAAGGCCTAGAAGGCCAGGAAGAATTAGAAAGGCAAGAGACTGAAGGCAGGTAGGCAACCAGTTACGAGGCTGTGTAATGGTCCACGTGGTACATGAGCAGGGTTTGCGGTAGAGCAGTGCCTGTGAAAATGAAAGAGAAGGCATGGGCTCAAGGGACATCGGGGCCACCGAACTCGCAGGACTTGAGGACTAAGGGCAAGTGCAGGCTGGCTGAAGTGGAGGTGGGGTAGCAGAGAGAAGGTGTCTTTAAGGTTTCTAGCCTTAGGAACTAAGATATTAGTATTATCACAGGGTGAGAAGAACAGATTTTAGGGAGCCAGAAATACTGAGGAATTTAGTTTGGAACTTTTTCATATGATAACCCACTGGGACATATTTACGTATTCTTACTGCCTTTTAAAGTGGAAAGCTAATAATGATTTATAATTATCTGCCACATAAACCTGAGTGTTTGTTTTATTAAAATCTAGATGGACACATTTCCTGATGTACAGTTATAAAAAAAAAAAAAAAGGCTTAAAACGTTCTAACCTTTTAACCCAGCAATTTCACCTCTAGAAGTTATTCTCAAGGAAACATGTGGGGATACACACAAAGATGAATGTACAAGTTCTTGGTAAAACAGCTCTCTAAATATTTAACAGTAGAGGACAGTTTAAACTAATTTTGTAATATCCATTTCACCACTAAAAATAATGCAGTATGATACCATTTTTATAAAGCTCACAATGAAGCACAGCTCAGTGATCCGTTGTTTGGAGATATACACATATACAAAAACACGAAAACAAAAAAGGAAGGGGGGGGAGAGAAGAAGGAAGAAGCAGAGGAAGAGGAAGAGGAAGCAGCAGCAGCGGCTAATGGCAATATATGATACGCAAACGTGAGGACAGTGGTTCCCCACGGGAGGCCAAGGGCAGCAGCAGAATTACACAGGTAATTTCAAGGGCACGTAATGGTCTAGTTCTCAAGTCGAGTAGTGGGTTCACGAGTGTTTATTATTGGGCTTCATAAATATATATGTATTGCATATCGAAATGTTAAATTCATGTTTTCAATAAAAACTTACCCAGCAAAAATGCACGTGAACAACATATAGTAAAGTGGAAAAACATTCCCCAAGGAATACATTATTATTGGTCCAATTTAGTAAAAACTAACATTTGTGTATATTTGTATGTGTATGCATATATTAAGCCAGGAATTTGGATACCAATGTTTAGAATTTCTTCTTTATTCTTCCAAAATTTTCCAAATTTCCTACAAGACAATTTTTAATCATCACTTTAATCATCAGGGGGGAAAAAAGTCAAAAACCTTCTGGATGCCCAAGTAGTTCTTGAAAGGGGTTTAATACAGTTACAGCAGAAAATATAAGTGATCATACTTGTAACATTTTAAAAACATGAATATAAAAAGGCAAAATACATAGCTTTTAAAAAACTACAGTGGAGATGGTTAAAAAGTTTACAAAGGTTTGTGGTAAGAATGAAGAAGTGATAAAGGACTTGATCCCCAAAATAAAAGAGTAAAAGGAACTGTCCAACAATGCTAGCAATCCTTATATTGGTAGAGAATCCATTAGGTTACAATGCACTTTACACACCGTTCCTTATTTGAGACTCAGAAAGGTTTGGAGTGCTAAGTCGATTTCGCATCCCTTCTTTTTCACTTCTACCCTTCCCTGTAAGAGGGTTATGTGATTTGCAGGCCAGCTGTGGGAGGAGTATACTTCCCTGCTCCATCGATGCTGGCCTTGGCCATGGGATTCTCTCTGGCCAGTGGAATAGCAGCGGACATGGCCTAGGCCAGGCCTGTGCACGCGCTGTAAGAGGCCTCCATCAGCCCGCTTTCCCTTTCTCCCAGCCATGATAATAGGCATGCCCCACATAGGGGTTATACTTTCAACCTGGGTCTGGGAATAAGGAACATGGATCACAGCAGGCGTAGAGCCGCAGCTGAATCACACATCAGCAGACCTGTGTCCTGAGTGAGAGTAAATGTGTTGTTACTATGATTATAAACCACTGTGATTTGGGCTTGTTTTCAATACAGGAAAACTGTCTATGTATACATATTGTATAGGAGGAAAACGAAGAATCAAGTAAGTTAAATGACCTTTCTCAAGTTTCATGTCTGGAAAATGGAAAGCACTCCCAAACCAGTACATTTTCCACATACCATAGACTGCTTTTCTTTATGATAAATGAACTACCACAGAGTACATAAGGTAAACCAAAATTTTTTTTTGTTACATATCAAGTGAGACTGCATGGGCCTCTGGAGTTTACTGGTCACCTGTTCCAAAGTGCTCTAAGTGTGTTCACTAAGCTCATTTCTCCTCTCTGTTGAAGTTGAGTTTTTCACTAATCCAGCACATTTCCTCTCTCTGAGGAAATGAGAAGACTAATAATGATGCAGTGTATCATTTCTTTAGACTTTCTATTTTTAAAAATCCCTTCATACAAAATCTCATATAATTCTGTCACTTTTGAGGTAGCCAGCAAAGGTACTCCTCCCCACTCCAAATTCTTTAGTGCCAAATTATATCTCTCCCTTTTTCAAAAACTGAAGAATTGCGATGCCATATCTGCAGATGGTGATTCACAGCATACCATAAGATCAAAATGTAGGAGATCCAGCTGCAGCCGTTAGGGTGACCAGCAAGACTACATGGATCCCTGGGTTTTACTTCAACAGCACAACCCCTGAATGATTAACTTTACATATGATGCATAGACACTTGGTTGTCTGGATCTCAAACTCAATACTCCAAGCTCCTCTCTGAAACTGCTGCGGAGAGAGAGACCGAAACACGAGCTAGGATGGCAAATGGAACTTTTATCTGTGTATACGTTTCACTAATTTACAACTTGTAAAATGTCAAACTCTCAGTTTTTTTCCCAAGTTTGAGCTTCTTTATGTGTGGAGAGGCAGAGAGCCAAAGGACTCTTCATAGAACAAAGCTAAGGAAGGCACCTTGGTGTATGCTGGGATGTTTTTTCTCGGCCCAGGAAAAGTCCCTGCCAGAGGACAGATGAGTCTCATAGTCCATGGACCTAGTGGCACCTTTGCTCCAGCCCCCAAGAGCGGGAGCAGGGCCCCAAGGCTCGGATGTATTTTGAATTGCTCTCTATCACAAGAATGTTACTTCTGCCATCTACCCTCCCTTTTCCCTCTATTCTTACTGGTTCTCCCCCAACTGTGTTATGAATAATTACTAATGGAATCTTAATTTAATGTTCTGTTTTTGCAGTTGTGTTTTAGTGAATATGACAATATTTACGAGGGTTTTTATGGGCTCCCTGCATTTAAGGGGCCTCACTGCATTTTTCTCATCAGGCCTCTGTTCTACCCCTGAATTCACTTTCTCTGTGGATTTTCAAGATTACTCTGGGGAGGAAATCTTGTGCCTCCATTTCACTGATTGGGTAACAAATTGAGGTGGTATGATTTTTACCATATCAATTACAAAAAGCCAAATGTCCTTTCTCTCACTTACAGATCTTCCATTACACCAACCTGCTTCTTTCATTTTCTTGCTTTGTTACCCAATTTCAATAAGGAATACAAGAAACTGACAACTTTCAATTCGGGTTTGCACATTAAATAAATGTTTCTTAGCTCAGTTGTTTTGCTAAAGCTTAGATGCTACAGGAGGTTTGCTGCTTCTAATCTGCTGTGGATGAATAGTCTGTTTAACCAACCTTGTTAGAATAATGTCTGAAACAACTATATGTAAGTTCCAAAGAAGGATTTATCAGACTCTCCTATAAATAAAATGCATGAGATTTAGTACATAGTTTTTTGTGATTTCTATTTTGGCTACTTAGAAACCTTTTCTATTTCCTTCCTTGGTATAGAGTAGTTCCCCAATAGTCACATCCATTCTGAGATCCTCTTACATCTAATGATAGCTTCAGTGTTAACATTCAAGGAATGTCTAGTATGTGTCAGGCACTATGTTAAGCCCTATCCAAACATCATAACATGCAATTCTTTTAAAAACTCTCATTAGATGAGGAAATTAAGACGTAGCTCCTTTAAAGTAGACTGCCCAAGTTTACAGGCAAGTCAGCAGTAGAGCGCAAACTGGCAGAGACCACGATATCGTGACTTATCATTTCCCTGATGAAATGCAGTGAAGTATAACTAAAAATTTTAAGGGGGTAATGGTTAAAGGAGACTTTAGTTTCATCTGTAATATTTGAATATTTCCAAGAATATATTTATATATTGTATAATTAAAAAATGAATTTAAAACAGTTTTAGGATAAACACACGCAATTAAAAACTTTCTCACAAAGAAATATCCAGACCCCAGATGGCTTCATCAGTGAATTTTCTCAAATATTTAAGGAATAACAACAACTTTATACAAATACCAGAGAACAGAAAAGAAAAAAAAAAAGAGAGCAATGGCCAACTTGTTTTATGAGGCCTAGATAGCATTACACTAAAACCTGACAAAGACACCTAAAAAACAAGAAAAATTACAAATCAGTATCTTTTGTAAACATAGATATAAAAATTCTCAACAAAATACCAGCAAATCAAATCCAGTAATATATAAAAAGGATAATATATCATAATTAAGTTGCATTTATTCCAAAATGCAAGGTTAGTTTAATACTCAAAAATCAATCAATATAATCCACCATAGCAAGAGAGGGAAAAAAAGAGGAAATAAATCATATGATCCTCTTAATAGATGAAGAAAAAAAATCATTTGAAAAAAATGTAACATCCATTCGTAGTAAGTCTTAGCAAACCAGGAACAAAAAGGAAGCTCCTTAACCTAGTAAAGGATATTTATAAGTCATAAAGTTAACATCATACTTAGTGGTAAAACTGAAATATTGAAAGCTTTCTCCCTGCTAATACCACTTATATCCAACATACACTAGAGTTCTTAACCACTGTGTAAGGCAACATAAAAGAAATAAAAGGGATAAGGCTTGTAAAGAAAGAAAGAAGATTGATGTTATTTGCAGATGATATAATTATATACACTGAGAATGCAAAACAACTTATAGGCCTATTGTTAGAATGAATAAGTGAATTTAGCATGTTTCCTGGAGATGTGTGTTTGCATATACACAGAACTGTATATTTTTTTAAGATTTTATTTATTTGAAGGAGAGAGAGAGAGAGAGAGAGAGAATCTCCAGCACGGAACCCAATGCGGGGTTCGATCCTATGACCCTGAGATCATGACCTGAACTAAAATCAAGAGTCAGACGCTCAACTGACTGAGCCACCAGGTGCCCCCATAATTATTTTTATATACCAGCAATAAACAGAAAATAAAATCTAAAAAGATACCATTTTCAGTAGTATGAAAGAACAACAAATAGACTAGTGCAATAAAACAGTGTTCCAAATACAGACCCACACATACATGCTCATTTTTTTATGACAAAGCAGTGCACTGGTGAAAAGATAACCTTTTCAATAAACTGGGTCAGCTGCATACACACACACACATATGTATACCAAATAAATCTTGAGTTCTACCTCACACCATACATAAGAATCAATGCTAGATGAATCAGAACTCAATGCAAAAAGTAAAGCAATAAAGCTTCAAAAAGAAAACATAGGAGAATAACTTCATAGCACTGCGGTAAGCAAAAATTCTTAAATAAAACATAAATATTAGCCATATTCCCTTCTCCCCAAAAAAGATCATTTTGAGTATATTAAAATTAGGCCACTGTTTATCATAATATACCAATAAGAGTGAAAAGAAAAGCTAAAGAGTACATATTTGCAATACATATACCTGACAAAGGACTCATATCCAGAGTATATAAAAATAATTTCTATAAATTAAAAGAAAAAGCAGATAACCCAATAGCAAAAGACAAGAGGATATCCAAATGTCGAACATATGTAAAGGAGTTCAACTTCAGCAGTCGTCAGGGAAATGCAAATTAAAATGGCAATGAGACCATAGCATATCTATTATGACAAAAATTAAAAAGATTCAATACTTAATGTTGATAAAGATGTGGAGCAACTGGAACTTTCATACCCTGCTGGGTGGAGTATAAATTTGTATAACCACCTTCAAACACTATTTGGCAGGGTCTCCTAAAGCTGAACATATACATACCCTAAGACCTAGCAATTCCACCCTAGTAGAAATTCCGGTAGAAATGTGTACAGATGTTCACCAAAAGACATTTACAAGAATTTTCAAAGCAGTATTATTTATAATACTTTAAACAATTCACATAAGTCCAGATGTAGGCTACTCTGGAAGGGCATGACCCGGGCTAGGAAGCTCTCTGCCATCAAAGGAGCAGACAGCTAGGGGTTGTCTATTGTCCACACTCTGTGGCTGGGCAGCTGGACAGTTCATCTCCGTTTCAACCACAGGGAGAGAGACTTAGTTATTAAAATTATAACTATAGCTGCAGTGGTAGAGAGGTAGGGCCAAATGTGAGCGGCAGTCCAAAAGTGATCAGTCTCAAGATTTCAGTGTGGAATACTGATGTTCCTGTAACATGTTTAATACCCCATCCATGGTCAATGATAAAATTCTTTGGAAATCTGATGGCAGGGCATCAGGTTAAGTGAAAAAAGTAGAGAAGACAGCTTGATAGAAGTGGCTGCATATGTCTTCAGTTCACTGTAGCAAATGTTGCTGGGACAGGTCGATAATTCATCATGCTTTCAATGCAAGGAGAAGAGCAGCGGATTTCCCTCCTCCACCTACAACACTCCTTTCCCTAATAATAGAACATTATCTATATTCTCTTTTTGCCACTTTGCACAAGAGGTTTTGCAATCTCTTCTTCTTGTTCTAATTGTTAATTTGTAGCTTCACCATGGCTCACATTTGTACACATGTTTGTGTGTATGTGTGTGAGAGAGAGAGGAGAGAGGTGAGAGAGATTGTTCATCAAGCATTTTTTTCATGAGATTGAATTACTTTCTGAATGAAAAATGCCCATCAGGTTGTGAGGTAATTACAGAATGTCACTTTCTGAATTTTTTAATGTGACCTTTTTCTTTCATTGCCAGCAGCTTAAAGTCTTTTGTGGTACACACTTGTGGTGTGAAAACAGGATTTTTCTTTGTAAGCATTCAAAGAACTGAATATATGACTTAGGAGGGGCTGAGTATGTATGTGTGTGGTATATGTTGTATGTGTATATTTGTTGCAGGGAATATGGGAATCCACTAGTGCTGGAAATGCGAGTTTCTTCAGGAAAGTTCTTGCTTTCTAGATATTCCCCTTGTAGAGAAGAAGACAGTGTGCATAGAGGGTAAGCAAAGACTGTCATAACAACCACTAGTATTCTCATACTAGTAACTGTAGTTACTAGTTACAATGCACTTTTACACACCGTTCCTTATTTGAGACTCAGAAAGGTTTGGAGTGCTAAGTCGATTTCGCATCCCTGTAACTGAACTGAAACTGGAGATCCATAATCTCTAAATAAAATACCTTGTTAGTTAAAGAATTACATTTCTAATTTTGTGCTCAGAAATGACCTTTACTGGGGCGCCTGGGTGGCTCAGTTGTTAAGTGTCTGCCTTCGGCTCCGGTCATGATCCCAGGGTCCTGGGATTGACCCCTGCATTGCTTCTCCCTCTCCCACTCCCCCTGCTTGTGTTCCCTCTCTCGCTGTCTCTCTCTGTCAGATAAATAAAATCTTTAAAACAAAACAAACAAAAACAAAACAAAACAAAATGATGACCTTTACTGACTACCATCTGTTACTAAAGTGTTTTCATATGTTGACTCTAACTTATTATTCATGCTTACTCCATCCACACCCCTTTTATATGGCCACAGAAATCTCCTGAGTGAGGGTTTCTAGACTTTAGAAGGAGTTACAAGCTCAGAGAAGTGATCCGGCAAGGCAGATGGGGAGTGGGTGGGGGCCCCTCTGTGAAGGCAGGGCACTCTTAGGCCAAGTGAGAATGTAATTATTTCACAGGATGCTGAGTAACCACAATGCAGAGCCGGAAGAGAGAGCCTTGACATTCCTGCTCAACTTCAAGAATCTACTAAACAAAACCTTGATCTCATACAATACTCAAAAAACAAAAAAACTGAAAAAATAAATAGAGCCATCTGCATATTTGAAAAATCAAGAAACATAAGTCATTACTTTGGCATAAGGAAACAATCAAATATAATGGGATAAAGGCTATGGGAGTAAAATTTGTCCACATATTAAGAAATTTAATAATAAAACACTGTGATAGTGAGAACTACTCTAATATAATTGATTGGAAAAATGAATCAAACCAATTAAAAAGTACATTTCATAGGAAGGTCTATATGACAAATGGTTTCTGTTTCAATTCATATTTTTACATTAAGTGATTTAAAGGAAACATTAAATCATACTTTGCAATAATGAAATATTTAGGCAGTCTAGAAATTTTAATTATAATCAATATATATTAATTCACTGCTCTCAATCACAAGGGTCTATTTGAGGTATATCTGCTGTGAGGCATTAGTAACTTCCCTCTGCAGTGTTTATATAACATGCGGTCTTCATTGGTTATCTCCTTAAAATCTGCTACCACTGTTGATGCTCTTAGAGTTGATGGTAATCTCTAAAGCAAAAACACTTGTTCTCCTATTTCGATCTGTGATAAATGAAACCTTTCCCCGATCCAGTGGAAACATTACCACGTTCAGGGTAAATAGGAAGGAAGGCATCATCAACTATCTTTAAACAGAACATCCTGAATGTTCAACAAGACTGTGACAGAAGCAGCTAAAAATCGTTTTCAGTTGCTTAAGGATGGCTGGGTTTTTCTCCACCCCTTTGCAGTAGTTTTACATATATAATTTTAAGCACACTATTCTTTTCCACAATCCTGATATCTGTCCATGACCCATATGCTAAAAAGGAAAAAAAAAAAAAAAACATAGTTGACCAGCTTAAGAAAAAAAAAAAACAGTGAATAAAACTTTAAGTCCACAAAATAACACCATGTTTTAAAAATAACACAAAACTCCAAAGCAATGCTCTGTTTTTTGTAGTCTCCTTTAAAGAACGCTTGCCTGTAAATGTCCATCAGTGAATATTTCCCCTCATTCTTTGAGACAACGTGGCAGTTGAGTAATCATGCAGGCTGCTCTAAAAATGTATGTGTGTCTAGTTAATTTAGGCAGTTTATTTTGATAGCATTCACCTCTTTTTGATTATAGCAGGTGTTTCAAGGATAAATTTGCTGAAAATTGTATTTTGTTTAAACAACAGCAGCATGTACATTTATGGCCTTACTATATTACAAAGCATTTATTGTCTGGCAGCAATAGATACAATTACAAACATTTGTGACAGTAATTGGAGCTATTACTCCTGCATGGAGCCTCATGGAGACCAACTTATTGCCACCTGTATTTACATTTGTTACTGGTAATTGTGAAAGCTGGTTTTTTTTTTTATTTGGTGCCTTGTTTTTTTATTTATGTGGATATTTCTCAACAAAAGGTCTACCAGAAAATCTTAAAAAATTATAAATGTAGTTTCTCCATTACTCAAATAACAGGCAGAATCACATTTTAATGACTAATATATACATAAGCTGTATTCTTATATCCTAGCCCATAGAATATATTATACCTCTTTGCTCATGGATGCAAGAATCTTGTCAATATAGCCTATCCAACAACCAGAGTACAAGTCTTAAGAAATGCTCTTTATTTCCAAACTATAACAATTCATAAATCCCTGCAGGTCAAAAATATTTAGAAAGCTAAATTTTGTTAATATTCTTCTTATACTGCATCCAAACACAGCAATGGCAGAAGGTCAAAAAGCAAGTTACTCTCCGCACTGTTTTGGAATGAGAAAAATACCCTCCTTCGTCTTGCTTCCAGATACAGATTTGTCTGTAACAGTAAAAAGAGAAAGCCTACTATTGTAGATTTTCTGCAGGATTTGGCTTCCAATTTGAAGAGACTTAAATCTAATATAGTAATTCTGTGGTCCCTCCAGGTTCATTTAAATGGAATTCCACCTGCTGATTAATAAAGGCCTCTCTTCTGCCTCTTAGGTTTTAGCTCTCACAGTGACTAGAGAGCCCAAGGGCTCAAGACTATTGCAATGATTCCATCCTTAGCACAATGACTCTTGCAGAAAGGTTTCTTGCTGTGAATTACCCAAGGCAATACGTGTATGGTTTATTTACGTTTAAACAAAATCCAGTTTGGAGTTGAAATTTAAAGTTTAAGGTTCTTTTTACAACTACACCCTGAGAAAGTTAGACACTGAAAAATAGGTAAGGATGTAAAAAAGCAGTTCAGTGAATCAAAGGCTTGAAATAATTAGAAGCACATGCTGTAGTACTTCCAAAGCCTTTAAAAAAATATATAATCTCTTTATCTAAATTCTTGTAATGAACCTTAAGATTTACATAATGAGTAGGAGACATTTTGGAGGAATGAAGGGGGTGTACTTAGCCAACTATCTTTTAAAACAACAAAGCAGGAAACATTTAATTATAATTTGGAAAAAAATCAATTTAAGTCATTAATCAAAATTTTATTACAATATCCAGGGCATGAAAGCATGATAGAGCATTTGTTCATTGCATTAAACACCTCATATTAAATCATTTTAATATACAATTGTTTAGGAATAAATACTGTATAATTGAGGAAAAGGGTCTATGTAAGGTTTAGTTGAAAACTGATTTCACACTTTCTGCTCTTCCTTATTTCTGGAGAACAGGAATAAATATTATTAATGTTTACTTGGTTTCTATTATGGTAAAAACCCTTGACTTGAAAAAAAAGAAGTCATTCTGATAAAGACTGATAAGACTGATCATTTTAAGAAGGCACTTTCCCTCGGTTCAATGGATGAAGCTGAGAGACTGAATATATGAATCCAGAACAATGTCCAGGCCATTATATAAAATAGAATTCTGACCTATTGGGATGCCTGGGTGGCTCAGTCAGTTAAGCGTCTGCCTTCGGCTCAGGTCATGATCCCAGGGTCCTGGGATCAAGTTCCACATCAGGCTCCTCGCTCAACAGGGAGTCTGTTTCTTCCTCCGCCTGCCGCTCCCCCTGCTTGTGTGCTCACTCTCTTTCTGACAAATAAATAAATAAAATCTTAAAAAAAAAAAAATTCTGACCCACAATCTGCAGCAACTAGTCCAGGAAGTCAAACCATAACCTCTGAGTGAAATTGGCCAAAAAACAGTCAGGACTTAGTAACTGCTGGCTTCCCCAGTTTTTCTCCTCACCCACCTGCTTCCAATGTACGACCAACCAGACAAAGCCACATATCCTCTCCAAACCAGACACATAGGAGGCCCTGCTTCTCGTTAGCCTGCCTCCAAATCTCCAGTCATATCTGAACATTGCTGAAGCCTTCTCCTTCTCCCACAATAGATCTTTTAAATATTCCTGCCTGCCTTTAAGTCTCTGCCAAATGCAGGTGATGGTGGCTAACTCCCTCGCTATAGCAAGCTCTAAATACACAGTCTTTGTTCCCATTTAGGTGATCTCCTTTATTTCCACAAAGTCAAATGTACGCTTGTTTCTTTAATAATAAAAAGAAAACTAAAAAAGAATAATTTTCTTTGAGAAACAGCATTATTTAGTGATTCAAAATTAGTAAAAATTACAGAAAGTGAAATCTATATGAATATGCAACCATGTCTTTTATTTCCTCAGAAATTATGGAACAGAATTCTTTGGCAGCTCAGTCTCAACTACCATTATTATTCCAGCCAGCAACTGTCAACTGGTTCACTTAAAAGTTTTAAAAAATTACTATTATGGAATTAAAGATATTTCAATCATGAAGGAAAATATTATCTTTCAATAAATGTCACCAAGTACTTCCACCCTCAATAACCACTTGTTTCTCTAAAATGACTCACTGGCGGGTGCCTGGGTGGCTCAGTTGGTTGAGTGACTGCCTTCAGCTCAGGTCATGATCCTGGGGTCCCGGGATCGAGTCCCACATCGGGCTCCCTGCTCAGCGGGGAGTCTGCTTCTCCCTCTGACCCTCCCCCCTCTCATGTGCTCGCTCTCTCTCATTCTTGCTCTCTCAAATGAATAAATAAGTAAAATCTTAAAAAATAAAATAAAATAAAATGACTCACTGGCGGGTTTCATTTCTTGCTATTGGTCTGTATTCTCAGATCTTAGGGTCCTTATGCTTGCCCATATTCTAACCATCAGCTGTTGCATGACTCTGTCCAGCCGGCCATTCTTCCACCAAGGTCTTAGACCTCCTGGTTTGACCCCAACCTGCTGAGCTTGGCCAAGCCATCTCTGCTACCTACCACTCAGCTAAAGTTATGGCTTATAAGTTTTAAGGATGTGTGGAACTGCTCATGATGTACTACGATATTTTTAAAAACAGAGGTGTAATCTCAACTGTATACACATAAAAGCACACAGAAATAGTAGTCAACATATATTAAGCAATTCTTCTGGCACCATTCTAAGTGCTTAAGATATGTTAATTCATTTAATCCCTTTAATAACTCTTTGAGGTAGGTTTTATAATGAACTCCATTGTACAGATGAGGAAACTGAGACAGAGTGGTTGAAACTTGCACACAGGGTCCAACAGCTAGTAAGTATTAGAGCCAGGATTTGTACTCAGGCAACCTAGATTCAGAATTTGTGCTTTTAACCAGTATGTGGTATTGTCACTAGTGGAATAGGTAAGAACCTGGGTTGTAGGTTCAAATATCTGTCACTTGCTAGGCAAAAGCAAGTTACTTCACTTCACTGTGTTTCAGTCTCCACCCCTGCAATAAAAGATACCTGTATCCAACAGGGCAGTGGAAATGATGAAGTGAATTAATAATATGTGAAGTGTGTTAAGAACTGCACTCGGCACACAGTAAACACTTAGTAAATGTCAGTTATTATTACCATATCATATATACCTTTACTAGGGAAAAAAAACTGGAAAGATTTACCAAAGTGAATACTTCGAGCCTGATTACTTATGTGAGTCTGATTCTATTCCCATGTAAGACTATAATGCTGACGCTTTAAAATATTCCCTTAAATGATGGAAGTATTAGTACAGAAATTTTGTAAGCTTTTCCTGAATACTGATATAGGCACTGAATATAAGAGGGCCATGATAGAACATAATAATATTATAACAATACTGTAACTTAACATTAACATTTATTTATTAGACATTAATTATGTCTCAGACACTGTTGTTGGTGCTTTACAACAACTGTGTAAGGTAAGTAATATAATTAGTCCCATTCTACAGATTAGGAGAAGGAGGGACAGAGAGGTTTAGTAGCTTGCGCTGGATCACACATCTAATAAATGGTAGAAATGTGAATTCAGGGTACCAAGGGAAGATGTGTGAGACAGGCTCTACCTTCCCTTGATCTTTGTGGCTACCACAGTTCCACTAGGTTTCTGAAACTCTGGCCCAATAAATCAGGAATTGATAGTGAAACTAAATGTGGGATCACTAGCTTCTAATTCATAGCACACTGCCCATCCCTTTTCCCCTTGAATTGCTTCCATATTATTTTTATAATTAAAAACAGAAGTGTATTTTTAAAAAGAGAGAGGGGCGCCTGGGTGGCTCAGTTGGTTAAGCGTCTGCCTTCGTTCGGCTCAGGTCATGATCCCAGAGTCCTGGGATCTAGCCCTGAGTCAGGCTCCCTGCTAGGCAGGGAGCCTACTTTCCCTCTCCCTCTCCCTGCTGCTCCCCCTGCTTGTGCATGCACGCTCTCTCTCTGTCAAGTAAATAAATAAAATCTTAAAAAAAAAAAGACTCAGATTAAGATAATTCTTGACCAGTTACAGATTTAAGTCTAGTCTGATTATAATCACAGATGTTTGATCTTAGTTCTAAATTTCACCAGAGTACTTATGTAACACTTGTGGGCACCAACTGCTGGTCTAACAGAAAACAATAAAAAAGACATAAAAACACACAAGAAGAAAGGGAAAGAGATATAAAGAGAAAAAAAGGAGGGAAAGAACAAAAAGTGCAAGATATATAGTCACAGTGTACTAATAATACACACAGATGATTTTATTAGGTGGCACGGATATCTACTCTAACTTAGCTGTCCTCAGACTGCCCTTCTAAGGAAATGACTCCAGAGCTTTACTCACTTGGTCATAACTGAGGCATTAACTAGAATGGAATGACCCAGGATTTGGCTGGATTTATTGACTTTCTTGGCAGAACTTCTGACTGTGTGTTTAGACACATTATTCCAAGTTAGGGTAGATCTGAGTTGGTCGCTGGGTATATCACACTCTAGAAGTAATGACCAGGAGCATTCTCTATAACCAACCCTAAAAAAGGAACTACTAATATGGTCCATGCAAGCTAACATATGATAGAAGTCCTTCAACTTGGTCGCTGGGTATATCACACTCTAGAAGTAATGACCAGGAGCATTCTCCATAACCAACCCTAAAAAAGGAATTACTAATATGGTCCATTCAAGCTAACATATGATAAAAGTCCTTCACCTTCAGTTGTGGAACATACTATTTGTATTTTTGGCAACATACGTACTTTCCCAATTGTAATTTGTTTAAGCTAATATTAAAATTTGTTTGCATTCTTTGAAAACTGTCAACAGTAACAAGTGGTGCCAGAAAAAAGGATAAGCTAGCCCAGCAATAAAAACCTAATTACAACATTAGGGAGAATATAAAATAAAATATTAGTATATGAGAGGATCTCATCAAAGCATACATACTATAATATGCAAAAAGAACAGAAAAGATTTACTTTTTTTTTTTTTGAAATTACCTGCCAGGAAGCATACAAGGAATAAACTGAATTTGTGAGAAAAGAAAGCAAAACAAACATTTGATCCAGTGCTAAATAAATATGGGACTTATTTTCTACTAACACAAGGTCATTTTCAAGAACTTTATAATGGATTTAAATAATGGAGGCCCTTTATTACTTATTTCCCACATCTCTATGCTACTTAAAAATTAATCTAACAGTGATCAGTAAAGCACATTGATCTGAAAAAAACTCATTTTCCCTCAAACACAAAGTTGAATTCTCCGAATGTCCTAAAAAGCCTGTGTTGAGTGAAAGATCATTGTTTTGGCCAAAAGGAAAGAAGAGGGTTTGGTTTTGGTAGAGTCAGGAGTTGAGGAAGAATGTGATCTACCATGATGCAGGATAGTGAGCCTGTGAGAAACCTCATTCATGACCAGATTATTTTTATTTCTGAGGCATGAAAAACATCTCTTTATTCATTAGCCCTTTATTTTCTCAAATCAATGTATAATTTTATTTTTCTTAAGTAAAGCTGAATAAAGAATTGACCCAAAACCTGTATTTCCCATTTGATACCTCTGAAATACTTAGAGTTTGTGAAATACTAGACACAAAGGCCAAATGATCTAGAGAAGAATTCTGAAAAAGCACTGAAATATTACTTTAGGTCAGTATATTTTACCACAAAAATCTAAATTCAAAATGCTTTTCATGTAAAGAAAAAAACCTTCAAAACTTTATCTGACATTTTAGAATGTTGCTTGTAAAATTTGACTATATAATTAATTTGGCACAGTATATCCTCATAAGATCAAGGCTGGTAATACATGGCACGAGACTAAGAGGCCAACTTTCACCTACTTAATTCTTCCCCAAATCAGGAGATAATTGACTCTCTAAGAACCCAGGATTCTGATTACTGTAGTAGAATTTGACCTGTACTTAGTTTTGTAAAACTGTATGTGTTAGAAGCTACATTTATATTCTTTCTTTATTCAGTTAGTCCTATTACGTAAAGATCAACGACCATGCTTTAAAGACACTCTTGTGTGATCCTATTAGGCTCTAAATGAGATGTTGGATTTCAAGAGTTTACTTAGCTTGAAAGTAAATAAATTAAACTTGCTTCCTTGTGGGATTAAGATGTGCCTGAGAGTTCCTCACTACATGGTTATTTTAACATGTTATTCTAACTAGAATCATAATAATAGTGATTTTTAATTTTATTAGATTTCTTCTTATAAAATTAAAGAATTAGAAATTACATTTTTACCAAAAAAAAACACATTTTTGCAAATTATGGCTTCCAGCAGAGATCAAATCAGTGAAGAAATCTGTATTAATACGTATTTACAAATGAGATATGCAAACAAAGAATTCATCCCTAATGTAGTCAAATAATGGCTATCCATAATGTTTGAGTAAATACATGGCAAACAGGCTGTAGGATTTGCCCACTTACCTTTACAGCTGCTCAGTCTAGTAAGACCTTTGCTGCCCTTATCCAATTCTAGGACTGCCCGAGGAGTCTAGGCTGCTTCTTACCCTCTCTAGGACACAGTTTTACAAGCTCAAATCCAGACATTCCGAGAATGAATTCATTTCCAAGGCACTCGGAAAACAGCAATCTTTGGGGGTAGATACAGAACCATATTTTCAGAGTAACAAGCTTCCTTAGAACCTTGTTCCATAATGCTGGTGCTCTTCTCCAGCCTCCAAGGATAAAAACCCCTTTAGTTTATTTACCAAGATGTCTCTCTAGTCCCTTCTGTGTCTTATAGTATTAACGAGAATGGTATTGTCTAGTCACCTATTAGTTTGTTCTGAAGTTCTCGTAAATTGTAGGTAAAAAGGAAACAGAAACTTGATTAAATGGGTCAGTTCATCTGGGCCCAATCCCCAAATCTTAATGCAAATGCTTTGATTATTTGCTTACTACTTGACTTTTAATCATATATAATGGATAGATTATGTAAGGCAACTTCAAGGATGTCTTCTGTTCTGCCATCCAGCAGGGTTCCAAAACCATTTTCTAACTATGATCAGTTGGCATATAGTCATGAAATTCCAATTTTGTTCACTATTCACTTAAACAAAATATGATTTCTAAGAAAATACATCAAAATGTATTGAAAAAATGCCCCTCAATCCCAAGGAAACATGACAAGTGTTCCAAAAGACTTTAAACATCTATTGCTTTCTGTTTCCTTCTTTAATATTACACTATTGATTCATTCAACAACAATCGGCTAAATCTCTGCTAAGACTGAACACTGGAAGCTGAATCCTACCACCTTAAATCATTTGTGTAATTGAGAGTACCCCTGACCCTGAAATTGCCTTATGAAGTTCTATTTGAACAGAATGTATTCTGTCTTCTATACCTTATTGTCAGTCCTAATCGTGACTTTCAGTTGTGGTAGTACACGTTCTACTTCGAGACTCCATTCTGCAGCATCTGTTGTGGATTCCAAAATATCTTCTTGTTTGGCAGACTCGTTCATATCCTAAGAAAGGAAAGATATCACAAGATTGAGAGTTTATAAAAAGAAACAGTAAAATTTTGAGGCATTTTAGCAGGACTGCACAATTTAGATCAAGCAGGGTAGTGTCAAAATTACAGTGGCAGAAGAAGTTCTTCTCTGTCCTCCTAGCCATGTTGCAAGAAAACAAAGCACAAACCTGGTAGAATGGCAAAATTAGCATTTTTAAAAAGAAGCAAATATATGATTCAACCGTTTTGACAAAAAACAATGCTTTTGAGATATCAGAGTGAACTCAATGGGAATACTATCAAATGAACAAGCCATTTAGTTATGTTAATTGGTAACAGTAAAGGAGTACAAACATTCACACATTTGGTAAGAAAATATTGTCTCAGTTTGAATTTTCTATACTGAAATACAAACCCCAAATCTGAAAGACAAAAAAGAGAAGATCCCAGAAGCCAAGGGGTCACTACTTAGGAATTGTTTATTCATAATTAAAGTGATATTTTGGTTAAGTCAAACTATAACATAGCTTTAAAATGTGATTTAATACACCTATTTGAACTCAAAAAGGGTGGGGGCCACATTTCTGCACTTAGTTTCTGCTGTTGAGTAATAAATTCAATTCATGCCTGTTTTTCAATTACAAAAGGAAAATCTTTTTTTTGTGTGTGTGTTTTTGTTTTTTCATTTTCCCAATCTTTCACATTTCGGCATTAAGTATATATGGATCTGAAACTGTAAAGAATATACAAATTGATGATTTAAAGATAAAGCCTAACACATTAATTTTGGTAGCAATTTTTCCTTTAAGCTTCCTTGATAAATTAAAAGAAAATGTAGAAACAAAAATTTATTAATATAGAAAAAAATGAAACCTGAGAGATATAAACAGCCAAATACATATGTACATGGATTCCAGTTTGAACAAGCAATTTGTAAAAAGATGTTTTTGAGACAATCAGGGAAATCTGAATGTGGAAGATGATGTACGGAATTACTACTAATGTTATTGGTATTATAATGGCATGATGGTTATGTTTAAAAACAAGGCCTTATAAATGAGAGACAAATACTGAAATATTTACAGGTAAATGGACGTGATGTCTGAAATTTAAGATGCTACAAAGCAAAGGAAAAAGAGGGGGCCCCTAGAGGAAACACAGTTGACAAACTATTAACTGCTGAAGCTGGGTAATGTTACCTAAGAGTTCATTATCTTGTTCTCTCCACCTCTGTTTATGTTTGAAATTTCCCATAATATGAAACTTAAAAATAAAAGATTATATAAAAAAGCCCATGGTGAAATTTCATTCTCAGTGTGAATTTATGTCACTAAAAGACATTTCTTATACGAAAGCTCATTAGACTAGTCTTTCCAATCCAGCCAAAGCTAAGTAGAAGAATAACCTTATATCGGGATTTGTATTTTGGTGGGAGATTGAGGTCTTTAAGGGCTTTAAACTCCTGACTGAGTCTCTAGAGCACTGCTGGCATTAGAAAGCTTCTCTCTCCTACCTCCTAGCTCATATTAGCAAGTCCTGAACAGACTCAGAGCCCTAAAAGGAGCATATGTTGCTTTTCGTTCAGAAATTCAGTGGGCTATATAGTTCTAACCACACAATTAGAGGATGGATAACTAATACATACTTTCCCATTTTACAATATATGGTCTGAATTTATTCAGGTACGTTCTACTTAAACAACCAGAAGTATAAAAAATATAAGCCTTAATATAAGTAAAATGTGGAAACCAAGTGAAAAATGCTCAAGATTCTGCTTCAAACATTAAGGTGCTCACTTTAATATAGAAACACTGTATTATTTCGAGTACTAACAGAATGCTACATGCATCTATATAAAGTGAATCAGGATAGCACAAGAGCACCATAGGAGAGGGGGGGCAGTATTCACAAAGTAGACACCTGTGATGTTTTATGAGACAAATGTGACAGCAGGAGAAGCGAGACTGAGTCTCCCAGTTGAAACCTAAAGCCACAGGTAAAGTTTTCTGTTCTGCCACTGGGACAAAGGGGCATGTCCTCTCAGCAGCAATTCTGTATGATTCTTAATAGAATGTAGATGTTCTGGTCCCTGATTTACAAGTAAGTTTCGCTTATGGAACCACCATTTGGGTGAACTGAAGTTGGGTACTGCTGATTAAATACCAAAGCCAATTCTCCTCAACTCCAACCCCTCATTCCCATTCCTTCTTTTTCCCTTCCCTACAGGAGGGGGGGAGTCCAGAATCACCAAACAAGGCTGGAAAGGGTACTCATCTGTAGTCCCACTTTCTTCAGGCCTCAACTCATAGATAGGATTGTTCAAGTTGTACATAACATACTCAAAGATTTTCCTCAAGGAAGGGCACATTTTTCTAATTTTCCCGAAGGCAAATGGGTTAGCAGTGGCCCTATCTGAATCAGACTCAGAATCTAAGTTACTAAGGTACATGGAGATCAAACACTGAATTAAGACATCCCAGTGCATAAGCTGCTATTTCGCTTATATTGGCCCTAATTTAGTAAGAACTCTTAAGTTCTTATTTGGTTCCCTTAAGCAATGATTTGTAAATTCCTATTCCCAATGTCCTAAAGTGATTTAATATAGCAGCTCAAATGACTTCACTCATTCCTAGGCCACAGTTAAGATATTGGGGGGAAATGGCCTCGTTACTAAATGAGGAAGGGCAAAAAGAGAACATTAGGCTTGGTAGAGCAGCATAAACTTAATCAAACTATACAGTCTCTTTCTGTTTCCATGTTTGCACTTCTATTTCCTAATTTCGTTCCTCAGTCAAAATTTCCTAATGCCTAATAAGTGGATACATTAACTGAGTGAGCCCTACATATGAAGTAGAAATCACTTTAAAACTATATCATGTCTTGGTTATAATAACTTGAGAAAACCTTTCCTTTCCAATTGTACCTCCATTTAACAAATGATATTTTATATGGCGATATTAGTAAAAGAGAAATAAACTGCTGTTTCCATTTAATCAAAATTTTATATCAGCATGACAAAATCCCAGTCCCTCTCTGAAACAGCATTAACTAAGATAAAGCATAGCTCCTGGGAAATTGCGTTTTCTAGCTAATGCTGTTGAAGAAACAACTAGAAGCTCAATAAGACATAAGATATCCAGAAGTCTCATTTATAATTAATTAATTTACCAGCAAGCCATTTGTAAAGCTTCTACAACATGCAAGGTAAGAATCCAGGCACTGTGTTTGGTGTGGGAAGATAAAAGCATTTAATCCCTGCCTGCAAAGAGTTTATGGCCTATTAGGGAGAGTCTCAGGCTAGTTTATAGAGGTAATAAATGGACCAAAGGAAAAAAAATTATGAAAACTGACTCTAAGACTGCCAAAGGAAGAACTGAAGATAGTCTAAACCATCCTATAACATAAACCTGGGCTCAAATAGTAGGGCATACCACCAAAGTCCATTCAAGGAAGTAATCTCCCCTTTCCAGGTAATACTAATGGGATGGTTAAGCATCTGAAGAAATACTATATTCTGTATATCTGTTTATATATATATAATAAACACATAAAATTGGATGTATGTGTGTATATAAATGTACATATGTGTGTATATATATAAAATTGGATGTGGCCAGTCTTATAGTTACAGAGGTAGAATAAGGGAAGGCCTCATATATCAACAAGGGAGGGTAAATAAAGCCCTTTGCAGCCTCTGAGGTGTTGGGTAGCCTACAGAGTGCTGCGAAGCTGTTCTGTCACACTAGGTTAAACGCAGTACAAAATTTGATACACCTTCAAAATATCTTCACCTCTTAATTAACACTGGGGACTCCAGGTAGGCCATGACTACCAGCAGCGGAAGTAATGGATCTGATATTAACAGAGGGAGACTGGCCCATTAACAAGTATATTTTTTAAAATTTAAAATCAATTAATTAACATATAGTGTATTATTAGTTTCAGAGGTAGAGTTCAGTGATTCATCAGTCTTATGTAACACCCAGTGCTCATTACATCACATGCCCTCCTTAATGTCCATCACCCAGTTACCCCCTTCTTCACCTCCCCTCCAGCAACCCACAATTTGTTTCCTATGATTAAGAGTCTCTTATGGTTATTTCCCTCTCTGATTTCATCTTGTCTTATTTTTCCCTCCCTTCCCTATGATCCTCTGTTTTGTTTCTTAAATTCCACATATGAGTGAAATCATATAACTGAATGGATAAAGAAGATGTGGTGTATATATATATAATGGGGTATTATTCAGCCATCAAAAAATGAAATCTTGCCATTTGCAATGATGTGGATGGAACTAAAGGGTATTATGCTAAGTGAAATAAGTCAATCAAAAAGACAATTACCATTAACAAGTATTAATGCAGAAAACTGTCACAAGTGATACAGTAGAAGCACTGGTCACATTTTTGGTATACCTGATGAAATACTATCTTAAGCAAAGAATTTAAAAAAAAAATCTCTTTGGAGTGAAACTGTTTCTAGTATGTAGTACATACTCATTATTGGAAAACTCCATAAGGGTAAGGGGACTAAACATTACTGGACAAAGCAATGCTGACTATGACTTCCTGATACCAGCAACAGTTACCTATTCATTTCAGTTCTGCTATAATAACAAAAATCTAGTGCTATAGGATCTTTTGATCCCAAGGGTCCAAATCAGGTTGGGCATTTGGCTCTGGTTAAGACATTCCACTGGGAATGAAGAAGGAAGAAAGCTAGAAGTAGGGTGAAGTAGAGTTTCTAAAATTTGACTAATCATGGATACCCTACAGTACTTTCCCTTATTGCTGGAGAAATACCTTGTCTGGTAAAGGGAACATATATGGCTGCAAGGGCAGCCCCAAGAGTGAAGCTCAAGGCTCAGGCATCCATGAGAAGATGTTTCCTCAGGAATGGGGACCCTGCATCAGAAGTTACAGAGAGACCTTAAGTTCAAAAAGGAGCCTGGCCAAGTAAACATAGATCGTGAGGGCCTGGGCAGAAAATGGATTCACAGACTTTCTGGTGAAAATGGGAGAAAAAGGGAGGACCAGCAGATCCTGACACTGAACTAATGAAGCAAGAGCAAGTAGAGGCTCTTGAATCTTCAATTACCAAGCCCAAATCCCTATCTCTTATAAGAATGAGATACCACTGTCAGACTAGATACTGGAAACTGGTAAATGCTGACATTTACTAACCATAATTTAATCTTTTTATGCTGTCTCTTATTATACTAATTCTGTAATACAATGATGCTCTCAGGACTGAGAAACCTGAATTGCTTCTCGGCCTTTTGGCTAAGATCAAGTGCAGGACTGAGAAACCTGGGTATGACTGATCCTGCATTAAATGATGCCAGATAGCTATACTTTTTGCATTCTTATGTCTGCTTTTCAAGTTTTCCTATAGCCTTTCTTGGTATCAAATGCCAGTGGTCACCTCTGGTTGTCTGCTTGATTGCCTGTAGCACCTCCTCCTCCTCCTAAACTTCTATGGGCTTAGAAACCTAGTATTCAAGTTTGTTAGAATTTAGGCAAAGTGAGAATACAGGGGAAATATGTGAGAGCTGGTGAGAATGGTGGTGGTGATGATGACGTTGGGACTCTTCATAGATTTTTTTTTTAAGATTTTATTTGTTTATTTGAGAGAGAGAGCATGCACACATGTGAGTGGGGGGAGGGGCAGAGGAGGAGGAAGAGGGACAAACAGACTCTACACTGAGTGTGGAGCCCATCTCACCACCCTGAAATCAAGACCTCTCCCTAAACCAAGAGGTTGATGCTCAACGGACTGAGCCACCCAGGTGCCCCTTCATAGACATTTTTTTAATGGAAGTGGTTATACTTATTTTGGTTGTTCAGAGGCCTTTTTGGAATCTTCCTAATTTGATACTTAGACCCATATAGGAAGTAGGATAGGTGGCCAACAAGCTAAGTACTAAATATATATGGCATTACGATTATTTTTTAAAGATTTATTTCTTTGGGAGAACGAGCAAGTGTGGGGGGGGAGGCAGAGGGAGAGGTAGGGAGAGAATTTCAAGCAGACTCTGTGCTGACCGAGGAGCCCAACTTGGGGTTCAATCCCAGGACCCTGAGATCAAGACCTGAGCCAAAATCAAGAGTCAGACCAAATGAGCCACTGAGGTGCCCCTGGCATTACTATGTATTAAACAGGGTTTCTCCTAAGGGTATCTAGAGTCCCTCTTTCTTTATCACTGATCAATAAAAAGCTAGAGGGATAAATAAGGTATTTCAATCAAGAAAAGTGTTCCCTTGAAATCCAGTGATTTTAATAAATCACACTGAAGGCACAGAGTTAAAACCTTTCATGTCCCTACAAGTCAATTCTTCTTCATGATTAAAGAAGCATAAATCATGAGTCTGATTCACTATTTTCTTTTCAAATTAGGTTTTAAATGATTTAACACTATATTACTATGAACAGAAATGTTTAATACCATACAAAAAGTATTTTCAGATTTGTTCTGAATAACTAAATTAAACCCTGGCTATAATCCATCAAAAGAAATAGATGGTAACCTCTATCTTTAAATATATGAAGTTCATAAAAGTTTTCAATTCAATTTTAAGACTATCAAAAGAAATTTTATTCTGTTATAATGTGGACTAAGATTTGAATAAATTATGCTCACAAATAAAAAAAGTTAAAAAGCTCCCTAAACACAAAATCAATTTAATTTTCTAATAAGAAATCTGAAATTATTTTTGAATGAGAATTCAACTTCTAGTAATTATTCCTGTTTAATATCTCAAACACCTGTCTTTGTTTCTATTTCAGCTATTTTAAGGTACATTGAGTGCTAGGGTAAAATCATCCCTGATTTTTAATTTTCTCAAGATAAAAACCAAAAGAAAGCACCCCAAGAAGCATGTATGGAAAAACTACCATAGACACTATAGTTGGTGTTACAGAGTATACCAAAGTAAGTTTAATTCTTTATGGAATGAATTTCTATAAGGCATCTTTTCTCTGAGATGGCAACCTTATGGATATACCAGTGCCCAAATACATTTGAAGAGCTCAACTCATATACCTACTGTGAGGGACATGAAAATCCAATTAACTGTCAAGATTACAGAGTCCCAAGACTCAAGAGAAAGGGAAATAAATTGTCTTGAGAACGGCCATGGTGTGGTGTAAAATGTCAAGAGGGTGGGTCTGGAATCCCATCTCTGTTCAAATCCTACCTCTATCACTTATTAGCTGTTGGTCAAGTTACCCAACCTCTCTAAATCTCAGGGTTCCCATCTGTAAAATGGGGATAATGGTACCCCCCCTCACTGGAAGGGTTGTGGTGAGGATTAAATTATATGATGTATTTTAAAAGGCTTGCACAGCACCTGGCACATAGTAAGCCCCAGTGTATTTTAGCAGTTACTATTACTATTATTATACGCCAAGCATGATACTAGATGCTTTCACCTATGTTAAAGGCCCATAATAGCACCATGAATCAAGGGAGACTTATTCCCATTTTGCAAATGAGAAAAGTGAGGTATAGAGCAGTTAGCTAATTTTCCCTATGTCTCATCATTAGTAGAGTTTAGGGCCCAGGCAATGTTATTCTAGAACACAAGCTCTTAGATACCTTACCAAATGCCTATCAATCCTTGTTATATAGGTTACAACTATGTTCCCCCAGTTTATCACTTGTCTTTTTAACTTCATGGTGTTCCCCATTCCATCCTTTTGTATATAGGCTTTAATTTTTATGCATTCAGATTTATCAGCGCTTTTCTTGTGCGGTTTTTAGTTTTCTTGCCAGGCTTTACCATGCCAATTTCAACCCATGCATATAACGCTTGTCACTCATGTTTTTGTTTTTGTACCTCATCATTTTCTAATTTGTTGATCCATGTGGGGTTTATTTGGGTGTACAATATGAGGGAATAGCCTATATTTTTTTGCCAGATGGACAGCCTGTTATTCCATCACCCTTTAACTGAACAGTCCAGTTTTCCCCACTTATTTGCACTGCTTCCTACATTATTAAGACCATTATATCTTTGTATGATTTTATGAACTCTGCACTACTTCATCAATCTATTTCTGTGTTAGTATAATTTTTTTCAGACTTACAAAAAAATTACACAAATAGTACAAAGAATTTCCATATGCCCTCATCCACATTCACCAAACACTGGCATCTTACATAACCTCAGGGCAATTATGCATAAAGTGATATAGTGTTGATAGTATAGCGCTGAGATTTGGGGATGTTTTCAAATTTTTCTTTATACTTTTTTGTGCCTTTGTTTAAAAAAAAACAAGGAATATATTTCACTTTAAAAAAGAATAAAGTATTTTCAATAAAAGCAGGTAAAAATAATAAGTTTCATTAACTTCCAGAAACTAGCAGGTATGGGTGTAAAGGCTTTAGAAATTTGAATGAGAGAGAGAAGTGTGTTTTAATGGAGATGGTGAGATCTAAGTTTAACCTTATAAGGATGTATGGAATGCAAATAGGCAGAAAAGAGACAAGCCAAGTGTTTATAGTCAGGAAAGCACCATAAGCCAAGATACTGAAATAGAAATGCACATGGCTTGTGAAAATCTTATCAAGAGCGACTAGGGGCTTAGAAAGGCAAATATCGCGGAGCAAAAAAAGAGTTAAATACTTTTTGAAAGACCTCAGAAGCTAAGCTGAGGAATATGAATTTTGTCCTCCAAGCTAAAAGGGAAGTCAAGAAGAGTTCCAAGCAAGGTAAAATTACTTTATTTACCCAAGAAATCTTTCTTTAGCACCTACTATATGTGAGGTACTATTCAATACCAAGGACAGTTAATAAAATGTTAAAAATCCTTATGAAAGAACATTCTAATTATGTTTTATGAAGATTTATGAGTTATAGACTTGTGGGTCATAGAATTGAATGGGGCTGGGGTAAGTGGGAAAGTGTCACTAAAAAGGCAGAATTTGAGTTGAACTTTGAAGGCTTAAAAGTCAGGTAGAGAGATGATGAGAAGACATTTTAGATAGGAGACAAAGATGAGAACAGATACGCTCATAAGGTGTTTGAAAACCTATGAGAGGATCCATTTATCTAGAATAAAGTTATTCCAGCAGAAGAAAATAAGGTTGGCTATATGGACAACTTGTCAAATTGCTAAGAGTCTGGAAATTCAGACCAAAATATTATTGTTTTATAATCTACATAAATTGACCTGTAAACAGTGAAAAGCCATCAAAAGTTACTGAACTCAGAATGACCTTTTAAAAGTCGTTTGGTAAGTAAGATAAAGAGTAGTGAAAAATACTGTGCAAAAGGTGAGGGTGGAATTGAAAGAGGAGGATCAAAGACCATTCAGGCCATTATTGTTACATAATCCAGACAGGAGATGAAGCGGACATGACCTTGAAAGACAGCTGAAGGGATACATATGAGAGAGATTTCAAAAGCAGCATCTGCAGGTCTTTGTGACCAACTAGATGTCCTGGATTAAAATGAATCATTAGACAAATATTCAAAGCACTAACACTGCTAGAGGTGGATGGGTGGGGTTGGGTGGATTTAAAGAATATAGGTTTCTGTAAGACTGAGAAAAGCGCACATTCTGGGTACCCATCTAATATATGGAATTACATAATAAATATCTGCTATTGGCATTGATTCAGGAAATATAATCTATCCATTTATATTCAAAAGTAATATGAAAAGATCATATTACTTTTCATCAAATTCCCCTTGGTCATTTCTGTAGGGGAGACCTTATGTGACAGCAGATTTAGTCTAGTGGGCCTTCAGTAAGAATCCATGTGACATATTACGAAAATAAAGACATGATATCACCAAGACTTCCTAATTTATATAAAAATGCAAGCTTCTTGATAACTTATATCCTATGTAAGCTTCTTACTCAAAAACACTCATGGCATATATATATGTGTGTGTATATATATATATATATATATAGAGAGAGAGAGAGAGAGAGAGAGAGAGAGAGAGAGAAAGAGAGAGAGAGAGATTGGGGCTTTTTCTACTCTCCTACAGCACGTAAGAATGTTGATAACATTCTAATCCCAATCCCTTATTTCCAAACTCTAGGAAAGGTGAAAAATTATACAAAATAAGAAATGCATCAAGCTATGTGCTGTCCACAAGTTATCTTAATCTCAAAACAACCCTGTGAAGAATTGTGTCACCATTGTACAGAATAAGCAGAGTCACAGGTTAATTTACTAAGGTTAAGTGTCTAGTGATGTACAGTCCCAATAGATTCAAGGATTATTTTCCACCATGGTGTTGACGTCGAAGGTATGGACTCAGATCTGGAAAGGACCTTGAGAAGTCCTTGCTTCCTACTTCTTTTTAGGCTCACAATAAAACCAGGACGGAAATAAGGATCTTTCCCATTCCAAGTGTGGATTCAAAAGCTACACTAAAGATCAAGCAAAACTCTCTTTTACACCCAGCAAGAACTGCCATTTGAGCTTCTTCTGAGCAATGCAGAGTACATCTTTTTTTCTCTAACCTACATTTTCTATTTACCTCCAGATGTAAAACTGATGGGGTGGTACAGGTTAGTTACCAGAGAAATAAAAGCATTTACTCAGTCATAATGTGCTCCATCACACTGACATGTGGTGCTTTAATTGTTTCTCCTCTGAAATACCAACCGCAGACTTCTCAGTCACAACACAGGAGGACAAACAAATGTTTTAGGAAAGGAGAGGAAAACCATTTTCCTCAAGCAGGAATCAGAACAAGTGATAACCTAGGGGACAAGCTATATTGCAGAACAGAACAGTACTTTTTCCCCCTATTTTACTCAGAAATGACGTCTTGTCAAGAAGTGAAATGTAAATCCAATGTAAAATGAAGAAAATTTAAAGTATTTAAGATATCAGCCGAAGTAGATCCATCTTCTTCCCTTTTTTGATTATAATCTTGCAGACTTGCCACAATGACACTCTAAATCTGAGATGACATTTTTTTTCTAAGCCCAGATTTTTGCTTCCTTACAGCTTTTGCTTTTTAAGCTAAAAATTCTCTCATTTTTGGTACAATGAATTTTTTGCTAAGTAATTAAAAACCAATTGTGCTTAAACGTTTTGAGATAGTTGGTTTTATGCTGTCTAACTCAGAATTTGGTTTCTAAAACCTCAAATTTAGTATCTCAAAGAAGAATGGTATCTATGGCATGTTTGAAAAAACTGTTTTGAAATGAAGTGATGGACATTTAAAAATAGAACTCAGAGCGCACAGCTTCCCTCCCATCTTTTCTCCACTGAGGGAGGAGGACACATCTGCGTTACACTGCCACAACACTGCTGCTATGATTCTGAGCTTCAGAAACGAGGGGAGCTACAAAGACCACCTGTAATTACCGTGTAGCTGCCACAACCATGCAGGCACTTTACAGTTAACATACTCGAGATAGAACTAGAAATGGCCTGAACAACTGCCAAACACCTCACCACCAGTGCCTTCCTTCCCTGCTCCCACCCCTCACATCTCTGACATTCTATTGTACCCCTACACATCAGGGGCTCTGCCCAACTGTGAGAGCTTTAATACAGCACCAGTGTCTTCCCCCATGACCACTCTCAAGGAGCCTTTGGCTAAATTTTGTATTTCAAGAATATTCAGGAATCAGAGGGACAGAGAGAATGTGGAATCTTGTGGGCTAGCCTTGAAGACTAATATTTATCCACTTTTTTCTCTTCTAAGAAAAGCTCTATCAAAATTCAAATAGCTAACCTACAAATAAAATTTTGGAAGATAAAGTAATCCCTCACTAATTGCAAAAGTTGTTTTCTTGAAAATATTATATTTGGCAAAACAGTAATTGCAGTAAGAGATAAATAAAAGGACATTAAAATGTACTTTTTAAACCTCAGAGTAAATAAATATTCTGAAGGACAACTGCTTCCAATACAAACCAATTTCAACCCTGTAAGCATTCAACATTGACTGGAGAAACCATTTTCTTAGAATGTCATTGTCAATGTTCATGAAACACTGTTGCTATGTCATGATCCGAGCAGGCAGACACTTCAAAGTTTAGTCAGTGGGCACCTGGTAGCTCTTTACAAATTCTTCAAATTAGCAGTTACAGGATTCAAATATGTCGTGGTAGTCAGGAAGATCGACCACCAGGTCTCCTTCCAAGGAAAGACGTGCTGCCTCGCCAGCTGCCGGCTACCTCAGGCTGCCTTACCTGCAGAGGCCACCTGGCAGTATGTCCCCTCCAGTGACTGAGCCAAGCAGGCAACACTTGCTTCATCAGGCTGCCCGAAGCTTTGTCAGGCCTGAATCATAGCCAGACTTCTCCCTCAGCCCAATTTCTTCCCCCTTCCTTTCAAAATGAACATCCTGCACCCCAAACTCTGGTCTCACTGTCCACTTCCAGAGAACGTAATCTGCAACATGTCTTTTCCATGTACATTCTCTCTTGCTCCATTTACCACAAATCTCAAGAAAATTCTGTGTACGCTCATCTTCTTGCATTATTATGATACTTAAGAGCAAGCACACTTTTTTAGGATCTAGACATCAATTTATTTAATGAAAGAAAGAATATATTAGCTTCCTCCTGGCATCATCCTACTTGGTACACAGAAGAGGTCATAATTATTGTTGAACAATTCTTTTCTCTATGAAGATTAAACTTACCTTGCCTATATAAAATAGCCTTCATTTAAGCATGTATTCATTCAATATTATTCAATACTGAGCACTTTCTACACACCAGGCACCAGTGAAAAAGTACTGAAGAAAGTTTCCACTCTAGAGGAGAGTGCATTCTAGTGATTGAGATAGACAACAGATAGAAATTGAGACAGATGATAGACATTAATACATTGCCAGGGTCTGTAAAGAAAAATAAAGCAAGGTGAGAGAATAGAGAATGATTGGAGAAGCATCTGTTGTTTCAAAACCACAGGTAGAGAGGGATTGCTGTAATCCATAAATGGCTGGGGAGGCATAGTCACATCTACATTTTGTATATCAATTTCCTAGATCGTACATAACATTTTTGTTCTAGTGAAAAACTCATTGCATGCAACTTTGCTAAAATAATATTTCCTCTGCATTGTGAGTCCACCTGCTGCATGAAACATAAAATCTTCAATCTATGTTACTAACCTATATAGCAGTTCTGTCTTGGGGAAAGAGCAATCTAAGCCATCATAAGCTAGAGTCAGATACAGCTGTCTCAGGCAGATGGCTTCAGTGGGCAACACCATAAGCCTGCCAGATTTTTTAAAATATGAAAGGGTTTTCTCCCTCATTAGTACTTCACGGCTGACCATCTACAAACACCTGGTGTTCAGACTTCTTCCTCTTGTGAAAACGCAACCATATATAGTCTTAGCTCAAAGGGGTTTATGTTATATAATCTTTGTCCAAAGGATCTAATACCTAGAAAATTTATAAAGGCACAGGTAGGGGAAAACTTACATAGTTCAATTAAGGTGAAAAATTGAATTCAGAACCTACAGGAACTTAAGAGTAGTGGTAGAGGCAAATTAAATTACTTTAAGTCCTTCCCAATTCTCAAACTACATTGTCCAGAGGGAATCTCAGGTGGCCTTTAGAGGTCTCTATTTATACCATCAATGGAAGAATAAATAACACAAATGACAGTTTTGTTCTGAGAATAACTGCATATTCATCTCTTTTGTTTTCTTCCCTTATACTTTAGGAGAACTTTGCTGTCATTTTCAACACATATAGGAACACTGAGCACCCTAGTATCCTTGCTTAACATAGGAATCAAACCATACCTACCCTGCTGAAGTTTAGAGCAAACTTAGTTCAAATTCAGCTACTGTAGTTTTATTAAGTTTTTTAAAAGAGTATATTGTCCCAAGGTTATAAATTTCAGTTTTTGTATCTGTAAAAGGGAGATAACAACATCTACCCAAATACTTTACAAGGTCAGTAAAGGATGTGTTTTAAAGTACAATTGACCCTTGAGCAATGTGGGTGTTAGGGGTGTGGACCCCCAATAACCGAAAACCTGGATATAACTTTTAACTCCCCCAAAATTTAACTTATTTAATTAAAAAAAATTTTTTTTGAGAGAGAGAGAGTGTGCATGTGCAAGTTGGGGGTGGGCAGAGGAAGAAGGAGAGGGAGACTCTCAAGAAGACTTCCCACTGAGCACAGAGCCCAATGTAGGGCTCACTCTCATGACCCCGAGATCATGACCTGAGTCAAAATCAAGTGTCAGATGCTCTCAATTGACTGATCCACCCAGGCGCCCTTCAAAAACTTAACTTCTAATAGCCTACCATTGACTGGAAGCCTTTCTGATTAATTAATACATATTTTGTATGCTATATGTATTATATATTGTATTCTTACAATAAAGACAAAAGAAAATGTTACTGAAAAAAATCATAAGGAAAATACATTTCCAGTATTGTATTTATCGGAAAAAAATCCATGTGTAAGTGCACCTGTGCGGTTCAAACCCATGTTGTTCAAGGGTCAACTGTACTTTGAAAACTACAGAGGGGTGCCTGGGTGGCTCAGTTGTTAAGTGTCTGCCTTCGGCTCAGGTCATGGTCTCAGTGTCCTGGGATCGAGCTCCACATCGGGCTCCCTGCTCCGCAGGAAACCTGCTTCTCCCTCTCCCGCTCCCCCTGCTTGCGTTCCCTCTCTCACTGTGTCTCTCTCTGTCAAATAAATAAAATCTTAAAAAAAAAAAAAAAGAAAGAAAACTACAGAGTGATTTGCAAATGTACTGTTACAACTGGAGTTTATCTGTTTGGATTTAAAATGATATACTGTATCAGATTATATTATATTCTCAAATTTCAATTGAGCAATAAAAATACATTTATTTATTGGGCATCTTCTGTGTTACACTACGGAGACTATAAAAAATGACAGTTATCTCCTATAATCAAGGAGTTTATACAAATCAGATTTGAGAGGGGGAATGTGGGAAGATGTGGTTTTGGCTTTTGCCAACACTTATTGAGCACTTTCTATGTGCCAGACATCATTATAAATGCTTTATATGTAGTAACACTTTTAATCTTTAAAAACCATATGAAAAAGGTAATATTTTTATACTCATTTTACAGATGAGGAAGATATGGCACAAGAATTTTTGGAAACCTGCCCAAGGTCAGACATCTAGTAAGTATTAAGCGTATTAAAGTCAACTCACACATTCAGGCAAGTTAGCTACTATGTTACTCATTATGTTTTATTGCATCTCAAGTTGGGCAGAAAACAACAAATGTTTCATTAACAATAACAAATAATGCTGACTAACATTACTAAGGCAGTAAATGATAAATGAAGTGATCATCCTGGGATAGAATGGCCACTGAAGTCTTCATGATATGCGCCCAAAGCTATATCCAAACTTGTTTGTAGAATTTAGACAAGAAAAACAAAGGGAAAATGAGAATATTATATTCTCTATATACCTTTTTGAGCAAGCAACAGGTATCCCTTTATTGAAAATACAAAAATCCCTTGTACTTTTAAAATATCTCATTGAGCGGGTTCTCATTTATAGACTAGATTTCCTAATTAAAACAGAGCAAACATTGACCTAAAGCAATGTCTAACTACCTATCCATACACCAGTCTTAAAATAATCCATTTTATTTCAGACAATAACCAATTAAATATTTTCCTGTAATCAAGACCGTTCAATGCTAGCCAATTACAATGGAAAATAACTTGAAATCAAATAATGTCTTTCTATAATAAAAAAATGTCAAATTATTTTCGGCTTATGTGAGAAGCACTGTGTTGATTTTCCATGGTACAGACATGAGGCCTCCAACTTGTCCCTCTGGGTTTTTATATTTGCTACAATTGTAACATTTTATATATAGGAAACAATTTTTTGAGAGCTACTTTTCACATGACACACAAAACAATGGCAAACAATGGTTTCTACTTGTTTCAATTTCCAGCAGAACAAGTGTACTGATTGCTTGTTGGTCCTGTGCGTAGCCCATGTAACTTACCAAGCGATATGTCTGGGCCTTTAAGACGTTGAGATCAATAAAGTTTTCTTCACTGTCTGTCTCCTCTTCCTTAGAAAAAAAGAGTTTTAAAAGTTAATAATTATAAAAAGTTATAATTTAAAGAATGTATTTCCAAGTTTTTACATGCATAATATACTAAGCTCAACACAAAGACTAATGCATGAGAGGGTATTTAAAAGCCTAGTGGTGTGCATAAAGTAGGGCATAATGTTATTAGCAGCTCATCTGTTTTTTGAGGTTTTGATGGTACCTTTTAAAATAGGGCCTTTTTATAGTCACTGAAAAAAGAAAAAAACAGGAGAAGGAAGGGCCATTGCTGTAAAACTAGAGATAAATAAACATAAGAATAAAACAAGAAACACTGCAGAATGGCATATCTAAAAGAGAGAGATAATGGAAGGAGTTAATGACAACTTTGAGAACATGACTAAAACGGACAAAAATGAGGTTCTGACAGACACAGAATATTTTCACCTGCTCCAGGGACCAATCCCATTAATGCATATTTTTGACATCTCATCTCTTATATGATCAAGTTTAATAAATTAGTAAGATTAGTCATTAGTACTGCTTGGCTCATGGCCCCTAAAACTATTTAAAGATATTAAAATATTAAATCTATTTAAAGATATGAAATATATATTTAAGATACTAACCATGTATCTTAGATATTAACTATCTTAAAGGATGGTTCGAGTAGATTCCAAGCTGGTCCTGATCCCTGGGCCAACTGGTATGGGGGGTAGGGTCAGAAGTGACCCTTTGAGAGGCAATCCCTTTCCCAATATACAGCAAAAATGGAGTCTGAGCAGGTTCTAAAGCATGTGGAACAAAAAAAATAGCTCCCCTTTCTCTTCAAAGATCTTCGTGGTGACAAGTGACATAGTGGGTGAAACAAATTTAACAAGAGACTTAAGGACATGGTAAGACAGTGAATGGAACTTGGTCCTCAAAAAAAAAACAAAACAGGGCGCCTGGGTGGCTCAGTTGGTTAAGCGACTGCCTTCAGCTCAGGTCATGATCCTGGAGTCCCGGGATCGAGTCCCACATCGGGCTCCCTGCTCAGCAGGGAGCCTGCTTCTCCCTCTGACCTTTCTCTCTCTCTCATTCTCTCTCTCAAATAAATAAAATCTTTAAAAAATAAAAAATAAAAAAAAAACAGTAAGTGTGTGTTATTTGGTGGACACTTCCACATGCACAGTTCTCCAAAGCTGCAATGGAAGACTGCAAAGATAACCCTTATCTTCAAAAACTTAGAAGGATGTAAGACAGTGGTTCTCAAAATGTGGTTCTGAGATCTGCAGCATCAGCATCAGCATCACCCGGGAGCTTGTTAGGATGCAGATTCTAAGGTTCTATCCCACCCAGATCTACTCTGAAACTCTGGGGGTGGGGACACTAAGGTAAGCTATGAGAACTATGCTAATCTTTGGGGAATTGGAAAGATTTTATAAAATAAGAAGCAATATAAATGCAGAGTATAAATACACTCAAGTGACTTTATTTTATGTTTACATTTTTTTACATTACGTTTTCAGGGAGGAGGGACAGTGGAGCACAGAGGTGTAGACAAAATTGATGTGACTGTTTACATCTTAAATCTTAACCATAAATGCAGAATGCACACCTTTGAGATCCAGCTCAGTTTATTCTGTGTTTGCATTGATGATGACCTACTTAACAACCAGAGTAAATGATTGAAATCCCAATGACTCAATGCCCATGGGAGAAGAGACAAGTTTATTATGCTTTTACAATAACCTAATCAGTACTGTTTACATAGGGAATCAATAAATATTTGTTGAATTAGTACTGGATTAAATGTTAATAGGTAAAAAGCTTTAATAGTAGGCAGTCAAAAAAGGATTTAAGTTACTAAATATTACTAAGAGAGCATTCAAAAGGAATTCAAATATAAACAGACTTAGAAAAAAGTTTTAAAATAAACTAAGAGGATTCTGATTTCATTAGTATAGAAGACACTCAACAATTTCCTACCATTTCTTCGCCTAATATATACTATGTGCCCTCTTAATTCTCTAGCTGCCAATTACTAAGTGTATGATTATACACAGCAGTTGAAAAAATTGTTTTGTGACCAATACTTCTTTTATCTTTTTTTAAGAGTTATCAAATGTGTCCTATCTTGACTTGACAAGTCTAAATCTGAGGGATTCTAACTTCTAGATGATTATAACAGAACTTTACTCTGTCAGAAATAATTTTTTCCATGCTTGAGCCACCTCACAAACTCTGGCAACAAAATAATGTAACATCCCACAATCCAAATGCTTTTTGGCACTCATCTCCTTAGCAAGAGGGATGAAGAGGTAACAGAGGGCTACTCAAAATAACATGATGACAATAAGAAAGAAAGAAAAGGAAAAAATTCAAGAGACTTTTTAAGTAAGGGAACCAGCAGCCTCAGAGACAACCCTTTGAGGAAGACCTTCCGTTTGGTCTAATGACAGTAGAAAGTCTTTACCTTACAGTTGGGATAAAATATGCAAAGAGGCAGCTTCCTAGTTTGTTTCTCTAATTTACACACCTAATGATGCTGCTTTGGATTTTAAAGGGTTCTCAGAAAAAAATTAGCTATAATTTCTAAAAGTTACATAGCAATTTGCTGACAGCTGAGTTTGAGTCCAATATTTAATGAACACCCACTTTGCACTAGTAACCTGGAGATACAAAAAAAGTGCAAAATTGGTTTCCATCCCTATAGAGTCTTCTTTCTGACTAGTAGGTTTTTGTACTTTTTTTCCCCTGACTGGAAGTTTTGAGTCATGTCTCTGAAGCTAAATGTTGATGTACTAGGACCGGGTTTCTATCGATAAACCATTAACTAATAAAGTTACTAAAAAGAGAAGATGAGGAAAATACCTGAGTAAAATAAATGAGGTCAACGGACGGGAATATGTGAGAACTTAACATTTCCTGAGCCTGAATGGAAAGATCTATTACACAAAGAATAAAGTCAAAACTCCTTAAAATGGCCAAAATGATCTGGACCTGGTCTATCTTTCCTGTGAATCGTAAACCACACACATGCATACACCCGCCTTACTTAGGAAATCTGACCCCAGTGGTCTTCTCTCAGTTCCTTTATCAAGCTAAGCTCCTTCCTGACTCAGAGCTTTTGTACATGCAGTTCCACCAGGGTCTTGCCCAAAAGGTGCTCAATAAAACACATGCAGAAGAATGAACATATATTTACCCTCACTTTTAAAATGTAATCATATTTTTAAAAGATATCTTTTAAATTGATTAGTTTTACAATGGTCTTTTTCCTTCTGTAAATAACAGAACCAGCTTTTTTCTATTTATGGCTTAAAATATTTATACTGCTGATAAAATACATGTTAAAAACTTTGACAACACAAAGAAGCATAGAAAAGGAAATAATCGGGGCACCTGGGTGGCTCAGTTGGATGAGCATCTGCCTTCAGCTCAGGTCATAATCCTGGAATCCCAGGACTGAGCCCCGTGTCGGGCTTCCTGCTCAGTGGGGAGTCTGCTGCTCCCTCTCCTGCTTGTGCGCTCTCTCTCTTACTCGCTCTCCAATAAATAAATAAAATCTTTTAAAAAAAGGAAATAATCATCCATAATCTTTCTACCCATATACAACTAATGTTAACATATTATTTTTTCTTTTTTGTGTATTTTACATACTTGGGTTTATGTACAGCAGAAATTATCATCCCTATATCACTAACATTTCTTTGTAAATAATTTTAATGGCTACATAATATTCCACTATTAGGATATAGTCTATTTAATGGTTAGTTTCAGCATTTGCTAAAAAACAATGAAGTGATTCTTTGTGGCATATAATAGCTTAAATAAATTAAGCTGAAATATAGAATATACTTATTATCTAATGATTTATTTATTTACTTTTTAAAGATTTTATTTATTTATTTGAGAGAGAGGTACAAGCAGGGAGAGCAGCAGAGGGAGAAAGAGAGAAGCAGGCTCCTGGCTGAGCATGAAGCCCAATGCGGGGCTCAATCCCAGGACCCTGAGATTATGACCTGAGCCGAAGGCAGATGCTTAACAGACTAAGCCACCCAGGCGCCCCTTATCTAATGATTTAAAAATTCACTTGGAAAATGTAATTGGCTTATGACAATAAAATACACTTTAAAAAAGGGGTTTTTCCCCTGCTATTTCAATTTCAGATCATAGGTATACTTCCTAAAACACCACAGTCAATCCATCTCTGGTTCTGAGAAAGTGCTTTTTCTCTACCATTTTACTAGTTTAATCTGTTATAGAGACTTGATCATTTAGTTTCACAATATGAATGGAATGTTAAGAATGGTAAAGGCCCATATGCTGCCAAACAATTTAAATAATGTTGGTATTTATAAGTATTTTTAAAAATTCCTAAAGGGTAGTACTTATCCTAACTTTAGAAGCATACAGGAGTTCCTGAGAAATGAAAAGTGTTCTTAAGAAGTAGAATATATTAACCCTAAGCCCTACTATTCTTTTTCAAGTTCTTTATTATTTATGGCCTATTTCAAATCATGAATGGTTGCTAATAAAATATTTACTCTTATAACTAGCAGTCCACTATTTCCTGTCTACAGTTTAAGAACCTCTGCTATAATTCAGACTTCAATCATTAGAAAACATGAGCATTAACCAAAGGTCTAAACAACTGATTCTTGGTACTCTATTTAAAAGCTTTTCTTCTCTAGAAACAATGAAATGAAATATTTTCCTAAAAATGAAGTCTGGGGGAATTAAGAGAGGGGAAAGGAATTCAAAGGTAAAAAGAAACAAAAAGTTCAGCAGCACACATACCACAAATTCTTCATCCACTTTATTTAATGTTAATTCTGCATCATCTTCTGGGACAGTTTCTTCTTCTAACTCTTCCAGTGGGTATGTTGGTCTAAAATAACAAGGCTTAGTATGTGATGAGAGTTAAGAACAAAACATTTTAGCAAGATAGAAAGGTATAATGTGAATTTAAAGAATCCCCTCTACACCAGATCTTGTCCTTTTTTTAACCCCCCTTCCATAATCACGGTTACATGTTTGATGTGTTCTTTTTGAAACTTTCTATGTAAAGAAGCAAAAATGTCTATCTCCAAATTTAAAGAATAAATATACACAATTGGGATGATACAATGCATATTATTATCCAACATACTTTTTCACTTACTAATTTACCACATTTAAGTACATATACATTTTTCTCTTTTTTTTCCCATACCTGCACTGTATTCTACTGAACAGCACCATAACTAATTTAATTAGAAACTGAGGCTGAACACTGAGGTGGTTTCTAGTTTTTTTACTAAACAGTATTACAGAGATCATCCTTGTACATTCATCATTATGTCTATCACTTAGAATAAATTTATATAACAGCTGGGTCAACAATGTTGTACATATTGTTTTTCTGTATGTTACCAAAAACCAATTTCCAAAATGTTACCCTAATTTACACCCTCAACAACGACTCTATTTCTATGTGTTCACAAATACTGCAAACAAACTTTAATCTTTGCCAATCATATAAGTGAGAAATCTCATTTTAATTGCATTTCTTTAAGAGAGTGAGTGAACATCTTTTCATGTTTTATTTATTTTATTTTTTTAAAGATTTTATTTATTTATCTGACAGAGAGAGAGATAGCTAGAGCAGGAACACAAGCAGGGGGAGTGGGAGAGGGAGAAGCAGGCTTCCCGCGGAGCAGGGAGCCCGATGCGGGGCTCGATCCCAGGGTCCTGGGATCATGACCTGAGCCGAAGGCAGACGCTTAACTGACTGAGCCACCCAGGTGCCCCTCTTTTCATGTTTTAATTGGTTATTGGTGTTTCTTTTTCAGTGAAATGCCTATTTATGGCCTTTGCCCTTTTGTATATTAAGAAAATTAATGCTTTGCCTAACTTGTGTTAAAAATATTTTTCCTAGTTTATCACTATAATCTTGGCTATTCAGGAATGTTACAATTCTTATTACATAGACTTGGCAACCTTTCCTTGTGTGGATCCTAGCAGCATATATACATGGCTTTTCCTTCACATGACACAACCCCATCCCTCTTTGACCTTTTAGTACTCCTATAGTTTCATTTTTCACATTTATATCTTTGACCAATCTGAAATTTATTTTGATAGAATAAGAAGGGTTCCAGCTTTTTTTTTTTTTTTTAAGATTTTATTTATTTATTTGACAGAGAGAGACAGCAAGAGAGGGAACACAAGCAGGGGGAGTGGGAGAGGGAGAAGCAGGCTTCCCACTGAGCAGGGAGCCCGATGCGGGGCTCGATCCCTGGACCCTGGGATCATGACCTGAGCCGAAGGCAGACACTTGACTGAGCCACCCAGGAGCCCCAGGTTCCAGCTTTCTTACTTCCAAAATCTAATCAGTGGTCCTAACACTAAGTATTGAATGACCATTTCTCCAGCAAGATTAATGACATGTATTTCCCATATTAAAAATACCCGAAAGTATTTAGGTTTATTTCTAGAAACTTATTTAAAACTCTGTACCTCAGACAGATTAACAAAATATGAAAATCAACATTTAATACTAAGAAAGTACTGAGAACCAAATCAATCTTCTTAAGAAATAAACTTCTATTTTATTAATTAGAATTAGATAATATCTCAAAAGCAGTGTTCTAGGATTTGTGCTGACATATTTAATATATAAAATAATCATCTATAAATATGTAACTTCTATGTAATTTATACATTATGTAGCTGACATTATCTGATGCCTACTTTTTTTTAAAGATATTTTTTATTTATTTATTTGACAGAGAGATAGAGAGCACAAGTAGGCAGAGTGGCAGGCAGAGGGAAAGGGAGAAGCAGGCTCTCCGCTGACCAGGGAGCCCGATGCGGGGCTCAATCCCAGGACCCTGGGATCATGGCCTGAACCGAAGGTAGCCGCCCAACCGACTGAATCATCCAGGCGCCCCTGATGCCTACTTTCAATATTTTCCCCCTTATTCTTCCCTATGTATTTTAACGGTCCTTATAAATTATCCAAATCACAATGCATGGTCAAAAATTAGATATGCCTAGAAACAAAGGAAGTACAAAATTGAATATTGGTCGAGATACTAATGGCTTCTGGTGAATTTAGAACACATTGGGCAATAAATTTAGTAATATTTAAAAATGCCAAACAGGGAGCCTGGGTGGCTCAGTTGGTTAAGCGATTGCCTTCGGCTCAGGCCATGATCCTGGAGTCCCGGGATCGAGTCCCACATCGGGCTCCCTGCTCAGCGGGGAGTCTGCTTCTCCCTCTGACCCTCTTCCCTCTCCTGCTCTCTATCTTTCATTCTCTCTCAAATAAATAAATAAAATCTTTAAAAATAAATAAATAAAAATGCCAAAATGGAGTAGCACATTTCATAACTTGTCTTGGAGTCTAATAAAGAAGTAATGTGAATCATATAGTTACTTCTTATATTGCATTAAGTGGTTAATACTTAAGTTGAAGCATATGAAATTGCCATTTTTTAGTTCAATAATAGGTGAATATCAGTAATTTCATATGGTTCAAGTTGATGATGACCTAAGTCAAGTACATTTTTTTAAAGTACTTATTAATAAGGGAATAGATTATTTATAAGAGAATATAATTGAATAAACATTAAGATATTAACAGGGAACAATATATACACCTTTCCAAGGAAATTTTTTCTCATCCCAAAGCACTGCTTGCTCATGTTTTACCTAAATAATGCTTTCCACAATCTCTAACTGGTCAATAATTCCAATCTTCAAAGAACCAAATTTATGTATTTCCTAACTATATCTTATATAAATTGACAGTTTCTGAATATTTTATTCTCTTATCCATGTGATCAACATTTATTGAGCATCTATGATATACAAAGTGCTATGCTAACTTCCATACAGTACATATGAAGAGTTCATAGTTTCTTGCAAGAAAGCCAGACCTGTAAACCAATGTTTTTAATACCAAGGGATAAATACAATTATAGAAATATAAACAAATCACTCTCAGGTCAGAGAAAGAAGCAATGAACAATGCCTAAGAAAGTGTCAAGTGGCTTCTTCAGGTGGCTATTTTTCTTGCCCAGTATCTATAAGCAAAAGAGAATATCCCATTTAAAGTTTTATATTAATTTCCATTTTTTCCTTAAATCTACAGCTATCAGTTACCCCCATGTATATACTATCTTTGTGTGTATAAATAAAGAGACCTTGAAGAAATTTCCTACATTAAGAGACTCAGTTATAGTTAAACATTTAATATTATATATTTGAACTAGGAAGGGGCATGATAAAATCAGAACTGGTTGTGACTATACCAGATATTCCAATTTTGTCTAGGCAGATATTTGTAATCATCTGTGGCATTTTCAGTTTAGAAGAGTCAAGAGGAAATATTTCTTGTCAGTTCAATTAAATAGCTCCAAACCCATAGAGGAAAAAGCTATCCACATAAAATTACTATTGCAAGGCTGGGTAATTTTTTACCTTTTCCAGGTGAAACCAATATATTTTAATGCTTCCTCTGCTAAACAGTCAAGAACATAGCATACATGTTCTCCATAACCTGACTTTAATTTTGAAGGAGGAAAATCTGCAGTTCTGCCCTGAAATACAAAAGATAAACAGGGTATTACTTGTTATTTATATTCCAAATGTCAAAGTATTTTAAGCAAAGTACTGCTGAATAAATGTATCACTTCTCTACTTTTCAAATAGGATTTAAAATAACTGTAATTATATTACTTCTTAGAAATCCATCTTTCAATCCACTGATACATAAAAAAACTAAAGGCAAATGAAGACGTTTTATTGTCAAAGGTATCAAATTGAAAGGCAATAACCTCATGACAGAACAAGTAATTGATCCTGTTAGGGTAGAAAGAAAAAAACCAGTAAAACTACTAGCTAGGTATCCTACCGTTAAACAACCATAGGAGGGACAGAGTGAATCACTTGTCAAAAGTTAATAACATGTGTGCCAAAAATTCTTACTGCTTGTCCCCTAGGAAAAGTCAGAAATGAAAAGTACAACTGCTATCATGGTATATTAAATCAAAGCTCCCTTTCAAAATACAGTGTTTCAGCTTCCTAGTAGCATTTTTTAGAAGGAGAACTAAGTATCCATAAATTTACCTCTGAGACATAACAAGATTAAGAAAAAATACATTACTTTGGGCTATAAAGAGTACACTGAACATTTTTAGAAGTAGCATTAATATTATAATATCAACCATTATGAGGTTTTATCTGAAAAATCCAGATATAATTTTATATATGTATGTGTGTGCACAGACATAGTTATTCACAGAAAATTCATCTAAAAGGGTAGCATCTACATTGAATAACCAGTATTAAAATTCATAACTTGACAATATTCTGAAAGAAGAGAGTTGTTTACACTTACAAATGATCGAAGCTCAGATAATATGTTAGATATAGTTGCATTAGGGTCATCATATTCTTGAGGTTGCTCAAAGGGGCGTCCTGCTCTGTTAATCAACCAAGCAGCAAGAGTGCAAAACATGTAGAACTGTTCACCAGGGTTGGTAGGCAGTGCGAAATAGTGTCTGTTTCAAAACAAAGTGGGGAGGATAGAATATAAAATATTGCAGCAAGTCTATAGTAACTAAAGGGGCTAAGTCCAAAATTGCTAAAGAACTTTTTTTTTTTTTAATGGCTTTAAAATCTAAAGGCATTTATAATTCACTCTGAAGTTTCTGGTAATCCAAAACACTCATATTAAAGTTTTTAATCAACATGACTAGAGCAATTGCTACTATACACAAAATATTAGATCAAAGATCTTACACCCACTACATGCAGGGCATGTTAAAAAACCGATCATGTACAACTTTTGCCAATATCATTCATATGTCAGGAATAATGAACAAGAGAGTACCTCTTGAAAATGGTAATTGGGAATCAAGAGAATTTCAGAGTTTAAAAGAAGACTTTAATGATTATTCACTATGCATTTTTACAGTGTCACTGGTATCTTTACATACTGTTCCTAACCTATCAAGTATGTTAAACAGTTGTTCTCATCTTGGCTGCATATTTGAAGCACCTGACGGAGCTCGTCAAACTATTGCTACTGGACCAAACATTGCTTCTTCCCTTATGAATTAAATCAGAACTTCTGGGAGTAAAGCCCCAGTACAACTATGTTTCAAAAGCTTCCAAGATTGTTTTAAGGTACCAGGATTAAGAACCACTGAGAATCACATCCACAGTCTAACAAACATTTGTTGACTTTTGCTAAATCCCTAGCCTACTAAAAACAGTCCTACGAAGATCAGTATATGATTTACACTTAAATAGGTTAAGAATAAAACTTGCTAATAATATTCAAGTCAGTTTGATCAAAGATCTTTGTTTTATGTGCAGTTATTAATTTTATGTGCAGTTTATAATTGTATTTATGGCTATTATAACTATTTTTCATAAGAATCAGCAGTCCACTCTTTCATGTTTCCCAAACTTTTTCCTGCAGGGTAGTACAAATGTTCTGAAAGATAACAGCTAGGAAGAAAAAGGTCAGGAAGTCGTTCCAGGTATATGTTCACAACACTTTCAAAGTACCCACTAAAACTGCTGAAAACTCATCTTTTCCTTCCAGGCTGATACCAACTCCAGAACAGAGAACTGGATACTGACATATCCTCCAGATGTAGGACAGTGGTTCTCAAACTTAAGCATGCATCAGAATCACCGGAAAGGCTTGTTAAACAGATTTCTAGGCTCCACCCCTAGAATTTCAGATGCAGTATACCTGGAAAAGGGCCTGTGGCATTGCACTTCTAATAAATTCCCAAGCGATGCTGCTGCTGGTCTGATGACCACAGTCTGGGAACCATTAAATTAGGATATTGCCACGCAAATCCATGATTCAAAATATCCTGCTGGTTATACCACTAGAATCTTAAGGCCATTATCTTTTAGTTTGAAAAATATACTTGGGGACAAAAAATGCATTTTTATCATAGAAAATGTTGGTTGTTTATACTATCCTTAATGACTTATTGAAGTAATAACTCCTAATCCCAAAATTCCTATCATAGATCAAGCAACACTACTCTTTCCTCTAACTTTTCTCCTGTTAGGGACTGACTTAGCAGTATGGGCAGGTTACATAGAGCCTACATATCTTAAAATTCAAGATTTTGAAACAAAAACTGTCAAGGGAGGGGCGCCTGGGTGGCTTAGATGGTTAAGCGTCTGCCTTCAGCTTGGATCATGATCTGGGGGTCCTGGAATCCAGCCCCACATCAGGCTCCCTGCTCAGCGGGGAGCCTGCTTCTCCCTCTCCCTCTGCCGGCCGCTCCCCCTGCTTGTGCTCTCTCTCTCTGTCAAATAAAAAATAAAAAAAATCTTAAAAAAAAAAAAACTGTCAAGGGAAATTATTTAAGCCAAGGTATAGTCATTAAAAGAAAGTATTACAGATTTTTAATCTAAATTGCATTTTACCCAATAAACAAATATAAGTATTAACTTATTCATCTGGCTGTCCCTAAGCTACACTGATTGTGAGAAAAAAGTGCTAGCTGTGCATGACCCTCAACAACTAATGGCACTGACTTAAGGATACAACGGACTTTTCCCCATCACAACAAGGGCAGAACTTGAGGTTGTATGATAGACACAGTTCCCATTGTTGTCATTTGTCTTTTCCACTTCTCAGTTTCTGAGAGGACTTATTGCAAAGGTAGAAGTCTTTTAAACCAAAGCAATTAGTCAACAAGTTTACTAACTTCATATAAAGTCAAGCAAGGTCCTAGGTACCCACAGTTACCAGTTGTAGGGACAAATTATAGCAGAGGAAAACAAAAACTAGAAAGAGAGCTAATATGATAACAGTATTCATCTTTGGGGATGCGATTATGGGTAATATCAGTATTTTCTACACACTCACTTGTGTTTTTCTGAGTCCTCTACAATAGGTACTTTTATAACTTTTATAATCAGAAAAAAACAGTTTGTGTTTTGTGGAGGTGCGTATGTGCTTTAAAGACTAAGAAAGCCAAGCCGTCTTCCGGTCCTTTCAGAGATTTTGAAACTTTACTCTCTCTAAAAAATACCAAAGCTAAACTCTGTGAGCTCCGTGGCCTCTGTCGCCAAGTTTGGGGTGAAGTGCCCTTTCCTGGCTAGGAAGATGGAGGCAAGCGCTAATTCGCGTTCAAGGTTCCCCAGAAGGCCAGAGGAGGCAGCTCCCCGGGGTCCGGCCGGCACCCAGGCGCTGGAAGACGGGGGCACCCACCTGGACGGGGGCTTCAGGTTGCTCTTCCGGAGGAGTTCCTCCTCGTAGTGGAGCAGCTTCAGCTTCTCCACCAGGTCTTCCATCACCACGAACATGTGGTAGGCCGCGCCGGGCCCCCGCTCCACGACCACCTCCCCTGACCCTTCGCCGCGGGACCGAGACACTCCATCCTCCAAACCTGCCGGCGTGACCACTGCGGCCGCGGCCGCCATCACAAAGCAGGCGGAAAGCACCCCGCGTGGGCTCCGGCCCACAGACCTCCGCGGCCTCCGCCGCCAGAGCCGCCGCACCCAGGACCGCCGCGACCGGTTACCAGGCGACCGCCGGGCAACCCGTCACCAGGGAAACTAGACTCCGCCTCCTTCCCGCCCTGGTTTCTTCTAAATTCCCTCCAACCAGGGCGGGCTTTCTGGACGACGTCCCTCCGGGCCAGCACCCCTCCCCCGCCTCAGGGGAGGGGGTGGCTGGGAGGCCGTCCCGCCCCCTCGTGGGGGCGTGGCGCCCCGCCTCCACGCCGGGTCACGCCTCCTGGCGGAGGAGGGGCCGAGTGCGTTTCTGCGGGCGCTCCCGGTGGCTGGTAGCTGGCGGGGGGCGTGTTGGGCCTGGGGGTTACCGACCGCTGCTGAGCGGGGATCTGAGTCAGCGGGTAGCGTTGAAAAAATTAAGGGGGAGGGAAGACGCGCAGTCTTGGAGGCTACGCTAGCCCACTGCTGTATTTTCACTATTCTCGAAATTGAAAGTTTTCACGGTTGCAAAAAATAGTCGATATCGTAGTTTCCCTTTACCTCAGGAACTTTCCAACAAGAGGTTTCAGTATTTGCAGAACATTATAAACCTTAAAGTATTATAATTCCCCCCTGTTACTCCCGCACTGGAAAAGGAAAGGGGTGGGGAAAAGAAGGGCGGAGGATGAGCAAAAAGGAGGCGCTAGGAAGGATTAGTTCTACCTCCGAAACAAGAATTCTAAATTCACATCCTCCTGATTAATCTGTTTCAAGCCCAGTACATGTGGCATAAAATTTGAGGGTTCCTTGTTAAGATCAACAAAATAAAGGGGATTATCTTGAATTTCTCTGCACGACAGCTCTAAGTGTGGCTAAAAAGAGGTACTACCGTACTTTGCAGCTATTAGGAAAACAAGAAAGGTGACATAACTGACCACAGTTTTACAGTTCTCAAAACAGGCTTGTGTATCTAGCAGTTTTCCAAAAAGCTGCATAAAATATGAGGGAAGTGGTAGATGTGTGAAGGTTTCACGGGAGAAGAGAATGTGTGGGAAGAGGTTGAAAATGTATTTGTGTTTATGACGTGATTTGGGGGAGATCTCTGATGTATCATACCTGCTACTAGAGAACAGAAGAGTCACATTTTTCTTGACATAACTGAAGTTTTGAAATTTATCTAATATATTTTTGTTTTTGTTAGAAAATGGGTGGAGGAGCACTTTTCATTTTAATATCAGTCTAGGCCTAACTTCTTTCTGATACTAATAAAGTTATTAAAGTGAAAAATCAAAAAGGCAAATATCTTTTTCCATTTACCAGAGAAAGGAAATACATAAAATAATTTAGAGAGTAACCAAAAGGGAAGGGCCACAGAGAATTGCTTTTTAAATAAATAATGTTGCTTTCCTACTGAAAGTCATTAGCCACCTGCTTTTAATAAAGATAGGTTGGAAAATTGGATTTGACTGTACCCTACTGCAGATTTGGTCTTTTTCTTTGCTTCCTCAGAAGAGTGTTTCTCACCCGCCCATCGCCACCCCAGCCACCACATTTGTGGGTGAGGGATATTGTGGTACGTCTGTCTAAATTTCAGAGTACAAGATAGATGCATAGCCTTTTATAATTGGAAAAGAAAAATGAAAGCTCAGATACATGCTTTGAGATGCTTGGTTAGTCAGCAAGCAACCTGTGGCTATTTAAATGACACTCAAAAAGGTTTCAGACTTTCCAGGTAAATTGGTTCTACCCAGGGACGTAGATGTTCACTCAAGGCATGCTGCCTGCATAAGATGTTCTGACATTTTCAGAAAGTTATATATGGCACTCAAGATGAAATAGCCAAACATTGTATTTTGGCTGAGAAAATCTCTAACAACATATGTATTTTGACTGGAGGGGAAAAAAAAAAACCACCTGTCCCAGAACCTAGCCATTTTCTTCCTGGGTACGATACTGATGCATCCTGGCTTGAAAGCAGTATGAAGAATTATTTCTCCCCTTCATTGTTGTGAAGAAAAGAGACTAAAATAAAATATAAAGTGTGCCGCAGTACCTATGGCACAGAAAGAATGAAAGAAACAAAGGAAAAGCCAACTGCTCAACATTTTGTGTTTTCCCATAGAAAAAAAGATGGGAAACAACATTGAAATGTCATTTCATTTTTATAAGGCCCGGGGATGAGTTTTACTGAATCTTTGTTACCCAGCATAGTTGATAACACTTCTCTTTCCCTGCTGGAAGTATTTCCTTCACATGTGTGAGAATGCACATTTAAATCCTCTTCCAGCTGTTTCGGCCCCTTGGAAGTTCTGGCGTACATTTTTGTTAGTAGTTTTGCCGGACTAGCTCCTATATTGACCAGGGAGTTAGAGAAGGTCTTGAAGAGAAAGGAATGTTGAGGCATGTGCATTCTTCCTTTCAAGAATCTTAAGAGATTTATCTCTGGCTCTATGTGTTGACCACAATTAAATAGCCAGGCTTCTGACTTGTACTTTTATCTCTTGCAAACTGTGAAATGATTGGAGGTAATTTTTAAGGCCCTTAAGATCTTTTTGTGGGTGAATGGGCTAATCTCTGGAAACCGAACAGTATTCTGATCAAAGGGAGATTTAAACTAAATGGATTTCCCAAAAGAAGCTGAGCAAGGCCAGCAGTAAAAAGGAGGCAGGTTCAAAGATGGAGGAAGGCTTTCCAGCTGCAACTCCAAATATAAGAATAAGTCCTTCAAGCCTGGGCATGCTTAAAGAACAAACCTGCTTTGTGTTATAAATGGCTTCAAGATGTTAAAAACTTAGAAAACCACTAATTGAATAAAACTTTCTTAGCCTAATAGAAAGTATCTGCCAAATATCTAAAAAGAAAAAGTCATGTTTAAATGTGAAGCATTAGAGGCAATGTCTTTTAAAGTCAAGACCAAGATGAAGACACTCACTCTTCTAAACTGTACTAGAGATCAGAGCCAGTACACTGGATAAAAATTAGTAAATATTGCAGAAGAAAGTGTTGCAGGTGATATGATTAAGTAAAAAATTCCAAGAGACAGCAAGTTTGCCTTCTACAACGAGATCCAAACTAAAGAAAAGTTACTAGAAAAACAAAAACCTCAAAAATAAGCCATATATAGAACACAGGAATAAATCTATCATAATCATTATGGAGAAATTATTAAACTTTACTGAAAGTCATAGAAAAATCCAAATAGGGATACGATGTTCATGAATGAGAAAAATTATCTTTGCCCAATCTTTAAACTCAATGCAATTTTGAATAAAATTACAAGAGGGCTGATACTGAAAACCATATGTAAAAGTAAATTTAAAGAAGACTAGGGAAAGAACCATGATATCAGATAGCGGTCTCCTAATCAAAGTATAACTTAAAATAATGACATCACAGTAATAAATAGAAAATAGAAAGTCTGGAAACAGGTGAGAATTTATTTGAAAATTCAGTATATGACAAAATTGGTGTTACCAGTTAGTGGAGAAGGATGAGCTAGTCAGTAAATGCTCTTGAATTTATGGGTTATCCATATGGAAACAAAATTACATCTCTGAATTCCAACACATAAATTCCACTTGGATTGAAGACATAAATGTGAAATACTTATAGGATGTTTAGAAGGGAACAAAAGAGTATCTTTAACCTTAATGTAGGGAAGGATATCTTGAAGGAAATAAAAAACAAATTTTAAAGGAAAGAGAAACTCATTAAGATTTAAGAACTTAAATAAGAAAGAGAACTATATAAACAATGAAGAAAAAAGATATTTGTGACCCGTTTAATGTCAATGGATTAGTCTCCAGAATATACAAAGGTCATCGCAAATCCTCTGGGCCATGTTGAAGGATTTTATTTATTTATTTTTTATTTTTTTTTAAAGATTTTTTATTTATTTATTCGAGAGAGAGAGAATGAGAGACAGAGAGCACGAGAGGGAAGAGGGTCAGAGGGAGAAGCAGACTCCCTGCTGAGCAGGGAGCCTGATGTGGGACTCGATCCCGGAACTCCAGGATCATGACCTGAGCTGAAGGCAGTTGCTCAACCAACTGAGCCACCCAGGCGCCCCATGTTGAAGGATTTTAGATATTTTCTTCTAGGTCAGGATTTCTTGGCCTTTAACACTATTGGCATTTTAGGCTGGATAATTCTTTTTTGTTGGGTACTGTTCTATACATTGTAGGATGTTTCACGGCATCCCTGGCCTCCGTCCACTAGATACTAATAGCATCCACCCATAGTTGTAACAAAAATGTCTCCAGGGGTGACTTGCTGGCTCAGTTGGTTGAGCATCTGACTCTTGGTTTTGGCTCAGGTCATGATCTCAGGGTCCCGGGATCGAGCCCCGTGTTGGACTCCGTGCTCAGTGGGGAGTCTCCTTGAGAATTCTCTCTCCCTTTCCCTCTGTTCCTCCCCCCGTCCCCACCCCCGCTTGCATGCTCTCTTTCTCTCTCAAATAAATAAATACATAAATCTTCAAAAAAAATGTCTCCAGACTTTGCCAGCTGGGCCTTGGGGGACAATATCACCCCTGGTTGAGAACTACTTCCCTAGATGCATGGGTTAAAATGGGAAATGCTTTTATAAGGACCAGGAATGTAAGGGTAAATGAGTGACTAAGCGATGTGGGGGGTCAGGTGGGGTGGGGTGGGGAGCAGTGGGGAAGACTGTGGTGAACTAGAAAACTCATGTACCATCTCAAGGAGGGGGCATTTTTGTCATTTAGGAATTTGACCCAATTTTGTCATGTATTATGTGGCAAGGATCTAAACGTGGATTTGTATGTCAATGTGAGGTCCTCTTGAGGATGACCTCTCTACACACAAAATATTACTTCAGGGGCTACTTTAGTTGTTAAAGATATTAATGCATCAAAGTTCAAAATTGAGAAGCCTCGTTCTTAACTTTTATTTTGATTTTCAATCTTATTCAATTTGTAAATGTAGGAAATTTGTTATAGTCAAGTTAAGGGGGGACATTTACAACTTAAACTTCTATAGAGGTTTTTAAACTGTTCATAAACTTTTATTTGTTTTAACATTGTCTGACAAATCATTCCAGATACTGTAAAATCTACTGAATTTAAAGTTTAAAAAAAATGGTTGGACGGGAGGGAAATATATTGTTAAGTATTCCAGTACTGTTTGTAAACCGATTTCAATGTAAAACCAAGTCTAAATCAGTTACACAATTGCATATTATAAACTAGGATCACAAATCAGTCGGTTTCTCTGATGGGCTAAATTTCCAAACATTAGATACTTAAGTATCAAACATGTACAAATTATTCTTTAGCATAATTATTATTATTGTGGGTTTGACTTTCATCCTTAATGTATTTAGTGTTGCAGTTTTCCAGGATTAAAATATACTCACCGACCTGGGAACCAAACATCATCCCAACCAGAACCTGTGAAGTTTCCCATGCAATGTACCAAGAGATTCCTGGGATAGAGGTAGAAGAGATTCTTGTCCAAAACACCAGTGGGACACACTAAGTCCTAAGTTGCTATAACAGACTCCCTAACTTAGAAAGGGAAGTGGTTTTGTAACCCATTCCCCTGGGTTTACTTCATTTTCTAGTTCTTCTGTACTGATGGAAGTCTTCTAACTCCGTTAAGATCATAGTTAACTGCTTTAGCTAATTTTGGTTCTCAAGGTAAATAAATGCCATACAATTATATTTCATATTTCAAGGCTTTGCTTTGCTTCATGGTCTCATTTTCTTGGGAGAGAAACACAGTGCATGTATGAAATGAGTTCAGTTTATTACCTCTGTGTAAGTGATGGGGATAGTTAATGAAGGGTATAAGTAGGGGTATGTGTGTTGGAGGAGGGGGAGCAGAAGATTAGATTCGTATCTTGGAATGTTCCAGCAATATTGTAGAGAAGGGACTATAGGAAGGTGCATATTGATTCAGAAGGCAATTTGAATAATCAGGTGAGAGATGGTCCTGAACTGAGATGAGTGAAAATTGAAATAGTTAAAAAATGATACTTAGATATTAGAAGAGAAATTCAACAGAACTTTGTAACAGGTACCATGAGATGTTCTCTAGGGCATGAATGGCACCACAAAGATGCCCCACTTTATGGCAAGAAAACTGGCCTTTATATCCCTGTCTCACTGGGTCATTGGCTATGGGCTCTCCCAGACATCTCTGGGTGAGGTAGCTTCTTTTGGCCAAATAATTTTCTGGAGAAGGATATAGCTGTGAAGACTGAGTGGTCAGTGTTTATAGCAATGGGGGGATGGGAATATCAGCCTGGTAAAAAAGGATCTGGGTAGGCACCAGCAGCTTTTACTACAATAGTTGACATTAAAATGCAACACTTTAGAATTTCTTTATGAAATGTGTATGAATATGAACTGAAGTAGTGAAGATGGTCTTAAGCTAAGGTTTTCAAAAAAGTAAGGCTGCTAAAGGTATAACTTATTGACCAGCTGTAGGATAAACTGTCAGATAGGAAAATGGCAGATAAGTAACCAAAAATATTGAAACAGTCTAGTTTTTAAATAAGAGTTCTATTCCATCATATACGATAGTAACATGATACATACCGGGTACTAACAAGAGGGATTGATCTGATTTTTCAGAATTTTGAAGGTTAAATAGAAATGTTTATTCTTTAAGGTCTAGATAAAGAAATTCAATTTATTTTACAGGCTGAGATGGCATTTTCCCCCAAGGAAAAATTAAATTCAAGCAGAGAGTAAACAATAAATGTCCTAACAACAAGCTTTCTTAATGGGGCTCTCTAGAGCCTAATAAAAGCAAAATCTGCCAAATGCTACACCTTCATGGTACAACTCTGCCTCTCAATGCATAGTACCCCAGCTTTTCTGACAACTAGTTTCTCAAATGGTTATTGGCACCTTGTCGTGGGTTTTTGGAACCTGGTGCCCAAACCATTACATGATAATAAAACATTGAACCCAATTACCTTATTTTTATTCTTAGCTATTTAGTAGAGACCATTTCTACTCTGTATCTACATGTTTTGCTTCATGAATATAACAAGAAATCCATTCTGTCTTTACATCTAGTAAGATTTTGATAATGAGAGAATTTTTTTTTCTTTCTGAAGGTGTGAATGTGACAGCCCAAACTAATAGATCCAAAGATCAGTGTTTTGCTTTTGACAGCCATGGAGAGTATTTTCTAGAATTTTTTTGCATGGCAAATATTTGAGTACATATAATGTGTTAGGCACTATGTGTGGGCATAGCGATACACAGGCTTACAAGCCTGGTGTCTGTGCTGAAATATCTCCTACCGTAAAGCAGGATACACATGTCAATTGACAGGTGCAACCTATGATATAGAGTGTGCTTTTGAAAAAGGCTCTCCAGACTTCTTTCATTCTCCTCCTCCATAAGACAGAGTTGGGTTGGCCTTCTCTGTACCCCCATAGCCAATTATACTTTCTCTCTCTCTCTAATACCATTTCTCTCCTAGGATCTGAAGTGTTGGGAAGAGTTAGTAAGGGGACACTAGTAGGAGAATCAATATGACTGTGATGGATCTCTGGCCTGGGGAGCCAAACTGCAGAGCAAAGGTGATGGCTCCTCTCTTTTGTGTCTAATGTGGGGGCGGATGCCTGTTGGCCTTTTGCTTACATGTGCAGGGGCATGAGCTAACTCTCTTTGCCCAGGAACTTTAGCAAGGGGTCTGTCATATATAATCAGATATTTTCAGAATCTGGAGAAGAATATGCACCTGTGGCCCATTTGCTAAGAATTCAAATTGGAATGTGTTTAAGTAAATCCCAAAGAAATCATCCCCAAATAGTCCTGAATCAAGAGCATATACTAAAGACTATTTCTATGACTTTTTAGCAGCTTATAATTTTCAATAAGTCTTTGTGCTTGATCTACATACCCAGTGTGTGTGTGTGTGTGTGTGTGTGTGTGTGTGTGTGTGTGTGTGTGTAGCTGCAGAATTCAAAGGAATACTCATAAAGTTAGTGTAAAACTTTTCTTCCTTCTCCCCAGTACTCCAAGGCAGAGTAGGATTTTTCATAGTATCTTTCTGAGGAAGAGTAGACAATTGATGGTATATAGACTGTGTGGTTGTCTGGCCCCCAGGAAGAAGGGGAGATCTTTCCCACAGTTCCCCCATGGAGTGGACTTGATGATTTCCCCTTCATTCATAGTGCTGTGAAAGAATGACTATCCACTTACCAGCCCATTTTTTTCCCTTATTGTGACATGTTTATGCTTAATTGGTCCATTTCCAGAGTCCAAACTTTGAACAGGCTTCTCTTTGCTTATTCTCATGCCTCTAAAACTGTTTTTGTTTTCGTGGCTTTAAAATAAGATTTACTCTCTAATAGAACAACTCACCTTTCTCAACCTTGATTATCATGTATTTATTCTTCTGGATGAAGAATATTGTTTAATGTTAAAATGTGTACTCTTAGGATATTTTTCTAAAGATTTTATTTATTTATTTGAGAGAGAGAGAATGAGAGATAGAGAGCATGAGAGGGAAGAGGGTCAGAGGGAGAAGCAGACTCCCTGCTGAGCAGAGAGCCTGATGCAGGACTCGATCCTGGGACTCCAGGATCACGACCTGAGCCGAAGGCAGTTGCTTAATCAACTGAGCCACCCAGGCACCCCCTCTAAGGATATTTTTAATAATAGTTTACCATCCAGGGATATAGCGTATGCTCTATTTGAATCTCTTACTAGATTAAACAGGTTTCTGAAAAACTGTTCTATTTTCAATTTTTAAACTGACAGTCAATTTTAAAACACAAATTCTTGCTATTTTCCTTATGCTAGTAATTTAGCACTGTTGAGTATGAAAATACCATATTTTACTTTCTGAAGGCAAGGACAGACTGTTATACTGCAATAGATTTGAATCTCCTCAGCTTCTTGGAGGAAGAATAATACTTCTGAAATGGGAGGCAGAAGCTTTTATAAGTAAAATTAGAAATGCCCCAGAGGATCTTGTTCTTTCAAAGGAAACACCAAGTCCTTTTATAAAGTAAGAAGAAAAAGGTCTTTATTCTTCCTTGGAATACAATGATGGCTTCCTTATAGTTTTCCCTGCAGATCTGGTCCATTTTCACACTTTTGTCTACATTGTTCTCAGAGTAATCTTTCTAAAATGTGAACATGGACATGTTGCTGTCTTACCTGATATCTGTATATGGATTTCCATTTGTGACAACATCCAAATTTCTCAGCCTGCCATACAAGCCTCCTGGGACAGTTCCAGGCTTTGTGGGGCCTGAAGTTTATGCAATTTGTGGGGAGTGAAAAATATGAAATTTTGATTTCAAAATCAGCTATGGGACCTTAAAAGGGGCAATGCAAGTGAGGTTCCCTGAGCATAAATTTCACTCATTTCCTGGTATATCTGCCTCTACTAAGGGAATTATGTTATCATCTCAAACAAGTTGAGGTTACTGGCTCAATAAATAATGACCAAAATAAAGCATCTGACAAGTTGAAGTTGAAAAATCTTTTTCCTCTACCCTTCTAGATTCTTTGGCTGTGGCCCTACAAATTAGACTGACAAAAGGCAGATTAACAAGAGAAAAATAGTTTATTAACATGTGTCATGAGCATCCATGCGAGAGAAACTCAGTAATGAGTAACTCAAAGAGGTGATCGGAACTTGGGCTTACATAACATCCTAATAAAGAACAACAAATTTGTAGAGAAGTGACAAAACAAAGGAAAAGGGTTTTAGGCTTCCAAGGTAATATATGGGGGAAACTAATGGACGATAAGGGTTGTTTTGGTAAGGCATGTCATACCAATTTCTCTCAGTGCTCTTTCTGGGCTTGTAAGAGTCTTCAGTGATTGAGAGTCTCAATTTGATTTTAGGGAAATGTGAGGGAAGGCAGAGAGCCCTTTTTTGGCCTCTGCTATTTCTCAATTGTCTTCAGTTCAAAATAATCCTTATGCCAAAGTCGCATATTTTTGTGTGTCGTATCCTGATCACCTACAGTCTACAGATCTCTGACTAGAACTCAAAACTAGGTTGGCTGCCTGTGGCCAAGATGGTTCTTCCTAACATGAGACAGACATGGTGAGCCCTATAGTCATCACAATAAGGAGAATATTAAGCCCATAGTTTTCAGACTAGGTTGTTTATGATTAGGTTCAAGGTTGAGTCTTAAATTACTAAATTAAATAAAGTTAATTAAATTACTTCCCTGTGATTGAAGATTGTACCTCTCGACCTGGCAGTAACTAACTTCCTTCACTAATCCTTAACTACCTGGTTGAAACATTTACTTAAGTGATTGTGACTTTGTTGGGCAACAACTCTCAGCATCGTGCTCCTCTGTTCTTATTTGGTTGTAACGTTAAGCAACATCCTTGTTAGCTGTCCATCTGTTTTGCCCCGAGAGACACTATGCTCTATTAGCCATCTCTATAACTCCCTGTGGGTCAAGCAGCCTTGGCTGCCCCGCAGTCTTGCCAGTCATTATGGTAATTACAGCCTCCTAGCTCCTGATGGACAAGTGCTGCCGTCTGGCCTCTATTACTTCAAGGCCCCATCATCTCCAGGGATACTAACCAGCCCAGTTTATACAACTGTTTCTAGTATCAGCATTTCTGGCCTGTAGAGGAAAGCCATCACAGAATTTCTCAGTGGTGCTGGTTTCCTTCTTACCAGTGCCTTCCTGATGGCCTTAGTGAACTGTGTACTATCTGGGCCCTCCCGTGGAACATAATCTTCTGGTGGGTCTTCTGGCCTTGTGTATCCATACCACATGTTCATTTCCTTCAGCTACTTAATTCCTTCATTTGTTTTCTGCTAGGAAAATTTGGACATTTCTACTTTACTGAGAGCTTCTAGGAGCTACCCCAGTTGTGAGTTTACCTATCCTCTGGGTCCTTGCTGGGCTTTTCAATCCTGAGTCTTAATAAAGTGTCCCCAAGTCAATGAATTCTGGCTTTTTCAGTTGTACTTTCTGTCCCCACCAATCAAGAACTTTCAAAATCGGGGCACCTGGGTGGCTCAATTGGTTGAGCGTCCAACTCTTGGTTGGCTCAGGTCATGATCTCATGGGTTGTGGGATCAAGCCCGGGGTTGGGCTCTGCGCTCAGTGTGGAGTCCACTTAGGATTCATTCCCTCTTCCTCTCTGTCACCCCTCTTCTCCTCCCCCCATTGGCACACACACGTTCTCTCTCTCTCTCTCAAATAAATCTTTAAAAAAAAAAGAACTTTCAAGATCTACTTCAGGAGTAAGATCCTGATTCTTCCTATCATATGTCAGTTCATTCATACAATTTTTTAGGGTATAGTCCCTTTCCTCCCTTGTAGGGCTCAGCACATCTCCAGCTGTGTTATGCTGAGATTTAATGCTAATTGTTGTCCTGACAAACAAGAAAGGCAGCAGGTGTGGCCCTTAATATGACTTTTCCCAACCCCAAGGTGTGCAATCACTTGCTTCTCATAATCCTGGGGCAGCAAGGAACAGCAGGCAGCAGCTCTTTCTGCCTACGGGTCCTATCCCCTGTGCTTTAATAAAACCACCAACTGAAGACATCTCAAGAAGATTTTCTTGGCTGTTGGCTCCAGATGCCACCAACCTCACCAACACACTGATATTCAAAAACTACATCATTTGGTGCCCAATGTGGCCCAATGTGGCACCCAACATGGCGCGAAATGATCTAGTTTCTGAATGTCAGCATGTTGCTGAGGAGCAAAATGGTGGTTTTATTAAAGGGAAGTTCCAAAAAGACTTTCATATGCTAAATAAGACTCATAGGATCCTGGAGGAAGGTTATAATCTGCCTATCTCAAGTATTTGTCAATGGGCTGCAGGGATAAGGACATTTAATTTAAACAACATTCCCTTCTGCCTTAGTTTCCCACATCACTGACTCTGACCTTAAGCTTTTGTACAGAACTTAAGCTTTCTTCTGCTTCCAAAGAGCTATAGATAAGTAAGATTATACAGTGCTTCTATCCTAAATGGAATGTAAGTTGCTAGTAACCAATCACAACAGAAAACAATGTACTTTCTCATTCACGCTTTATAAACTGAGCTGTAACTCTGAGACCTGAGCTTCATACTGTTACTGCATTGTGTGAATGGAGGTCTCAGTTCTTGGATTTGCCAGGAAAGATTTACATGAAGATTCGCATTCGAATAAAGACAGCCAAAAGGAAAGTAGCAAGCACAAAGCAGTTTATTAAGGAAGTACACTTCAAGGTAGGAGAGAGCGGGTAGGCTCAGAGGTGGCAACTGTCCTGAGGCTACAGGGATCCTTTCCTTTAACGTGAGTGGGGTCTTTCATCGTGGACAGGGTGGTCTCTAATGGAGACTTCTTCCAAGCATTTGGGGAACTCTTCCCACAGGTTGAAAGGGTAGTTTTTGACCCTATAACGTTTATACCAGAACTGTCATGGCAGCCTTTTCTCATGATATGGGGGAGGGAGCTGTAACCACAAAGTAACTGTATTATAATGAGTTTAGGAGTTACGCTGGGGCAGAGGCGGAAGGGGAGAGTGCAGGCTTTGCACCCATGGCTCCTGATTTGTCAGCTCCAAGGTCTGGGAAACTGCAAGGTCAGGGTGTTGTGCCCTCAGGCTTCTAATGTGTAACCTGTTTATCTTTGTCCTTGCCTCCAGCCTCTGTCTAACCAAATGCCTACTCTAATCATTCTCCCCGCAAGGACTAGGGGCTCTCTCATCTTTCAGGTCAATGAATGAAGCTCCTCAGGGCGTTCCTTCCACTGCACAGATCTAGCTTCTACCTAACAATACCACTTTCAGTTTTAAAGTCTCCCTGTTTGCAAACAGTGTGTTTCTCACTCAATAAAATATTCATATCAAGTAAAACTCTTTGAATTTTCTTTTGACAGTAGATTCTATGAGCCAGGAACTCAAATACAGCGTATTAAGCACGGCTTGTCTTTGTAATGCTTAGGGACTCAGCTAGGAAAGACTCTGATGGAGGATAGTTGGAAAAAAAGGCAGGCAAGGACGGGATCCCCGCCCTAAGAGGAAAGGAGCCTCCACCCTTTCCCACGTGATACGTAGATGACAAAAACCTGACTGGGTGACAGGAGCAGGGAGGGCTAATCAGATTAAAGCAGCCCACCAACAAGCCCATAAAACCCCCTAGACTTGGAACCTCTGCGGGCAATTCTCTCAGGTCTCCTCCCTCTTCGGGAGCTCAATAAACTTTGCTTTGCTGCCCACCACTCTTCATCTGGTCTACCTCTTCATTCTTCTAAGCTGCATGACCAAGAACCGCGGGCACTAAAGGAAAATAAACAACTCCAAGGCTGGGATGACTCCATGCTTGGGAGCTGGATTCCTCTAAACACTTGTTCACTCATAGGGGCAGCTGGGCTGGGAGTGTGTGAAGATTAGGACTGCCACTACGCATGGCCTCTCCATGTGGCTTGGCTTCTTCACAACATGATGACCTCAGAGTAGTCAGACTTCTTATAGGGTAGCTTAGGGCTCCAAGTGTAGCGTTCTAGAAAACAAAAAACACTTTATGATCCAGCCTCAGCAGTATTGTATTGGTCAAAGTAGTCACAAGCCCACCCAGTGCCATGGTTAGGGAACAAAACCACCCCACCTTTTGAGGGGAGCAATGACATAATTTTGTGGCTTTTTTTTCTTTTAAAGCACCACAACCGGTCAACAGGTTCCTATAAGGAAGACTTAGAAAACCTGCAGTAGGGGCCTGGGTGGCTCAGTCGGTTGGGCATCGGCCTTTGGCTCAGGTCATGATCCCGGGGTCCTGGGATCGAGCTCCTCGTTGGGGCTGGGGGTGTACTTGCTCATCAGGGAGCCTGCTTCTCCCTCTCCCTCTGCCCCTCCCCCCTGCTTGTGCTCTCTTTCTCTCTCTGTCAAATAAATAAATAAAATCTTAAAAAAAAAGAGAGAGAAAACCTGCAGTTTAATTTATTGCCATTTCTAGCTTCCTGGATTTCTGCTCTTCATAACACTCCTCAGCTTGTGTTATAACTGCCTGTTTACTTCCATTTCAGTCTTCCTTTTTCCCCTGCACCTGGCACACAGGTGCTTAATAGGCACTCAATTAACTGTTCCTCCCTTAAACCTGGGAGTAAAACTAACATATAATAGTGTACAATGTAGGACAATAAAATTACAAGTTCATACGGTTTAAGTTGTACTATAAGAGTTAAGTTTTCTTTGCTCCCTCATCTCAGTGAAATCCAGATTGATGAAAACCAGGCATTATCCAAATAAGCCATAGGGAGCTATTTCAGGATTCTTCTTGTTTTTTTCTGAGGTTGTTGATAAACACTTTGACTATGGCCTGACATAGAATTCCAAAATAATAAAATCCTAACTTGCCTCCTGAAAATGGCCTTTCTAAACTGGGAATTAGGGAATGAGTTCCCATCCAAAAGCAATTACACAGCCTTAATAAGTAATGAATGACTTTGTTAGGACATCTTCAGTGTACTGAAGTGCAGTGTGTTTACCACTGTAAGAAAACTGTAAGCAAATTGGGAAGAATGGCAGTGCTCTCTCCAGAAGGACATTCAGAACAACTCTCTAACATTTCCTTACTCCTATCTCCCTTTAAAAATATTACCGAAAAGTAAATGAAGAATATTAGATGATAAAATTGATTACAATAGTTAATCTGTATCTACACAGTAGTTAAAATACAAAGTATCAGAAGAAACAAGGGGAAAATGAATGAGACTGAACCGAAATACTTTTATGGCTGTGTGTCAAATTACCCTGGAGTTTGTTTAATCTGTGTGTGATTTATACATGAAGAACTAGCTAATTTGTGATATTGTCTGGAGAGCTCAGAGGCATCAGAGTGAAGGCAGTTTCTCCAAACTAAAATGAGTTGGGAAGATAAGAAAATCCACCATTTAAAATAAATTGGCTTGGGGACTAGCACAACTCGGTACCAAGCTGTATCAGGAATGAAATCCTTATTGGAAACTTAGCTTTGACCTATCAGTAAATATAAAATTCTTATTTTAGTCTTGTGCAGCAATAGATATCACTTACTTATAATTTTGATTTTGCCTGTGACGATTTGTGTAGTTTTGTAACTTAAGAAATTTATAGTTTAGAAGAAAAAAGCAAAGATCCATTGAAATTAGAAAAATATCTTTCCTACCAATCCATGCTTTTCCTCATTGTATAGAATCTAATTATTGGTCTTGGGACTCTCTTTCTGGAAGATCAGTAGGATTAGACTGTTAATCTTTCTTGTATCCTCCCTTGGTTTTTGCAGTCAGGCTAGAATAGAACAAAGTGGCCTCCTTCCTCCATGGCCTCCCTGCCTCACTTCTGGCAGGCCTGATCAGAGAAAGACTACATATGTAGAGATGAGAGATAATTCTTTAGCTTGGCTTTAGCATAAATTCTATGGGGTTGGAAGCTTAAAATAATAGTGAAAATACCATGAATCCAGAAAAATCTGGTTACATAACTATATCTTAATTAGAGATCAATTGTAGGAGTCATGGAGGAGCAGAGCACCAATGTCTGACATCAGTGAAGACTACAAAGCTAACGAGAAGGTTCTAGTTTGAGAAAGTAACTGACCTTATCTGAGTCTCAAGAGAACATAATCATGCAGTATACATCAGTAATCCATGTATCCTGTGTTACCTATTTGTCATTGACAGTTTCTGGCGATAAAGTAAAGGTAATTAACTGAGGGTTCATCCTTTCAGATGCCAGAGCTAACATTTGATGGGAGTCTTCTTAAATGTGTAGGGTTCATGATCCTGGTTTATTAAAAACTAGTTCGCTGGACAGCAATTGTGCTGCTGATATGCAGATGCCCATCCCCCAACCAATAAGGACATTCTAATTGACTGTGCTTGGGTGGAGCCTGTATATCTAAGTGTTTAAAATCTCCACAGATAAATCTGAAATGCAGCTCGTAGTTATATCATCTTCCCAGCAAAGTTACTGCTTCTCTCTTGCATCATGTTTGCTCTACATAAAAATTCAGAACTATCTTCTTTCTTTTTCACAAAATTCTGCTTGTCAGATTAACTACCCTATTCTGTGACATTTTGCAATGTGAATTTTCCTTCCTTAGTTATCACTTCACTCCATCCATTGTGGACTCCAACTTCCTATTAATAGTTCTACCTTAGAGTAAAGATTTTTCTCCTTTATGAAGAAGAAATGAAAGCAGAATTAAGCAGTTCTGCCTCCTTTCACTGGATGATTTTTTTTTTTTTAAGATCATATTCTTCAAGCAGTGGGGTCTATCCAGTCTTTTTGCTCTCTTCTTTTGCAAACCTAATTTTGACTGACTTTCTGATGCAGTCCCTTATTGTTTGTGGTTATACACCTGTTCCCTGAATCTATAATCTGCATTGTTGAATTTATGTACATGTTTCCCCTTTTTCTTTCCTCCATTACCTCCCAAATGATTCAGGTGCCAGAGTTCAGTCCGAGCTTGCTATCAGCTCCAGCCATCTTTCACAATAATAGACGGTGTGGCATTTGAATGTTCTGACTGCTTTGAAATAAACCTTCCTAATGTCTGGCATACTTTTCAATGTGCTTGACATGCTTTTCTTTGGTTGCAATAGATTCTGGGGTGTTTTTGGTTTCTCACAAAGTTTCCATTAGTTCTACTTCAAAGAGCATTAATTTATGTTGGTCAGAGTGAAATTAATTCAAGGAGTGCAAATGCATTCTTCCAGAAAAGCAACTTCTTAAAAATCCTGCTTCATTCTTTTCTGAGGGATTCGGCAGGCAAATCAAGAATTTTAGGGTGTATTCTTTTCCTCAATACCCCCTCTATAGACTATTGACTATATCAATAGTTAACTTAGACAAAGTTTTATGTAAATAGAGTTTTTCTATTAGTTTCTACAATAGAAAGAAATTGGAATTAACATGTCCGGTGGTACATAGTTAATATATGGGCTCTAATTAAAGCAACACTGAAAAAGATGTTTTAAGATATTTAATGACATGGAAAAATAGTCATGCAATTACAAAGTAGGTTTGAAAATTGTGTATAAACAGCACAATATCAGCATTCTAAAATATATTCATATAAAAAATAAGATTAATATGTTGACAAAGTTATTCTGTAATCATGATTGCATTATCTGTGTTTCTTTTTAAATTTTCCAGTCTCTGTAATCATATCCTACTTTAAAAATGAAGAAAAGTTATTAGACCATTTTTAAAAAATCACATACACACTTTTGTTAATGGGTATTTGCTTAGTTGGGGTTCTATATCCCCTTTATACCTTGTTTTAGATCTGTTTCATAATCACTTATCAAGTTTAATACAAGGGACAGAAGAAACGGTTGCTTGCTAGATGATTGCTCTGATTCTTCTACTTCACAATAGCTAGCATCGGACTACATACTCTGTGGAAGGCACGGTACCAAGGGTGTGAAGTACATGGTGTTTTATGTATCTAATTAAGATAATACCTCACTGGAGCCTTAAAAAAAAATTGGTGTTTTATAGGTGAGAACACCTAAACTCAGACTGTCTAAGGTCACACAGCCAAAATGTAGTAAGCTATATTTGATCCAAGGTCTTTAATGAGAAAGCCCATAGTCTTTTCACTGCAAAGTGAACATTATCATGGTTTCCTCCATGGTACTTGTATACTATAGCAGCCCCTAACAGAATTATTTGAATATACAGTAAAAGTTCTCCTTGCCCTGCTTTTCAAATAGACTTCTTTTTATTAAATTTTATTTTGAGATAACTGTGGATTCTCATGCAGTTGTAAGAAATAATGCAGAAAGATGATTTGTACCCTGTCCCTAGAACACTCCATTGGTAACATCTTACAAAACTATGGTACAATATCATCATCATTGTAACATTGGTACAGTCAAGACACATCACCACAAAGATCCCTCATGCTGACCTTGTGTGGCCACATCCATGTCTCACCCCACCCCATTTAACCTCTGGCAACTACTATGCTGTTTTCTGTTTACATAATTTGTCATTTCAAGAATGGTATATAAATAGAATCAAACAGTATGTAACCTTTTAGAATTGGCTTTTTAAACTCAGCATAATTCTCTAGAGATTTATCCTGGTTGCTGTATGTACCAATAGTTAGTTTCTTTACTTCTTTCTTTCTTTCCTCCTTTTTTTTTTTTTTTTCCTGCTGAGTAGTAGTCTATGGTCTGGATGTACCACAGTTTAACCATTCCGTTCACCCATTAAAGGATATCTGGGTCGTTTCCAATTTTTGTCTATTACAAATAAAGCTGCTGTGAACATTACTGTATAGGTTTTTGTGTGAATGTAAGTTTTCACTTCTCTGGGATAAATGTACAGGGGCACAATTGCTGAGTTGTATGGTATGTGCATGTATATTTTTATTTATTTTATTACTTTTTAAGGTTTTATTTATTTATTTGAGAAAGAGAGAGAACACAAGTGGGACAGGGAGGGGCAGAGGGCGAGGGAGAAGCCGACCCTCCATTGAGCAGGGAGGGAGCCAGACGTGGGGCTCTGTCCCAGGACCCTGAGATCATGACCCGAGCCGAAGGTAGATGCTTAACCAACTGAGCCACCCAGGTGCCCTGCATGTATATTTTAAAAGAAACTGCCAAACTGTTTTTCCAGATTGGCTGTCCAATTTTACATTCCTATCAGCAATGTGTGGGTAATTCAGTTTCTCTACGAGCCCATCAGCGTTTGATGTCATTATTTTTTTAGTTGTCATTGTTTAATTATTTTATTTTATTCTGTTTAAAATTTTTGATTATGATAGATGTATCATTGCAGTTTTAATTTGCATTTCCCTAATGTCCAACGATGTTGAACATCTTTTCATGGGCTTATTTACCATCTATATATCTTCTTGGATACAATGTTTCTTCATGTCTTTTGCCCGTCTTCTTATTGAATTCTTTGCTTTTTCACAGTTGAGCTTTAAGAGTGCTTCAAATATTCTAGATACTAGTTCTTTGCCAGATACATGGCTTACAAATATTTTCTCTCAGTCTGTGGTTTGTCTTTTTAGTCTCTTAACAGTGTTTTTTATTAAACAAAGTTTTAAGTTTTGATGAGGTCCATTTTACAAAGTTTTTCCTTTTATGGATTATACTTTTAGTGTTGAATCTCAGAACTTTTTGCCTAGCCCTAGTTTCCAAAGACTTTCTCTTACTTTTCTTCTAAAAGTTTCATAGTTTTATATTTTATATTTAAGTCCAGGCTCATCTTGGATATTTCCTGCCCAATCCTAGAAACAACCATTTCTCCAAGGAGCCCTTGTTCCTTTTATTGGAGAATGGTATCAGAAACCAAGAATTTGGCACTAGGTATATTTTTGTTCCTGGAGTGTCCTTGATTTTAGGTCCTCTCAGCCTACAGAGCAAGGAAATGTGTTACACTAACTCATGCACTAAAATTTGCACATACATACCTATAAATATTTAAAAAAAAACAACCTTTTTTAGAGAGGGGTTGGGGGAGAGGGGCAGAGGGAAAGGGAGGTAGAGAATCTTAAGCAGGCTCCACACCCAGCACAGAGACCTATACGGGGCTCTACCTCACGATCCTGAGATCATGACCTGAGCCAAAATCAAGAGTTGGACACTTAACCAACTGATCCACCCAGGCACCCCTATAAATATTTTTATATGTAGCCATCTATATCTATATTAAGTTAAACTTGAGTTTATCCAATGTCTCCAACTCTAAACTATTACCATATGGATTATCTAGCTTCCTCCCTTTGCTTATCTGTAAATTCCCAATGGTGAGACATTTGGGTCCCCTCATCTGCCATCTATTTACTTAGTTGTTCAATTCCAGTATACATTAATAATGGTATCATAATTAACCTGTACCTGAGTAGGAAACAACTTTATCAACTAGAGTATAGTGCTTATGTATAGTTTCTTTTGCTTTCATGTTAGAGGCTCCACTCATTTCCGGAATTACTTAGGTCAGCCCCTCTCCCTGGACTCCCCTTACTAAGGTTGTTTTCTACATTTGTAGTACAATTAGATTGTTTTGTCACAGTCTGCATTTCATCCTGGAATCCTCTGACCTCCTAAATGATTTCTTTAAGATTTGCATACATTAAAGTTTACTCTGTGCTATGAAGGTCTATGGGATTTTGACAAATGCATAATCTCATGAATCCACAATTACCTACAGAATATATGCCTTAAAAATAGCCCTTGTGTTTCACCTCTTCAACCTTCCCTCTTCCCCCTCCTCTCTGGCAAACACTGATCTTTTTATAATCTCTATAGTTATATCTTTTCCACAATGTCACATGATTGGTATCATATAGTATGTAATATGCATTTAAGATTAATCCATGTATTTTCCTGATTTGCTAGCTTATTCCTTTGTTTTAATTCCTAATATTCCACTGTATAGATATACCACAGCTTGTTTATCTATTCACTTACTGAGAAAACGTCTTGGTTGCGTTCAGTTTCTTATAACCATGAATAAAATTGCAACAAATGTTCAGGTACAGATTCTTGTGTGGACATAAATTTTCAAATCAGTTGGGTAAATATCTAGAAGTATGCCAGGAGTATGCTTGCTGGGTTGTGTGGTAACACAGTTGTATTTGTGGTAACACAATTGTATGGTAACTATGCTTAGTTGTGTAAGAAACTTCGAAACTGTCATCCAAAGTGACTCTACCTTTTTCTATCCCCATCTGCAACAAATGAGACTTCTAGATGCTTGGCATCTTCACCAGCAATTAGTACTGTATTTTTTGTTTGTTTTTAGTTTTGGTCATTATGATAGAGGTGTGGTAATAAATTATATTTATTCTTAAAACTGGAAGACAGGTTATTTTTCAATATAAGATAATTAGTAAAAGGCAATGATACTGTTCAAAGACACGGATAACCATTGACTTTCCCTCCTCTTCACAGAATGAGGATTAAATCAGTGATTCTCAGTCCTATCACACTCGAAGCTACCTTACCAAATGTTTTTAATATCTTTTTTTCTATACCAAAGTGAAATTAATCAGTAATAAAACCTAACTACATAGTTTTAAAAAATCAATACATATGTTCTGTTACATACAGGAGAATTTAAAAAAAAATAAGTTATATATTTCAGAATGTAAACATATAGTTAAAACTATATTAAAAAACAGTGAAGTAGTCAGGTATTAGTACCTTCTTGAATAATAAATTGAGAAGATCAGAAGTCATTCTGTATAAGACGTATAGGGAAATTGAAGCAATGATATGAGTGGACACTAAAATAAAGTCTAGTATTACTCTTGTGTATAAAAGAAAGAGAGCTCATTTGTATATAATGGAAAGGAACAACTCCAGTTGAAGTAGGAATAACATGCCAAGATAAATTACAGACTGATGAAATGGAAACAATGGGGATTTATGATTCTTGCAAATGAGCTTAGCATTACAAGCATGGTGGTAATTTCCTATATTATGACACAAGGTATGATAGTGACAAAGTGTCACATCTCCTCCTATTTTGAAATCCCATTTATGTTGGGCATATGTTCAGTCTCAGCTAAAAAGGCCTGGGAGGCTATATTCTTTAATAAGCAATAGGAACTATAGAGTAGATTGGAAAGAAGTTATAAAGGAAGAGGCTATAGAGAAATTGTGTGATGAACCATTAGGGACAGGACTGTAGTAAGAGCTGAAAGCAGGCAGCCCCCAAAACAATTTCAATGCTATTTTCACAACATAACTTTTTATCCTTGTACTACAAAAAGTAATGTAAGATGGAAGATTGTGAAATTTTAAGAACATTTTTATAATGAAATGTAGTGGGATCCCAATGAGTTCTGCTAATTTAATAATACTTGGCAGTAAGTGATTTAAAAAGAATCCTAAAGCTATGCTAGATTTGCAATCTGCCTTGTCATTTTTGCAGTGACTGCACTTCTATAATATGAAACCCTTTTTAACTAATCTGCGTTTGAAAATGCTATACAATGTTGAGTAGCTAGAAAGTACAAAGTAACTTACTTATTCAATAGTTTTAAAGTAGCCTTTACCCCATTTAAGCTTTTCTCTCTGTAACATCCTTCCCTTAAATTATGTTGACTTTTTGCATGAATTTATGTAAAATCTTTCAGCATCTCACTAATAAAGTATCATTAGTTTATAGTTATAGTGGGTTTGGCACCCTGGGATAGTAAAAAAAAAATTGTTCAGGACGATAACTTCCTGTGTGGGATTGTCCTGTGTGTTTTAGGATATCTTACATCCCTGGCCCCAACCACCAAAGGCCTGAACCTCCACGTCTCTGTCCCCAGTCATCACACTAGCAAAAATGTTCCCATGTTTTCAAGTTGTACCCTCAGCTACAGTACTTGCCTGGTTGAGAACATAACTAAATCTATGGCTCCTGCTCTTTCATGAGGGGTATTATAGGTTTCAACGATTTGAGCCTGTAGAGTGAAGCCTGGATGAACAGATTCTGGAATGATTTCCTGGTGGCTGGAGAGGCCACCATGTGTTTGATGACATGGGGGTTTCAGAGCAGAATTTAAATGGTAAAACGTCAGATTCTGCAAAGGTGGGTCCCAAAAATGCCCTTGAGGACTAAACTGGCTTTTAGCAATTAGAAACTTAGGTCAGAAGTGAGTTTTGCTCTTGTTTTGTTGTTGTTTCTCAGTCTGCAAAACTGGGTTAGGACGGGGTAACTAAAACTGGGTTAGGACAGGGTAACTAAGAAAAAAAGGAAACTAATGTGCAAGCATGTAGAATGTGCCAAGAGCTCTATTGTTACTTCCAGATCTAATCCTCATAACAACTCTTTAAGGAGGCTACACAGTTCTTCCATAATCCTCCCTTAACAGTGGAGGAAACTGGGATTTTGAGAAACAGCATAAATTTTCCTATCCCTGTTGAAAAACAAAATCTGCCTAAAAGAGAAACAAGAAGCAAATTGGATGTTGGAAATGGAACAGATTGGAATACTAATGCCGTTGAGTAGGCGAGCAGGCTCAATAGGTGAGAGATACACATGTTTTGGGGGAAATAGAAAGCCTTTTATAATGAATGGTAGGTTAACTCTGATCTCCTAACCTGGTCTAAGGTCTTTTATCTAAGTGGTAAGAATATACCCTTATAGTTAGGAACAAAATACATCACCCAAGTCTTTAGGTTTTTCTTTGAGGTCTAGCTATGTCTAGACCCCCATTAAATAATGGGGTCTGTGTTTCTGCGATAATTAAATGTAACAAACGGAAAGATGGAAGAAGTTCTCCTTAGCTCAAATTAGAGGTTCACTGCAGGAAATGAGTTGCTTTCTGAGAGATGATGGACAGAAAACCTCTATATGTTTATTTTCTGTCATCTTTGGCAAGAACTACGTTTATATCAGTGGGTCTTGTGCTTCAGTTCTGGAGTCTTAAAGGCAGTGTGCCGGATCATGCTCTGACTAGCTCGTGGGGGCCAACTGGTACATTTTCAGGAGTTTTGCCATCTGTTCATTAAATCATTGATAGTTTGAAATTAGCTCTGATGGGAATATTTACATCACAGAAAATCAGCAAACCCTACAAATCAAGCCCCTACTTCCCCCCTCTGGAACTATTAAATATTTATCAGCGTACTACTGTTGAAAGGTTACAAAATACTTCCAATATGGTCATTGGCATTGACTTATGCTCAAGGGATCTTGGGTTTCTCAGGGTATCTTTCTATGGCTTAAAATCTTTGGCCGTATGACAAATCCTGAACAAAATTATTTGCTCCTTTGTATTAACCCACTTTTGGTTGGGATGAGAAAAGTAACTAAGTTACTTATTTTGGGGGAGCTCTCTAGTGCAGATGGTCCGTTAATCAGTTTGTGGCTCATTATCATTAAGGCTTTTATTATTTCCATTTATCCTTATTTTTTATTCCTGGTGTCCTTTGCTGTCACTGGCAAACATTCTAACCGATATAATGTTTCTACTTTTGTGTATGTTCGTGTAAAATGTGTACTGTTCTGCATATGTAGATTAACTTACAGAAATGGTGTATCTCATTCTGTTTTATTCTATTTCAGATTTTTACATCCAGAAGTAGCACTAAGGATTCTTAATTTGACTGTGTTGTGACCAGCTGTCCTCTGGAAAGTCTCCACTAGGCACTTCCCCATCAACCATTCTTGAGGATTCACACATTCCAACATTCTTGCCAACACTTTACAACTACCTAGCTTTCTATTTCCAGGCTAATAGGTATAAAGCGATAGCTTCTCTTCGTTTACATGTCTTTGATTACTGTTGAGTTAAGCATCTTGTTATATACTTGCTAGCCTGTTGGGTTTTCTCTTATGCAAATAGCCTGTGGATATGTACTTTGCACAACTTTTTCCCCCCGTGGAAAAAAGTTGCTGCCTCTTTACTGTACGTTCTAGATATTAATTTCTTACCAGTTTCAGACCCTGCAAGTATCTTTGGAGGAAAAAATTTAATTACCCCTAATGTCTAGGCCCTAAAACTAGAAGCCCATAATTTTATCTTGTTTGGTGACAGCACACCAAGAAAAAAACTGTGCCCATTACCTTGCCCTCCCTTTCCCTGCCTTGGTTCTTTTATCAGTTAAGATAGATTATATTATGTTCCAGTACCAAACATTCCCCATATCTTTGTGGCTCAAAACAGGCAGTATGCCTGAGCGAGAAACGAACACATCAACTGTGGATCAGCAGAGTGGTTCTGCTTGTCACAGTCACTCAGGGACTGATGGATCAGCCACTACCTCAAGAATTGCTGGTTGCTAAGACAAAGAGTAAGAAAATTCTGGAGGGCCTAACATCAGCAATTGTGTGCTTGGTCTGGAAGTGACACCTGTTGTTCACAAATTATTGGCCAAAAGTGGTCATGTGGCCTTATCCATTTCCAAGAGGACCAGGAAATACAATCCTGCCATTTTACCAGAAAGAAGAGAGATGCAAATCGTCAACAAAAATCACTAATATCTGCCCTTCTGGCTGAAACCACTATAGAAACGTAAAGATGGATGGAAATTAAGATGGACACACTAGCGCTTGAGGAAGGTGTGACTTTAAAGTGAACAAATTTTTCTCTTCCTCATTCTTGAAGCACCCCCCCTTCACTTTTTCTGTAGAATCCTTTGTTCCAGGAACTCAATATTAATATTGACATCTTGCTGACCTCAATGTATACTTAGTAATGAGACTTGGATGGTTGGCGCCAGTGCTTGACCATCTTGAGGGTACCTTGAACACATGACGATGGTTGCTGGCAGCATGTACCAGATTCCTATTGAAACCATCTAGATCCTATATTTTCTTATAAAACTCCTCAGGCTTTTACTCCAAGCAGGAGTGCAGTTAGCCTCCTTTGCCTGGCAAAGTAATAAAACTATCATTCCTCTCTATCCCCAAACTCTGTCTTGGTGTTCTATTTTGGCTCTGGAGCACAGAGGTCGGATTTTGACAACATGGCCACCAAATATGCTGGTCACCACTTTCTCATGCAGCCAAACACATTTAACCTTTCTTGAGAGATAGAACCCAAAAGTCACTTCCAGTCAGTGCGTCAGACTCAAAGCCCAGCATCTCCAAGTGATAAATGGAATTCTTTACATCAAATCCAGGTGTGGTTCTCCATTATATGGAAACCTATGAAATAAGACAACAAGTTATTAGTTTTTCACACACTGATATACATTGGTGGAATAAGAAAAGAATAACTCAAACAAACAATTCTTTTCAGAGTGGGAAAAGAATGGGACCCTCGGGAGTCACTGGCCATTTTGAAATTGGGGGAAATGTGTGGTGAAGGTCCTTTATGCCATGGGTGGGGGATGTTTCTAAGCAGGGCTCAATGGTTGTTTCCTGGGAGGGACTCCCAGGTCCATTGTTTTCCAAGGCCCTTAGCTTTAGCCTTGGGGAGTTTCCCCCTTCCCTGTTATCTTCCTTGGTTACCTTTGAGGAGGGAATTGGAGAATATGTCTTTCTTACAGGTTGAAAAGCTTTCTTAGCCGGTGCTTTAGGGAATAAGGGTCATTTTAAATTTCAAATAATCAATTTAAGTTTCAAATTTTGGTTTAGTCTTGTGGGTCTTTGAACTACAACTACAAATATAACTACAACCACAACCACAAATACAAATGTAATTTGGATTTTCATCTGTTTGATTCCAGTCAGCAGTATGTGCCAATAGACACATCCTCAATTATTTTCAGGACGGCGCTAAGTTCAATCAAGTGCACAGCTTGAACATATAAAGATTTGGTGGGAGAATCATAGCCTTTGTCTCTTCTCATCAAGCCATTTTGTCCTCTTAAAATGATGTTGTGGATGCCATAACCTTCACTAAATCTATGTTCCAAGATAGCTGGAACCATTCAGAAGTTTTAAACTTCAGGTATGCCTTTGATTTGGTTCTATTAGGCTGAATTCTAATAAGTCTTTTTTGCTCAAAAGACTTCTCATTTTTATCTTTTACCAGTTGGGTATGAGAAGCAGTGCCTCTCCTAATCCTGCAAGGCCTGGACTTTCTGGATCCTCTCTGTTTCCTTTCATTCTTGAAGTTGGCGAACCAGCCAACTCTTTCCTGAGTTAATCTATTTTTTTGTTGACAAATATAGCCAATGGTAATTAAAATTCTCTTTTCCATCCTCTTTTCTCAGAGATGCAAATTTATCAAGCATATAGACTACATACCTTCCAAAGTGTCCCAGGTGACAATTTTACCAAATGTTTTACCACCGTATAACATGGATTGTTATTTTTCTAGCCTCCAAAGTTTATTTTCTTGCTACCTAGCCCTTAGGCCAATGCCATGTAATTTGAGATTCTTGTTATAGTGACACCCCCTTTTCTAAGTACTTGTTTGTATAACGATCCAGGTGTTTTCCTTTCCAAGATGGGTGATTAATGTAGCAGGTAACCATGAGGTCCTGCTGCTTACTGGAATATCTTCCTCTGTGTTACTGAGTTAGAAGGAGAAGACAATTGATTCATTTGCTATAAAGGTCCAATATTTCCAAGTCAGTTACCAAAAATAACATGTTAAAGGAACACTAAATGAATATCAAAATCTACATCATCAACATCTAAAACTAATATATCGAATCTCTCTTTCCCCCTTGCTACAATGATAGCAGTCTTGAGGATATTCATCATATAGTTTGCCTCTTTGCCTGATCCTTCCACACAGGTATAAAGAATAAGTGAGTACCTTGGTAATACCTGTCTTTTGTCAAAATATGCTTGCGTAATCGGAAATTTTCAAGGAATTGAAAAGTTTTGAGGCTACTCAGACTCCAGCTTCATGGGTTTGTCCTCTCAAAGACCCTTTGGTAACTTCAGATGCTAAGATATTGGAGTACAGATTCTGGGGAGATGGAGAAATGAATGATGCTCCTCTACTATGGGGGTTAGGATAGCAGACTCTTCCATAGGCTGAGGGAACTGATGCCAGCTTCATGTTTAGAGTTTGACTAATAGATCTCAGATTCATCCAGCACTACTAGGGCATAAGAGGTGGATGGAATAGGCAGATATCTAGATAGGCTAGAGAGAGCCAAGACGACCCCAAACTAACCACAGCATGGCGCTTGGCATCAAGAAGGCTCAAACTGTCCATGAACCAGGTGGTCAACACCTGATCATTGGGCACCAGAATGTTAACTCCATAAGACTGGCAGATAGAGGAAAGTGACAGTATCAAAGAGAAACTCATGAGATCTGTGTATAGATAGAGCTGGTGTTGGCAAATTTTTCCTCTAAAAGTGCCAGATCGTAAACATTTTAGGCTTTGCAAGCCATATGTGGTCCCTGTCCCACGTTCTTTTTCCCTTCTTCCTCTTCCTACCCTTCTTCTTCCTTCTCCTTTTCCTCCTTCTTTTTCTTTTCCTCCTTTTTTTAAAAGATTTTATTTATTCATTTGAGACACCGAGATACAGAGAGAGAGAGAGAGAGAGAGAGAGAGAGCGCATGAGCAGGGGGAGAGGGAGAAGCAGGCTGAGCCAGGAGCCTGACGTGGGGTTCGATCCCAGGACCCTAGGATCATGACCTGAGCCGAAGGCAGAAGCTTAACCATCTGAGCCACCCAGGCACCCCTCCTCCTTCTTTTCTTCCCCTTTTTCTTTTGCAACTCTTTAAAAATATAAGAATCATTCTTCATTCCTGAATCATACACAATTAGGATAAAGACTATATTTGGCCCAAGGGCTGCAGTTGGCCAATCTCTGGTGTAGAGGAATTAGGCAAAATCTCTATAGGATCGTGGATACTGGGCAGCCACGGAGGAGGTGAAGGGGGCATCTGCAGGAACAACTGATACCACGTGATGAACGCCTTACTGGTCAATGTCTGTGCTAAAATGCCCAATCCTGAGGCACCAGCAGTTATGCATAGAAAGATGGGAATATGCCCTTTTCTCCCCCTATAGCTGAATGGACATAATTTCTCAACAAGGATAAGAAGGGGGCCTGAAAAAGGATCTTTAAATAGAAATGTGATTAAATGATTTTGAACTTGGCTGGAAATAATCATTGAATTGGACCACTTTTTCTACTGCTGAGCAGAAGTGGGGCTCCAGAGCTAAGATGAAATTGATTATAGAGTTTCAATTATGTTCTTTCCATTTTGACTTTCAAATCTATATCTGGTTTACAAAGATGTTTGAACAATCACCAGTGAATTAGAGACAATTAAATATGTCTATCTGCCATTCTCAGGTTGAGTGGTCAAGTTTGTATACTGCACATTCCAGACCTCTTTTAGTCTGTGAATACAGCTTTTGTACTCCCTTCTCTCTATGTATATCCAAACCTCTGACAAAAGATAGTTATTTATCTTGGAATCCCAATTATTTTTAACCACTTTGTACAAAGGAGGTAAAATGTAATTTTTAAGTAGATTATTTCTTTGAGAAGTTTTCTAGACTTTGAAAATTGGGTACTTTTCAGACCAACTCTGGCAACACCAAGTCCACCAAAAGATATGATCAAAATTATTCGGTTAGAAAAAAAATTAACACTCTCTAGGCTACAAGAAAAAATTGAGAATATTATTCTAATTATTGGAGACATTTAGGTTTTTAAATGTATCGAAAGTTCAATTATAAAAATAAATTTCAAAATGACCCTTACAGTTGTTCTTTGTGATTCCTAATTGGAAGATCTACAGGACAAACAAAGAAGTCCTCAAATCTTGAGCTAATATCTAGAAAGGGTTATTTGGCTCTCTTAATGCCTTGGATATTTTATTTTATTTTATTTTATTTTAAATTTTTTTTTAAAGATTTTATTTATTTATTTGAGAGAGAGAATGAGAGAGAGCATGCGAGAGGGGAGGGTCAGAGGGAGAAGCAGACTCCCCGCTGAGTGGGGAGCCCAATGTGGGACTCGATCCCGGGACTCCAGGATCATGACCTGAGCTGAAGGCAGTCGCTTAACCAACTGAGCCACCCAGGTGCCCCTGCCTTGGATATTTTAACCTAAGAAGTAGCAGCAATCATGCTCACCTTTGGGGCAGTTAAACTCTTCATCATTTGCACTGTAATCCCAGGAAAAGGCCTCTTATGGTTTTGAGAAAATCTAGTCCTTGTGCCTTTGGTCTTTACGTCTCTCCTTTTGATGTCAGAATAGAGTTGTACAGGGTTTGAGTCAGGCTGGTATATGGTGGTATAAACCAGGTTAGGTCTCATGGGATCCCTAGGGCCAAGACAGACAGGAACTCCAAGGCTGATGTATGACTATCAAGAGAGTACACCAACTTCTCGATGACTTGATGCTTTTGCTGTCTTTAGTTGTTTACTTTATGTTATTATGTTATGTCACCATACAGTACATCATTAGTTTTTGATGTAGTGTTCCATGATTCATTGTTTGCTGCCTTTGATTCTGAGGCAGCTCAGATTCCTTTGCCCAGTTCTATCTTACCTTTGTAGTACCTTAAAAACTGGACATAAAGAGATTTAAGATTGGACTTGCATTTTATATCTTAGTTTAATGTCCAGCAAGTCTGTATTCTGGAATGATGTGGGAGTCTTCAGAAAGATTTGAGTCAACCATTTCTCAGAGGTGAGTTATTGTCTTAGCAGCATCTCCTTCTATTGAAGGTGCATCTGGGAACAATTTTGTCCTGGTATGTCCCCAGTATATCCAGTTATCCGTTGTTTGTCTGATCCTTGGCAATGGAGAGTATGGCAATTAATGGCTCTGGATATCTTGTTCAGATGATTTGGGGCTGAAATGTCTACTTCATTCCATTGTCTGCTTTCTCTGAGGATCTTGAATCAGCAATTGACCTGCAATTGAATGTTATTTTAAGGTCTTTAATGGTTGTAACTTCCTAATTCTGCTAAGAATTTTTTCACTTTTCCAGAGGCTTGGGGATTAATAAGGACAGTGAAGTTTCTGAGTAAAGGATAAAACCTTTCATAAATCATGAATAATTGTCCCTGCAAAATGTCTTTCTCTATCATTGGATAGAATGGATATGTTAAGATTGCCTAGGTAGAAATCATGAAGTCTTAGAGCCTCTCTTTTTAAATTATGCCATTGTTATTGCTATGGCTTCAACCCTTCCAGAAAATAAATATTCTATTGCTACCATATATTCATTGTCTAGGCAGCTAATTTTATAAAATTTGTTTAGAGATGCTCAACTAATCTTGTCTTTCATATTTTGGTGTGTATCACCTTTATAGTTTTTTCAGGATTATGTTAATTATAGTGAACCATGAACTGGGCATATTCTCTGTCATTCTAGAAAAGTTTCCCTGTTACTATTTAATATCAGAGACAATTTACCCCAATTGGAATGCAGTGTATCATGGAGGATTTTAGCAAGGTCCATTTGAAGTCTGGTAACACTATGCATCCTTCCTGGATTTGGCAGATCTTATCCTCATGAATTTTAAAACTTGGTGATTTCCATTTTTTCCCCAGAATTTGGGGTCTAATTTTATGCTCCTGTTTATGGACTCTTTGAGCTTCTTCATGCATTCTTCCTTTCTGTTTTGTAAAGGGATGTTTTTATTAGAACGCTCTTTAGCAGGGTGATCTGCTATTGCAATCTCTTTTACTTGATGACAGCAACTTTCTTGGGTAGAAAAAACTTTGTGTTTCTGTAGCATTTCAAAATCATGAACTACTAAACTACTAATGAACCATTTCAAAAGCTTATCAGTGATCAGTGTGTGTGTGTATATTTTATTTATTGGCAACTTCACATGCCTTTTGTATGACCACAAGTTCAACCACTTGAACTGATTTGGCTTCTGTAAAGGGATAAGGTTCTACAAGAGAATCTAGAGTAGCTATTGCATGTCCATCCTGGTATTACTACTTTTCACTTTTAAGATAAAATTCATTAATAACAAAAATGTCAGAATCTGGAATGGACATGAAGATTTTTCCTAGGATTGACACTTCTCAAAGTACAGAAAAATAACCATGAGATTTTTTCTCTTTCACTAGGTCAGGTTAATCATGTTGCTAGATTAAGAATGTTAAATCGGTAGATAAGAATATGAAGAGGAGAAAATAACCGTATTTGATAATTAGTTCAGCCTCAACAGAAAATGCTGGATGTTTTCAGTTAGCAATAGGGACTGTACTGCATGTGGTACCTCAGATTTGTAGATGATCATGTTAGTTCAGGACATCTGGGAAAACAGATGTCAAGAAGAAATTAGAAGTACAAGATCTTTATTGGAAGCAATAATCCTGTGAAATGTAAAAGTGGGAGGGATGGGGGAGTAGTCAGATAAAATCTTTAGTCTATGAAGCAGGGCAAATACCTGTGAAAGAAGAGAAGGAAGGAGGATTGAGAATGAAGCACCTCAAACTAAGGTAAATATCAGAGAAGGTCATTTGCTCAGCCCAAGTGGGAGTTCCAGAACAAAGACTGCCCTTTAAGGAAATCCCATTTCGGGACAAATGACCAGGACCTAATACCAGGGTGACTGAAGTCTGCTTGGGGAGATTGTGTTCTTGACTTGAACATGGTGGCAAATCTCAAAAGCAGTCCTTGGAGGCTGTCAGCTAACTGCAGTCCTTTTGGTGGGTTTTCTCCTTAGAGTAGGTCCTAGTAAAACATACTGCTGTCACAGTCCATACTTGCACTCTGCAGATCCATTGAACACAGTGGAAACAACTTCTCCAGGGTTCCTTTACACCTCTCTTACTGAGTAGGGACTCAGGTGGGGGTTGGTTGGAATAACCACAGCTTTACCGTAGGAGTTGGTCTTGGGGCAGTAACTGACATGATGTGTACTAGTTGACAGAGGACCAGATTGCTAACTGTCCCTGAGGCAAAATTGTAAAGGAATTTTCTCTTTACAAAATGCAAATGTGAATGCAAGTTTTCTGATTCTCATTTCTGACTGGGACAAAAAAGAAAGCATTGTTAAATCTATGGTTGCATACCATGTACTTGAGGCCTTATTAATCTGCTAGCAATGCTACCTCATCCAGCACAGTAACTGTGACACTATTGGTTGAGTTGGCAGTAGAGGTCTATAGTCTATGGTCTATAGTCATTCACTAGGGTCCACTCAATTTCTCTAGGGAAGGGACCACCAGCGTTGTATCCCTTTTTGGAATGTGATATTGTTTTTTATTTACCATCATACTTGGGGTGGAGGTTTTTCAGCGACTTCCACTTGGCCTTCCCCTCTACAATAGCTCTTCTCAATAGGACAAGGACCCAATGTGAAGGTTATGCCAACTGGCAAGTATGTCAATCCCAACTATACATCTGAGGACCAGGGAAATGATGACCACATGCAGAACAGATGTAGAACAAATTGCATGGATGTACTGTAAGTCAGTGGAATCTGCTTATTACCTGGGCTTTGCACACCCCACCTTAGCAGTGGAGCCTTTATTCTGTTTTGTGGGTATCAATATCAATGAGGAACCCATGTCCAAAAGTCCTTGAAATGTCTGGGTATTCCCCTTTCCCATATATTCAAGTAAATGGCCATCAATCTTGTTGGGAACGGACTAGTGGAACCATTAGTAGATACCTACCATCGTTTTGCAAAGTCCTTCTTCCTGAGGACCCACTCACCTCTTCAGTCAATGAGTTCCAGATCTTAAAACTATTCAGGACCAGGAACTAAGCAAAATAATTTGGCTTTAAAATGAGATGACCACCTTCAGCCTCCTGCTTTTATTCTTGACTGCTTTTGTGTGCATGTAGCAAGTAGCATCCTCACTAACTGCCAGTCTATTTTGTCCATAGAGACACTGCAATTCCTTGCAGGCTAAGCCCCCCTAGCTGCCCCTCCAAACTTGCTGGTTGTTAAGGTAACTGTGGCCCCCTAGTTTGTGGTTTTTAAGCACCCCCACCTCTCTCCTATTATCCCCCATTAACCCCATTGTTATTAATGAGCCAAATCCTGAGACCAGGTTTCCTACTCATAGCCTTGACTTGAGAGGAAAGCAAACGGTTTTTAGAGATGCTGGCTGAACTCTCTCCAGCACATTCCTAATGGCCTTATTGAATGGTGGGGCATTCTGGGCCCTCCTGTGGAACATAATCCTGTGGTGGGTATTATGACCTCATATTCTGGCCAGGAAGCCTACTTCCCTGAGCCTTTTAATCCCTTTTTCCGCTGTCTGTCTCAGCAACTCAGGCTTTTTTCACTTGGCACAGTGTGGACCAGCACTTCCTTAGGTTTCTAAGAACCATCCAGCATCATACTCACTGCAACCTTAGGGTCCTGTGCCATACACCATTAAGAGGCCCCAAGTAAATAAACTTTTCATTTATCCAGTCTGGTATCCTTGATCAAACTCTCAAAATCTATTACAATGGATGTGCCACTTGTTCTTTTTATACAAGTTACATAATTCTTGCAGTTCCTTTGGGATCTAATCTTTACCCTGTCTTAACAAACCTGGCATAAACCCAGAGGGCATATGCTGGCATTTAACCCTAGTTATCAGCCTTAAAACCAGGGTTGTATGGGCCCAGGACAGGTAGCTTGAAGATGGGCTACTTTGGCATGAACATTATTTTGAGGTGAAGGCAATAAAAACCCAGCAGCTTCAGGAAGAGCTCTTTAATTTCACCCCACCCTCCAACTGCCGATTGGAAGAGAGCTATTAACAGACATTCCTCTTTACTAAGGAACTTATCTGCCTAACAGGGTGTTTGTTTTCCAAAACATCTCCTTTCAACTTCCTGCTAATGGTCTTCCTCCCCTTTGTATGCTCAGGCTCTACCCCTCTCCTTAGCTCCTGTGTCCTGTTGCTTCACTATCCTTGGAATTTCCAGATCTGTGTGGATTCCTCGTATGTATGCTATTAAATTCATTTTTCTCCTGTTAATCTGTCTCATGCCAATTTGATTTTTATTCCACCTAGAAGGACCTCAAAGAATATAGAAAAATCTTTCTCCCAACAAGACAAAATGGAGGTATTTCTTGAGGTGGGCACCAGATGCCTTGTGAGGAGAAAACTTCTCAGTGTTTTGCTGAATGAAGTCAATATTAGACTTCAAAGGGGAGGGTGGGGCACGTTTCTAGGCTCTGCTTCAGGATATCCACAGAGACACTGTCCTCAGGGACACCTACCCACTCATGTTTTCCAAACTCATGTTTTCCAAACTCATGATTTCCAATCTCATGTTTTCCCAAGATGGCCTTATCCTTAACATAGTAGACCTTATGTGGGATGAAATTTCAATGGCCTTTGAACCCTCTTAACCTTAACTGTCAGATTAGGTGTTTGTTCCTCAGTTGTATCTGCTCTCCTTCTGAAGAATATAAGGGTCTCTTTGTAAACTACTAAACAGGCCCTCTGGTTCTCACACTTAGTTTTAAACTTTTTAACTGCCCTACAGTGTCTCAGTTTCCCTCTGTAGTTCATCAACGAAACAGCAATAAGCAGCCGATTCTATTTTCCTTGTATGTACTGTTATACTTACTATTTTATAAATGCTGAATAATCCCCCTGGCAAGAGTATCTGTCCATTGAGGTGTTTTTCTTGTCCTAACTAGTGACATTTTTGGCAGTTGGGCTTCCTTTGTCTTGCCTCACATACCACTTAGAATGAAATCTTTCTTACCACCCCACTGGTCAGTGAACCAGTTCCTGAACCCCATTTTACCCCCTGTTCTCTTGGGCCACTCCAGATACCAATTGTGTCAGGCTATGTCTTCTAAGAAGCAGTCACTCACAGCACTCCAACCGGTCTTAAGGGTTAACTTGCTTCAAGCTCATGAACTCCTTGCTTACTGACCTAAGTCCTTTCATCTGCAGCAGAACTGACTTACTTTCCTTGAGATTTGCAAACTACTGGTCTTAACGAATAAAGGACCACTTTCCCAAAAGATAAGGGCTGGTCACACTTGGAAACAGCTGCCACGGATGCTTGCAACTCTGTTCAGGGTCATGGACATAGGACTAACTGTCTGGGCACCTGCTACTCCTGCGCGCAGCCCCCCTCCCTTTCCCATGCCTTCCCCTTTAAAACCCCCTGGATTCACCAGGATGGGGAAAATGGTCTTTGAGATGTTAGTCTACCATCTTCCCAGGTTGCTGCCTTTCTGAATAAAGCAACCTTCCTTTCCCACCTCACTTGTCTCCCAGGTATAGATTTTTGAGTGGCAAGCAGCCAAATCTAAATTTGGAAATAGTTCTGTGTCCAGTAGCCTCACCAAGACAGATATAGAAATGCATTAATTTATTGCTGGTAATGGCTATGAGACACAAAGGAGAAAGTAGGCAGGAATAGGGAAAACCTTCAGACTACAACTCAGGTCTGACACTTAATGAAATAAGGCTGGGAAGGAGCGGGGATTGGATAGGAATAGCATGCAACTGAGGTGCAGCTTTGTGAGTCTCCAGGAGCCTGACAGAGAGCTCCAGAGCAAAGATTGCCTATCGCAGGAGGCTTGCACTGGTCAAAATAACCACATTCCCCGATCCCTGTTTCTCTGGGAGCTGTCTGGGAAGGGCTGTCTTTGGCTCAAATAACAGCAGATCCTGAAGATGCTTCAAGTTCAGGTTGTCGGTGACCTGTACCCCTCATTACAGGTTATCTCTTAAAGAGAGATCTGAGCAATGCACTTGTATACTTTCCTGCTGCCAAATTAGGTATGGACTAGAGGCTGGGCATTACTTTTTACATTTTAGACTCTTTATCTGGGATCATTTCCCTTCTGTTTGAATAACATTTATTAAAATTTACTTAGTGACATTATTCTGATTATAAAACAGTTTTTAATGCTCTTTTTCTGGGGGATGTCTCTAGGTATAGAATGATAAGTTATCTTTTCTCCCCATTTTAAATATATTATTTCAGGGTGCCTGGGTGGCTCAGTCGTTAAGCCTCTGCCTTCAGCCCGGGTCATGATCACAGAGTCCTGGGACCGAGACCCACATCGGGCTCCCTCCTCCGTGGGAAGCTGCTTCTCCCTCTCCCACTTCCCCTGCTTGTGTTCCCTCTCTCACTGTGTGTCTCTCTCTGTCAAATAAATAAATAAAATCTTTAAAAATATATATATTATTTCACAGTCTTCTACCTTCTATGATACTCTTAAGAGTTCAACCATCATTCTAATTGCCTTTATTTTGTAGACTATATTTCATTTCTAAGTACTTCTATAATCTATCTTTCTTCAACATTTATGATGTGTCCAGCTGTGGTTTTATTTTTATTGCTTTGGACTTCTTGGCAGTCTTGGCTTTTTAATAATTACAAAAAATTATCAGCTACTTTTTATCTCTTCTTTATGCTCTCAAGTCCTTCTAGAACTCCAATCAGACAAATGTTAGACTTTTCATTTTATTCTCTATATCTCTTCTCTATTGTATTTATATATCAATCCTTCTGGGATGAATTTTGGAAATTTTCTTCAAGTTATACTTCCAGTGTATACGGAGCAAAAATAAAATTAATCAGATTTTTAACTCATATTCTGAATTTTATATTTTGTGTACTGTATTCTTTTCTACATATTCTTCTTGGTTATGTTTTAATCTCGTGGTTGCTCTGTAAAATCCATCATTTCTAGCACATTTTCAAGGATCTCGTTTCTTTAAACATATTTGCTTTTTAACCTGATTGATAATTCTGATATCTAAAATGTTTGTGAATCTACTTCTGCCAGTTCTTACTCATAATATGTTTTCATTATGAGTTTGTGGTTCATATTTTGGAGGGTATATGGAGATACTCAATTTCCTGTGGTTTTTAGAATTCTGGGTTTTTAAGTTCCTTCAAGAGGGTTGATGTTTTCTTCTCTTGTATCCTGGAAGTATGATCAATCCCAATGGCAAATTAAATTCTGCCGTGGTTGGGGTTTCCTTGCACCACACAAGTAACTTGAATGTAGACAGTAAACTTGAGGGTAGACTAGTTTATGTTCATGTATTCTCAGGGAAGAATTTATCTTCTTTCCTCTTCACTTAGCACCAAGTTTGAGGAGGCATATTTCCTTGATGTCATCTTTCCTGGCAATGTTTTGTTTTGTTTTGTTTCTTATATCCTGAAGAAGTCAAAATTTTGTGTAAAGATATATTATTAGATTTCCTAGGTGGATGGGCCATACATTTATTTCTTCCTCATATTAGCTCACACAGAAGCCGCTCAAGAATCTCCAGTGTTCCACAGAAACTGACAAGTCAAAAGATTCATTTGGTGCCTGCTTATCCAGCATTCCTGGTTTTAAATAATTTGGGGAATTTTTCATATTCCTTAGTGTTGTATCAATCTATTGACATTTTATAAAAGATATTTTTATATTTTTATTTATTCTATTAGATTAAATATCCCCTCCTTAGGGAAGGATTGTTTAGAATATTTAATCCACCATACTTCTGGAATATAAATACTGATAACTCTTTATCTGTTATGTTTTTCATGGACTCCCAATATTTTTTCCAACTGTTTCTCACTGGAAAGTAAGATTGCATAGTTGGGCAACTTTTATTTAAAGTATTCAATACTTTAAATAAAACCAATTTTAATAAAAATCTAACTTACCCAAAAATACTCTTGGGAAGAAAGCTTCCTGTTGAGGAGTAGGAAAGAAGGTAGCATATGCCAAGAAGAACTTGTTTGTCATGAAAGAGGTTTTTTGTGTATTTTGTTTTTAAGCCAACTTGCACCTTGCTTTTGTTACCTCATATAATCTTGATGTTAACAAAATGTTTATCTCTTTCTAGTTTATCCATATTCTGTTCTTCTACAGCTCTGTGTTTCTTTCTATTGATCTTTTCTGATCTGCTCCTTTCCATCCCCCCAGAGTCAAAATCCAAGCTCTGTCTTTAATGCTCTTGTATTAGGGCAGCATTCAATCCTTTGGAAAATAGAAACATGCATCTCTAAGGTTCCCACTTACATTATTTTTCCTGTGAAAAGTGCTGAAGGACAAAAAATTTTCTAGTCTTGCAAGATTTTAGCCCCCTCCACCTGATTGTCCCACCAATGGCTGCTAAACCACAGCCCCAATCTTGTTATCCCTGCCTCTTGTCCTGTGATTAACAGAGCCTCAGTTTCCCATAGTTTTCAAGGGTTGAACAATGAAATATGATCTTCCTCAATATAGTCTATAAAATCTTTATGTGTCTTGCTCCCCTAGGACATTCAACTTGAGCACTGATCACATTGTAACTTTTAAAGTAATTGCCTGAGTTACTCCTTTTGTTTGTTTTCCTTCTTTCACACCCCTTTTGTTCAGCAAATGTTTATTAGTTACCAGGCAGTAAGTATCGTTGGTGCTAGGGTAACAAGGTGAATAAATAGGACTCCTGTCCTCAAGGAAATTTTTGTTTCATTTTGTTTTGTTTTGTTTTGTTTTGTTTTTAATAGAGAAGTAAATAGTTCCTATGTGATTTGAGATATTCTTCACATTCCTTGGTAACTGAAGTAATATAATCCAAGTTTGAGTAAACTTGAGCTCTACAAATGATAGGAGAAAAGAATAAGTGAGGGTGCATCTGATTTATCTGAAGATGGTAAGCCTATGTTTCTGGCCATGGAAGTCCCTTCTACAACATGCAGAAACAAAAGACATTTCCAATGAAGAAGACATCTGATCTTCATATAAAATGGGCTGCTCTTGAGGAATCTTATCCTTCAACTCCCTTCCGAAGTGGGGAAGGAGATTCTGACAAATTTATATCTTCCAGAAAAATAGGTATGTGAAAGACAGATGGGCTCATTTGCTGTGTTTAAGGAAATGCAAATACTTTAAACAGATCACTGGGGTGGCAATCAAGTCACCATATTGCAAGTTTCTCAAATGTATGAGAAAATCTTTACCTTCAGATGACTTTTACTTGTTTAGAACATTAAATCTGAACCAACCAACCTCAGTGTTTTGACTGTATACCTTGCAATTGTCTCCAGCTCTAAAACTGCAAACTATTTAATAACTTAATGAAACTATCATTGTATACTCCATTGTTATAAAGGTCCAAAATTAATTAAGTTAGAGTTCTTTTGGAATGGTATAGATTTGCTTATGTATAGCTCTCACCCAAGAATTTAGTGTAGGAGAAATAAGACTGTGTCTGTACATTACCCTAGCTATGTACCTATATTGTTATCTTATAGTCAAGGAAAACCTGATTTGTGACTACTAGAGTCCTGAGTTTTCCCTTGAGATGGCTGTAACTCCCTTATGCTATAGTCATTGTCTCTGCTGGCAGCTGTCTCCAGTTCTGTTCTGCTGGCCTCACTATAATTCTAGTTCATTTTTCTGTGGAACAATAGGGGAAATGGGGATAAAGACAGGGCAACACTGGTGATAATGACAGGATATTATTGTATTATTGCAATAATGTGCTCCCCAGTTTTTTGGTACCAGGTGAGGGTATCATTTAGAAGAGAGTGTTGGTATGTGTAACCACTCTATTCCTATGAGGTAGATATCAAGTGTTATCCCTATTCTGTTACTGAGGAAATAGCCCTGTTGCTGAGGATTGGCCCAAAGACACACTGTAAAATAACAAAAATATAGGAGGAACTTGAATTTGAGTTGATATTTGAGTGTCTATGTGCTAGGAGCGTTGCTAAGATCAAATGTCTCTACAGGGCAAAATTGCCAACTCCGGCGGTAGAGTCAGAAATGATATTAAGAGAATATAAGGGTCTGGCAGATATTGAGTATCCCTGGAACTAGAAGATTCAGAGGAAGTCTTGTAATATGCACTTGAAAGAGCAAGTGACTGGTAGCACAGTTTCATTTCAAAGAGAAGCAGTGTCTGTAATGAGTCGAGCAGCTTACAAATGGTCTTGTTTACTCTCCCGCGCCACCCTGTGAGGTGGATGTTGTCCATGTCTCAGAGATAAGGAAACTGTGGTAAAAAGATCAAATAGCTAGAGTGACAGTGAGGGACTTCTGCTTCCAGGAAGATCAAGTGGCAGTACTTATCTCTTTTCCTCCCAGGAAGCACGAGAAAACCCCTGAACACTTTATATAAAATAAATACAAAGCTCTGAAAATAGAAAGAAGAAGGACAACAGACTGGGAAACTCAGGACCCAAGGAGCGACGGTGTAGAGAATTCCCTGGGTTTTCTTTTAGCCTCATATATCCTACACTTGGGGCTAAAGAGACTGGCAACCCAGAAATGCCAACAGGCATAGACCAAAAAGGCCCAAACAAAAGCCTTTTCTCTCTACTAAAAAGACCAGGAAAGAAAAAACCTGGCAAGATAGACAGCTTTTAGACAATAACCTCTCTATTCATGCAACGCTAGGCTTCCACCTTCTAGAGGCTATAAGAAAATGCCACACCCTGCCACTGGGTTTGTGTCAGGGATAGCTGACTGGGAAACAGACTTGCATCCCTTCTAGGCAGTAAGGAGAAACTTGCCCTCACCCAGGGCAGTGGTGACTATGTGGGAGCCTGGACTTCCGCCTCCACTCGGTAATAATGAAATGGCATCCCCTGCCTTCCCTTGCTGGATCAGTGTCAGGAAAGGCCAACTAAAATACAGTGTAAAAATAAGATCCACAGTCTTATAAATTATAGAGATGGAGAACAGATTAGTGAATGCTGGGGGTTGGGTAGAGTGAGGGAAGGGAGGTGAGTGTGGCAATAAGAAGTCAGTATGAGAGATTCCTGTGGTGACGGCCATGTTCTGTATCCTGACCATATGAATACTGTAATAGGACTGAACTGTGTCCTCCCCCTGCCCACCACCAACCCACCAAATTCATATGTTGAAGTTCTAACCCCAGTACCTCAGAATGTAACCATATTTGGAGATGGAGTCTTTAAGGAGGTACTAAAGTTGAAATGAAGTCATTAGGGTGGGTCCTAATCCAATATGACTAGCTTCCTTACAAAAAAAAAAAAAGGGAATTTTGAACATAAACACATACAGAAGGAAGACACTATGGAGATACAGGGAGAGGACAGCCATCTACAAGCAAAGAGAAACCATCCCTGCCAACACCTTGAGGTGTTCTGCTCACCTCAATGTCAGCTTCCGAGGCTAAGAGGCTTAGAAGAAACCAACCCTGTAGGCAACTTGCTCTCAGACTTCTAGCTTCTGGAACTGTGAGGAAATAAATTTCTGTTGTTTAAAACAACCAAACCTGTGGTACTTCGTTATGGCGGCCCTAGCAAACTAATATACTGGATATGATATTATGATACTGAGAAATAGTAATCTGAACCAAAGAAATAATAGTCCATTTCTGTATTTAAACAATAAAAATCCAAATGGCAAAAACTTATAACTCAGGATTGTCTCCATCTGTTTCTTATGTTGTAAGGGATTTTCATAAGGAAATTTCAGAGGTAATTTTGACTTTGTGAGTGTTTTGCTTTATGTGCTGTCTTTAGAAATTAACCTCCTCATAAAATCCAATCCCACTTTGCTATTTTGACATTTCTTTTGTCTGAAAGCATTCATTAACATTTTGCATAATTGCTCCATTTCCAGAGCAAGTATATAATTTCCTGCAGAGTGAAGACTTCGTGATGCATATCCAATAAAGTCCATCCTGTCTGCTAGTAGTTGATGCCTTAGTCTTACCACGGGCTCGAAAGAGATTTTTCTGTCATGGATCCTATTGGAGCCTATTGAGTCTCATTGGCCCTCTACACCATTAAAATGTGACCACCAGTAGTGGCCATTTGTAAGGTCTACCATTCTTCACTCATTGTTGCTCTCTAATGACTTCCTAGCTCTTTTCTGACTATATGCTATTAGTAGTTATTGCCAAGTCAACATCTAGAATTTCAAGCAAAATTACTTAAAGTACTTTCATAACTTGTTTTTTTTAACCAAGATAGTCATGTAAATATGAATTTAATTTTGATAATAATATTAGAGAATAGGGAAAACCATGATAATGTACTTAGGAGAACTTATATTCTAGTGAAATAGGAAGTCAAAGGATGGGCTTATGGAAACAAAGATATTTTCCTTTCTGACTAAAAAGTAAATTGCTCAGAGCTTCAAGAAGAATTTTTTAAAATTGAATATATACATTTTTTCCCTAAAGCATTAAGAGCAATTATGGAAACAGATTTCATGTCATTATTTCTCAACTGATACGACTTACTGTTGTTTTTTGTGTTCAAACAAACTACAATTTAAAAGTTCTTTAATACTTACATGAAGTTATTCATCATATGGATAATTCTGGTACTTAGCCCATAGAATAGTGACTGATAACTTCTTTATGTAATTCTATTTTAGGCCTTGAAAGAAATGGATTCCTTGAACACTCTGTGTAGACTGTATATATGTGCTTTAGGAAGGGCATGACAAAACCTCCATCAGTTGTTCCACAGTGACAGAAATTTCAATCAATAGATCTAAGTTCCAGAAGCTGTGTTTTGGCTTCTTTTCTTCATATTTATACCTTACCACACTGCAACTTCATCTCTAGTACTAGAAATCAGAGCAATGTTTACATTCAGGCTGCTTGATTTCTGGCATCTGCCAAATATTATAAAATGACTTTTGTTGGCTCTTAAATAAAAAGCGCTGTGAAGTTGATCTGATAGTCTGCACAAGCTGAATAGAATTGTTCCTCTTATACTATTATTTATACTTAAATTTGTCCTTTCCAAATCAAGAATAGTCTGACATTCAGCAGTTGGTTTTTCTTGATCCTGTGCTGGTATATGATGCTTGTTTGTGCCAGAAACAAACAAATATGAATAATAATGTTCCATCTTTAAAAATTTGTGAGAGGCAAACCCCCATTAACACACATATGTGTATATAATTAAAACTGGTAAATATCGATATTATTACTTTACAGCTCCAAGTTATAAAGACATTATTATATCTTCTTCATTCAGTGAGACTGTTTAAAATAAGCCATCAATATATCTACAAGAAGAAGCCATAAAAAATTAGAATTTTACTTTCTATTAGAAAACATAGGGTGAAAAGAAGCCAGCCAGGAAGGTTTACAGACATGGAACCCTTGTAAACTGATCCTAGAAATGTCACTGAGTAAAGATAGCTACTTCCAGCTCTTTTAAGTCATCTGTAGAAGAGCAATTTATGTATTTCTCTTCATATTTACATAGGCATCATTCTTCTTTAACAATCACTACCTTCAAGGTAACCACAATATCCTATTACTAAGCACCTAAGGTGTGCAAGTCTCCACTTAAAGAGGTTATACATGGTGTTCAAATATTAGAGTTATAGCTAAGTAGGAAAAAAGATGATAATGAACTTCGGGTCTGATGATTAATAGGATAATGAGAAGAATGAACTAGAAAATCAAAACAATGTGTTTGCAGCCTGTTGTAACTTAGGTTCTTCTGGGAAGCAAAATCTGAGATAAACTTTTTATGCAAGTGGATGACTTTGGAAAGTGAGGGAATAGGGGAGAGAGCCTGAGAAGAGTGAAACAAAGGAAGAAGGAGAGCTGACCCAAGAGTGTGTGCTTGAGTTGGCTATCCCCGGGGGCAACTGGGGCTTAGTTCTGTTGTGGAGACCCTTCAGAACTGTCAATCGCAGACACAGGAGAGAGGAACAACCCACGATCTACAGGCTATGATTAACACTGGAGGGTGTTAATTTTCTCTCCTTCAGCATTCTCACCAGGAAGCAGAGAATCCGAAAACAAACAACACAGACACACACTATGGCTGAGATGCAGCGCTGTCAAGAGCACCTGTGCTCAGTCAGTGGTTGACTCAGCCATGGCCAGAGTCAAAAGTTGGGTTGATGAGATATGTCAGGGGATTGGCAGATATCTAGTGTGATGACCATCTTTGACACTTATTCATTAGGTGCATTACTTCTCCACTCTTAGCACCTATTCCCGCATCCTAAAAGAGGCAGGGGGTAACCTACCCTGCCTGTTTCCCTGAGTGATTGTTAAGAATTTGTAAAAGCAGTTGGAAGCAATTTAAAGAATAAGGCGTTATAAAACTGAAGGTGGTTGAGGCTGTTCTAGACCTAAGACATGAGAACTAGAGAGAAAACAGAGAACAAAGAGGAAGTCACAGAAAGCATCTAGCAGGCCATCGGAAGCCCCTGCATATGATGTAGCAGCTCTGTAGCAACCATGGACCAGGAAAAGAAGACATGCACAAATGATGACAAATACCACATTTAGCATCTTGGAAATAAATGTGTGAATTTAACAGATCAAATTATCTACCAGCTGGGTTATTAGGAGATTGTTTCTTGTTAAGAATAAATATTGATTGAACTGATTTAGCAAATGCCTAATATATGAAGACTGTAATGCCTAGTCTGCCTCTCAGACCAATTTAAGATCTTTTACATTGCAGTCATGTCCGTCTACTCCTCAGCTTTAGAGATCAAATTCACTTTCTTCTTCAGTGTTTTGACAATTGAAAGTCTCCAGTTGGGTTATTAATTTCAGCCCTATTTGATCTCTGAGGATTCAGCCAGCAGCTACTCTCCCATCCTCAAATTACATGACAGTTATACTTTTATTTCGTCGGAACTTTTGCAAATTTAATGAGTGTTAAATGCCAACATTACTTTAAATTTTCTCTGAGCCTTAGTGGAGGTGCACATACATGATAGAGATAATCAAGGCTAACAGTGTTCCATACACCAGCTCTCCTTCCAGAAACATGAAGACATTATGGAAAAACTTTGCAGGGGAGAGCCCAAACAGGTACCTGGAGTGGAAACAGATCTCAAAGCCTAATAGCTGAACTTCTTCAAGCAGTGGCCCTGTGGGCTTCCCTATCTAGGATCCTAATGACTCACCCTGCTTCCTTTCAGTTACCCCTCCCTGGAGAGGTAGTGACAAATACATTACAAGGGAGAGGTACATGACCTAAAATTGTCAATTTAGTCTTCAATTATAGTATAAATGTTGTAGTAACCTTCCCTGTGACACAAACCTCAGAGCAACCCTCAGCTATTGATATTCTTAAAAACCTTAATTCTGTTTTTGTTTCAGCTTGAACAATCTCTGCATAATAAATATCTTTTTGTGCATATGGCGTTTGATCCTAAAACTTCAAAAATGTTCAAAGAATATCTAGTTCCTCTATTTTGAGATTCTGTGAAAGCCTGTCCTCCCCATGTGTATGCTTTGGGATCTTAGCTATTCCTTAACCTAACATCAGCATGGCTATAGTGTACTAGGAACTACATGGCCCTGGGGACTGAGAAATAAAAGCTGGGATTGCATGCATCTTTAAAGGAAGTCCCAGTTTGATCTTATGTCACAGTCAATCTTACTAAATAATGATAAAAGTTGGCCTGGGTGACTTTGGGGATATGGGGAGGGGGCAGTGACCTCCAACTCAACTTGCAGTGGGGAGCAAAAGTTTCACAAAAGACAGCTCCTGAGTAGAAGAAGAGCAAGAAGCAGATGGGAAAGAAATGTACCCAGTCCTCTGCTCCAAGTGTCTCCATGTGGCAAGAGGACAATGTAGATGTGGGAATAATGCTCAAAAGCTAGAAGGCCAGGCAGAGCCATATGATCAAGGGCTTTGAGTACCCTGCTAAGGCTTGGATGGTATCATTTGTATCGAGACAGAAGAACTCTGTTGAAGTCCTATTGAAGAGTCTCTCGTCTTTATAAAGTATCTTTTTGTTTACTTTGTAACTTTTGTGTCCATGCGTTCAACAAGCAAATATTGACCACCTAGTGGTCAATGTGCTAGTATGTAGTAGGTACAGGGCTAGTTGTTAGGGATACAGGAGTGAGTAAAGCATGGATCCTGGTATCTACTGCAAGTGTGTGTGTGTGTGTGTGTGTGTGTGTGTGAGAGAGAGAGAGAGAGAGAGAGAGAGAGAGAGAGAGAGAAGGAAATACCCAATAATTTTAATAACAATATGATATGGTAACATAAAGGAGAAACACTGTTAAGCCATCCCCCACAGAGTTCAGGGAAGTCTTTATAAAGAAGGCTTTTCTCTAAAGCTGATTTCGTTAAGCTTGGGTGTTCTAGCAACCAGAACTGCAATGTGAATTGTGGATGCAGATAAACTATGACTTTGTGTAGGGTTATGGTTGTTTTTCTTTCTTTTTTTTTTTTTAAAAGATTTTATTTATTTATTTGAGAGAGAGAGAATGAGAGACAGAGAGCACGAGAGGGAAGAGGGTCAGAGGGAGAAGCAGACTCCCTGCCGAGCAGGGAGCCCGATGCGGGACTCCATCCTGGGACTCCAGGATCATGACCTGAGCCGAAGGCAGTTGCTTAACCAACTGAGCCACTCAGGCACCCATATGGTTGTTTTTCATAGAATTGTCAACACCTACTGTAACCAGAAGCAGTTTGAGAGAGAGAGAGAGAGAGAGAATACAGGAGCAGGGGCAGAGGGAGAGGGAGAGGGAGAGGGAGAAGCAGACTCTCCTCCTGAGCAGGAAGCTGGATGCAATGAGGAGCTTGATCCCAGGACCCTGGGATCATGACTTGACCTGAAGGCAGAAGCTTAACCAACTGAGCCACCCAGGTGCCCTGAAGCACACTTTTCTTTATTACTCTGCAGAAAGCTAGATTAGGTTTGCTCTGGGTGTGGAGGTCATAGAGCAGCCTCGCCCCATGAGGCTGCATGAATCATGATTCTTGCTGATGTGACCACTGGCATGCATAGCATGGAGACCAGAGGAGTGTACTCTTTCCTTAGGTCAGTGTTTTGCCACTCCATTATACTATCTGTAATGGGGCATTCTGATTTCTGGACTTTTAAAATACACAGATCCTGATCTGGATGGGGTTTAATTTGAAAGAAGGAGTCTTGCATAACATCATTTGTTTCTTTGACTTATTAAAAGTAATTAACCAAACATATAGACTTTACTCTCTGCCTCATACTACATTCCTAATCCCTCCCTCTCATACGTAGCTGAATTCAACCTTTATTCTTACAGACTACTTAGCATTCAACTGAAAGGCACAGATCTCTAAGTAAGGTAAGAATTTCTTTCTAAGTTGTTTATACTTAGATCTTAAAATTGGACATGAATGAATCAAAAATATATGGTCTTACCTAGTGCTTTATTTTTCTGCTAGGAAAAAGTTGTGACTGGTTATTTAAACTGATTTCATATGGGGCGCCTGGGTGGCTCAGTCGTTAAGCGTCTGCCTTTGGCTCAGGTCCTGGGATCGAGCCCCTCATCAAGTCCCACATCCGGCTCCCTGCTCAGTGGGAAGCCTGCTTCTCCCTCTCCTGCTCCCCCTGCTTGTGTTCCCTCTCTCGCTGTGTCTCTCTCTGTCAAATAAATAAAATCTTTAAAATAAATAAATAAATAAATAGATTTCATGCAAATATTTATAGTACATATGTGCAAAATAAATGCTTAATAAAAGGTTGTGTTGAAGAATCAAGCTGAGATATTTCAAATAGAAGAATTTACCAAAAATGATAAAATGCAAAAGATGAGGGTCCTGATGTTCTGATAAGATAGTGAAGAAGGGATGAGAAAAGTCTGTTTTGAAAAGTATTTGGGGAAATTTATATCTGAGGGTATATTCTTATTTATACTCTGCTTATCTAGTTACACTAAGGAGGCTTGTTAGCTGCCCCAAGGATACACTCTTCCCCCACTCTGTGGGGAAAAAAGGACTGTGGTAATGGTTTTCTAGGAGAATCAAGTAATCTTTGAATTCTAAAATAAGAAACTGAAGTCTGCTAGATATTTACAGAGTCTCAAGGGAGGGTCATTAAGTTATCTCATTCTTAATGCCTAAGAAAGGATACAACAAGTTAAGATTTAATTATCAATAGGTTCCTATTATTTGGGACTTTGGACAATAGAAAAAAGAATACCGGAAGATACCTTGGATTTTCTGTGTCATCTGTACCTGATGAAGCAAACTTGAGTTTCCTCATTTCGCAGAAACTTGGAGGAAATCATTTCTGTCAAGAACAGTAAACTGGTGGCGTCTCAGACATTTATAAGCATATTTTAATTAAAGAATGTAGTCAGCTGTAGTGCTCAAAATCATAATCTCCACAGTCAAATAATCTTCGATGTGAATACCAGCTTCACCATTAGCAGTTGTGTATTTTTCTCTGAGCCTTAGTTTCCTAATCTGTAAAATGGGATAGATAGAACCTCCTAGGTTTGTTGAGAAGATTAAGTGCAATGTAGTAAAGTGCTTGGCAAGGTGCCTGGTACATAGAAATGTTCAATAAATATTTAGTACTATTACCTGAGAATACAGATATGAAAAACAAATAATTTCCTAGTCTTATTATAATATGACATTATGATACCTTGTAATACTTGTGTCCTAAAAGTTGAATGGGTCTGAAAGTAAATTAAAGTCCATAGTTGAAGACTCCACCTGGTTTCTGTGTGCAGCCAAATAGCATGTTCTACCAGTTGGCCTGAACTGCAAAAGGGACAGATTCCTGGATTTAGTTTCCCCTCCAGATGCTTTGAGGAGACCACAGTTGTATGAATGTTTTGATCAATAACCAGGGATTGTGGGTGACTCCTGATTGCTGTAGTCAGCAACCAGGTGTACATTGTACACTAAAGCATTAAAGGTGTTTTTCTTCCTGTGACTGCCAACCAACTGGAAATTCCCAGAGACTTGTCTAGGAGTGGAAACTTTGTTCTAGACTATTACATGACAGTACCCTCTTCTTTGAGACTTTGAAAGAATCTCTGTAACTCACTTTCAACCTCAAACATACAGATTTTCTACCCCACCTAGTGGGAATGAATATCTTTTCTCTAGCAGGCCTCCCAACAGCCACCTAGGGGCCACTGAAGAGCTCTGTTAGTTTCTGACTTCTTTTAAGTTCTGGGAAGACCAAACTGCCTACCCTGGGAAAACCCATTTCTCAACTTCTCCCAGGTGACACTAGCCCTTGGGTATACACTCTCTAGGGTCTGACCTGACTCCCCTATAAAAGAAAACTGGGATCCAAGTTTGTTCCATGTAACTTTAGCTAAAAACACATGTCACTCTAAAAATCCTGCTATTCTGGTTTTCTTTAACTTTGGGTTCTTCTTTCCAACACAATACTATCTTTCTAAAATATGTCCACCTTTCACTGGTATTCAAATGAGGTATTTATGTATTAAAAATTCCTCTAATTTGGTCCAAACTAAAGTTCCCAACACATATTTTAGGGACTCTTTTACTCCACAGTCTTTAAAAATATGTGTATTTCTTTCTTTTGAGATAGACCTCACCCTTAGAAGTTTTCTTTTCTCTGGGTGTTCATTTCTGGCAAGTCTCTGTGACAATGCACTCAATTCCATCCCTCTCTGTTAAAGAATAAGATGTGGCTAGCTGGGGAAGCATCTCATCTCTTGAATTTCAGAATTTTTCTCTGTAAAACATGTTAAATGACTCTGCAGAGGCTTACCCTTACATTCTGGGTAATGGGGGTTGCTCTGTCTTCGCTCTTGGAGTCTCACAGTCTTAAGCTGTACACCACTCTTTGGCAGCTGTTTTGAGGTCAGACTCCTATTCCCCAACCTACAGGGTATCAAGATTTAAACTAGAGATAGGTAAGCAAATGTACATTTACAACTTTATTGCTTTAACACTTTCTGTTTCACTTGGCATGTCTTCTCCATGGCCAGCCAGGTTCTGTCCTACACAGCATCTTTAAGAAATGGGGTCCTTTAAATCTAATAGAACTTAGATTTCTAAGACACATTGCAGAGAATACCTTCTGAAGAGAAAAACTTTCCTTCCTTACCTTTCTGTCCCATCCTTTATTTGCCTTAACTGTAATCACTAGAATGTCCTCACAATTACAGCAAATCAATGTTACTAAGCCTGATTTTGGTAATATTTCACTCTATAGGATGTTAAGGCTTAAATCATTTCAAATTATGGCTTAACATCATTTCTTCTCTTGGAAAATACCACTGTCTTATACAAAGTTCAGGACTTTACTGGGCATTCTTTTCCCAGTTATATATTTAAAAGTTTACTTATTGTTTTAGGACTACCTTAGGCATATTTTTTTTCCTTTTAAACCTACTATGGGCCCTCCCCTCCATGCTATCCCAGCCCACAACATACCCACCAAAGTTTGCATAAGAAATATTTTTTAAAACATTTTCCCTTAAGTAAACTTCTTTAATTTATATATTCTTTGAACTATTTCATCTAGTCATCTGATTCCTAAAAAATTTGTTATTCCTTTTTTAAAGTTGTGCTATGTATTTTTAAAAGCCTAAAACTTCTAATGATCATTTACCTATAATTATGTAAGATATTTGACCATAACTTTTGATATAACCTCAAAAATCTCCTCACTCTATGTTTCTAACACAGGCAACAAACTAAAATATTCAGCAAAGCTATCTCATTTGTTTAACACATTATAATGTGAATTAATACAAAACAAAGATGTCCCTTTTTATTAGTAAAATATTTAGAATATCTAATGCTGATGATGTTGAAGTACGATAAACACTTCCAAACATGACTAGTGGCAGTATACATTACAAACCCCTTTTTGAAAGCAGGATCTCAGTAAATATAGAGCATGTAAAAATCTATAGCTAATATAAAATTCATAAAATGCTAAGACACAATATACAAAGCACCCTATTTCAGACCTGGTGAATTATTGGAAAGATCATCTCCTGGTGGGTAGATTGAAATAGAGTTCTAAGGGCTAAGATGGTATTAGTTGTTAACCTTTTTTCATCTGCAATACATTATTTGCCTATGGGACCTGTAGACAATAAAAAAATAAATATTTTTTTATTCCCAGGATTTTTATCCCTTTTGACTGTGAAGCAAAAAGCCTTTGGCAACTTCTGAAATTCCATCTGGTAATTATTGGTAAGGGGGCCTCATTTCTGAGTTCCAAGGCTTTTATAGTCCCTAAAACTTACTGTGTACATACTATATGCCAGACATTGTTTTGTTTTGTTTTTTAAAGATTTTATTTATTTACTTGAGAGAGTGTGAGAGCGAGAGAAAGAGAGCATAGAGGGAGAGGAGACGCAGACTCCCCGCTAAGCAGAGCCCAACATGGGGCTTGATCCCAGAACCCTGAGATCATGACCTGAGCTGAAGGCAGATGCTTAACCGACTGAGCCACCCAGGCACCCCCAGGCTTTGCTTTTAAAACTTTTATACACATTAATTTATTTAATCCTCCAAACCACCCAAGCGTTTATTCTCATTTCTGTTCAATGCCACAGACGTTGAGTGTAAGAGCCATGTCTATATCCCAACGATCTTATTCCTTAGTGGTCTTTCTAAACAAGATCATTTATCATATGCTTATATCCCTTCCACCCAGATGTTATCAGATGTAGATAGCTCTGGTCTATGTTATACTCTCAGTTGCCATAACTTCTGGAGAGTTAAATTGCAGGATTAGTTTTCATCTACAATGTATAGATTTAATATTTATCCATGAGTAAGCATATAGTCAAAATATTTATCAACCCTTAAGGCAGTGGTACTAGCCAGTCTGTGGAGATACCACCTAATTAGAATGCACCACAAACAACCAGTAAGAACATATGGATGTGAAGTCACTGAGTATAAATTCCTTCCATGACTAACTCATCCAGGGATGTGTGAAGAAAATTAGCAGCTAAGTTTATCATTAACAATGTACATTGTTTATAGACAGCTTATGGGGATCGGAAGATGGTGGTGGATTAGGAGGACTCTAGGCTTGGCTTGTCCCATTAATACAACTAGATAACTGTAGAATCATCCTAAATAGCCCAGAAATAGACCTAAAGACTGGCAGAACAAATTCCACAACTAAAGGTAGAAAAGAGGCCACATTTAAGAAGGTAGGAAGTACAGAAATGTGGCTTAGGAGAGAAACTTATTGTGGCCACTGTGGTGGGGAGGGAGCCACAGTCATGGAGAAGGGTGAGAGAGACTAGCACACAAAGGAGTAGCATGGAAAAACTGAATGCCCATAGCAATTGGCTTGGAAAGTAAGAGGACCTAAATTTCGTGAGTTCTTGAAACGAGTGGGGCTTAAAGCCTAGAGTTTTAAAGGTCAGCATGCTTGGCTCTGAGAGACCTCAGAGGACATTGGGGCTACTCTTGGAGAAAAGACCGGGTAAATAGCCCATGGACATAGAGCATGGAAACAGTGATCTGAAGTGTGCCTAGGGCACACAGTGGGAAGGTTATTTTCTCATCTTGGAGTGTGTCCCAGAGAGGCAGTGTTCATGGAGAGACCCTTCCAGAAACAAAGGAACTAGTAGATGCCATTGCCCTCCCTTGCCCCTCAGCATAAGTGTAGGGCCACCTGTGGAACCAGCACAGAGCTGACACTTGCTACCCAACTTGCTTACACCAAGTCCAGCACCCCCAAGCTCTGGTGGAACCACACTACCCAATCATGCTTATCTTCGTCCTGGTATGGCGGGCCCCCTCCCCCAGAAGACCAGCCCATGCCCCTGCCAACACTGTGTTTCCTAACCTGGGAGTTTTGCAAGGCCTTAGTTCCAGTGGCAGTGGTGACAGGTCTTATTTCACAAGCAGACCAGAGCACACTTAGTTAAAATGTGCCAGATTCAGGTCAGGGACCAAACACAACTCACAATAGGCAAAGAGAGCCTCTGTAGACAACTGGCCTGAAGGATAAAACAGCCAGGACAGAGTAGCAGAGAATATGCAGACACTCCCAGAAGTGCCAGGCCCTGGGGAGTAGGGGACACTACATGGCAGGGGACACTACTACAGGACCTCATCTTCATAAGGCCATTACCCTCAAAAACAGGAGACATAGCTGACTTGCTTAGCACATGGAAACAGGCACAGAGACTTAGACAAAATGGGAAGACAGAGGAATTTGTCCCAAATGAAAGAACAGGACAAGGACATGGCTGGAGATCTAAGAGAAACAGATATAGGTAACATGCCTGATGGAAAATTTAAAGCAATGATTACAAGGATACTCACTAGGCTTGAGAAAAGAGTGGAGGATATCAGTGAGGCCATTAACACAGAGATAAGGAATAACATAGCAGAGAAAAAGGGCTTAATAAATAAAAGGAGAAACACACTTGATGGAATGAATTAATGACCTAGAAGACAGAGTAATGGAAAGTAGTCAAGCTGAAAAAAGAGAAAAAGGAATTATGCAAAATGAAAATAGACTCAGGGAACTCAGTGACTCCATCCAACATAATAACATTCATATTACAGGAGTCCAAGAAGAAGAGAGAAAAGGGGGCAGAGAATTTATTTGAGGAAATAATAGTTGAAAACTTCCCTAATCTGGAAGAAGGAAACAGATATCCAGTTCCAGGAGGCACAGAGGAACCCCAACAAAATCAACAAAGGCAGCTCCACACCAAGCCATATTGTAATTAAAATGACTAAATATAGTGATAAAGAAAAAATATTAAAAGCAGCAAGACAAAAGAAGCTAGCCACTTACAAAGGAAACCCCACAAGCCTCTCAGTGGATTTTTCAGGGGAAGCTTTCCAAGCCAGAAAGGAGTGGCATGATATATTCAAAGTGCTGAATGGTAATAATCTACAGATAAGAATACTCTATCCAGCAAGGCTGTCATTCAGAATAGAAGGAGAGATAAACAGTTTCTCAGACAAACAAAAACTAAAGGAGTTCATGACCACTAAACCAGCCCTGCAAGAAATACTCAAGGGGATTCTCTGAGTGAAAAGACCAAAAATGACAGTATGAAGGTGGGAAACACAAAAGCAGTAAGAATGAATATTTCTGTAAAAATCAGTCAGGGACCTCACAAAATAAACGGATGTAAAATATGACACCATATACCTAACATTTAGAGAAGAGTTAGGGGCGCCTGGGTGGCTCAGTCAGTTAAGTGTCTGACTCCTGATTTCAGCTCAGGTCATGATCTCAGTGTGGTGAGATCGAGCCCCGTGGTCAGGCTCCATGCTCAGCATGGAGTCTGCTTGTCCCTCTTCCTCTGCTCCCTCCCCCAATTACTCTCTCCCTCTCTCAAGTAAATAAATGAATAACATCTTTAAAAAAATAAAGAAGTGTTAATATCTAATCTATTCTTCTCAAATTATTCCAAAAATAAAAAAGGAAGAAAAATTTCTGAATTCATTCTATAAGGCCAGCATTACCCAGATACAAAAAACAGACAAAGACACTGCAAAAGAAAGAAAACTACAGGCCAATATCCCTGATGAACACAGATGCAAAAATCCTCAACAAAACACTAGCACATAGAATTCAACTATACATAAAAGAAAAATCATTCACTATCATGATCAAGTGGGATTTATTCCTGGGATGCAAGGGTAGTTCAATATGCACAAATCAATCAATGTGATACATCACATCAATAAGAAAAAGAATAGGAACCATATGATCCTGTCAATAAATACAGAAAAAGCACTTGACAAATTACAACATTCATTCATGATAAAAACCCTCAACAAAGTAGGTTTAGAGGGACTATTCCTTAACATAATAAAGGCCATATATGAAAAACCCACAGCTAACATCATTCTCCAATGAGGAATAAACTGAGTGCCTTTCCCCTAAGTTCAGGAACAAGTCAGGGATAGTCTCTCTCACCACTTTTATTCAATGTAGTACTGGAAGTCCTAGTCACAGCAATCAGACAACAACAACAACAACAACAACCAAAAATAAAAGGCATCAAAACTGGTAAGGAAGAAGTAAAGCTTTCCTTATTTGCAAATGACATTATCCTATATATAGAAAACCTGAAAGACTCCATCAAATATTCCTAGAACTGATAAACTAATTCAGTAAAGTCACAGGATACAAAATCAATCTACAGAAATCTGTTGCATTTCTATACACCAAAAAGGAACCAGCAGAAAGAGAAATTAAGAAAACAATCCCACTTACAATTACACCAAAAATACTAAGATACCTAGGAATAAACCTAATCAAAGAGGTAAAAGACCTATACTCTGAAAACTAGAAAACACTGATGAAAGAAATTGAAGACGACACAAAGAAATGGAAAGGTATTCCATGCTCATGAATTGGAATAACAAATATAGTCAAAATGTCTATACTAAGCAAAGCAATCTACACACTTAATGTAATCCTTATTAAAATACCAACAGCATTTTTCACAGGACTGGAACAAACAACCCTAAAATTTGTGTGGAACCACAAAAGACCCCAAATAGCCAAAGAAATCTTGTAAAAGAAAAGCAAAGCTGGAGGCATCACAATTCTGGACTTCAAGTTATACTACAAAGCTGTAATAATGTACTGGCACAGAAAAAGACACATAGATTAATAGAAAAGAATAGAGAATCCAGAAATAAACCCACAGTTATATGGTCAATTAATCTTTGACAAAGCAGGAAAGAATATCCAATGGGAAAAAGACTGTCTCTTCAACAAATGGTGATGGGAAAACTGGAAAGCAATGGCAAAAAAGTGAAACTGGACCACTTTCTTATATCATACAAAAGAATAAATTCAAAATGGATTAAAGACCTAAATGTGAGACCTGAAACCATAAAAATCCTTGAAGAGAGCACAGGAAATAATTTATATGACATTGGCCATAGCAAATATTTTCTGGGTAGGTCCTCTGTGGCAAGGGAAACAAAATAAAAAATAAACTATTGGGACTACATCAAAACAAAAAGTTTCTGCACAGTGAAGGAAACAATCAATCAAACTAAAAGGCAACTTACAGAATGGGAGAAGATATTTGCAATGACATATCCAATAAAGAGTTAGTATCCAAAATATATAAAGAATTTATAAGACTCAACATGTCCAAAACAAATAATCTGATTAAGTAATGGGCAAATGACATGAACAGACATTTCTCCAAATAAGACATCCATATGGCCAACAGACACATGAAATGATGCTCGTTATCACTCATCATCAGGGAAATACAAATCAAAACCACAATGAGATAACACCTCACGCCAGTCAGAATGGCTAAAATCAACAGCACAAGAAACGACAGGTGTTGGTGAGGATGGGGAGAGAAATGAACCTTCTTGCACTGTAGGTAGGAATGCAAACTGGTGCAGCCACCATGGAAAACAGTATGGTGGTTCCTCAAAAAGTTAAAAATAGAACTAGCCTATGAGTCTGTTTCTTGGTTTATCTCTCCCTCTCTCTTCTTCCTCTTTGTTCATTTTGGGAACTACAGGGAACAAACTGAGGTGGGTGGGAGGATGGGTTAAATAGGTGATGGGGATTAAGGAACGCACTTGTCGTGATGAGCACTGGGTGATTAAAATAAAAACTTAAAAAAAAAAGATAGCCTATATGAACAACCTTGAGGAATTTGATAAGGACTCCAAAATATCAATTGCAAAACAAGTACTTTCTACATTTTGCTTTGTTTAATGTGAGCCCAGGTGTTGGAGATCTTTACTCTACTTGGGCCTTCAGTTTACCCTTAAACATTCCTTGGTGGATCAACTTTAGCTCAAAGAACCAATTTTTTTTAAAAAAGAAGATGCAAATAAGCAAATAAAATAAATAAATAAATAAATAAATAAATAAATAAAAATTCTATTGTTAACTGTTAAAACACCTTCCTCCCATGCATGTTCCAAATGTGGCTTCACAAAATCATCTCTCATTCTTAACTCTTCTCATTTGCCCTTCCTCAAATTGACATTTGTCTTTTCTGATATTTTAATTCTAGTCTCTGACTATCCTAATTTTGAATTCATCCTTGATAATACCTTTCTAACTTTCATTATTCTCTTTTTAAAATCTGCATTCAGAGAAACCTTTTGACTCACAAAGTTTTCTTTGGCTTTTCTACCCCTTTTTGAGGGGAAGGAGGGTTATTTATTATACCGTGTATTAAATTTGAGAGACTCCATCTATTGTGCCATTTTTTGTTTTAGGAAGTTTCACCATGGAATATAGCTAGACACTTGGAAATGTTTAAAGTTAGTCTTTTCTAAAGTCTGTAGCAATGTCTATCTGTGCTCAGTATTTTTGTTTTGTTTTGTTGTTTTTGGTTTTTGCAAATAACACAATTACCTATTTATAAGTGTCTCCAATAAACAGCCCATTTTGTACTTCTTTTCAAGAGAGTGTACTTCTTTTCAAGAGCATTGTATTGTGCTTAATTTAAGAATCGGCAGCATGATGTATTGAATGGGAAAAAAATGACTATATTTACGAGTACTTGACAGTGGAATGTGGGTAGAAGGGATGATGGTCACATTCAAATAGCCTGCAAGATCTCCAATAGGCTCTCATTTACCCAGCCATATGGTAGACAGAAGGTTTTGAGGTGGCAGGGCCACACATGAGAAAAAAATATGCGAGGGGCATATTTTCTGAACTTCTTCCTACCTGAGAAATTCTTTTTCCCTTCTTCTAATGAACAATTTCTAGTCCTCAGTATTTTTGCTGAAAACTCTATACTCATGTAGAGTTCCATTTTCTTCTAACATTTGATATTGCTAAGACAAATGCTGATGCCCACATAATGTTTGATCATGATATTAAATTGTTCTTTTCAAACTGAAAAAAAAAAAGGTCAGTTGCAAATTGTTAAAAAACAAAAAAAGAATCGGCAGCATGTATGCTGTGTGAGGTACTAGTTTGAATACTAGTCTTGCACCTTGTTAAGAAAGGGTCCTAATTTCTGAGCTTGTAGAAGCTTTTGTAGGCTTTTACTGTTTGTATATACATCCTTTATACTATTTTTTATGAATAATTTTAGGTGCCTGGAGTGGATAACCTCCTTTTAATAGTGGGCATTCAGAAGTGAGTTTTTTCTAGAACTCCCTCTGGTTATAAATTCTGGCAAAAAGATAACTTAGCTCTTTTGAATTATAAACCAATGTGTTTGTAGCTTTTCTTTATAGCTTTGGCATGAGTAAAGTATTTATACTTCTTTGGGGATGGATATACCTTTCATTACATCTGTGTATCCTACAATATAATACAGACACATCATATACTTATTATATGAGTTATCTCTTGTGTAGAAACTTAACCCAAGATCCAATACCTTAAAACAACAAGGAATTAGTACATGTCTTCTCTTGGTCAGGAATGTGTGTACAACTTAGTTGAGTGCCCCTGACTTAAGGCCTTTCAAGAGGCTGCAGTCAGTGTATCAGCCAGGGTTGTGGTCTTATCTAAAGGCCCTGATAGAAAGAGGATTTACTTCCAAGATCACACATATAGTCATTAGAAGGGTTCAGTTCCTTGTGGGCTGTTGGGCTTGAGAGCCTTAGTTCCTTGCTGGTTGTGGGCAAGAGGCCTCCCTCAATTCTATGCCATGTGGACCTCTCCATAGGGCAGCTTGCAGTATGGAAGCTGGTTCCCTCAGAACAAGGGAACAAGTGAGGGCCCAAGATGGAAATCAGTCTTTTTGTAGCCTAATCCTAGAAGTGATATCTCATTACTTCTGCTGTTTTCTTTGTTAGAAGTGAATCACTAGATCTAGCTTAGATTCAAGGGGGATGAATTATATAAGGGTGTGAATTCTAGGAGGCAGGTCACTGGGGCCATCTTAGAGGTTGCCTATCACACCTTCCAGGTAGAGCATACATATGTACATAAAAGTATGTGTGTAAAATAAGAGTCTCAGTCAGCCATGGGCTTAATCTGAAAAATTATAAGAGACCAAACATGATAAATGCCACAGTAGAAGTGATGACATTATTTTGGGCGTATAAAGGAAAGTAATTTGGAGGAGGATCTCAGGAGTCTTTATAGAAGACATAGAGTTTATGTGTGACTTTGAAAAATGGGAAGGGCTTTGACAGGTGGATGTTGTCATAAAGGACATCCCATATGGAAGAAAGAGCATGGGTTGAGCACAGGGCACAAAGACAGGTAAATGACTATGACCAGAATTGCGGGGTGTATGACTAAGGGTGAAGGGTAGACCTTTTGGAAAGGTAGCCTGGGACCAGATTTTGGTATCCTAACTTTTATTTTGATGAGTTCGTTGTTTTGCGGGCAACGTGAATCTGTTGAATATTTAAAGAGGAGAATAAACTGGTCAAACATGTATATTGGCCATATTTTCTGTCCTCCATGACATGTGGTATGAGGTGAATAGCAGGTGCTTTATACTTAGGCCTTGCCATTTGCTGTGAATTCAAAATAAATTATTCAGTTCCTTACCCCTCAATCCACTCACTTATAAAATGGACATATTAGTATATATTTTACAGAGTTATTGCTAGGATCAAATAAGGAATGTTTATAACATATTTAGCAAATTTCCTGACACAGCGCCAACACTTATTAAGTGACTTCTATTATTATACAGTGAGCCACAGGAGAGGGCTTCTTGTGTATAGGGGTGAAGGGGGTCTTTTTTTATTGCTTAAGCCATCTTTATAGGCATCAAAAAATGAGAGAGCTTTCTAAGATCAATTTTGTCTTGTTGACTTTATCTACTTTATATATCTGGGTCTGAGCGTCCACTTAAAAGGCAAGAACATCCAGAAACCACATGTCACCTAGGATGTGTGGCTGACATGTCACACCTGAACATGCCCAGAAGATCACTGGCTTCTCTGCCTCTTGATGATGTAAAGAGCATGGAGGAGAAGGAGGAGGAACTTTGGAATGGCACTCAGGTCCACTGCTTAAGTATCTTTGTGACTTTGAGCAATTTACTTACTTTCTGCATCTCCATTTTCTCATTTAAATAGAGATCAAGTAGGAACTTAAATGGAGGCTATTAAAGCTCATAACTAATTATCCAGGCTTTCAACATCTTTCAAAGATATATCTCCATAGAAGAGACCCTCTTAAGTCCTCATCTTTTAAGACTCACTCTATAGGTGTTCTAATTGAAAATTTTTTTTTCTTTTCTGTAGTTTATACTGCATTAACCCTGCCAACTAGAAAAGAAAAAGAGATTTCTGGGAAGGGAAAATCTCTTACTCTTCCATAGATCTTCCAAAAGAGAGAAAATTACCTGTAATTGATGAATTTTTATAATCATATTTTTGAATTCTGTCAATTTAGAATCTTATTTCTCCTTTTACTGTTTTACCCTTTGGTCAATATAATAAAATACTTCAACCTCCACCTTCCTCCCCAAACTGAGTTGACAATATTTTTTAAAATCCAAAAATACATGTTCCTCTGAACTTGTTCTTATCTAACTTTTTATAACTAACCTCTTCAGATTAGAAGGATGGCTATCAGAAACATATTTCTAATACCCTAGCCAATTTAACATCAGTATCTGTGGAGGACAGCTGTGAATCTGGCATATGGTATAAGAAAGCATGTAAAATATCATCCACTTTACTAGATCGGGGACCTGGTGGAAAAAATATGAAACTTTTGCTGAAGGAATAGATAAGAATTATGCCTCTGAAATCTGTGCCTCTGAAGATGTATGTGGACACATGGTATAGTGTACAGGGGAATAATCTCTTCCCTGTGTATCTTTTAAGAAGGACTTGTGGTACTGTTGAAGGGAGGGGACAGGTCAGTGGCTTGCTTCTTCACAATCATGTCAAAAGAGTGTTCAAACAATGAATCATGGAACACTACATCAAAAACTAATGATGTAATGTATGGTGATTAACATAACATAAAAAAAAAAAAGAGTGTTGAGAGCATCTAGCTTTACCCAAGTAGTTCTGAGAATTCCCGTTTCTTTCCTTTTGAACACAGGAATGCTTTTTTGTGGATTGCTTTAAGATTACCCAGAAGGAACCCCTGTCTCACTCAGTATTTCCCTCCAGCCTTCCTCAGTTTCCCTAGGAATAATGGGTTCACATTTAGTGTGCAAATCTTTGGGGTCCCGGAAAGTCATTGTGACCTTTGACTAGTTTTTCAGCCTTGGAAAGGGTACTTTCCTTTTAGCAAGTAGTGGATAATTGTTTCCAGAACTGGTTTTAAGCCATGGGTATATTGTGCGGTCTGGGAATACTGATTATGAAAATGAGACCAGGCTTCTCTCTTTGACATCAGGATTGTGTAGCCTATTAAAACAAAAACATCCTAGCATGTCTTGAAGAAAGAACTGTCCAGATGATATCAACAGGAGCCACTTGCTTCAGTGACTCCAATTGCAATTGTACTGAGTGTGGGGGTATGTGGGGCACTTCCTTTCTTCCACTCTTTTTAAATGCACATACACTTAATGTTTTTAATTGAAAGAACTTTTTAGTCTCCTTGTAGAATTTAAAATAATAAACATTAACGTTAATTGTAGGATAAATTCCTTAGAGATGTTGGTTTATCATTCATTTCATCATTGGTTGTATTGGGTGTTAACTGGGAACAGTGGACTTTTCTACCACATTTTTATCTTTTAGGGGAAAAAGAAAAAAAGCCTTATTGAAATCTAGGAGTGCTGTTCCTAGTCTTTTTTTGTCCACATGATTAGTCTGTGAGAATCTGAATTTCTTCTAAAATAACCACGTCAAATGCTAAATATTGCTTTTAGAGATTTACAAATTGGCAAATTATATTACTAATCTAATTATATGTAAGCTAAGCTAGAAGCTCTATAGTTAACAAAATTGACTTGGCAACAAAGGAAAGAAACCTGTTTAGTCTTTAAAAAAAAAGAGCTCAAACTGTTAAATAGTTTTTAACTATTTAACCCAGGAAGTACGCAGTAACCTAAGTGAGAATGGGAGCAATTGACGGAGGGTTTAGAAGTTTTAGAAGTTTTAAGATTGTTAATTTAGTGGGAGGGGAGAAAGGAGGTATTGGAATGTTAGAAACTGTGTCAGGGTAGGATATTCTTTTTTATGAAGTTGTGTTTTTTTCAATTAATTTTTTAAAATTGATGTATAAATTGACATACAACATCATTTTAGTTTTAGGTGTAAAATATAATGTTGTGATATATGTATATATTATGAAATGATCATCACAATAGGTCTGGCTAACATCCATCACCACACATGGTTACAATTTCTTTTTCTTTCTTTCTTTCTTTCTTTTTTTTTTACATTTTATTTTTCTTATGATGAGAACTCTTAGGGGGTAGGATATTCTGAGTTTGATATTTCAGGGATAGAACAATTCTGGGAGATAAGGGCAAGAATCCATCTATGGGAAGTGATAGGTTGAGTGGAGAAATGACTTAGTTTTGGAGGTGTTAACCTTTATCTCAAGAGTTTTTTATTTGTCATCATGTGGGCATCAAATTCACCCAGAATGTTGATAACACTGGGGATGGAGAGGGAGACTGAGTTTTAGTGCCAATTCTCAAAATTTATGGGCCAGATTAGAATTTGATAACATGAAGGCATAAGAAAGCCAAGACAGATGATTCAAGCCATGGATGTCATGTTTTTTAACGAATCTCATACCTGATGAAAAGTATAGCATAGGGAATATAGTTAATAATATTGTAATAATGTTGTATGGGATAGATGGTGGCTACACTCATTGTGGTGAGGAGTGAGTAATGTATAGAATTGTTAGATCACTAGGTTGTAAACCTGAAACTAACAGAACATTATATGTTAGTTATACTTAAAAAAAATCTTTAAAAAATCTCAAACCCAGAAAATATGTAAAGAATACTATTACACAATCATATATGTCCCATCCAGCTTAAATACAGTTGACACTCCCTAGGTACCTTCCTACGTAGGAGTAAGGGTTACTTCAGAAGAAACTTCGATTCTCACAGTGAGATCTTGAAGCCCTGATGATACAGATGTGACAGTGTGGAGAGAGCATTATTGTGCTCAGAGATTGACAGCTTTATTTCCAGATTACAATGTGAAAGGAGATAGGAAATGAGTCACCCCCTTATTAAGGAAAATGGTGCCTTTGGGAACGCATCATGTTTCAACTGAAGATGGAAGGCAGCGGGAATCTATGCAGGTATGGGTAAGGAGCAGTTTATCATGGAATGATGTTTTCTGAGGGCAGAGAAAAGAGATCTCAGAACTGCAGGAGGCGGGGTCAGAGAAGCAGCACAGAACCTGGGGAAGGGCACGTGTGAGAAGATGAGAGCGTCTTATTCACAGTGGGAAATGCCAGCATTTGCAGAGATGTGGAGGTGGGAAGGACCAGCTCAGGGCTTTCAAGGATAACCTGTCAGGGAGTTTCAGTACATTGTTTGTGTCTTAAGGAAGATTCTACTACAAGCAGCCGCTTAGCCAAAGATTTAGGTGCAAATGATTTATTAAAATAGTGCTCCCAGGAGAAACTAGTTAGGGAGTGGTAGATGCCAGCTCCACAGATGAGTGGGATAACATAGCCCAGGTGAGCTAATGATGTGCAAAAAATTGTTTGCTTGGGCGTCTGGGAAACAAACTTCTCATTGAAAGGTGCTGGCTGAAACGCCTCTTCTTTCCATCAGGATCGGGTGTTGTGCAGATGTCAGGCCTGAGATTTCCGCAGCCACTTTATTAGCATGAGCAAAGCCCGAGAAGGTTAAGCAGAGATGTGGGACCTGGTAAGAGGGTTCCTGGATCACACTGGCCTGAGGTTCCCAGAATCTTCAGTTATATTTCTCAGAAAATTCCTTGCGTTGTGTAAGCCAGTTTGTTCTGGAATTTTGTTGTCATGGTTGTGCTTGTTATTACTTGTAACAGAGCTGTAAATCTCAAACACCGTATTTTAAGACTTCTATCATTGTTTGTCCAAATGGGCTTTAATCTTGGGATTGAGATAATCGAAAATGAATAATGACATCACATATTTGGGTTTATCTTCAGACACCGAGGAAATAATTCATAGCATTACAATTCAACAAAAGAAAATTTCCTTTCCCATTGTAAAGGAAAGAGGAGATTAGACTTCCACAAATATCTCTTCTAATTTATGTCTTCTGGTCTTGGAGTTAGTCTTTTTAAAATTTGAGAGTGAAGAGATCTAGACCCTCCAAACCAACTTTTCCCATTGAATTTAGCTTTTTATTTCCTATGCAAAACTGCTTTATATCCGAAGTGTGCTTCGTAGATTACATTTCTGACTCTTGTGCCTTCTTGTGCCCTTAGTGTTACATGCTCTGATGTGGTTCTGCAAATTGTCTTTGCAGGGCTTCTGCCCTCCTTTTGTCTTGCCTGTGAGTTCCAGAGACGTGACAGCAGAAATAGATGGTTGAACTCCATGTGTACGGTTGCTCTAGTTTCTACTTTTATTCATTTCCTTTTCTGAAGATTCCAACAGCTTCTGTTGTTTTCTGAGGCATTTGCTTACTCCTACAGTTACCTTCTTGCAATCTTTTTTTTTAAGTTACCTCCTATTCCTTCAAAAATTCTTTCCCCGTTTTCTTCACTCACCACAAGCTGAAGTCTGCTCTTTCTCCTTCCCCTGCCCCCAATTATTTCAGGTGCCCTTAGCTCTTGTGCTCTTTTTTCTTCCTTAGGGTAATTTGGAGAAACTTGATTGTTCCTCTTTTGTTTTTGACATTTTGAGGATGACCTACAGTCATTTTTATCTGTTTGACAAATTTCTTGTCATTTCTCCTTATAAGGATTTTATCTCTGTCTCCCTCAACTGGAGCAGGCATAAGGTCGCCTTTGCCTACTTCTCTGTTCTTGAAACTAAGTAGCGTATCTTATTTCCCACTTTTTCTGCCTTCTCCCTTAACCCTTCATTTCTCTTGTGCTTCCAAGATGGTTTAATCAGAGGAATTCATTCACTGAGCCCCTGAGTGGTCTGGATGTTGGTTGCGCATTATAAAAGGTAAAACTAATTTAATCCACATATCTGAGCTGAGGGTACTGGGTTGACATTTCATTTCAGAAGAAAGTTGAGATGTGTTACAGATTTAGGAAATAAGGTTAGTGAGGATCTGAGGTTTGATTTCTATATTGCTATTTATATTCACCATCTAATTCCTACAAGAATGTATATTTGTTACATAGATGTGATTTCTCTAATTGGGAAGTAAGTTTTAATATGAAGAATCAACAGTCTGACCTTTTTAGGGTATATAAATTGGGTTGGAGTATATCTCATTTCATTTTCTATTTTCCTGTAGGAAGAGAGTTAGTCACTAGAAAATAGTCTGAAAGAGTAAGCACTAGACTAACCAGAAACCTATAAATATTTTACTCTCCAGGCTTCCACCTGTCTACTTTTGCTGACAGAATGTTGACACAGACATGATTTTATTGATAATTTAACATCTCCCCCAAGTTTCTGCCCTACTAATTGTACTTTCATTTGTTCAAGTTACAGTTGGGGATTTCTGGATTCTTACAACACAAGATATTCAGTTCTATTCAAGGCAAGTAATACCTTTTTGGAAATTAGTTTATCAGTCCCCCCCCCCCACCCAGTTTAGTTGTAGCCACTTATTTAATATTACCTCAGGGCTCTTCTAGGTGGAAAATGGCTGCCACTTTCAGAAGTACCTTTTTCCCACTTTTGTTCTTGGGAGTTGGAACTCAAAAGAGATTACGCAAAAGAGTCCTCAAGTTGAAAGGAGAGGAGACAGGAAGGAAGAGGATAAAAGGAATTTCTGGAGGGCATTTAAGAGAAATATTTGTTTGGTTCTCCGTTTCTGTCCTAGCCTGGCTCTCTCCATGAAAACCTCGTAGACCAGCAGGAAATGGAACATCATGAAATCATCATTCTCTGTTGTCTTTTGTGGAGACGTTAGAGGTCCTCCTTTGTCTTCTCCATCCTTTCTCTACCTTTTTGTTACTAGATTGTTTCAGAAAAAAGAAAAGAGTAAATTTTTCTCTCCCCTTCCCTTTTATTTGATATTCATCTTAATTAGGATATGTCTTGTTCCTGGAACATAGATGTTCTTTCAATCAACAATTCAATTTTGTCTTCATTTCAGGGGAATTTTCTATTTTATCTACGTATCGACAGCTTAAGTTGATAGGTTTTGGCCTCAAGAACCAATAACAATTATCCTCATATTGCATCATCTATGTTCCATAGCTCAACTTTATCTAATTGTGTTCATCTCTTTTCCATCTGAATTACCAGGATATGTCAAATCTTTGAACTATACTGTGGTGTGAGATAATAGAAAATATATACATTTGTCTCTGTCTTTGGATCCTGGTGAAGAGCTCCCAAAACTCTTATAAATTCCTAAGTGATGGGAGCAGTAGGAGCATCTTTTGTTCAATGGGGGACTCTGACTCGGCTCCTGGATGGGGGCTGGTCACCAGAAAGACCAAGCCATAATTGGAAGCTTGGTATTTTCAGTCCCAGCATCCCTTCTCTAGAGAAGGAAGAGGGACTGGAAATGGAATTGATTGATCATGCCTATATGATGAAGCCTCCACAAAATCCCAAAGTATGGGGTTCAAAAAGCTGATACACTTCAACAGATGAATTGATAAAGAAGATGTGGTCCATATATACAATGGAATATTACTCAGCCATCAGAAAGGATGAATACCCAACTTTTACATCAACATGGATGGGACTGGAGGAGATGATGCTAAGTGAAATAAGTCAAGCAAAGAAAGTCAATTATCACATGGTTTCACTTATTTGTGGAACATAAGGAATAGCAGGGAGGACATTAGGAGAAGGAAGGGAAAAATGAAGGGGGGATCGGAGGGAGAGATGAATCATGAGAGACTGTGGACTCTGAGAAACAAACTGAGGGTTCTAGAGGGGAGGGGGGTGGGGGGATGGGTTAGCCCGGTGATGGGTATTAAGGAGGGGCACGTATTACATGGAGCACTGGGTGTTATACGCAAACAATGGATCATGGAGCACTACATCAAAAACTAATGAAGCACTGTATGGTGACTAGCAAAACATAATAAAAAAAGCTGATACACCCTACGTATCAGAAGGGTGACATGCTTCAATTCTCGGGACCCTCCCACACCTTACCTTATGTATGTCTTCATCTGTCTGTTCATCTGTATTCTTTAACATATCTTTTAATAAACTGGTAAACATGTTTCTCTGAGCTCTGTCTGCTGTTCTAGCAAATAGTTGAATCCAAGGTGTAAGAAGTCACAGGAACCACCAGTTTGGACAGAAATTGTGGGGAACCTGGAGACCTACTAGTTGTGATTGGTATCTGAAGTGGCAGTATGGGAGGGGATCAGTCTTGTGGAACTGAACTTCTAACCTGGGGGATCTGACTGTATCTCTATCTCTAAGCAGGTAGTGTCAGCATTGAGTTAGATTGTAGAACACTCAACCAGTGTTGAAGAATTGCTTTGTGTGGGGGGAAAACCCTACAGTTTTGGTGACTAGAAGTTTCTGAAGTATTCTATGTGAGTTATAAAGGAGACACACAGAAGAACTATGGGGTTTTAAAAAATATATGGTAATTGGCTTTCAGTAGTATCTCTTCTGTACTTAGCTAACTCTATATTGTTACTGGTTCTCTCTAGAAATGTTAGTGCATGTTTTATTTCCTTAGTCGCATTTTCATCGTATTCTTTCATTTATCTTATTTTTGTGTACTTGTTTTATTGTACACATGTCCTGAGGATTACTTTCTAGAAGGTATGGATTTAATATAAGAAAAGGCTTTGTTTCTTTGAACTATTTTATTCTAGGCTGGGCTTTATTTTTACTTTTTAGTCATTTGCATGCTATTGCTGAATCCCCCACCCCTTTTTGGACTATGTATATATTGTATATTTAGTGTGTCATTTCTTTATTTTGCTCAGTTAGTGACTAAACAGTCAAATTGCTCTACATAGTATGTGTGTGATGGGTTGATTTCTCCCCCTCCCCACTGTATCTGTGACCTATGACCGCTAACACAACCTCCAATGCCACCATCCTCATTTTCGTAGCCAGAGTTATTAGCCAGAGGTGGACACTGAGATTTGTATAGTCTCTGATAGATAACTCGGTTGAAGTCTTTTTTTTTTTTTTTTTGAGCCTACTAAATATTCTGTGCTAGTATTTATACCAATGAGTCGGGGTGTGTGTGTGTTTGCATGTGCATGTGTGGTTTTCTAAAGGGGAACATGTCAGGAAGTTTTGAATGATTTCTCCCAGCTCAAGGTACAGTTTAAGCTATACTTTCATTGTAGAGTCAACTTTATTATGTTCCCATTTCTTTACTACTACTCCCCCATTAAGGGAAAAAAAAAAACATAAATGACTCATTTTCAAATCTGGGTATTGTATTGGTTTCCTAGGGCTCCTTTAACAAAGTACTACAAACATGATGGCTTAAAACAAGAACTTATTCTCACAGTTCTGCAGGCTAGAAGACTGAATTCGAGGTGTCAGCAAGGCCACACTCCCTTTGAAGGCTCTAAGAGAGAATCCTTCCTTGCTTCTTCCAGCTTCTGGTGACTGCTGGCATTCCTTGGCTTGTGGGTGCATCACTACAGTCTATGCCTCCATCTTCATGTGGCCACCTTCTTGTGTGTCTGTGTGTCCTCTCCTATCTCTCACTGGACTTGGGGCGCAGCTTCATCTAGTGTTATTTTGTTTTGATTCTTAATTACATCTACAAAGACCCTATTTCCAAATAAGGTCACATTCTGAGGTTCTAGGTAGAAATGAATTTTGGGTGGATACGAGTCAACCAACTACATGTATATTAGGAAATTACTTTCAGGACTTTGTGAATGCAACCACATGTCTACATGGTCACTGAGGGCTGGCTGTATCCCCTCTACTAAAGATACAATTCATATCCTACAGATACCTGATCTCTGTAGATCTGGTAAATTGCTCCTTCAGCCCAGGGTAATGTTGCTAGCCTTGGAGGTATAGCATGGTCCTTGTTAGTTTCCCTTAACCCTGCCCATCACTTTGTAAATAATCACATTAGCAAACTATTCTCAACTACCCAATATATTGTCACATTTGCTACTCAGTCCATGCCTGATTCTGCATCCTTACTTTATAATTGATTTTGCAAGGAGTATTTCTATTTTCTCGTTTAATACCATATCTGTTCCAGGTTTTTCAGATATATGCTTTATCATTTTAAAAAGTCTTTTACTCGTGTAAGGAGTTTTTAAAATTATTTTGTATATCAACTTTTCTTGTATTCAGATGATTGGATTTTCCACTTTAATCCATTTAGTATGTTGTCTTAACCTGGATTCTCTGGGAAACTGAACCTGAAGCAAGGATTAAAATGCTGATGCTTTATTTGGGAGGTACAAATCCAGAGTGGTAAGAGAGAAGAAAATGGAAGTGAAGCAAGGAAAGATGGGAAACTTTGTGAAGGGATGGCTTACCATGCTGGCTTCTGCTTCATGAGTAGCCAAAAACAGAGCAGTTCTCTTGGTAGTTGGATTCACTCAGCACCAGAGACTATTCTGAATGGGCTGCATCAGGAACTGTGTCTCCAAACAGTAGTACACGGGAGGAGCTTATCTGCCCAGATCTACCGGTTCCTATTGGTTGAATTTTACCCCACAAGAAGTAAACTGTCCTGTATATCCAAGTTTCATCATCTAGTCCCTTTGATGGCAGCTCAGGATGCCAGATCCCAGGCCCTGTAGTACAGTGTTTCATTCAAGCCCAGAAGTATGAGATGTCAGACATCCAGGTATGTGGATGGGGGGCTTAGTTTTGCAATGGTAACCAAATGGAAGGGACTGCTACTAATTAGGGCAGATGACTAATCAGGTGCTAACAGTGACGGTAAGATCTGTGAAGCATTTGAGCCCAGGGAATCTGAAGAGACACATAGATTTGGCTCTAACACATGCTGTAAGTCACATTTATAGATCTTTCTAGTATTAAACTTTTAGATTCTTGAAGAAAACCCATCTTGGTCACTGTGGCAGCCATGAAAATGTAGGAGTCAGTATCTCCTGCTGGGCAGAGCATGGTTGATTGACAGCCCCAATTGCCACCCTCAGAATTAATCACCACCTTTGTGTTATGGGCACATTCACTGCGGGCCAAGATTGATCTCACCCAATGCTTAGTCATTATTTACTTAGCTGATGACTGAGCATAGTGGTGAAACTAAGGCAGGCCCATTCCTAAGGGCCATGGGATTCTCTGATGGGTGACGACGGGCTTAAGGACTCACCAGTGGTCTTGCCAAAACTCTCTTAGAACTGCACTGCATCTGAGACTCTTTTTACTTCATTTCCTCCTTTCTCCCTCTGCTTTCACATGAGTCTGAAAGTGCTCCTGCTGAATTCTGCTTCCTCACCTTTATTCTTCTAAAGAATTTCCCTCACAAATCCCTTGCACATATTATACCATCTTGATGTCTGCTTCTTGGAGGACAGAATTAGCACAGTCATGGTATATTGTCTGTTTAAACATTGTTAGATTTGGTTTACTAACATTTTGTCTAGATTTTTAGGTCTATTTTCTTGAGTAAAATTGGTTGATTATCTTTTGTTTTTATGCTGTCTTTGCCTGGTTTTAATACGGAAGTGATACTGTTCTAGAAGTTTGGTGGAATTCATCTAGAAAACCAGCTGGGCCTGCTGTGTGTGTGTGTGTGTGTGTGTGGCAGTTTTGTAAAAGAAAGATACCTAGAAAACTTTTCAAATCCATTTGCAGAAAGTTGTTGATATTAGCTTTTCAAATCTCTGCTGTATTTATAGTTATGTCACCATTTTCATAATACTTTCTCACTGAATTTTGTCAGAAATTTATCTGTTGTCAATTTCATTAGTCTTACCGATCAGTTTTTTACTTTAACCTCTTTTATTGTATGTTTTCTATTTCATTTATCTCCACTCTTACTTTCATACTGTTCATTTCTAATTTCTTAGATTTTACACTTCATAAATTTTAACATTTATTCATTTTTAATATAAATTTTTATGACTATAAATTTCCCTTAAAGGACTGCTTTTTCTGCATTGTACCTGTTTGTGTATGCTATATTTTTTTATTTGGTTGTAATTAAAAATTTTTTTGTTTTGGAATAATTTTAGTTATAGAAAAGTTGCAAGAATATTAGAAAGTTCCTGATTACTTTCACCTAGTTTTCCCTGTGTCAACATCTTATATAACTGTGGTTCATTTATATCCAAACTAAGAAATTAACAATGGTAAAGTACCATTAACTAAACTGCAAATTTTATGTGAATGTCATCTGTTTTCCACTAATTTTTATTTTCTATTCCATTATTTCATTCAAACCAGAATACAACATTGCATTTAATACTTATATCCCTGTAGTCTTTTCTAATCTGTGACAGTTTTTTTTTCTTGCTTCTTTGTGACCTGGACAGTTTTGAGGTGTAATCATCAGATATTTTGTTGACTATCTCTCTGCTTGGTTTTGTCTGTTGTTTCTCTCCTGATTAGACTGGAGTTGTGGGTATTGTGGCAGAACACTACACAAGTGAAGTTCCCTTGTCATATCAGGGGTACATAGTATAATGGTAACCATGATCACTTAGTTAAGCTAATGTTTTTTCCACTGTAAAGTTACTATTTTCTCCCTTTTCATACCCTATTTGTCAGAAGTAAGTGACGAAGTCCAGTTCACAGTCAAAGTAACATAAGGGGGTGCTTTGCCTATGTATTCTTTGGAATTCTTTGCTAAGGAAAAAAGCTATTTATTCAACCATTTATGGATATATGGATTTTAAAAAATATTTTGGGTTTCAAAATAGAATTACTCTATAATCCAGGAATGACACTGCTGAGTGTTTACCCAAAGACTACAAAAACACTAATTCAAAGGGATATATGTACCCCTATGTTTGTTGCAGCATTGTTTAAATAGCCAAACTATGGAAGCAGCCCAAGTGTTCACTGATAGATGAATGGATAAGAAGATGTGCTATATGTTTACAATGGAATATTATTCAGCCATAAAAAAGAATGAAGTCTTGCCTTTTGCAATGACATGGATGGAGGTAGAGAATATAATATTGAACGAAATAAGTCAGAGAAAAACAAATACCATAGACTCTCACACATATGTGGAATTTAAGAAACAAAACAAATAAGCAAAGAAAAAAAAAAAGACAAGCCAAGAAACCAACTCTTAACTACATAGAAAAATACTGATGGTTACCAGCAAGGGGGGAATTAGGGACAGGGATTAAAGAGTATACTTATCATGATAAAAAAAAATGAAAACAATATTTTGGGTTTTAATCCAATATTTATTTTGTTGTTTAAAATTTCCAGTTTTGGCCTTTAGGGACTCTTTGAAGTTGATGCCTGTGTCCTTTTGATATACTCCCATTTTTGTTTAAAATTAGCACTTTCTCTCCCCTCTCCATCAGTCCCCAAATTTGTATTCCCATACCACCCATATTTACCTAGGCTAGAGCAAATATATTTAAGAGAGAAATTCTAGGCTAATTAATAAAAGATATTATTTTATTTCCAATTTTGATGTTTATGGGAAAAAATAAGGTCTTATATGGATAAAAAGTAGTTACATATTTTTTAAATTGCTTTCAGGGGAAAAATAAAGAATGCAAAAGTCAAAAGTGTCAGTTAATAAACTTGTGTTATTATCATCAATCATATTCTGCTGGAGTTAATGGATTATTGTTCCCATTTTATTGGAAAAAATCAGCTAGCTTAATAATTAAAAAAAAATTTTTTTTGGCAAGTTAGAGTAATTCATTTGGATTATCAAGAGAAAGTTTATAGTATAATGGTCTGAATTTTGATTCCCAAAAGTTGTTAATTGCTGAAAATTAACTGCATCCCACATCCATACTGGCAGTGAGAATGAATTTACTTACGTATTATGATTATGGATTTGATTTCTCATCTCAGCAGATATAAAACTGGATGCCTCCCTAGTGCATCTCAAGACTGATTTGAAAGTTAAAAGACCATTTAAAATTTGGATTTGAGGAAGATGTATGTACTTGGTATATTCTAAATATTTGACTGTCATTTGCCCCTGGTATGTAACTTCTTTGAAGGCAGAAACTTTTATTTTAATATAACATTTAACAGATATACTTAGTGATTTTTTAAATAAATGAAATTTTGTCAACTTTGTGCTAATATGTGCATACATAAATCCAATTTCTTCCATAAGATTTTACCATTCACCAAAATGCACTGTGGTTGTGGTAGTTGGTTAGAGCTTATAGATCTTTCAGGTTGTTTTAAAGAAACAGTTGAGAACACTTACAGAATGCTATTTATTTTCTTCAGTTTACTAAATGGAAATGTATGTGTGTGTCTGCATGTGGTATAAGTACTTGGAAAATTGTTCCACTCAGAGCCAATCTGTATGTTTGTTTGATTCCCCCCCCCCCCCCCCCCCCCCCCCCCAAGCTATTTGATTTGCAAGCTGTAGAGAACTACACCTGGGAGGCTGGTCTTGTTTCCTAATAAGCCTGTAATCATTTGGCTAAGCCCCTAGGGGCAGCCATTGTGTAAACTGTCTCTTGAGTAGTCCCAAATACTGACACAAATTGACAAATAATTAAAAACACATGTAAATGTTCTCATTAAATTTGGACCTATGGTTAATGCTTAATTATGTTATTTAGCACATGTTGAAACATTTCAGGTGATAATTAAATTTTTGAAAATAATCAGGTAATATCAAATATTAAGTATTTACCCAGATATATGAATGAGAAAATGGAAATTCAAGCAAAGGGGAGTCCTGCCAAGTCAACCTGTGCCAAAATTATTAATAGAAGGGAGCTCAATTCTTAATGTTACTTTCAAAATCTTCCAATTTTTTTTTTTTTTTTATTCCTTTGCCTGGATTTAATCTGGGTCTGGGAACGGGCATCAGGAGGAGTGTATCTTTTGAGGTTGGTCTCTTCCACAGCTTGAAAACTAGGAACCGAGCTGAGACAACAACCCATGGTATACATTTGATTATATAAACTAAGACCAGGCATAAATATCATTACTTCTATTTTAATCTAAGGGAATGTCTGTGTCCCCTAAAGTAGTTTACGCTATATAATAGCAAACAAAATGGATGACACATGGCTGTTTTGGTAAGCATATATCTCGCTTGGTATGAACAGAAATGTGCACGTGCACTGTAGTAGGGTCTGTCACCTGTTCATTGGCTCATGTTCTCTTTTTGTGCTTCCCCTACTTTTCATCACAAGGAGCTACCTTTCCATGGCCCCCTTCCCTCTGACTTCCTTATAGGTTTGGCCAAAAGGAAGCACAGGCAGATAGCTGGAAGGCTGGAGGGGAGGGGAGGAGGCAGATTATACCCCCATCCTTACTTCCTGAGGTGTCCTCTCTGCATCCCTTCAGGGGTTCTAGCACCCCCAGACAGCCCAGACGGTATCACCTTTCATTGTCCTTCCAGCCTTAGGGGGTGGCAGCAGCTTCCTGTTACAGCTACTTACTGGATTGTCTTATTCACAGCTGTTGCTTCCCACCTCCCCCATCACCCATGTGGCCAATTTCCTGTAATTCATTACTTCTTTATGAAAGACCTATGGTTGTTACTGTTTCCTGGCTGGACCTTCCTAGGTATGTCAATGTACAGATGTCAGCTTGAGCAGTAGCCCGTTGATGTCCTGCACAGAGCCTGTTTGTTGGGGAGATGCATCCAACCCTCAGCTGCTAGGAGTGTTGGCCATTAATAGCTCAGGATGCACTCTTTTCCAGAGAATTGCCCTTGCCCAGAGATGCCTGGGGGGAGGGGTGGTGGTGGCAATGTCATCCTACCTGGCATGGCCCATAGCCAACAACTGGCTAATTTGAGATTACAGACCATCAACTCTTTGCCTCAAGGATAAACAAGTCCGTGGTGCCATTCATGCTCCAGCGCTTCGTGTGCCATCCATCAGGGACCAGAGCTGTCAGCCCCTCTTCGCTGGGCTTCTTTCCCTTCTTTATCCTATTCCTTCACTTCTTTACAGCTTTCTCTTGAAAGTGCACCCTCAGAAAAATCAATTTCATGAGAATCCCCATCTCTGGCTCTGCTTCCAGGGCACCCAACGAGGAGGTATATTTCAGACTGATTTTCTCCATTTCTTCTATCTTGTGAGGTAGTTAAGTGGAAGCTGTGAACAGAGCTTCGATTACAGTTCCTAACAGAGTAGTGATGGTGAGGATGAAAAAAACAACAGCTGCACATCTTAGAGGATCTACCGCTGTTGGAGAGCTCAAAGCTTTAATATATAGAAAAAGAGTGCCTTACAAAATTAAGGTTTAGAAAGCTAGGTATTATGGCAAAAAAGAGGATATTGTACTTTTGACTGGGTGAGTGTGGAGCCCAAGAGTTTAAGAGTTGAAAACACCTGGGGTGATTAGAAATGCAAGTCTGATTTAAGACTCGAAATAGAAACTGAGACCATTACATGAAGGCAATTTTTCTCAGACTTGAATAATCCATAACTCTCCTTTTGGGGGATAATTCTCTTGTATCCCCAGAATTAAATGATTTTTAGTGCAGAATTATTTTTTTTTAAACTACTGGTGACATTGTCCATGTGGTATGTCCCTCGGTCTTCCTTTGATAAAAACATGTCTGCCCCTGTCCTTATTAACATGGGACAATATGGTACAACTTAATGCAAACAAAGGAACATTGATACTGAAATTGTGTAGAAACTTTTTAAACTGGTCATCCATGAGACTCAGAATATAGGTCACTTTATCACAAAAATGAAAATAAAATTCCCCCGTGACTTTTAGATCACGAAGAACACATCCTTGAGCCATTTGAGGGGGGGGTGGAAGGATGAGACCTTGAGAGCGATGATCTCAGGCTCCGCTTTCAGGGAAAGCCGGGCTGCAACGGAGACTGGGCCTACAGCTCAAGGGCAGTCAAACTAGGAATGAAAGAAGAAAAGCCAACAGAGTGATGCATTATTGATTAGGTCACCACCTCCAGTGACTGTGTTCCACCCTTTGGGACGTCTCAGGAACATCAGGAAATGTGTCTCAGAACTGTTTATATTTAACCATCCCCTCCAGTCCCCTCATGGACATTACCTCCTTCATATTTCTGGATTGTGCATGCATGCATGCATGGGAGAATTCCTGTGGCTCTCTCGCCTCCACTTCAGAACTTTCTAGGGACCGGTAGAGTCTCAGGGCAAGGTGCTTCAGGCTCCCTCTGCACTCAACTGGTTGAAGCTTTTGCAGAGCTTGTTGCTGCAGCATGACTGGAGTAAGAGGTTTACTAAGAGCTCAACAGGTGTCCATACAGGCTACTGTGTGTAGGGTAAGGGACAGCCACACACTAGTCAAAAGACTTGACTGGGAGTAAGGTCTGGCTCTTTGCCACAAAGAAACCAATCTCTGTGACCTTGGACAAACCAATACTAATTCACTTGTGCAAAAATTGAAGCTGTGAGGGTGTTTGGGAAACGACTTTCATCATACCTCTTTTCAGGGTTAAAATGACGTCATGAAAGCCCTTTCCTTTTCTTCTCTGGCCCCCACTAAATCTTCCTTAATTTGCAAGGCTCAATTCAAATATTATCCTTGCGGGAGCATGGATGGTTTTATAGAGGGCGTCTCATGTTCTCATGTGAGTGTCTGGCAGAAGTCTAGCATGAACTGCATGGGACACAGACTGATTTTGTCTTCGTGCCCATAATACTAGCAAGTTGGCACACTGTTATACTAACGAGTACGAAGCACATGCCCAGGGAAGGTGTCAGCGAAAATACTTGACACAGAGAAAGAGATTAAAGGAGAAAAAAAGTCAGGGTTGGAGGGGGGGGCAGCCAAGGAGCCACGTTCCATATTCTTCTGAGCACCTACTCTTTTGTTACCACAAGCAAAGTGAATCATAGCCCTGTTCTCTTTAAAAAAAGAAACTTTCTCCACTTCCACATCCTTAGGCTTGCCTTTAGCCATGTTGTGGATTCCTTCCCCTTTTGAATCCAAACTGAGTCCTTCTCAGTTTGTAAATAGGAAAGGAATATTGTTGAGAGTGAGAGAGTTTGGCAGGAGAAGGGGAGGAATTTGTCCTGGCCCCAGACGCAATGGGTCCAGACCTGGAACTCCCACCACTCCTTTCTCCGTGTCTCCTGTTGGGAGAAAATCTGGAAAGACGAGAGAAGGTAAGGAGAGGATGGTAGAATGTGAAAAATGTGTGTACCAGCGAGCACAGAGCTAGGCATTTACTTCATCAAGGTGATGTGAGGATTAGGAGACCATTTGTATCCACCGCTATCCCCAACCTCCATTTTACCAGTGAGGAAACCATTCAAAAAGTGGCATATCATCAAAGCCCTATAATTAGTAAATTTTGGAGCTGGAAGTAAAAAACGAGGCCTGACTTCAGAGCCCATAATGTCACCTGCCTCCTGCTACAATACCTACTGGTATCACAAGACTCCGGTATCCTCACTATGAAAGGAGCCTGCCACTCTTAGTTGGGACTTTTTCCCTTACTCACCTGAATACGAAGTTTGCTGTGCCTGCCAAGAAAGATACCAGGTTCTGTGCCAAAACTTTTCAGCTCTTCAGAAGGACAAATGCCCTTATTTTCCCACACAGGTTGAAAATGGTGCTTCTGTACTCCCATTAAGCCTTCCATCAGAGGCTCTCACCCTGTGAAATTAAATTCAAGGTAGCTCACCGAGCACATTCTCTTGCCTGCCTGTTCTCAGAAAAACCTGGTTCAGAACTGAGCCCTGGGTGTTCCATCAAGTGCTGTGCACACTGAGTATATTCTGAGGCTCCAGAGGCAAAAACCTGACGTTTGAAAAGTCCTCAGATATGACCAAGAGAATATGGCCTCCTATTACATAGAATGGGGGTGATAGTCTCTTGGAACTTAAGCACGTGCCCAGGGGAAGTGTCAGCGTGCTTCTGTACAGCTGTTAACCTTTCCTTTGCCATTCGACTCTTCTTCCTAGGTCGTTACTTTTCCCTGAAGAGACCCTTCTTCACCCTCCCAGGTGGTTAGTTTTCCCTGAAGAGAGGACAGGTGCAGAGGAAGCACTTAGTCCTAACTGCTGCTCATCCTCTATGTGGCCTTAGGCAAGTCTGTTAACTTCTGCTGCCCTGTATCTCATATGAGAGCATGAGGCTGGCTAGCATTCTCAGAGGCTTTCTACTTCCAGGATGCTAATCTGTTTGTGTAGGCGAGCTATTAGATAAGATGGTTTATCTTATGGCAGGAACTTTCTCTTCTGGGAACTTGGGGTCTTTGAGATAATAAAGTGCTGCCAGAGACCACAGGTGATATGTTTTATATGAGTAAGTGAGCCAAGGGATTATTAGCCTATGTACATTTTGTGTTAAATCTATTTTATTAGAATATAATGCAGGATTAAAAGTTTAATTGATATGTGGCCCAGTTTTAAGTAGTACTTACCAATCTAAAGATAGCTAGTTTGATCATTTTTGAATGTTAAGAGCAGACCTATATAAGCTGGTTTTCATGGGAGAAAAGAATCTTAATGCTTCTCAAAAATCTCTGGAGGGGCACTTGGGTGGCTCAGTCAGTTGAGTGTCTGCCTTTGGCTCAGGTCACGATCCCAGGGTCCTGGGATCGAGCCCAGCATTGGGTTCCCTGCTCAGCAGGAAGCCTGCTTCTCCCTCTTCCTGCTGCTCCCCCAGCTTGTGCTCTCTCTCTCTGTCAAATAAATAAAGTCTTTAAAAGAAATCTTTGGAAAGTATGGCAGCTGACTTTTCTTAATATTTTTAAAAGGCATCTAGTAAGCATAAGTAAAAGTATACATGGTAGTTTTCTTAAGGTTGCTTGTTTGTTTTTAAATGAGAATGCCTTGCATTTTCTTTTCTCTTGATTTTTCAAATATATACCTGTCTTTTAAAACCACCTCCATTCAAAAGCCTGATCTATTTGTGTGGTTTGCATGCAGTTGATGTTTATTTGGGTAATCCGAGGTAGCAGAAGAGGAATATATTTAATCATCTAACCTTTACAATAAGGAACATTTGAAATGTCAGCATTTTATTTCAGGAGCAGGTGAGCTATTGCACTCTAAGGCTTTTATTTATTCATTTACACCATGTGTCTTCCTGAAAAGGAATCTGAAACAGCTTAGAACAGCTTGTAATAAGGGTAAAATAATAAGAAAAAAATACAAAAGAGGAGACGGAGTAAATATTCTAACCACAAGTGTCAACATAGTTGCTACTATGGAATATAAGCCTATGTCTAAGATTCTTGGAAGCAGGAAAAGGCAAAAAACAAATTATATAATGTTTCATATTAAAAAAAGGTATCAAGTTCTTCTGGTTCAAAACTCACATCTCTAATAGAGTACATTATGTAAGGGACACTGGCTTCATCCGTCCAATAAATATTTAAGCAGCTATTATGTAGTCAGACCTGTGTCAGGTGTTGGAGACAAAGCTGCGTAGGTATGTGTGTTCTTCTCCTGAAGCTCAGTCTATAAGTGTGATAAATATTAAAACTATGGATATATAACCAATTATTCTTTTAAATCAATTAATGAAACAGTAGTGATTCCTAAATTCCTAAGTTTGCTTAAATTCTTCCCTGACTCCCCAGCTGAGACCTGAAAGATGAGTAGGCACCCGTTCAGCTGAGGGAACAGAAGGAGCAGTGTGGCTGGGTGGGCTGGAGAACCCGCAGAAAGCCATGCGTGCCTGGAGGAGACGGCACAGACAGGAGAGCCGCTGGTGACCATGGAAGTAAGCTTTACTTTATCGAAGTAAATATGTGGGTCTAAGCAGACAACCTTTATTTCTTGAGAAATACTGCCCTTTATTTTAAAATTACTATGCTCAGTAAATTATATGCTTTGTTTTATTTTTTTCAAATAAAACTTGGCAACCCTTTGTCAGTCCCCAAGAAAAACTTTTTTTTTTTTTTTAACTTTAACTGGTCTATGAAACCCAAAAAGCTGGGGAACATGGGTCTACATAGGACCCTCAGCAAATATGGCTGGAGGGACTTGAAGAGCATAAAAGTTTGGAGTTGAAGCATAAGGTAGTGACAGGATTTCCTCATGGGACTAAAATAGGGTCTGCTAAGTATATAAACCATGGCTACCCTGGACAGTTACTTAGACTGCATAGCATACTGGGGCACCCAGCTCATGTGACGAATGAAGATTGAAATCTGGCCCTCATTCCTCTCACCAAATCATGTATCCTGGGATAGGGCAGGGCCTTCCTGGAAGAAGAGGAGGCTTTTTTTTTTTTTTTTTAAATTAGGAAGACACTGTAGCCAGTGGTAACACACATCATCTTCCAGTGATCTAGCTTCATCCAAAGATAGAACTTAAGCCTGTAGGAGTGGATATATATGGCATGAAGTTAGAATCTGTGACATTCTTTCTGCCAGGTATATTTTTTAACGGGTACAACTGTTCTTCATTACCCTCTAGTAGGGGTCTAAAGTGCTAGCTTCTGATGATTAAAGATGGATCTATAGGTTTTAGAAATTAAGCTGGCAAGAGGAAGTATGAGTAGTAGGGAGGGAAGAAAATATCTTCATGTCTCAGTAGTTAAGGTAGATACTTTAGTAGTTTTACATGATAGTACATAAGTTTGCCAATAGAATCCTGTCGTCCTGTCCTTGAAAGGGCGAGGTAGCCTGTGCCCCAGGGAGATTGCTTCTTGAGAAAAGTGGTAGCTTTAACTACAGTCAGTTTTGAATTTAGACCTTATTAGAGCAATCTTTTTCTTAAGACCTCATAACAAAGCAAAGCAGAGAAGGGTCTAGTCAAAGGCTTTTCGGAGAGGGTATAGCCAGTTACCAACAGGCCTGGAAAAAAAAAAAAAAAACTTAACTAAAAGATCTACTTTGACTAACATGGCCTACTAGATATGCCTTCCAGGATGAATTAGCTGCAAAATGCATCCATGGGTTGTAGGGTAAATTGACCTGTTCTATGGAGGGGTTTTTTTGTTTTGTTTTGTTTTTTAATAATTGACCAATTATGTTGGAGACTGTGCTGAAAACATTGACTTAGCTAATGTTCAGTCATTCCTGGAAATAAGCAATTACTAAAATTATTTTTTCCAACATCTTTTGCTTTATATTATACCAATTCATGTTCATTGTAGAAAAATTAGAAAATACAGATTAAAACATCATAACTTTATCCTGTAAAGAGACAATAGTAACATTTTATTCATGCTCTCAAATATTTTCTACCCACATATATTTTGTGTGTGTATATTTTTTACGAAGGTGTCAGTTGTGGTGACCCTCCGACTACCTCAGATCAGCTTGTACTCCTCACCACTCCCCAAGTTATGTGGGAAATTTAGTGCATGTCCTAAGATTTCTGGAATTGCTCAGGGACCCTGATTGGGAAGGTGACAAGGTCCCTAAAGGAATTATAGTGGTAGCTAGTAAAATACTAAAAAAAAAAAAAATCCTACCATAGAATGTATTTGCCTTTAAAACAAAGAATGGGGCCATGCTATATTCACACTGAACAACCCGCCACCCCATCCCCCACTCACTTAACTATATTGTTAAGAATAGATTTCAGCAAATTTGGCCATTTTACAACCATCAGATTTTCTTTCCTAGTTCTCTGTTTCTGATGATTAGATTATCAGTGAGGGTGCTCAAATTCTCTTCTAGGTGGCTTGCAGTCAGAATACAGCAACACATACTATGGCAGCCATGAAAATACTCAAGATTCCTACTGTGGGGAGCATAACTGTCTGGCAGTACCAGCTGCTGTGCCTCTGGACATACGGCCTCATTTACACTGACATCATGCTTCCCATGTCTGCTCCCAGCCAGTCACTGAGCACGGTTGGGGGTATTAATGCAGGTCCTTTGCTGCAACATGAGGGACTCCATTGATGGGTGGCTTTAGCATAAGAACTCCCTATCAGATAGGCTAAAATTTTCTTGGAACCCCATTGTAATCTGAAACCCTTCCCACCCAATCTTCCTTCCTTCCTTCCCTGGTTCCTTTGGAAATGTCAAACTTTCCTCATCACCTCAAGGTTCTCCCTGCCTTGTTCAGCCCTCTTCTCCTTTTCCATCCTGGGTATGTCCCCCTAGTAAATCTGCAATAATCCTATCTTGGCATCTGCTTCTCAGAAGTACCCAAAATATTACACTTAGTGACCATTAAGAGTCATAAAACCTGTTCATGCAAGCTTGGGGAAGTACTACAGCACTTGTCTCATAGGTTCTCAAAGTTCCTTGCAATGACAAGTTGACTTAGAGGCAGACACTGATGTATTCTAGAGCTAACGGCTCTTATAGGTCTAGGCTTCTATTATACTCCTGTTCATGCAAGAGCAGATGTGTTGGTAGTTTTCACCAATGAAAACCTATTTTGAGCATCTCTGATCCTAGTTAGTAGATCTTCCAATGCTGCTTGAGCTAGTTATCATTAAAGTGTTTGCCATTGCTGCTTCTATAGCACTCACCTAGAGTGCACGCACTGAACAGGGTTCTTCAAATATTAACTAATTACCCCTGGGAAGTAAATTAAATCAGTGCATACACACAGCACATGGTCCATGCTTAAGTATTTTAAAGTAAATTACAGTGTAATGTGATCTTTACCCATGTCAGCAAATGCACCTTATCTAATGACTGCAAAATGGTCAATGGCATGAATATCCCAGTTATTTTAATCAATTCTGCAAGAGTGGGTGTTTTTGGTTCCTAATTTTTAACTGTTAGTTTCTGATTTAGCAAAGCCTTTCTGTGTACTTTGGGTATTGTCCAACTTTTCATAGACTGTCTTATAGAGGTAGAATTGGGTCAAAAAGCATGCCCAATTTTAAGATTTTTTGTTATTCATTGCCAGAAAGTCACCCAGGAAATCTGTTTCGATTTACAGTCCAAACTGTTACTCTATGAGTTGGCTTACTTCTTTTTCCTTTATTTCTGCATGTGAAGTTATGTGCACAGTGTAAATTTTTATTTAGAAAAATCCCAACAATTTAAAAACCCTTTAAATCCCCCACCCTCCTTATGAAATAGCACTTAAAACCCTCCTTTGTTTGCTGCTTCTTAACATTCCTTCCCCATGCCTCCCCTCCCACAGGGTGGCAAATACAGAGCTAGTTTTGTGAGCGATTCCAGGACAAGGTAAACTCAATAGTCTCTGGGTCTTAGGCTTCTGCTTCCTGGGAGTTTACAAAAGGACCTTCTGGAGTATTCAGTGGGGGAGGTCATGCATGAGTTCTAGGAAATCTGAGGTTTACTACAGTCTATGAATTTGGAAGAATTGTAGTGTAAACCAGGTGCTAAACATGATCAGTGGAAGCGAAGTGAACTGCCCTGGTTTTCTTGCTTCAGAGCTCACCATGGCCTTGTTCCAGCTCTCAGAACTAAATGGAAACAGAAAACTTGGGTGGGGTGAAATAAATGTTCACATCCATCTTAGGCTGCAAAACCTGGAGGAAAGAACAGGACATGTATCAGCACGTTGTCAAGATCACCACATTCCGTCTGGGCCATGACTCTCCAGGGCATTCCTCTAGGTGTTTTTTGTTATTGTTGTTTTGTTCTTTTGTTTGTTTGTTTGTTTTTTTAAGACTAAACCAAAGCAGTAGGGGTCATGGTCATACATCCTACAGCGTGCCTATCTAGACTCACTTTGCTCCATCTGGTCTAGTTTCCAGCTAGCATCTCAGGATGTCTGTTCACTGTCCTCCTAGGAATCCCTTCATCCCTCTCCCATTTGGAACTCCTATTGCCTGTACCCTGTCTTTGTTTTTCTTGGTTTATACTTTTATTTTGGTGTAGCACATTTCCAGCAGCTTCTTGAGAAAGAGGATAGGTAGTGATTTTTTTTTTTTTTTTTTTTTGGAGACCATGGGTGTCTGAAAATGTCATTCTACCCTCACAAGGCTTGTGAGTTGAATAAGTATAGGTTACAAGTCATTTTCCTTTAAGTTTCTGGATATTACTCCATTTTCCTTTTGCTTGCAGTGATGCTGCTGCAAAGTCTGAAGCCACTGTGATCCTTGATCCTTTCTGATCTGCTTTTTCTTTTCTTTTTTTTTTTTTAAGATTTTATTTATTTAACAGAGAGAGACACAGCAACAGAGGAAACACAAGCAGTGGGAGTGAAGAGGGAGAATCAGGCTTCCCACCAAGCAGGGAGCCCAATGCAGGACTCAATCCCAGGACCCTGGGATCATGACCTGAGCTGAAGGCAGATGTTTAACAGCTGAGCCACCTGGGTGCCCCTGTTTTTTCTTTCTGGAAGTTGGTAGAATCTTCTTTTCGCTGGTGATCTGAAATTTCAGATGTCTTTGTGTAGCTATTTTCATCTACTACTTTTATTCAGTAAACTTTTTTTTCCAGTAATAGCAGTTCCCATCCTATTTTTCTAGGGGAATTTTCTTGAACAATTTGGTTTTATGCTCTGTTTCTTCTTTTTTTCCTTAGATTTTCTGGAGTTGACATCCCACTTTCTTATCTCCTTTTCTCCTATTTTCTGCCTCTTTGTCTTTTCACTCCACTTTCTAGGAGACTTCCCTGACTTCATCTTCTAACCCTCTAAATGACTGCACTTGTTATGTTCCCAATTCCAAGCTCTTTTCTGTTTTTTAATTTTTTTATGGTATCCTGCTCTTCTTTCATGGATGCAGCATTTTCTTATTCCTCTGAGGATGATGATAATTTCATTTCATTTGGTCATTTTGATTTCCCTCTCCTCTAACCCCTGAATTTTTTTGCTACTCTAAGATGCCTTTTTTTGTGACGGAAATTAGTATTTTTTTTAATTTTTAATTTCTATCTTCCATGGTAGGAGCTTTCCTCAGATATCTGATAATATCCAAGCATCTGCTTAATATTAAGTGTGAAGGACCTAAAAAGTTCTTTAGAAGTTCTGAGAGCTTAAAATATGGGCCATGCTTATCAACTGGGTTCACTGGAGAGTGATCGAGATTGGCAGTAGGGGAAGATCTTTTATTCAGCATTAGGTATACTTTTGATCCCTCAATCCTGTCTTTTACCCTAATTCTGATGTGTGCCCAAATCATCAGTCCAGACATCTTGCTTTTAGTTTCTCCAGAGAAGAAGCATCCAGATTTTTCTCAGAGTTGGGAGGGGGAATTGCTCAGCAAAATGGAGTAGAGGAGGGAATCTGCAAGGTTTAACTTCTTAAATAGTATAAGAAGTCTGTCTCCATTTTTAAAAATCTTTGCTGAGCGCTTTCAAGCCCCAACTTACTCCTTCTCCACTTTGATCTATTTAGGCAACCTGATAAGAAAGCCAGGGCATTCCTTCCGTTGGCACTGGAGGGAAGTTCAAACAATTCTGGGAATGAATTCTTCTTGTGGTTCTACCCCTTCACCATGATAACAACCAGAGCCACTTGCTCTTGCTCTCACTCTCAAGACACTCAAGCCAATTCTAGACCATGTTGGGTTCTGTCCTGTTCTGCTCAGAAAGTCTCCTTATGTAATACAATTTTTTCTACCTCTTTTTTTTAATTTTTATTTTTTTAAAGATTTTATTTATTTATTTGAGAGAGAGAATGAGAGAGAGAGAGAGCACATGAGAGGAGGGAGGGTCAGAGGGAGAAGCAGACTCCCTGCTGAGCAGGGAGCCTGATGCGGGACATGATCCAGGATCATGACCTGAGCCAAAGGCAGTCGCTTAACCAACTGAGCCACCCAGGCGCTTGAATTTTTTCTACCTCTTAATATGTGCATGGTGTCATCCGTCTAGATAACCCATTTGTTGGAAGGGTGTCTTAGTCTGCTTAGGCTATTATGACAAATTGCCATAGACTGGGTGATCTAAACAAAAAAACAGTTCTCATAGTCCTGGAGGCTGGGAAGTCCAAGATAAAGACCTGGCAGATCCCAGGGTCTGGTGAGGTCACTCTTCCTGGTTTGCAATGGCCATTTTCTTGTTGTATCCCCATATGGGGGAGAGTAGAAAGGGAGAAGTATGCTTTTTTTTTTCCTTATAAAGGCACTAATGCCATCATGAGGGCCCCATTCCCCAATACCATTACACTGGTAGGGTAGGGTTTCAGCATATGAAATGGTGGGGGCACAAATATGTAGTCTATGACAGAGAAGGTCCAGACCATCCACATTGCATGGCTATAAGAAATAGCTTTCAGAAGCTTTTCTTTTCTTACTCTTCCTTTCACCACCAGTTCCAAAGCCAGTTCCTGTGCTTACCGGGCACTCTGTAGTATAAATTGGTTGGCTTTCACATTTCCCCAGTACTAGCTAGAGATTAGTTTTCTTGGATCTACCAAGTCAGTTCCTACTTGCCCATAGTTCTCTAGCTTCCAAAATTTTACTGTCTCACCCTCTTTCTGATTTGTATCTTTCTCTTTTTAAGACAAACATTTTCTAAATTTTTATTGACTTGAGGTAAGAAACAAAATTAAAAGCATGTGTTGAAGTTGCTGTATTAACCCAAAAGTCCCAGATGGCTCATTTATTCACATCTTTTCAACAATGGATGTTATCCTTTTATTTATTGCTGAATTCCCTAAATGTATTCTGCATTTAGTTCTAATCACTCTGGTAACTCAAATTATCCACGTTATTGGATAATGGTTCACTCTTCATATGACTAAGAGTTTACAGTACGGTTTTATGATTTATGGCAGATTCTTAAATTCAGCCGTTCAGTTTACCCTAAGTTTGCTTCCTATTTTTAGTAGCACTCCATTGTAATGCAGATGGAGACTTGTACCAATATTCTAGAAACAAGTTGAAATGAAAATGAATTATCCGTACCTATCTCTACTGCATTTGTGTGAGGGAAATGGAAAGGCAATCAATTCATGGATGTCTGTTTAAAATAAAAGCCACTTTTCTTCCCTTCTAGGTTATGAAAATTTGATCCATCTTTTGAACAAATTTAGCAATGATTTAAAATTCTTAGTTATACATGCCAATTTTAAATTAAGATTTCAAAATGCAGTTGTTAATTTAAAAATAATGATTTCATCCAATAGTAACCCTGTTTTTTCAAAATTGACTTATAGGTTGGTGAAATTTCTTTTTATTAAAAAAATAATAATTCAAGAGTTATTTTCACAGTAAAAGCATTTGGATGAAAATTAGCCCCTTCTTTCCATAAACACCAGAGTCCTAGTCTCCCCTCTTAGAGGCAGGGGCCAGATTAAATTTATTATGTATGTCTTAAAAAATGATCTGTGTGAATACAAGCATGTATACAATTATATAACCTTTTTTATTACTAACAAGAGCATACTATTTCTGCTGTTCAGTGCTTTATTTAACCATATATTTCTGAGGATTATATGATCTCAGCACATTTAGATTTCCCTTATACTTTTATTATTTTGTGTGTGTGTGTGGAAATACCATAAATACAGAGAAGGGGACAAAATACATATAGTTAAATGAATCAGCACAAAAGCCCATCAGTTAGCCAAGCAATAGAACATTCCTAACCCTTCATGTCCCCTCCAAATCACCACCATCTCTCTTTCCCTCAAAGGAAATCTCTTCTGAACTTTTATGACCATCCTTTCCCTACTTTTCTTTAGTTGTACTACTTAAGTGTGTATCCTTAAGCCTTATAGTTTAGTTTTTGCTTGCTTAGAATTCTTCGCCTCTGTTAGAATTTCAGACAGTTGGAGTGGTGCAGTGTGAATTGTTCTGTGTCTGGCTTATCCAGTGCTTTCTATTTGTCCCATCTATTTGATTTTTTTTTTCTCCAAATGTCCTTCTTTCTGGCCTTTATTTCACATTTGTTTTATTTTTTTTTCCTATGCTATCTTGGAACTTACACATTCTTTTGCAGTCCTTTTACTGGTTAACCACAAGATTATGACATACTTTTTTTTTTTTTTTGGTTCTTAAAGCCTTATATTAATTGTTACTTTATTTTCTTCATGGGTAATGCAAGGACCTTAGATTCCTTTTAGATACTTCAACTCCATTATTCCCCTCTAAACTTTCAAGGCATTATTATTATGTCCTTTAGTTTTATCTGTATTTTGAACATTATCATCATCAGTCCACTTGCTTAAGTTTGTCCCATATTCCCCTTTACATTGCTCATCATTCCTTCCTGAATCTTAGTTTCTACCTGGTATCATTTTCCTTCGGCCTGTGAAACATGCTTTTAGTATTTCTTATAGTGCAGATCTACCGGTTGCAAATTCTATTCGTGTCTTAAAATTATTTCACTTTATTTTTCTTGGAATATATTTTTGCTAAACTTGTAATTCTTGGCTGGGAGTTATTTTCTTTCAGCACTTTGAAGGTATTAATCCCTTCTGACTTCTCTTAACTCTTTAAAAGTTAGTTGTCTGCCTAATTGTTACTTTGGAGACACTATACTTTTGCTGTTGTTACTTCTGACTACTTTAAGATTTTCTTTGTTTTTTTAATCTTTCACCGTGAGGTACATGGTTGTTTTCTGTTTAGGGTTTGTTGGGCTTCTTGAATCTGTAAATTAATGGCTTTCAGTTTTGGAAAATTCTCATCCATTATGTTTTGAAATAATTCTTTTCACCACATTCTCTTTTTTACCTCCAAAGTTCTACTTAGATGGTGCCTTCTCATTGTATCCTCTGTTTCTTACCCTTCCAATGTTTCCATTCTTTTGTTTCTCTTTACTTCATTCTAGATAGTTCTTTGTGACCAATGAATAATCCAGGCTCCTAATTCTTTGACTACCTACACAGATGTTAAATCGATCTAGTAAACTGTTGCTTTTTTCAGTGGTTATTTCCCAGTTCTTGTAGTTTCTGTGTGGTCCTTTATGGTGGTTTTTAGTTTTCTGCCAAAGTTCTCTATCTTGTCTCCTTGAACAAAATAAGTATGGTTATTTAAAAGTGTATGTCTAAAAACTCCAACATCTGAAGTGCTTGTGAGTTTTATTTTCAGTTATTTCTGTCTGATTGTTATTTTGTCTCTGAGTGCCTGGTTATTTTTTATTGTGTCCCAGACTTTGTATTTGCAAAAATGTTACAGAAATAATTTTCAGTTGGGATAATATCTTCTTGCAAAGAGGATTGATTATGTTTTATTCTTTTAGTCATATGAGGTATTAATGCTCTGGGATCCCTTTAATTTCATCTGTACAGCTGTAAAAGAGTACTAATGCTACACAAGATGAGGATGGTGATGCCTCTTTTGAATGGTGCTAAAGTACCTTCTATGCTAAGTGGGGAGATACACAATCAGATTTCAATGTGATCTGTGCTGGCTATTTACCCCTTACTGTGTACTAGGTAGTATGTTAAATGTTTTCCAAATATCGTTAAGGTCTTACAACAATGATTCTGAGTTGGATATTACTATTATCCCTATGTTACAGATGTAAAACACAGACAAGTTGGGCAATTTGGCCAATGGTACATGGCTTTAAGGGCAGAAGACGGTTTTTGAATCCAAGGGGTCTGATTTCAGAGTCTCTGATACTAACGGATGTGGTAGAGTGAGAATATTCTTTAGGGGAGGCACAATGCAGATTATCATTTATGCCAATTCCCCTTAGTTCAGGCCCTGAATGCTCAGGCCTTTAATACCATCCTTTGGTATTAAACCAAAGGATGAACACCATTAATAGGATTATGTAACTTCAGTTTTTTCCAGGGGCAACTTTTGTGAATGGTCACAATATTAACTTAAATTGATTTGGTAAGAAAGAATGATGTTGAGGGTGAATTTAGACTTTAAAATACTGTATTATTCTGGGAAATTATAAAATTTAGAATTATGTAGGGAAGGGCAGTTAGGAGAGGCACTTATGACTTTGTCTAATGATTATAAAGCTTAAAATGCATTATGTGTCATTTTAACAGTAGTGTTGGGTGAAGAGAATCACAATAGGATTATCATATGGGTTAGGAGACTCACTGAGAAAGATCCCAGTTTGTATAAACTCACTGCTGTCATTCAGAATTGGGAGGAAGCAGAATTGTGGGTTAAGTGTGGGGTCTCTACAGACTCTTTCGTGCTGAGAGCAGCAAGTATGGAGAAATGGCATCTTAGAATTTTTGCTTGATTTGTGTGTGAGATTTGTTTATTGTGTTTCTTTTCACAATGACTGATAGGGCTGCTTCAGCATGAATAGTTAGCTTAGTACCCAGAGAGTTTGATTAGCTAAGTTAGGAAGAAAATGCCATATACTACAGAGGAAATTTACCCTGGAATAAATGTAGATCATTTAGTCAAATTGCTATATTCTCAGCAGGCTAAGGCTTCCCTGGGGAAAAAAATGCCATAGGAACTTTCTTAGAAACACAAGTAAATAGAACTTATTTTCCAGGGAACCTAAAAAACATGACCTAGCATGTGACTCAGGACCAGCCAACACGACCTTGGAGGGAAAGATGTCATTTAAAAAGTAATGACCTGAGTAAGGTGTGCAACCAATCTTATGGAGGGCTTTTATGAGTCAGAACTCCTGGTTGCAAGTGACAGAAACCAGATTCAAATCAACTTAATCACAGCCATCAAGAGGGGAAAGAAAGACAAATTACTGAATTTGGCTGATTTGCATATACTGATTGCATATAATTATAAATTTACACTTGTTGGAGACGGAGAGAGGGTCAAAATGTTTTCAGCAGACCTAAATGTACTTTGGAAGACTGAATTCAAAGGGCAAAAAAAGGGGCAACTGAGTAGCATAGCTGGCTAAGCATCTGACTTTTGGTCCAGCTCAGGTCATGATCTCAGAGTCCTCGGATAGAGCCCCATGTTGGGCTCCATGTCCAGTGTGGAGTCTGCTTGGGATTCTCTCTCCCCTCTCCCTCTGCCCCTCCCCTCCCCTGCTCTCTCTCAAATAAATCTTAAAAAAAAGGGGGGGGCAAAAAAAAGGGGATGTATTGGCTCATGATACTGGAATAGCAGGAATGACACTAAATCACACTACACTCAACCCAGAGGCTAAAAAAAGATCCCTTCTGCCCTTGAACCGGCCAACCTACCTTGGGATCTCTATTCTTCTCTTTGTGGGCTCTTTAACTACTACCGCATATGTTTTTCCCATGTTAGTGAAGGGAGACACAGGCATCTTTGACTTTAGATTAGTCAGGCCTAGGACAGGCATTGTATTATTTATCTACTGATGCATAACAAATCATCCCCAAACTCAGCAGTTTTAAAATAACAATCATTTATCATCTCATGGAATGTCTAAGGGTCAGGAATCTGGAAGCTGCTTAGTTGGATGGTTCTGGCTCAGGGTCTCTCATGGAGCTGCAGTTAAGGTATTGGCCAGGGCTGCAGTCCTTTAAAGGCACTGGAGAAACTGCTTCCAAACTTATCAACATTGTTGTAGGTGGGAGGCTTCAGCTGCTTGTCATGTGGACCTCTCCACAAGGCTGCTCACACAGCATGGTGGCTAGCTTCCCCCAGAGTGAGTGATCAGAGTGCGAGAAACCAAATGGAAGCCACTATGACTTTTATAACCTAATCTCAGAAGTAACATATCATTTCTGCTTATCCTATTGGTTTATATAGGTCACCCCTGGTAGAATGTGTGAGAGACCACGCAAGTGTCTGAATACCAGGAGGGCCATCAGAAAGGCTGGTTCCCACAGATGATGTAATAGGCAGCACTGTAAGATGGCCCCAGATTCTTGCTCCTTGCTATACACACTTTGTGTAACTTCCTCCCCTGGAGTATGGGCCAGGCTTGTGAATATGATTGGGTAAGTCAAGGCCTTGATTCAGTTTTATTCTACGATGAAGGTGAAAGGATTTTGCAGATGCCCTTAAGGTCCCATACCAGTTGATTTTGAGTTAACTATAAGGGAGATGATTCTGGGTGGCTGTTAGCCTTTAACAGAGGGTCAGAGACTTGAAATAGTGGAGACCCTCCCCTATTGGCTTTGAAGAAGCAAGCTGGCATGTTGTGGAGAGGGCCATGTGCCAGGGAATGGAGGGTGGCCTCTAGTTGCTAAAGTCCTCAGTGCTACAGCTGCAAAGAAGCAGATTCTGCCAGTAGTTAGTGAGCTTGGAAGAGGACTCCTGGCCTCAGATGAGCTAGTAGCTCTGGCTCACCTTGATGACAGCCTCTGGTGAAACCCTGAACACCAGGTGCATTTCAGCTGTGCCTGGACTCCTGACCTACAGAGATTGAGATAACGTGTGTTGTTTTAAGCTGTTACATTTGTGGTAATTTGTTATGCAGCATAGAAAACGAATACAAGTGCCCACCTTTGAAAGGTAAGGGACGTGCAGGTGTTCTCTCTGTCTGTCTCTCTCCATATTGTGAACTGGGAGGAAGATTCCTAAGGCAAGAATGGTGCCATTATGAAATGAGGGGAATGGCAAAGGCTGCTAGACAAACTGAACTTAGCTGTCAGAGTTTATCATAATATTTCAAACCTGGAGACCTCCGCCATATCAAGGATGTGAATCATCGAGCAACAGTGCTCCCCACTAACAGCTTAGACATTATTCTCAATGTGGTCTGTGTGCAACTTGTAATGGAACTTTCTGGAGCATTTGTTAAATTATAAACTCCTGGGCCTCACTCCAGATGGATTGACTCAATTTCTGTGGGGCATAGCTTAGGGCTATGTATTATTTTACTAATCATTTCATAGTTTTTTATTTTGAAGATTTTGAAAATCAGAAAAAAAGGTGAAGTACAGTGAATGCTTTTCACCAAAATTCGATTGTTATTTCATCCAATTTCCTTTATTTCTCATATACATATTTATGTATAATTTTGTTGCTGAACCATTTGAAAGTGAGATACAAACATGACATTTTACCCCAAGCACTTTAGTACATATCTCCTACAAATGAAATTATCTCATATAATCATTTACCCTTATCACATTGAAGCAATGAAACATTGATGCATATCTAATACAGCCAGTGTTTTCCAGTAATTCTCAAAATGCCCTATAGATGATTACTTCTTAAGATTTGATCCATAATAAGCCAGAAGTTTAGGCATCACTGTATTTTGACAAGAATCCAGTGATTCATATGCACATCAGTTGGAGAAGCCCCATAGCGATTTTTTGATGGAAGACCTAATGAAGTATCACATAGCATTTTGGTTACCAATGTAGTCTTTCCTCTCCACCATCTTTTTTTTTCCCCTAATTCATGGAACTTTATTGGATTCAAATATTTTTTGTCTGTGTATCATAACAAAAGAAAAACAAAAGAAAGAAGGAAAAGAGTCACCACAATTCCATTATTGTAGAAGCCAAAACAGAGTTTTAAATTAGATTTTTTTTGGCAATTAAATGCTTCAGAAGGGAGAGATGAACTTGAGGTTTCCTTGGGAACACATCCTGAACCCCCCAAATTCCATCATTGTCTTCAAATAATATTTCCTTATGTCCTACAGGGAAAAGTTAAAACTTCAAGAAAGGGTTCCATCAAATTTCCAGTCTGATGTAATTGATATTATGCAAGAAAAATAGAAATAGAAATGAAAGCAAATTATTTGTAGGAATAAAAGTATTAAATACATTATTTTACCATTTGAACATTAAAAGTCATTTATGTTTACCATAATTTACTCACATATATAGGGAACTTACTCAAACTTGTTTTAAGAATCATTTATTGTAACTATTTGGGACCTACAAAGTGGTTTTTTTTAATTTTATTAATTTTAACTAACATATTTTATTATGTTAATTACCATACATTACATACCGGTGATGGGTATTGAAGAGGGCATGTACTGAATGGAGCACTAAGTGTTACACGCAAACAATGAAACATGGAACACTACAACCTCTTCACCATCTTTAAAGTAGAATAATCCATGTTTTTTCTATCTTCAATTCTCTTTCTGCTCCCCTCCACGTTCCTCCCTCCTTCCACCTACGCTGAAATTTGAAAACTCTTCCATGATTTTGAAACTAGCCACAGAGGAAACATGTAAAGGTTTAATGAGTGATACAAACAAGATATAGAAAAGGGAGGTGAGGCGTGACATCACTAGGATTTGGCTGAGGTTTCAGGAAGGATGTGGTACTTCTGTGGATCTTGAAATCACAGATGCTGACTGCAAGGAAAATAACTTGTGGGGATGAGCATGGCACGTTTGGGAATCTAAGTGAATTGGTTTCAAGTCACTAGTTCAGGAAACAAAGAACATCTGTTTTAAAAGGTAAGTTGGAGCTGGATGCATAAGCAATCAGAAATCTTAATTTTAGAAAATAATTTCCAGACTCCTAGAAAAATGTAGGCTACTTAACTGTGAAACTGAAAATTATCTCTGGCTGGTGAGACCAGTGAGTTTTAATTTTAAAGTGAATTTCCTACCAGTCTTTGTAAGAAGGGATCACCGTAAAAGCTTGACTAGCATTATAAATTTCATACAAGAACTTCCCATAACATTAAATATCAATTCCTGCCTTTAAAGTCACTTCAAATAATGTGCATTTACATATCATATTTTATTTTCCCATATTATTTTAATCTTCCCCCTATTATTGGACATTTAAGCTGCTTCTAGTTCTTGATTGTAATAAAAACCCTTGTCCAAACATCTGCTATATTTCTGGTTATTTTCTTGTAATAGTCCTGACAGAGTTTCTGGGGCAGAACTTAAAATAGACTCACACTGGAGTGTGTACCCAGCTCACATCAATTCCCTGAGAGGCTCTGGCTGTGCTATCATTCTCTGTCTCTGTCCCTAAATCATTCTGATCCAGGAATAGAGGACCTGGATTCAAGCTGGCCATCACCCCCTCCTTAAGAAAGGGAAGATTTGGAAACCTGACACAGAAGCAGAAAAGGTAGGGTCATCTCAGGCAGAGACCAGGTGCAATGACCTCAGGATCTTGCAGCTGGGTTTTGAGCACTACTCCTATTCCCTCTAGAAGCTGGTTTGTGTGGCCCTTGCTTGAGACATGAGCAGTCTTAGACTTCTTTCCCCGAATCTATGTTTTGCTTGTTAATCTGGGTTCCTACGTATTGTCACTAAAAAAAAAAAAAAACAAGGAGGGGCAACCCCTAACTGATACTGATGGTGGGCTTCATGTAACATACAATGATACCTAGAGAATGGTAGTATTTGGAATCAGTCATTCAATCTCCCTGGATTGAAAGGCAGTGAGACTGCCTTCTGTGTTCTGGGACAGAAATGTAAATGTTCATGGTAAGCGGTAGCCAAATATCTCATCCACCTCTTACCCTCAGGCAACCAGACCTCTCCTCAGAGTGAATTTCTGGGTGTCTGGATAGCTGTTTCCAAAAGGAAGAGAACGGAGGCTCATGAGGCACACTGGTGCCACAAATTATGCAGCTAATCCTGGCCCAAGGTCACAGTCGTTAGGTGGGAGCGATAGGACTCAAACCTAGGCACCCTCACTCCACAGCCTCAGTTCTTACCTGTTTCTTTATCCTTGCCTAAATGCAGCTAAGTCTCCTTTATACGTAAAAGAAACTAATGCCAAATGTCCCCCAACTATAGAGATGCCAGAGTTAGCAAATAAAAATACAAAATTCCCAGTTAAATTTGAATTCCAGATCAATGAATGATTTGCTTTAGCATAAGTATGTCCCATATAATGCATAGGACATGCTTATAATAAAAAAAGTATTAGTTTATCTGAATTCAAATTTAACTGGACATCCTGTATTTTATTTGGCAAACTGTACATGGCCCAATATCCTATCCCTCTTTTCATTATTACTCTCTCAGTAATAAAAATGAATTTAAATTCAGCACATACATGCCTCAAAGGGTACAGTGCAGGAAACATTTCAGAGGAAATTTCAGAAATTCAGATCTGCTGAAATCATTACTATAGTATTCACCAGGCAGTCTCTATTCAATGAGCTAGCCAGGCAGCCAGCCTTCATTTCAAGTTTGATGACGTGGCTAGTGGAAACCTTTATTGAATGCTGTCCTACAGTAGGTGACATTGAATTTCCACCCCTCTATCATTCTGCAGCTTTTTTGCTTTCAAAGTCTGCAAGAACTGGAAACATTAGTTTGGATACATGTGTGTATCTGGCCCACCTACCTCCCATTCTGTTCTGTTCTGGGGCTCAGAAGACTGTTCTTTCCCAGGAGAAACAGATTACTGAGCCAGGTTGCAGAATTCTTTAAAAATGCACATTGCTGTCTGTTTTTGTAGGCCAGAGGAGACTGCAGAGGAGAGAGATGCAATGAAATTGGGATCCCTAAACTCAGCAGAGTTAGGAGTCACGCTGAAAGCAACTGATTGCAGACTCCAACGGGGTGTGGTCAGAAATCCAAAGGCAGTGCAATATTCAGGACTCAAGAAATAGACAAGCAGAAATCTTTGGCTCAAATTAAACATGGAATTAAACTGATGAGCCAGACTTTTAGTTCTATTTTTTGTTTGTTGGGAGTTTTGTTGTTGTTGTTGTTTTGATTTTGAGTTTTTTTATTTTTTTAATTAATTTTATTTTTTATTTAAATTCAATTAGCGATATAGTACATCATTAGTTTTTTTACTTTGTTCAGTTAGCCAGCATATAGTACCTCATTAGTTTTTGATGTAGTGTTCAATGATTCATTAGTTGCATATAACATCAGTGCTCATCACATCACATGCCTTCCTTAATGCCCATTGCCCAGTTTTTTGACATAAAGAACAACTTTCATTCTTCAATTGTCATCAGTGTTGCAATGGCTAAACCAAGGAACTAGATGAGAATAAGGTATGAATATTCGTATATACCTCTCTCAAGCCCTTGAAAGTATCCTAGGATATGGTATTACTTTGATCAACTATTTTGAAGGCATGGAGTATGCAAAATTCTACCATCTGGCTCTCCTACTCTAGCCTTTACAAAAGAGGTCAGGGAGCTGGTTAATTTGGGGATTCCAAAATTTGCCAAGGATAGACATTCCCATTATATAGTCAGAGAAAAAAAGATGTGTTGATTGTAGTCCTGCAGAGACCAGTGTAAGTAAAGTTAGCTGCCCTACAGGTAGAGTCTAGGAAAATAGCATCCACTTCAATTATTTGCAACAGAGGGAATTTAATGCAGGCAGTCAGATAATAGAGGAGTTGGGAAATCAAGAAGATAGTGAGAAACTCATGGAACAGTAGGAAGTCACTTATGTGGTGGAAGGAATTGATACTATGGGATCCCAGGGATCAAGTCATCTCATGGAAGCTGGAATGCTGACAGGTCTGCCTGTCAGGACCTTGAGCCATAGGAAAGATGAAACTGGTACTAGAAAACCTGCCTAACACATTATTACTTAATCAGGTGCTGATTCTCATTGTAACTTCTGTCCATGCGTTGCCTCCTCATTGGAAGAAATTTACGCAGTCACTGAGGCAGGTCTGGATACTGAATGTTGTCCATGGCAGATCCTAATAGAATTGCAATAAAAGCTCCTAGATTTTGAGATAGGCTTTGCTTTCTTTAGTCAAGGACATTCCTTTCAGAAGTTGTGTCTAGGTAGGCCAGATAGCATAGAGTTTATGAAGAAGATACTTGAGTTCTAGAGTCTTTGTTCAGGGATCCAATATCTACAAAAAAGTGTGCCTTCCAGTGTCTATGAGGCAAGTAAATTGCAGGAGCAGACTGCTTTTATACCATTCGGGACCCATTTGGCAAGCAATGAGCAATGGAGGCTGAGCTGAACTGACTCCATCAATGCCTAGTCAGGTGATTGAGAGCCTCTTCAGTAGCGAAAGCTTTCTGGTGAGCATTCACAAGAAACATGAATAAAGTGGCCATAGGAGTCCAGATAGACTCTGTATAGGCTCCAACACACAGCCTTTCCCTCATCAAAGCAAACCAGGCTATGCCATAGCTGAGCAATTGGTTCTGAAGGCAGTTCCTTGATCAAAAGCAAAGAAAGCAAGCCATGGACTAATTCAAATGTAATTCACTTATTTTATATTTTCTATCAGTGAAGCCGCAAGACTTCCAACATGGTGGAATGGTCTCTAAAAACTTAGCCCTGCAATCTTTCAGGGCATCTTCTACCTGATGACATAGCTACTTCACAGAAGACCGGGTAGGCTCTGAACCAGTGTTCTCAATAAGGAATGGTGTCCCCATAGTTAGAAGATGTGGATCTAGGAACCATGGACTGAGGAGGGACTGAGATGTCTAACAATCATAACTAAGCTACTCTGTTTTTTACTCACTGAGGCTTTTAGTGTCATTCAACCTCCTTTTTAGTACCTGAGGACTGGATGCAACATACAGTGTGTAACCTACAGTACTACACTGTAACAGTACTACAGGGTAGTATTGTATGTACACATACACTGTATGTTACACACTAAACATCTGTAACATACCGTGTAGTACTTCTGAATTAGAAACTAAGACAGGTCATTTGGGTTCTTCATGCCAGGGGCAAATGGCAGAAAAGTGGGATACTGTATTAGCTGGGGTGACTGACCATGCCTAGTAAGAATACTATGATTACTGCTGTGCAGTTAGGAGGACTATGATAGGAACATAATGGATCCCTTTCTTTTACGTTCTCAGTGGGAAAGGGTAGTGGGAGACCATTGGTAAGACCACAAAGAACTGGAACAGTTCAAGGATCAAGGTTCAGGCTACCCCATCGGGGACATAGCTAAGGGACTGGCAGAAGGTAAGCAGATCACAGAATAGTTAACAGAAAAGGCAAGGCACAAATACTAGCTCTGGTTTAGGAAGAAGTGGCAGACAGAAAAACCATGGTCTGTTTCTTTGCTTGCTGTGTCATGACTTAGAACAAATTGTCTTCTATCCATATTGTATGTAGAGTGTATTGGTGATGGTAAAGTATTCCTTTTGGACCGTAGATTGAAGCAGAATTTGAGGGGGAATAAATATATTCTAAAGTAGAACCACTCAAAGTGGGGCTCTGCAGGCTGGTGCCAGTGTGTGAGCTGTTTATTACTGGTTTATGATGCAAGAAGTATAGAAATAGATAGTATTTAAAATTACTCTGTTAGATTGCTATCAACATTTCTATGCCTATTGTATATAATAATAAAAAATCAAGGCTTGCATTTTATGTTTAATTTCATTTATCTAGCAATTCATCTTTATTGCGTTTTCCCAGTGATTTTGTCCATGACAGATTAGAAACAAAAATTTACTGCTCCTTTACTGTAGATGGTTTGAGAAGTGCTGATCTTGTTGAGCAGTGCCCTTGTGAAATCTATTATTACTCCTGGATGCAGCAGCTTCTGTAACTTGGACTGCTTTCCACAGCGAAGGAGGTAAGTAAGCTTGCCATTGTCCGTAGAGTGGTGGTAAGTGAAGGCAGCTTGGCTATGTGTGTTGGGCAGCCAAAGGTTCATGTATAGAAATATACCAATGAGCTGACTGTACAGCTTATATTCTGTTGCCCTCTCTCCCTACCATGGCTGGCTTCCCCAAGAGTAAAATTATGTAACCAATATATTGTCTCTCCAGTTTGGAAAGTAGAACGATGATCTAGTCTGGAGGAAGTTGATTGAAACTGAGTCACTGTGTAAAAGAACCTGAGAGGTCTCCTGGCTTCCTGCTGTTGACTTTCCTGGCATTGTCTGCTCTTTTGAAGCTTGGAGGTTCATCTTCCAGTCCTGAGGTCCCCAGTCTCTTTGTAATACATTTCCTTCTTGCTTAAGTCTTAAGTCTGTTGCTTGTCACTACTGAAGGTCTTGCAGTTTTAAAGGCATTTGATAAATATTGCCAAAGTTGTATATCAGTGTATATCATTGCCTGCCCCACTTTCCAGAAAGTTGTATATCAGTGTATACCATCGCCAATGATACGTCTCCAAGCGTCTTTTCCAGAACTGAATATTAAATGTATATATGCATATGTGTGTGTGTAGATATCTGTCTCTCTATCTAATCTTTGTCATTCTGCCAGGTTAGAAATGGGACCTTATTTAAAAATTTTTTCATATCTTTGAATATTATTGAAGGTAAATTTGGGGGGATTAGGTGTCAGGACACTTTTATATGCAAGTTATAGAAACAAAATTCAAATTAGCTTAGGCAAAAAAAAAAGAGGTTGGGTTAGCACACATAAAATGGAAAGATACTGGGGTAGTTTACAGAATTGAATTAAGAAGTGTGGCAACCAAGGCCATGATGATGTGCTTATCGGCGGGCACTTCAGTCTGCTCGGGTGCACTCGCCTATTTGCCATTATGCTCTCACCCTCAGCCTTTCTCTGCACTCCCTGCCATTGACTGATTTCTTTCTGTCAAACAGTTCTCTTCACGTGGCAGGAGTTTATTGCTGCCATTAGTTTCAAACAGGCTCCCAGCCTAGAAGTCTTAGTGGAAAAAAGATATTCTCATTTACTGTTCAGATGTGCTTTGGCCTTTCTTGGATCACTTGCCCACTCTTTGGATGGGTTGCCATGATTTGCCACACCTGGATTACTAGCCTCTCCTTGGTTGGAATGATAGAGTACGACATTGTTGCCAACACAGATTAGCAGCAACCCCCTTCCCAGAATGAAATGAAATGGGGAGGAAGGGTTCCCTTGAAGGCAAGGTAGTGGGGCAGGCAGAAATGTCCCCTACACATTTAGCAGGAGCTCTTGATTTGAGCAGATTGATTACATGTTGAAATCAATGCTTAAAGAAGACTAAGACAGTAATGGTACATATGTAGGGTGACCATTTAATTTATCATCCAACCTGGGGCGCCGTGGAAGAAGCTACTATTAATAATTAACAGAATGCACAGTTAACCCTATCTGGAGAACTGAGCAAGTGGAAGCAGAGAAGGCACTTAGAATCACTATGCTAACCTCTTTACTAAACCATACATAGTTTTACAATTGCCATCAACACTTTCTAAGAGAAAACAACTTCTTGGAATTGGGGCCAAAACTCCCAAAAAGGTCAAGATTCAAAAAGACTAAAGGGACCATTTGCTCCTTGATAGCTGGTTCTCTGGGGAATAACCTAGAGGTGGTGAATCACTGATGTCACTTGTAAAGTTTCATAGTAGCGTGGTTAATGGAGGGCCTCAAAGTCATGAACCTGATATACTTCAAAGTCCTGACTTTGTAATCTTGAGCAAGTTACTTAGCCTCTATAAACTTAAGTGTCTTCATCTCTAAAATGGAAATTATAATACCTCACATGATTGTGTTTAGATTTACCATGTATATAACATTACTGTATGCTTAATAGCACTGAGATGTTACCTGCTCATATTACAAAAAAGTAATAAATGCAAGAGAAAACTGTATTTTATTTTATTTATTTAGTTTTTTAGCAGATAGGACCTCCTAGTAAGCTTTGTTCATATGGGTTCTTTCATTAATCTTTAGATATTTACATCATCTGCTCTTCTGACCTGCCAATTCCTCCCACCCAAGGTCCCCACAAATGTAGACAACACCCCATTTTATGGCAAGGAAGGAGTAGCCAAATGTTCCCCCATGTCGTTTAAAAATGTCTTTGGGTTTTTCACTTGTGTCACTGGGGCTTTTCAAAAATGATTTCAGGATTGGTAGGGGGAATCTGGTTCACAGGATTTTTAAACTCAGTTCACAGTGAGAAGGAGTGGTAGTAGATATGGTCCCAGACACAGCTCAGGAGGTGAAGTTTGTTGGGAATTAGGGTCACAAGGAGAGGGAACCACAGGGTCAAAGAATGTTAGTTCTAACTAATTAGTTCTAACTAACTAACTAATGTTAGTTAGTCAGTGTGTTTGTAGGCATGAGGAAAGAGAGAAGGGGAGCTGGGGTGGGTCAGGGTTAAGGTCTAGGGAAAGAGAAGAGGGGACAGAATGGGACGGGGAGGATTTACCAGAAGATGGGTTGATACAGAGGGGATCAGAGGAGAGAATTCCTGTTTCACAAAGAAAGGTAGTAGCTGATCTTTGGAGAGTAAGGATGGGAAGCCAAGGCAACGAGAAGCAGTCATCATTCTACAGTGAATCATGCGGGTCCGCATCTCACTGCCTGAACGAATGAGAGCATGAACAAAGATGCTTCACTTTAAAGAATCCTATCATCACAGGTTACTGTCTGTCTCTCTGTATCTCTTTCTCTCTCTCCTCTCTTTCTTTCCCTCCATCCATCCCTACCCCCTCTCTCTCCATCTCTCTTCCTTTCTCCCTCTCTGAATGTTCCAGTGTCTTTACTGAATCCAGAAGACCCCTGGGAGAACTTCTAGCTATAGAAACAAGTAGAACTGAGCAGAGGCTGACTTATTAGGTGTGTCTGGGAAACTTGATCTGTGAGTGGAGCCATGTGTATGAATGAGTCAAACTCATGTTCTCTGCTACTGAAAGGTCTATAGATCAACTTAAAACTTTTATATTGTCCCTTCTCTAGTCTTAACTTCATAAATTCAACACTAAGCTTATGATGTTGAAGTATACATCATTGCATTATGACTTGTCAAATTCACTCTTTCTACCAATATGCAAGTCTTAGTTATATACTATGAAGTTACTTTACTACCCCATAGCCTTATTTTTAAAGGCCCCTTGAAAACAAGGATTTACTCTCTCTCTTTCTTTCTTTTTTTTTTTAAGAGAAATAAGGACAAACAGGGGCCCTAGAGGGTGAAATAGCTAGCCAAACTTTTCTAGTTGTATAATAGAAACCTTCATATTTGCAACTACTACTTCAGCTGAGTATCAGTATTTTCCCTTTAATGTTGACACTAAAAAGAAAGGGGACTTTTAAGGTTAATGTGTTCTGCTGTTAGAAACCTCTTCTTACAAAAAACATAAGGCACATTAAAGTTACTACAAAATTCCAATGGCTCATAACTGATGCTTGCTTTAGCTTCAAGATTAAAAGTGGTTTTGCCACTATTAGCAAGAAAATGCATGTCTCTAACTTAACTCTTAAAATATGACAAAACCTCTGTCCATATTTTATTGTGGTGGGAAGAGAGATTTTTTTTCCATTGATTTATTTATGTAGACAAAAATGGAACTTCCTGTGTTGCTCTTCATCAGGTAAAAAAGGTATTTTTATTTTGTGTCACACCTTGGAATATTTGGAGACATTTGTAGGCCCAAGTCATAGCAGTTTAAATGTATTACTTAATTAGCAGAAAGTCTAAAGGTAGAAGATCTAGAATAGGCTGGACTCAACAATATCATTACAAACCCCATTTTTTTCTATCATCTTTATGATCCTTGTTATGTTGGCTTTTTAATCCTCACACTTGTTTCTTCACATCTAGAAGGTGGCTCCTGCAGCTACAGCATGAAATCCGTGTTCAGAAAGCAGAGGGAAGGGGTTGCCATAAAGTTCTGCTCTTCTATCTATCCCTGCTATAAGGATACAAAAATTTCCACAGAAATCCTCCCAACAGACCTCTGCTTATGTCTCATTGTCCAGAACAGTGTCCAAAAATTTTTTTTCAATTTGATTTCAGTAGTTCATTTTGGAGACAAAGCAGTGCAAGAGGCTGGCCACACTTTCCTATTTCCCTTGGGTTCAGAGTTAGAAGGAGGGAAAGGCAGACATACAGACATTATAATGGCAGAAAAGATGGTTAAGCTTGGTGGATGACAGACTGGGGTACTGTACAAACGATGATCTAATCCTGTTTCCTAGGAGGTTGGGATAAATTTAAGGTATTTCATTTTCTCTTGTTTCTCAGAACTTTAACATTATCAGACTCTAAGAATGGATTGTAAGTAGAAGATAAGGCTAAAGCAATGGAGCTTTACAAACAAGGATTATTTGGCAGAATTGACTCTGAACTGTAGAAAAAACTCACTGATACAAAGTCAACCTCACAACCACTATACTTTTTAAATGACCCACTAAGCTGTATATGCAGACCTAGGCCAGCAGTCCTCTCTGTCTTGTGCACCAGCTAGTTGAGTTAGCTACAGCTTTAAATTCTAAGGACTGAAAGCCACTAATTCGGGTGTCCATGGGCATAAGTACTGGCCAGAAAGCAGACCTCTATAAAGCATCACTTAACAAAAGCTCTAAGCAATCTACACACCTAGGAATAAGTCTTGTAAAGATTGTTTTGCCTTTTTTTTTTTCCCCAAATCCTTGATTCTGCTATTCTGTTAAAGGTCACTCAACCCCAGCACCTCGATACATAGGTACAAGGAGGAGTTCTGTACTTCTGGAATTGAAAGGATGACACGGGGATCGAGTCAAAATGGTTAATCTCATATTGAAAATGGGGAATACTGAATATATCACTTACCATGCAATAGATGTATTTAAATATAGCAGCCGTGACCACTATAGGACGGGATTCTGATACTGGCATTGGTTGATAAACCTAACCCGACCTTAGGAAGGAAGGCTCCTCTGACCCCCCCAGGTACTACTGCTTCTTCTCTGTGTTAGAAAAACTTGGCCTCACATTATCTGTGGTGAGAGGTCACCATATCATTTCAGAGCTTTCATTACTTTCCTCAAAATCCTTACATCTGACACAGTCAGGCCCAGTTGTTGGTTTAGTTAAAAAATTAGGTATCTAAATTATATATTCTGAATGGTTTTTAAAATTAAAATAACAAGTATCCATCTACTATTTTCTAGGTTTTTTGAGTGGAGGGGGTCAAGGCATTGTTCTGAGCGTGAAGCACTGTTTGATTTTCTGTGTTCTCTTTCTTGCACAAACTTAGTAGCACACCATCCGGTATTTCCAATTTTCATTTCTTGAAAGTGGCCAGAGAACTCGGTACTCAGATTGTTATAAAAGAGTTTGGCTCCTTTTAGTTCTTCACAATTTGCTCCCAGTCTTTTACTACTGTATCTCTGACACCTAATCCAAGAGCAGAATTTTCTTCTGTCCTTTTTTGGGACTTGCTTTTATTTAGCCTTTCCAGAGCATTCATCTTATTCAACTTACTTGTTGGGGGAAACACCAGGTTTGTCTTGTCCTCACATTTAATCAATTAACATTTAAATTATTTAGTGATGCTAATGCACTGAACTGGTGGGAGGAGAAGTATACAGAAACAGCAGACTGGCTTCTGGAGGCATTTGGGATGCCATGGGCATCTATCAGTGTGTTTTACAGAGGGAGAGCTGACTTTTTAAAGCAGTCCTTGGCCTTACATCTGCACATGTTCAAAACTCACTTCACTTAATGGAGTCTTATTCAGTTGTTTACTACCCTTATATGCTCAACAAAACGCCTGCCGTCTGCCTTATTAACCCTGGCATTTTCTTTTGTCTGTTGTCTTGGCTTTGTGGCATTCTTGCTAAAAAAAACACCACTCTGTCCAGCTATATTCTTTCTTGTATACAGCACTATTGAGGAGGATATTATATAACCTACCTTTTTGGCAGGAAAGAACATTTTGTGATAGGAGTCTAAAGTGGAAAATGGCCCCTGGAGGCAAAGTAGTGCTCCTCCTCCTCATAGTCTTTGTCTCAGGCTCCTTGGGCGCTGCTTCCAGGGGATCAACCCCATGGGAGATGGGGATTTGTGGACTGTCTTCAGGAGGAAAGTGTGAACAATTGTGGGAACAGGGTGGGGCAGAAGAAGGAGCTAAGCAGGGATATGGCTTCAGGTAAAGTCTCAGCTTCATTCCCTGGGAGGAGCTCTGGACCACAAAATGTTTCTTGACTTGAAGCTACCACTGACTGGGGCCGGGAGTAGAGAAGGAGTATAACTCCCAGAATCACAGCTTTCATCACCTAAGGGCAAGCCTCTGAAAAAGGTGGCAGTAGCTGAGCAATGTGTGCATGAAACCTGAACTAGTAAAACTGATCACAGGGGATCCATGCAGGACATCAATGGTCTGCTAATATACAAAATATCAGATATTAAATGTGTGGTGTTTCTAAAATAGCTGCTTTTATTGGGCCCAATTTATGAACCTTCTTAGATTTTCTTGGCTTTACCTGTTTCCTGGGCCCTCAGCTGGTTGGACAGAGAGAGCCCCTACCTCAACACCACTGCCCCATTTCTAAATGTCAGGCACTGACCCCACCTTCCCTGGGGAGGCCAACTTCAGCATGTCCACCATTTTACCCACCACAGTGTGAGCTGCAACGACCACAGCCCAGACATGAGTCTCCAGGGGAAACTCAGAGGGGCGGTGGTTCCCCTGACTGTATTTTGAGACTCAGGACACCATACTGTGAGGCATGACCTGTGGCTTCCTTCATGGCTGTCCTCTATGGCTGAGGGGTCAGGTGCACAACTAGAAGGAACATGGGAGCTAAGCCTCACAGGGAAAACCCATAAATGGATTCCTTTGGTTCTTTTTCTCTGATGGATTTGTGGTTCTGTAGAAGATGCCTGGAGATCTGAGCAAGTGGTTCTGTTTTCTGTTCTAAAGCTATGGCCAAGGCAACCACCACCTCGTATCTACTTTCCCTTCTTCCTTTTTTCACTTCCCCTTTTCCTTCATTCTTACTGCTCTGCAGCTGCACCCCTACACCTCCCCCAAAATGTATTAGTGTGTACCTTAACCCTACTCTTCCATCCACAACAACAACGAAATGAAAAACCAAACAGAGCCTGAAACAAAGACAGTACCCCTAGAGATTCAGAGTTTCAACCCAATGTATGAATCCTCAACTGGTTTGACTGCCATTGTAAAACATCAGGGGAAATTTTTTTGAGTAAAGAGAGGGTAATCCTAAAATTGTTCGTTTTTTTCTATCTTAACAAAGTCAATCTTATTAAAATCTAAGTGGATGCTTAGGAGAAATCCCTATGATGCAACAAAGACTTTCCTTTTGTTATGACTTTCACGAATTGGCTCAGAGCCAAGATCACTATGGTGAGGCACTGAACTTAAAAACAATGCAGAGGAGAATGTACACTCTGGAAGCTGCTTTTCCTGAAGGAACTCATAACGGGAACTGGCGTGATGCAAGTGATGTGAAACATCCTTGGTTTTCAAAAACAAACTGACTTGCGATGTAGCTCCGGTCATATTTAGGCCAGCAGTTATGAGGCTAGGTCTAGTCTTGAGTGTTACTGATGGGCAGGCTAGAGAGTCTGGCCTGAACACAAGTGAAGTTTGTCATTTTTGTCACAGTTAGTGTTGATGGCTGCAGTCAGTGTGGTCTGTAGCTGTCAAGATGGGTCCAGGGGTAGTTGTTCTGTTCTCCTTATTTTATGCTTGTAGAATGGCCTCAATTTTTCTCTTCTGTCTGATTAGTCTTAGCATCTGGATTTCTTTTTGCCATGTTCCATTACAGAGGCTGCTTCTCTGCCTTTCTCCCCCACATCTGGAGTCCAGCCAAAATGTACCAGAACAAGATGCTTCTAACATTTGAACCCTTTTGTAAGGGTGCTGATTGCAACTTGGGTAACTTCAGTTTAATTCAAGGTGGAAGATTTCTGCTGCTTTGGGGGAAGAAAATAAATGTCTAAAAATAAAACTTGGGCATAAAAATAGGGCCAAATACTCATTAACTGCCTCACTTAGCTGAATGCTGAAATTATTTCAACAGAGCTAAATCAAGCATTTGTGTAGAAGAGGTTGAGTATGTTTTTTTATTCATAGTACTTTATCTTAGATGATAAGTGGGTTACTGTAATTTGTCATTTTATTCAAAAGACATGAATTAAGTAGTTCTCAAGGGCCTAATTTTCAGCTCATGCTGACCCTTGAATTAGAGCACTTGTGTTCACAAGCTTTTTTAGAATGTATGTTGTGGGCTTTTATGGAAGAGGCTGGAGGGTCAGGCAGGACCAGGAGCCAGAGTATGCAAAGCTTGGTAGGCTAGGGTTAAAAATTTGGGTCTGAGTATGGTGGGAAGCCACTGGAAGGATTTCAGTAGGAGGATGTCATAGAATGACTTACATTTAAAAATACGACTCTTGGCTGCTGCATTGATAGTGGACTATAAGCAGTAACCAGTCAGATATCTATTTTAGATATTTCAGGTAAGAGATGATAGTGGCTTTGGAAGAGACAGTAATGGTAGAGTTGGTGAATGCACAAATAATGGAGCTTTATCTAAGCCATTAACAAAAATGACTGGGAGTAATTCTGGGTAATTTTGTTGTCTTGTTTGGGGTAAGGCAGGGAGAAATGGTAAAGGGAATGAGGTAAAAATCAAGGGTTCATGTTGATTCTCTGATGCCTATAAGGCATCTAAGTGAACCGATCAGATGGACAATTGAATATATGACCTGGACTCAGTAGATAAGTTTCAGAATCCTTCATATACAGAATGACATTCAGAGCCACGGAATAGAAGAACTCCCCTAGGGAAAGAGTCCAGAGAAAGTATAAGACTTGAGAACTTCCCTTATTTCCACATAAATAGGGCAAGCAGAAGGGGTACAGCAGTGAGGAAGGAAAAACCAGAACAAGTTGGGCTGGAAACAAGAATCTTCCATCAGAGAGGTAAGGGCCAATTATGTTGAATTCTGCTGTGAGATTGGAGAAGGTGAGGCCAAATCATATCTATTGTTTTGGCAATGTGGAAGTTCTTGGAAACATTGACAGGGGCAGTTTATGACCTGTCACACAGATAGAGGCCAGAGTGGATTGAGGGGAAATAATAAAAGGGAAATGGCGGTGGCTCTTTGGACAATTCTTTCAAGAAGTTAATAGAGCTAAGACATAAGTAGACAGCTAATCAAGAGCCAGAGGAGAATATGGTGTTCCATATTCCATGTTCCATGGAATGTTCCATGTTCTTAAGATAGGATTTATTGGGGCATTTATACTCAGGGGCTTGATCCAGTGGAGAGAGAGAAACTGATGATATGTTAGAGGAAGGGATATAGTTGCAGGGATAAATTTCTTGAATGTAAAAAATATGGGAAGCAGGGCAAAAGTGAAGGGTTGGCTTTCTGTAAGAGGAGAAGGGGTTACAGAAAGAGTAAACACAGCTGTTAATGGGTTGGTTGAATTGGTGGTGGGGGTGAGGGAGTATCCATAATTGTCATTAATGAAGGCAAGGCATCAGCTGAATGAGACATGGGGAAAAGAAACATTGGAAGTTTCAAGAAAAGGTAGCAAATATTGGAATCATTATGAATAAATGAGAAAGTGAACCTATATAGTAAGACGGTGGATATGGAATGCCCCAAAGTTACATTAAGCAAGGTGGATCTGAATTAATTATTGCTGGAAAGAAAATGCTTAATTCTTGTTTGCTTGTTTTTTTTTTTAAGTAGCCTATAAAGGTAAAAGTGTTATTACATATTTACATATGTTCATAGCAGAAAATGGGTTTAATGAATACTTGTAATCTTACTATTCGGAAATAATCATTGTGATACATCTTTTCATGCATTATACATGCAAATACATCAATAAGAAAAAATATAAAGGTCTTATTTTCATAACTAATACTATTTTACAAGTTTTTGCTTTGCCAAACATTTTATCTATTGCTCTGAACTATTAGAGTGATAACTTTGTCATACTGCAAATGTATTCCCTGATTATTTGTATTTTAATATGTTCTTACTGCTTTTCCAATTTTTATGTAGACGTATATATTATAAAAAATGTACAGTCCTGTTAAAAAAGGCCCTCTTCCAAGGCCCTACATACAATTATTTTCTTCTAGTATTTAAAAGGTAAAGATGAAACTATAAATTATTCTATCAGGTTTAATTTTGCTGTGATGAAGGACACAGATGTATTTTTAGAAGTCTTAATTATTCTTAAATATCATATCCTACAATAAATTTATGACACAACTTTTTAATAGTGTGGATCCCAAATGATTTCTTTAAAATTTTCTTTTAGAGGTATTTAAAACTAATTATATGCTATCCCTTAAAAAGAGTAAAAATTATCTATAATCCCATCACCAGAGAAAATCAGTTATATTTTACTTACTTGGAATTATATTGTATGTATACAGTTTGCCATCTATATTTTCTTCTGTGTTTTAGTTTTTGAAACACTCATTGTGAATCATGATTTTAATGACTGATTTATGATTTGTACTATTATTATATGAGAATATATTTCCAGATTTTGTTTTGTTTTTGTGTGTGGTTATAAATAACACCATAGTTAACATAATTGGTGTTAATATTTAACTGAATTTGTTTTTAGTACATTTACCATAAAAGCAATACATGTCCACTGTGGAAAGCTTTAAAAATAAAGACAGAAACTGTTATCCAGAGAACCACTGTTGAACATACACCAAATCTTTATTCATGCAACAGCCATTTTTCAATATCTACTATATAGTAGACACTGCTTTAGATGTGAACTCTGCTCTGCAGAGTTAACATCCTAGTGTATATTTAGTCATATGTCATGCCTGTCTCGGATGTGCAGAAATGTGTGTGCTTTTAAAAAGGGACTATGCTACTTACAAGTTACATTGTATTCTGGTTTTTCTCCTATAACATTAAGAACTTCTTTCCATGCCATTGAACCATCTATTACAATATCATCTTTAGTGGCTGCAGAAGAATGATTTGTGTGGATGTACTGTAGTTTATTTAACTGATCTCCTATAGTCCGACACTCTTTTCCAATTCCTGTTTGCATTTGAAATCCATAATATGCATATTTTGCTTGTCTTTGATAGTATAACTAGTATGACCTCCACAAGACATGAAGGCACAGGCGGTGCTGTCCATCATCCTCATTCTTGTACCATCTCTAAGTGGATTTCATGGTGAGTTCCTTTATAATACACCCAGGTATTAGTTGTTTGTATCAGGAGCTAGGAACATGAGCACACAATGCAAGGTGGCGGTGTCCTCTGTAGCCATAGCATTTTGAACTTTTCTAAAAGATCACTTAATGAGAAACAGGAAAACAGACTGGAGGTCCTGCATGAAGATTAAAAATGACATTTTCCCCTGTCTACTCTAAGGCTTTTTCTAATCTGTTATCTGCTACCAGATATAAAATCACTAGAAAGACAAGTTTGATTGATTGGTGATTGATTTTTTTTTTCAACTGTAAGCTTGGTACTTAACACTTAACAGAAGGCATTATCTACTTTGTTTGGTCCTGTGATGAGCATTTTTAATTATCTAAGGGAATATTAGAGATGTTTAGTAGAGCAATTAGGGAGATTGACAAAAACCACTCCTTCCCCACCCCCACACCTTTCTGTGTCTTTCTCTCAGCATAATACTACATCCCTGTAGTTCTTTGTACAGAAATAAACTAAATCTCTCTGAGGGAGAGAAGTGGGACATAGCAGAATGGAAAGAGCCCCAGAAGAGGATGCAGAGGGAAAAGACTGTGATAAGGCCACATGAGCACTCAATTCTCCCATCTTGGGTAGTCTTGGCCAAGGTCCAAAGGAGTTTACTCCATCATCTGTAAGATAAGACTCTTTCCAGTTCTCATATTCTAAAATGCATAGATAGGGTACATAATCTACTTAAAATGTTTTGTGAATTGGTCAAAGAAGCTGGATGTTGCCTTCAAGGATTATGAAATGGTTAAATATATTTTCTTTGCAAAAATCTTGATTGTGCTACATCAAAAACTAGTGATGTATTGTATGGTGACTAACATAACATAATAAAATAAAATTAAAAAAAATCTTGACTGTGATGAATCCATCTGCTTTTCAAAATTAATTTCTGAAGTTAATAGTAAACTATATGTATAAATTATAAATATATATGTATGTGTATATATGTGTGTATATATCTCAGGATGATTGATACTTCCACATTTATATCCAGAATAATATTCCTTACTATATTTCAGTTGACTCATAGGATATCCGTAGAGGTGTCCTCAAGCCAAAATAAATGAGTCACTTCACTTCCCCTTTTGGATTCCTCCTGCTCATGTGTTCCCTTGCTTGAGGCTAATGTCTGCATATTTCTAACAGATTCCTGAATCAAGCATTGTCTTCTACATACTCCAAATATTTCCTAATGAAACCAAGTTAAATTTGTTCTAATCTTTTAGAGCCTGCTGAATCTAGTTAACTGGATAAACTAATTTGTTATTGTTGTAGTAGATGTTAAAAGTGAATGTGTTCAGGAATAAAAATCAACAGGAGTCTTTTGTATGCATAATATACAATTTCAGAAACTCTACCACAAGCTTTGTGGCTTTTTTCTAGTAATCAGACTAGCCAGGGTTCTTGATGCTGTGGTCTGTTAGTGATCAGGCTGCTAACCCAGGATAGTTCTGCTAGATGGTGCTGATAGAGCCCTAGATAAGCCCCCATCATTAATTCTCTTCATACCTGCTCTTGATTTTTAGATACATTCCTTTTAGCTTCCCCCAATCTTGTTACTACTGAAGAAGAGCAAATAGTCATTGGAAGACTTGGAGAAGATGTAATTCTCCCTTGTTCATTTGAAAGTGAGCCTGAAGTCGTAATTCACTGGAAGAATCAAGATAACTATGTTTACTCATACTACAAAGACCGTGACTATTTGGAAAATCAAGATCACAGATACACAAACAGGACATCCCTCTTCCATAGTGAAATTCACAATGGGAATGCCTCTTTATCTTTAAGAAGATTAAGCCTTCTGGATGAAGGAATTTATGTATGCTATGTGGGAACAACATCTAGAAAAATCATAAATAAAGTGGTACTAAAGGTGGGAGGTAAGCAAGCATGTAAGGTTTTATAAAACATAGCAATGATATCATTCCGTGTTTTTCTGAAATATCTTTTTCTTAATTGAATATGCTATGGGCTTCCTTCCAAGTCAATACATACAAATCTACCTCATTTTTAATTTTTTAAATTTTTTAAAGATTTTTTTTAATTTATTTTATTTGAGAGAGAGAATGAGAGAGAGAAAGCACATGAGATGGGGGAGGGTCAGAGGGAGAAGCAGACTCCCTGCCCAGCAGGAAGCCCGATGCGGGACTCGATCCAGGGACTCCAGGATCATGACCTGAGCCGAAGGCAGTCACTTAACCAACTGAGCCACCCAGGCGCCCTACCTCATTTTTTAAATGCATGGTATCTCATAGTATAGACATGCTATAATTGATACACCTATTCTTCCACTGGTAGATATTCAGGTATTTCCAATGATTTATACAACAAATGTTGTGCTGAGCATTCTTGTATTTAATAGTGGGAAATGATCTGAAAGAAAAGTATCAGAAAATTTTAATATATTACTTTGACCAGCAGCAAAATAGTATCCATTTTCCCCTTAGTCTTAGCAGCACCTAATGTTATCAATCTTAATTTCTGCCCATATGATAGTCTTTAAAATTGTTGAATTATTGGCTTAATTTGTTTAATTTTAATATATGCTTTCTGTCTGTATTAACTTTAAAACTTATTTATTTGGGGGGGCATTTTCTAGTGTGTTATTTTATACAGCACTTGTTTCTTCTTTCTCTGTCTCACTTAGCTGCTTCAGACTTTAACTCAGAAATCTAAAGATCATGTGTAAACAAAGAATCAAAAAGGTTCTGCGTTATTACCTGGAGAGTACAGAGTGTTTCATGAGCTCTAGTTTATATTGGTTGCTCAGCGAGGTCATTAGATTTCTTTTTAGAACCCTTACTAGAGAACTAAGATTGCTAATTGCTAAGAATTCATGCATGCTTTTTGTTTCACTTGTGATAACCACAGTATGTATCCTAAGTTTCTATAGAGTTTTTGTTTTGTTTTTCCTTTAGTAACTGCCAATTTTTGCTCATAAAGCTTAGCTTTTCATTTCATAGGTATTAAAATAATAAGTGTTGTGCACAGATGGCTTAAAAAGAAGCTAATGACAGTCCCTCCTATGTCCTTCTTTCTCCCTCCTAGCTTTTGTCACACCTGTGATGAAGTATGAAAAGAGGAACACAGACAGCTTCTTAATATGTAGTGTGTTAAGTTATCCTCATCCACTTATCACATGGAAAACTGACAATGCATCCATCTCTGAAAGCAATATGGAAGAAATTGAATCTTTGAGTCCTTTTTATGTTGACAGTATGATAAATATTACAGGATCAAATTTATCTTATGAATGTGCTATTGAAAACTCATTACTGAAACAAACATGGACAGGGGGAGGGACAGTGAAAGGTAGGTTCCATTGGGCTTTCTGTGTGCATGCGCTATGTCAGAGGTTGGAAGGAAATGAGGATTGATTTATAGGGAAAGAATGGAACACAAAAGAAAGAAAATGCATCCTCACCAGTGAGAAGACCAAGGCTGTAGTCCCAAGTCTAATATTTACTGACTCTGGGCACTAGCTCCTCACTGGCAAAATGGAAGTAATTCTTACCTGCTAGGTGTTTGAGTTGAAGGAAAACATGTGAAATGGAAAGTAGCAAATCTATTCATGAATATTATTATATTTCTCTGATTCATCTTCAACAAATAGAATTTTCTACCTGAATTGTACTTTAAAAGATGTAAGAAGAAAGCTTGCCTATTAGGTCACAATCTGCGATGCTTGCCAGTCTTTCATTTAAACAAAAATTCATTAGTATTATTGCTTCTGTTTATTCTCTTTACATAGTATTAGCCCATTAAGCTTTATCAACAATTCTATCATAGCACGAGCAGTTTTTCATATTCCTTCCTCTCATTTATTTGAACAAACTGAAATTTTGATCAATCTCTACATCACCTACTATTTAAGATTAAGAGGAAAAATTAGTTTGACATCTTATCCAAACTTCAAGGAAAAATGTTTTATATTTTAGAAGCAAAGCAAAATGTTTTAGTAAATCCCCATTATATGGAGAAAGTGGAGGTCAGCTATCCTTTCTGGCCTTCTTTTCCTGAGTTTCATATTCACAAAGTGCTTGCCAAGAAGACCCTAAATTATCAGTGACTCTCCACCTTTACATAATCTCAGTGTCAAAGGCATAGTTGCTAATGTTCACTTTTCCAGGTGGCAATGGAAACATGAGAAAGCATTGAAAATATTCATATTAAACCGTAGATATTTTCTATGGAAAATCATATTCTCATGTTTATTCAGAATTGAGTATCCAGAAGCATTCACGGTTCCTTAGGCTCAGTGCTATGTTGTCTTATTGAAGATTTATTATACGCCAAGTTTGTTGCTTTCAGACTGTGAACTTAAGAATGTGTACACTTGGGCGCCTGGGCGGCTCAGTCATTTAAGTGTCTGCTTTTGGCTCAGGTCATGATCCCAGGGTTGTGGGACTGAGTCCCGCATCGGGCTCCCTGCTCAGCCGGAAGTCTGCTTCTCCCTCCCCCTCTGCCCCTCCCCTTTCTTGTGAGCTCTCTCTCCCTCTTCCTCTCTCTCTCTCTCTCTCTCTCTCTCTCGTTCTCTCATTCTCTCACTCCCTTTTGCTCTCACACTCTCTCAAATAAAAATCTTAAAAAAAGAAAGAATGTGGATGCTTATTCATTTCTGGATCCACAGCATCTAGTACAAACATGTAAAAATTAAACTAGGAAAGTAGCATACAAAGGGAGCAATTAATTCTGTTCACTGTGTGGTTGGGTATAAATGGGGTTGTTAGAGAATATATGCTTAAGGAGGTTGCATAAGGGCAGAAGTTTAAAAGAATAGTAGGGATTTCCAGGGAACATAGGCATTCCAGGTTAAAAAACACAAAAGCACAGAAGAGTAAATATTGCCTGGATTTGTAGAAGTATAAGTGGTAGAGGGTGAAGCTAAAGTAGCAAGAGATAAGCCTAGAGAGGGAGGCAAAAACTAGGTGGAAGGCCTTGATCTTGCTAAGGAACTTGACCATGACTCCAGAGGTAGTATGGAGCCAAAGAAGGATTTTTGAAGTATCAGAGAGACCTGGACTTGCATTTTAGATAGGCTTGTTTTGGCATCACTCTCTCGCAGGTCGAGTGTGAATTGAGTGAGCGTAGAGCTTAGGGAAAAAAATTCATGGTAGTCCACAGAGGTCAGCTACTGAACTGCAGAACAGGAAGGACAAGATGGAGCTGGATCTGGAGCGACAAGCTGAGAATATCCAGCAAAGTCCTTACTCTCATAGAGCTCAGTCCAGTGGAGGCTTACCTGTACACACTTGGAAATATACTTGTAATGGGCAGGAAAAGAGACTGTGCAGAAAGTGATTAAGAAGCAGTTGAGACCATAGAGACTACTAGAGAGTAGACAGAGTGGCAAGAGGAGGGTCCTGGGGAATACCAGCATTTGAGGGGTCAACAGAAGAAGAACATTGAGTTTGAAAGCCTGGTAACTGGTAGCAACATTCTTGAGTGCTCACTATCAGGCAGTAATGTCACCTGGAGTGAGAAACCAGTAATGTCACCTCACTAGCTAGCCCAGGCTTAGGCCTCCTTGAAGGTCTAAACTTAATCATAGGAAGTGTTAAAATGGTGGTGGCACAGCTTCTTTCAAGAAACGCATTTCCAAAGGTATTTCTCAAAGCATTGCTAAGTGTAACTTAGAAAACTCATTTGAAATTGTATTTTCATTGTTTCCTTTTCTATCCTCTTTTTAGATGACCTTCATAAAATGCAAAGTGAAAATTTTTCACTCTCATGTGAACTTACAAACAGTATTTTTTTACTGGATCAAGACTTCAAAGTCGCTTGGTCCAAAGTAGAAAAAGAAACCTCCTCCATCCTGGCTTATTTTCTGAGCTCCTCACGAAATACAACTATCTATGGACCCCGAGTATCCTGGAACAAAGAACGAATAAACCAGACTGACTTTTCCTTGACTTTGAAGGATCTTATTCTTTCAGACAGTGGGGAATACTTATGCAATATTTCTTCAAGCAAATATACTTTCCTCACCATCCAAGCACTGCATGTAGTAGGTGAGTTACAAGTGGGGTTGGATAATTGGTTTTGGCTATAGCAATAGAGATTATGAATATCAAACAGGGAAATTAGGTTGGCATTTAAAGAATAATTCTGATTAGTATTTCTGAAAATGTTATCTACAGGGATATTTTTGGTCAAGATGTAGTCAACCTCCTTCTTTCAAACACACAAGAGTCCTGCATTGAAGAAAAAATATTTCCATAAGATTTCCTTTTCATAGTTTCAAGGTTTCAGAAATGAAGGAGGAACCTACATGATTGGTGACTCTATAGCCTAAGCATCCTCAATTCCTGTTTACTGCTATGCCTAACACATGCTTTAGGGTCAGGGGAGTTGAGGCTTCAGGCACAGTAAGAAGTTAGAATTGGGACTCTGGTAGATGCTAGGGAAGCATGGTCTGTGAACTTAGTGGAAACAGTCATTAAGTGTACACTGATTCAGCTCATTTTTTACCTCTAGTGAGAGCTAATGGCCAAAACTCTTTAAAATATTTCTAGTCCACTCTCTATAGAGTCATGGCACATGTACCCATGAAGCTGATCTTCTAGGTGGGCTGGTTGATCCCCTTACCCTTAAACTATCAATTTGATATCATGGGACATAGTGGAAGCTCTCTATTAAAGATATTTGAGTCAGTAAAACATATATTTTAAAAGCATTTCTATTATTTTAGTTGTGAAAATTAGGAATAACAGATTTGGAGTTTCAGTGATTTTATGTAGTGAGATTTGGGGATAAGAACATAGAGTTGCCCTTAGGTCAAGTGGTCTTCGAATAGAAGCTTCTAGACACTGAGGGATGATATTCCCTTTGTGTAGAGCTGTCATTTTGAGAGTGCTGAAAACGGGTGCAATTGAAGCTCCAATTTTTCTCCCAAATAAGAATGTTGGTTTCATGTAAAATATAGATAAGCTTACATTCAAAATTTTTCAAATTTTGCCTCATATTGGATTCATTTTGGAATGTAGGAAAAAAAAAACAGGAAGATATGGTCTGAAGACCACATATGACCCAACTTTCTAACCAGAAATTTAATTTTTAGTTTACACAAAGCAAAGCATCAGGACTATTCTATCTCTGACAAAAGAAGCTTTTCAGAACCTCCCATTCCCAAGTAAACCCTGGCCTGTTGTGACTGGAGGAGGGTCTGCCTATACTCTCCCCCCAGAAAGAGGTGTATAGCAGGGGCAACAGAAAGAGGGCAGGGCATCAAAGAGGGTAAGCACTGCTAGTATCCTAGATAATCACTTATTTATTTATTTATTTATTTATTTATTTATTTATTTATTAATATGTTAATCACCATACATTACATCATTGGTTTTTGATGTAGTGTTCCATGATTCATTGTTTGTGTATAACACCCAGTGCTCCATGTAGTACGTGCCCTCTTTAATACCCATCACCAGGCTAACCCACCCCCTCCCCTCTAGAACCCTCAGTTTGTTTCTCAGAGCCCATAGTCTCTCATGGTTTGTCTCCCCCTTCGATAATCTCTTTCAAAGAAATTTGGTTTTCTCTTCTGAATCACAATTTTCTACTTGTCTTACCCAGGAGATACCACAGCATTTGAAAAGTCCAGATTTGGGGGTAAGGGGAGTTATGATTCCTAGAGTCTAGATCTACTTAATAAAGGTTGCATGGAATTAATGGAATTGAATAATTCTTGCTAAATTTTGCTGCTGAATCACTATGTGATGTTGAGCAAATCCATTTACAGTGGAGGAAGTGAGGGTGACAAAGTAAGAAAATGCTATATACCTTGCAGGACTTTCTTCAGGAGGAAAAGTATGCATATGTTTTTTTTTTTTTCTTTTTAAGATTTTATTTATTTGTCAGAGAATGAGCACAAGCAGGGGGGACGGCAGGCAGAGGAGGAAGAGGGAGAAACAGACTCCCTGCTGAGCAAGGATCCTGATGCTGGGACTTGATCCCAGGACGCTGGGATCATGACCTAAGCCAAAGGCAGAAGCTTAACCAACTGAGCCACCCACGGGTCCTGGAAAACTATGCATATGAAAACACTTTCGAAAGTCAACATTTCTACTTAATTGCTCACACTTAATATGGGTATACAATTTCAGAATGACACAAATATGTGTAGAGATTAATGTTTTAGAGGTTGCAAAACATTATTTTATTCATAAAGAGTATGTTCATAAAAATGGACATCTGTTATATAAAAAAAAATAGCTATAAACACTTTTTCCCCTTGAATTGGCCTGTGTGCTCTAATGCTTGCCCCTACTCTGTGGCAGAATGTAGATCACAAGATTAGTGGATTCTGACTTGAGTAATTCAAGGTCTCCAAGTTTCTGCCTTCTGGGGTCCTACTTCCTTTAATCCTAATTACAACAATTATAGTTCCAACAAAGATGCTGGAAAAAGCCCCATTCCTCCAGTGATTCTGAGGAACATCAAGCAGTCTATTATCCTGGTGTTTGCCTGTCACCTCTCACTCAAGGCGCTGACTTCTCTACTCCACTGATGGCCTCCGCACTTACCCTGTTCCTCTTTGCCCCCTGTCTTCTCCATACGAGGGGTACGCTCCGCTCTCTCTTCATCCTCCAAGGAGAATGCTGGGCTGAGGTTATTCTGTAGTCATAACTATTCCTTTGTAACTGTGTGTTAACTCTTTACAATATAAAACAAGAGAAACTCACAATGCATAATAGACTCATTGCTTCTCAAGTTTGCAGCCTTTTTTCCCCCCAATACCCACTCCCTACCAAGCCCCAAATTGGTTAATATACCAGCTTATGCAGGTTTCCCACAGTAGAGACATTGAGACTGGGAGGTATTTATGCTCATAAATGCAGAAGTAACTAGTTTTTAAAATCATAAATATGTCCCTTGTTAATTTTTCTTCCAGCTTATAGACTTTTTGTTTTATTTAGAACAGAGTCAAAGCAGAACCACCTGGATAATTATTCTGTCTTTGGGTTTCCTGGCAATTTGCATATTCTGTATATTAAAAAGATACAACTGTTTCAGGAGAGGTAGGTATCTCATGGAGAATATGAGCTCTGTCCCCGGGTGTTCAGGTAGAGGTGTGTCAAGGATGACCTGCAGCTAACCCTACACGACTGTTGGGCATGTAAACAGGTCTGAATTTTCTGGACAGTCATTTGTAAAATTTATCAGAAATCCTTTAAAATGCTCCCACATTTCCAGCTAACTATACTTCTAACAAATTTATCCTGAATTAAATGTTCAAAGATGTAACAAGCCATATACAAGCACATGCATTGCAGCACACTGAAAAATTTAAATCTAGCACTAAAATAATACACAGAATTACCAAAATTATCTCGCATTGAAAAATAGCTCAAAAGAAATAAGCCCAAACTTTAAAAATGGGTGCCTTTGGAAAGAGTTTGTCCCTATGGCTAGACTTGCTTTAGTCCCTGCACTCTTTTTCTTTGAGCTTTGTCTTTGGTGCTACTGCTTTGTCTTTTATGGGCCAATTTATTTTAATCCTTGTTGCATTTTTAAAATACTTTTTCTAGATTTTCTGCAACAAACTTGCGTTACTTACAGGTAATTTAAAATGATACATTAAGATGCCATGGTCACAGGACTTCTTAGAAGACTTGACTTGTACTGACAGAATTAAATCTAAGAAAAACTTAGATCTACTTATTTCCACATGTTATAGACCAGGAAACTGGAATCCAAGAAGTTAGGTGCATGAAACAGACTTATGTATACTACTTAAGGTGACCCAGGTGCTCTCTCTTATTCCATAATCTGAGAAACCTAAGAGTCCTGGGAAGTTGAGATAGATCCTATGTCCTTTCCTCTGACTGATAATCACCTTTTGCCCCTGACGAAGTTAGGGGATTTGGTCATAGCAGAAAACTTTACTGAAAGTAAAATATTAAGCGTGACAGTGAGCAAGAGTTTCACCAGTTTTACCCTGTGATTATTTATACTAATAGGCAGGCTAGTCTTACTTATTACTGGTTCCTCCCGTCCCTTAGCTGGCCAGAAGTGGAAAAAGATGGGAAATCACAGGCAAGTCTAGTCTGTCCCCTCAAAGCAACCTGTGACCTCATATAATGATGCTTGTGACTAGATTCAGGTTCAAAAATTATAGGACAGAGGGGGCCTACATACTGCTCCAGAATGACAGTTTAATTTCTATATTAGAAGTGTGCAAAAGTCAAGTCCCAACAGAAAATGCCTGGCACACTCACAACTGTACAAGGGGGAGCACAGAAGATAGTTCATTTCCCCAGAGCTGGGAGTAGCTGATTTGCTAGCAAATCTAAACTGGAAGGGACAAGGAGAGGGTGCAGTTCTCAAAACCCAGGAGGAGAGAGTCATGTAAAATCAAATGCCTTGTAGGGAGAGTGACTTTTACTTGAAGGACACAACCAGACCAAGGCAAAGAAGGAGCTGGAAGAATAAATGTGTGATTTTGCCCTTCCCTCTCCCTGCTCTCCACTCCAACTGGAAGCCAGAGGGAAGACCCAGCCTGTAGAAGGAATCTGTCCAAGTCAGCTTCCCGGGGCAGATAGCAGGCTGGGTTCTGATTCTGGAGGGTCAGTCAGGAGCTCTCAGCAAAAACAATGTCAGGGTACTGGCTACTTAAACAACCAATGTTCTAGAGCTCTGTAGTTAGATAGGCTGAAAATATATTTCAAGCTGTTACACTAAAGGTCCCCAAACCTTGCCTACCTCCAGGTCCTTGGTTGTAGTTCCATATGACCATGGTATGTGTTTTCTTTTTTAAATTCCTTTTTTAACTTTATTATGTTATGTTAGTCACCATACATTACATCATTAGTTTTTGATGTAGTGTTCCATGATTCATTGCTTGCATGTAACACCCAGTGCTCCATTCAATACGTGCCCTCTTTAATTCCCTTTTCTAGAACTGTTTTAAAATGCCCTTAGTCTAGGATAAGTATAAATTTTCTTAGATTTTAGCAAGGCACAAAAGGAAGGCCTTCCTTGGAAAACGGCATCATACCCCTTTTTTCCTTTGCCATTGATGGGCTTAATCACCACCTCCTTGGCTGTTATCTTCCATTGTTAACAGTTAGTATAACTCAGGCCAACTACCCTAAAGAGCCAGGAATTCCTGGCCTGGTTGGACAGCTTTTATCCCTGCTTTGGTACACCTGAATCAGCCATAAGAATTTATTGTTATTTGTAGCTAATGAGGTATTTCTACACTGAATGCATTTTTAAGGCTGTTTGTTGGAAGAAAGATATGAAAGGGGGAGTAACTGAGGTGAGTCTAATAACATAATTGTACTGAGGTACGAATAAAAGATTTTGAGTGTTTGCACTCAAGATTTTTTTCTAAGTTTCTCTTTTTCTTCCCTATAGAGAGGTCTTCTGTCCATACTGAGAGGGCCAACATGACTAATGCAGAAGAGAGCAAGGTAAAGCTTTTCCTTTATCAAACCATCTATAGCATAAGAATGCTACTATGAAAAAGTAATCAGTTCAAATATCATCATGCAAGACTTTGACATAGGGGAAAAAAGGGTGAGAGAGATCATAGGGTAACAGAACAGGAAAAAAAAATACAATTAGGGCATTTTCCAATGTCTATAATTAAATAGACTCTACTTAAATAAGCGGCTGCTCTTCTCATTTCCTATTGTTACTTGTGGAGAAGATTTCCAAGAGGCACTATGCATATGATGGTGCACCAATGTACTTGTTCTTCCGATGGAAGCATGGGACTGTACAGAAGTAGAAAGAAATACAAAGTGAGAAAACCAGATTACAGTTTCTGCCCAGATTCAGAAGGCTGGCCTTCCATACTTTTCCAACTACTTCTAGGCTTCTTGGGGACCGATAATTCACTTACAAATTATAGTTTGATTGCAAATTCAGTTGTTTAAAATGGAGTTAAACTTTTTTGCTACATACCTTTTATTATGAGTTCCATTAATCAGAATATAAAAGCAAAGAATGGGGTAAACATGTTTTTTCTACTGGTTAAAAACTCAGGAACTAATCTAGAAGGGAAATTAAAATCAGAACTACTTATAACTGTCTCATGGATTTCTGATTACAGATGCAAACAATAGCTCTAAAGTTCCCCACTCCCAAAAACCAAAACAAAACACTATCATCATTAAATGCTTAAGATAAAAATGGTTATTCTGACATGAACCACAGCCATTTTAAGTCCATTTTTCTTGGTTCTAGGCTCTTTCGGAACACCCAGCTAGTACAGGAAATTAAGACAGGACTGTGTCAACACATGAAGAGCATCCTTAATATCCAGTGACTTCACTTCCCCTTTCTTCACTGCAAGTCCAGAGGTGGTTTGTCATGGCCTAATAATTCTACCGTTGGAAAGACTTGAAACCATTGTCTTTCCGAAACACTATCACGTTTATTCTTCAAGTCCTAACCATCACTCTCTGACTCCCTACCTGCATCAAGATTATGAATGCCTGGATGCCAATTCAAGCTTAGAAAAGAACTGTCTCATTCAGTGACATTCTTGCTGCAGTCCAGGGGGCCACATTGAGGTTCCCACCAAGATCTTGGAAGAAATGTATCACTAAGTGCTGATTCAAAATCTGATCAACTAATGATGAGTGAGAGAGCACCTAGAAGCAGAAATCACCTTAGTGAAAAGGTGAAAAACCAGGGCAATTGATATACTAAGGTATTGTACTCCAGTTTTATATGAATAGTTAATAATTAACTAGATTTAATATGGTGAGTCGTAGGGACTCCAAAGTGTAAAAATGTCAGTATCTCCAAGATTGCCTAGAGCAAAGGGCCCTATCAACTCATGAACTGACATCTCTGGGGGTTGGGTTATACCTTCCAACACCAGGTTTGCATAGCTGAGTGACATTAGCTGTGAAGATAATTTGATTCACTCTTCTGACTCAGTTGTCATATTGTTAATCAGCCTTATAATAAATTTAGATTTCCACATAAATTTTTACACAGAGAGAGAATGGATAGCCCAGCTGACTTAATGATCTCTTCCCTTTATTTTAATCAGTTTATAAGAAAGTCTAACCAGGATTTTAGTGACTTAAGTTTTGACCCTATAGTTTATAGGAGAAAACCAACCCTGAATTGTGTGTTAATGCTATCTGGTCTGATTTTCTCTAAGTATTTGCTACAATCTTGTGACAGGTATTCATCGTGAACTGTGAAGTATTGACATCATTATAAAGAAAAACTTTAATTGTGAGGATAAAATGCTCAGAACCTCTATACTCTTCTTACAAAATGGAAAGACCAAAGTCAACAAATTGAGGATGGTAGACAAGAATGAACCTGGGTCCTTCAATGCTACTGAGCCTCTGAATTAATCATAGAGCCACCTGTATGAGTCAAGGTTGGGGTCAGAGAGGCAGAGTGCTGGGAATGACAGAGAACAGGGACTTATTATATGGAATCAACATTATATATTTCTGGGCACTCATGAAGGAGTCTGTGTCAGGCTGTCCCCTCTGCATCTGGGGCTGGGCCTGAAGTAGCTGGAAGTCAGCTATGCCAGGAAGGAGAGCTGGATATGGAGTGAGGATGAAAATGAAAAATGAACAGTTGCTCCTTCACTTCTCCCTCTCAAATCTGGTGAAAATTTCTCTTGTGACCAACTCTAATCCAGAACCACACAGAGAAATCCAGGAAATGTTCCTTCTGCTTAGCTACAGTGGCACAATACAAAGCCAGCATCCCACCTATCACTCAGCTCTCTTGTGTGAGAAGCTGCACCAACATGTAGCCTACCTAGGTATAGATTGGGAGGATTTAGCCTACAAATTATTTTTTTAAGATTTTATTTATTTGACACAGAGAGAAAGAGACAGAGAGGGAACACAACTGGGGGAACGGGAGCAGGAGAGGGAGAAGCAGGCTCCCTGCTGTGCAGGCTCAATCCCAGGACCCTGGGATCATGACCTGAGCTGAAGGTAGACACTTAATGACTGAGCCACCCAGGCGCCCCCAATCTACAAAATCTAAGTGCCTTTGACTGTATGTACATCACAGTGCTAAGAGGAAAGTTTATCAACCCCTACCATTAGTGGCTAAAAACATAGAGTCATGAATTATGTTAGTATGTTATAAGTAAAATTCATTAACTTTGCTTATAACAATTTACCAACATACCCCAGGCCTCATGGCCTATGTCTTCCATAAATATTACTTATTAAGAGGCAATATGGACAAAAGAACAGGTATTCATTTTCTTAACTTCAGAATTTAAACGGTTCTTATTTAATCTTTTATGTAAAATATTTACTTGTATTTGAGGATCTGAAAAATCCCCATTAACCTTGGAAGCAAAGATACTGTATTACATTTTCTAATCACCTTGTTTAAACTGCTTTCCATACCACATAAACATTTTTTAAATGCTTGTTTCAAAAGCAACATGTTTTTAAATGCAACATGGTTTTTTTAATGCTTGTTTCTAATGCAACTTAAGTTTTCAGCCATTAAATGGTACCATCCTTGTACTTGTCCAGCCCCTATCCTTCATAAGCAAAGAACTTCTTATTCTTCATGAGCCTGAAAAACAGAGTATGAGTGTGCTCTGTGAGATTCCTGTGACTTTCATCAGTGGCACACATACCCAGAACGAAGCCCAGTCCTTTCCAGAGTAAGCAGGCCTTAGCCAACTCCTCCTTAGCTTCAAAGGGATGCAGGGAATTGAGGCAATTATGTACATTACGGAAAGCAGATACAGGTCATTCATCTGAAGGACATGCTTGGGCACTCTCAATTTTCTGCCCGCCTAGGCTTTCCGGTGAAGGCAGTGCCCCCCACAAAAGACCCCACAAGGGAAAGACTGTGGCCACATCACCCATTGGTTCCACAGTCCAGACAGACATCCAATTCTATCAGAAAATCTTTTCTCTTGGTTTATGACAGTTGAGAGATTTTTCAGGCTTTCCTTCTGAGGATAGGAAACAATTAGTCATTGCGCTGCCAAGGATGGTTTTCCTAGTCATCTTGGGCCTCTCAGAAGCAATTTCTGCTTCACTCATTTTACTCTTTGCTGGAAATAACTGTGACAAAGTCGAATACATTACATATGTTTTGCAGCCCTTTTGACCTCCTCCAGCTGAGTGCAAGAGTAACACATGTGAGGCATTTCCCTAAACAAAACCATTACATGGAGTTGATGGGCGGGCCCTGCCTCTAAGACCCCAAACCCAATGCCACGACCCTTTTCAAATTGAGGGCAGAGTTCAAACCACTTAACTGGACCTCTGCTTGTAGGCCTTATCCCTGAGACAATCTTCAGGCAGCAACAAGAAATCTCTGGAGTGTGCCAATGACTCATGCTTCTCATATTTAGATCTAAATATATTCGATATAACCAACTTTTAGATTCTCCTTCAAAAGAGATTATTGTGACCTCCTTCCAGGTAGTATGTATTATGGACAACCCTATCTACTTATCTTGCAGAGTTATTAGTAACTCATTTATGATAAGAGGACCAGGTATGTACCAAGTTTTTAAAAATGAAATGGTACCTATCTGTGCGAGGCACTGTGTTTATAGGCATTCCATAAAGGGCAGTGAATGGCACATTATCCTATGCCCTTTAATTCATTTCTCCTAAAGCCAGACCTCATTAAAAAACCCGGTGTTTGTGGGAAATCGCAGTAAGAAAGCTGGGGCTTCTTATTTTGTATAACCCCCAGGTTCATATGTTGAAATCTCAGTCTCCACAGTGATGGCATCAGGATGTGGGGCCTTTAAGTCGTGAGGATGGAGCTCTTGTGCATAGGATTAGTGCCTGCTATAAAAATCCCCAGAGAGTTTCTTCCCTCTCCCCACCCCTTTTCCTATGTAAGGACACATAGAGAAAAGGGCCGTCTATGAGGAAATGACCCTCACCAGACACTGAATCTGCCAGCACCATGATCCTGGACTGTCCAGCCTCCAGAACTGTGAGCAACGTTTGTTATTTATAAGCCACCCAGTCTCTGGCATTCTGTTATAGCAGCCTGAATAGACACTGACCCTGACAAGCCTACAGTTCGCTGGCCTTGGTCATGCTGCCACTTTGCTAGAAAAGTTAGGGTGGCAGCCCCTACCCTGGGATCTGAATTGTAGTGTCAAAAACCACAGATAGGGGGAAATAACCCTTTCCCCTTGTTTTAGGACAGAATGAGGGATAAAGCAGAAAACTAGAGAAGACAAGTACATTTATTCTCCACTGCCTCAACTTTAAACCTCACCACCCAGGTCTCCATACTGATCCAGTATAAAGTCAGGCACTTATCTACATAGAAAGACTTAACTCAGTTTCAAGCAGATCCATCTGTGCTTTTAAAATCATCTTTGCTTTCTGGACTCCTGACTGTTCTACACAAATGAATCTGGGACCTGGAACTCGGAGCCGGCAAGTTCAGTTGGAATTAAGCATTTGAGAAGTATAAATACAATGTACATTCCACTCGAATGCTTAGCACTGCATATTACCTGGACAAAGAAAATTTAGTAAATATGGGAAGACCTTAGCAGAACCTACTTTTTGTTTTTTCTCTTCAAAGTCTTTTGAAAAATAATTTCTTGTTCTACTGGTCTCTGTGATGACAGGAGCTCTAAACACACACACTTTAAGAATTACAACAGAGTTGACTATCTGACATACCTTTTTTCTAAACTCTTTTGCTTTGATCCTGAGTTTATTGACTTGAGATTCTGCTATCTCTGCCCTTTCCTTAGCTTCATTCAACTCATGTTGCTGCTTCTTATACTTGGAAAGATATTGATTGGCTTGTACTTCCTATAAAAATAAAAAAAATGAAAAAATATCCCTGTGCCTGCATAGTCATTTTTTTCTGCTTTGACATGAAAAAGTTGAAAAATGTGTGAAAGGAATCTAAACTTCTGAGTATTGAATGGAATATATTTTGGTATAATATGTAAGAATTCAGACTTTCTAATAGGCATGAGGTCCATTTTTGTAACCATTGTTCTCTGGAAATTTAGAACCTGCTCAGCACGTTCCACTAATTGGAGGTGGTATGGCTTTCACGGGCATGTTACATGTAAGAAAAACCACAATTGTTTCATAATCAGTTAAACATCCTGGTTTACCTTTGAGTAGAGGGGGTTTATCTTTAAAAATTATACAAGTCAACAGGTAATTTTTAGTCCTAGCAGTGTTTTTTTTTTTTTTTTAAAGATTTTATTTATTTATTTGAGAGAGAGAGAATGAGAGATAGCACGAGAGGGAGGAGGGTCAGAGGGAGAAGCAGACTCCCCGCCGAGCAGGGAGCCCGATGCGGGACTCGATCCCGGGACTCCAGATCATGACCTGAGCCGAAGGCAATCGCTCAACCGACTGAGCCACCCAGGCGCCCAGTCCTAGCAGTGTTTTAGCCCAAATCATTGAAATATAGGAGATATTAGGTATAAACCAATATATATGGCACTTATGAATTACATTCTATGTAGCTATGGATATAAACTCAGGGTTGGCAAGTACATTTCAAATGATGGTAGTTTGGGCCACAGTTATGTCCAGGCTCATCTGGAAAAAGGACTGTGAGCCACCTTTATGCTCACCCAAGGTTTTGGGGTGAGGAAGGCCCCAGAGTGCCTACCTGGCCAAAAATTCACCATCCCTATACAACCCCATGTTCTTACTGGACTCATTTCTTACAATGTACATGTTTGAGTATAAAACAAGGTTGAGGGCAAGAGCTCTGGCTCCCTGGAAGGAAAAGTAACAATTTTTTGAGCATTGTGATAATTCTAGTTTGAGAAAAACTAGAGAATGAATGGACTTTAAGCTGAGCTGGTCCTCTGTAGACAAAGTGCTTACCTATCTCCATTAATCAAAAACAATGGCTGGGAAATCCATGAGACGGCAATAGCCCCAGGTACTTACTGCTGCCTCCATTTGCTGCTTGTAACTTTGTACTTGTAGCTGAAGTTTATCCATCAGAGTCTGCATCCTGCTCAGATTTTTCTTGTCTTCCTCTGCCTGAAATGCATAGGTATGTATATGAAGATGATTTGAATGATCCAGCAGTCTGCATTGGGAGTCACCTCATGAGCAAGTAAGAGTTAGGAAACTTTATTAAACAACATATTTGAATTGTGATTTGAACAATGGGTCTAACTTTACTGATCCCAAGTTTTGGGAAATTAACACAACTCAGCACTGACAGACTTTTCTCTTGATCCATCACAGAACTCCATTAGCCTTTTGCTGAAATAGAAGTTAAAGCCCCTAGTTTCAATTTGGTCAGCAGCCCTCCCATCCTAACCAAGCTACACCTGCCTGTGGTTTCTCAGGAGGAATGAAATACCATTGTTACAAAAGCTGCATGTGCAAAACTAGAAACCTCTCCTCTCACTAATCAAACCAACTCTTCCCTTGAAATTTCTAATTGACTCTTGGCTTTGGATAATGAAACTATAGAAAAGGTAAGTTTTCTGGAATTCTGGTGTGGGCATCAGCAGAGATAGGAAAATTTTATGAGCTGTGGGGATATTGGTGTGTACATTCTCATTGCTTCCATTGCAATCAGGCATGGGCTAGAGAAAGGAAATCTACTAAGATAGTGTTTCTCAACTGTGCTCTACAGAGCCTTGAGTATTCTGAGGAAACAGGAGGGGAGAGGCAGGCAGGCAAGACTCTGCACATCCTCTACTTTCTTATGCCCTTTTAACTAGAGTATCTCCATTTTGGAGCTGCTGAACTTCCCAAAAGAAGAACACCTCAACTGGTTGATGGTTGAGATACTGATTTAATCAAGACCTACCGCTGCTGCTCAAATTATTTTCCTGCTTTCATCTTACCTATTTCATCAAATGTCAACAACTTTGGTGACTTTCATGGTCTTTCCACCTACCTTCCACTGCCTTCCACAAACCTCCTCCACTCCAAGTAGGCTCATCTCCTATTACCTCACAGCTTTCCTGCTTATTCCCACCTCTGTAAATTTAATCAATATCTCCCCCCCACACACACACACACAGAGCACAGAAGCAACAGATAGAAACACCCAGTCTTTTCATGAAAGAAGTCTCTTTGCTTATCTTAGTAGCTGCAGGCTAGGGGCAGACTTCTAATTTAAAACACATCAAGGGGCTGACTGTGATACTCTCCAGAGGCTGGAGAGGCAAGTAGGCATCATATTCACACTTGCCCTCTGCCTCACACCAGGTTTCTGATATCTCTCAGAAAGGATCTTGTACATATTTGGCACCCTCGTTTTGTGGTTGCTGCCCAGGGAATACCCCATGAAGGCATGGCTCTGGTGGCCAATGGGACTTATGCTCATGGGTCCCATAAGACTGCAACAAACAAGAACTGCTTAACCACCTGCCCCTTCCCCTACCATGGCACAGTATAGAAGCAGCATACCGAAATGCCATCATTCTGTAAAAGAAACCAATTCATTTATCTTAGTAGCTGTGACTGAGGAGTTGACTTCTAATTTAACATACATCAAGGGACTGACTGCAATCTCCCCCAGATATTGGGAACTTGGTAGGGGACAGTTTTATGCTCTCCATCTGTCCCACCCTAGCTTGCTGATGTACCAAGAAAGGAGCTTGTGCACAGATCTGGTGCCCTGGATTTTGTAGTTCTGCACAGAAGACACATCCCTTGATAGCCTGGCTCTGGTGACCAGCAGGGCTTGTGTTCACAGAATCAATGGGTTGGTAGCAAACAAAGAAACAGTTCAGCTCAGCACAAAAACAGACAGAAATGTTCATCTCCCAGTCTTCCCCTAGAAGAGGTATATTTGCATATTTTAAAAGCTCCTACCTGAGGATCCAGCTTCCAGTCAGCCTGCATCTAGGTACTGAGATCTTCCTCTTTGGGACACTAATAGGCTAGGACATCCTCAACTATTGGGAGCCACTAAGAACAAAGAAGACTGCTTGAACAATCACAAAGATTTTAGAAACAACCAAGAGCTAGAGACGTGTTGAACAATAAAGATCATCTCCTACATGCGGCCACTCGATCAAGACTGGAAGAGGTATCTGTTTTATGTAATGTATAGAAATCAGAAGGAAAAGAAAATGAAGAAACAGAGGAATGTGCTCCAAACAAAAAGCAAAATAAAATCTCAGAAAAAGAGGTAAGTGGTTTACCTGAGAAAGAGTTCAAAATAATGGTCATAAAGAAACTCACCAAGCTCAGGAGAACAATGCATGAACAAAATGAAAATTTCAACAAAGAGACAGAAAATATAAGAAAGTACCAAACAGAATCACAGTGATGAAGAATACAGTAAGTGGACTGAAAAGTACAATATGGGGATTCAACAGTAGACCAGGTGAAGCAGAAGAAAGGATCAGTGAACTTGAAGACAGAGCAATGGAATTCCTCTCATCAGAGCAACAAAAAGATAAAGAATGATAAAGAGTGAGGATAGCTTAATAGACTTATAGGAGAACATCAAGCAAACTAACATTTGCACATAAGGGTCGCAGAAGGAGAATGGAGAGAGAAAGGGGCAGAAAATTTTTGAAAAAAAATAATGGCTGTAAACTTCCCTAACCTGGGGAAAGAAACAGACATCCAGATCCAGGAAGTTCAGAGACTTCCAAATAAAATGAACCCAAAGAGGCCCACACCAACACACACAATATTAAATTGTTAAAGACAGGGAAAGAATCTTAAAAGCAGCAAGAGAAAAACAACTTGTTAGATATAAGGGAAACCCCATAAGACTGTGTAAGCAGATTTTTCAGCAAAACCTTTCCAGGCCAGTAGGAAGTGGCATAATATATTCAAAGAGCTGAAAGAAAAAAAACCTGCCAAACAAGAATACTCATCCTGGCAAAGTTGTCCCTCAGAACTGAAAGAGAGATAAACAGTTTTCCAGACAAGCAAAACCTAAAGGCATTCAATATCATTAGACTGGCCTTACAAGAAATGTTAAAGGGACTTCAATAAGCTGAAATGAAAGGGCTCTAAGAAGTAACACAAAAATGAATATATAAATCTCATTGGCAAAGATAGATATATAAAATTCAGGATAATATACTGTTATGGTGGTGAGTAAATCACTTATATACCTAGTATGAAGGTTAAAAGACAAAAGCAGTAAAAATAACTAACTTCTAAAATCTGTTAATGAATACATAAGATAAAAATATGTAAATGGTGACATCAGAAACATAAAATGTGGGCAGGGAGGAGAGTAAAAATATAGAGTTTTAGAATGCATCCCAACTGAAGCTTAAAATAAACTATTATAAATACAGGTTGTTTTATGTAAGCCTCATGGTAACCACAAAGCAAAAACCTACAGTAGATACAGTAGATACAAAAACCTATAACAGATACACAAGATAAAGAGAAAGGAATCTGACCATATTACAGAAAATCATCAAATCACAAGAGCAGAAGAAAGGAACACAGGAATTACAAAACAGGCATAAAACTAAGTGGCAATTATGTACATCCCATTCAATAATTAATTTAAATATAAGTGGACTAAATTCCCTAATCAAAAGACAAAGTGGCTGAATGGATTAAAAAAACAAGACTCATCGACCTGCTGCCTACAAGAGACTCACTTCAGATCTAAAGACACAAACAGACTCAAAGTGTAATAAGATATTCCCTGCAATTGTTAACCAAAATGAAGGTGGGGTAGCTACACTTCTATCAGACAAAATAGATGTTAAGACAAAGATCTTAATAAGAGACAAAGGTCATTATATAATGATAAAGGGGTCAATTGAACAGGAGAGTATAGCATTTGTAAATATCTATGCACCAATATAGGAACATCTACATATATAAAGCAAATATTAACAGATCTAAAGGGAGAAATAAACAGCAATACAAAAATAATAGGGGACTTTAATACCCAATTTTCATCAATAGATAGATCATACAGACAGAAAATCATTAAGGAAACATAGTCTTTAAACAAAACATTAGAACAGATGGACTTAACAGACTGTATACATTCTAACCAAAAGCAACAGATTACACATTATTCTCAAGCATGCATATATGATTCCTCAGAATAAATCATATGTTAGTCCACAAAACAAGTCTTAATAAATTTAAAAGGACTGAAATCATATCAAGTATCTTTTCTGACCACAACAGTATGAAACTGAAATTATAAGAAAAAAAAACTGGAAAATTCACAAATATATGTTTATTGCAGCATTATTTACGATAGCCAAGATGTGGAAACAACTTAAGTGTCCACCCATAGATGAATGGAAAAGAAGATGTACACACACACACACACACACACACACACACACAGAGAGAGAATATTACTCAGCCATAAAAAAGGAGGCAATCTTAGCATTTGCAGCAACATGGATGGACCTAGAGGGTATTATGCTAAGTGAAATAAGCCAGGGAGAGAAAGACAAATGCCCTATGATTTCACTTATATGTGTAATCTAAAAAACAAAATGAAGAAACTAACAAAAATAGCAAAAACAGAATCTTAAATACAAAGAACTACTGGTTGCCAGTGGTGGGAGGGATGGGCAAAAGAGGTAAGGGGAGCGGGAGATACAGGCTTCCAGTTTTGTAATGAATAAGTCATGGGATGAAAGGTATAGCATACGGAATATAGCCAATGGTATTGTAATAGCGCTGTATGGTGGCAAATGGTAGCTACTCTTGTGGAGAACATAGCATAACATCTAGAGGTGTCAAATCACTATGTTGTACACATGAGACTAATATAACATTTTATGTCACATATACTTCAACAACAGCAAAATTTTAAATAAACTGTTAAACTTTTAGCTAGACTCACCAAGAAAAGAGAGGATTCAAATAAAATTAGAAATGAAAGAGGAGACATTACAAGTGATATCACAGAAATTCAAAGGATCATAAGAAACATTATAAACAATTATATGCTAAAAATTTGGACAACCTAAAAGAAACGGATAAATTCTTAGAACATACAACTTACCAAGACTGAATCATGAATAAATAGAAAATCTGAACAAATCAAAAACACAAGAAACAACGAGTTTGGCAAGGATGTGGAGAAAAAGGAACCCTCTGGCACTGTTGGTGGGAATGAAAATTGGTGCAGCCATTTGTGAAAACAGTATGGAATTTCCTCAAAAAATTAAAAATAGAAATATCCTATGATCCAGAAATTGCACTACTGGGTATTTACCCAAAAAATATGAAGATCCTAATTCAAAGGAATAGACACACACCTATGTTTACTGCACCATTATTTACAATAGCCAAACTATGGAAGCAGCCCAAGAGTTCTTCAATAGATGAATGGATAAAGATGTTGGGTATTTGTATGTGTGTTCAGTGATATTATTGGTATATTATTCAGTCATAAAAAAGAATGAAATCTTGCCGTTTAAAACAACATGGACAGAACTAGAGAGCATAATGCTAAGTGAAATAAGTCAGTCAGAGAAAGACCAAAACCATATGATCTCACTCACATGTGGAATTTAAGAAACCAATGAGTAAAGAAAAAAAGGGAGAGAGACAACCAGGAAACAGATATTTAACTACAGAGAACAAACAAATGGTTACCAGAGGGGAGATGGGTGAAGGTATTGGGAACTAGAGGATGGGGATTAAAGAGTGCACTTATTATGATAAAAAAAATAAAAGGATAAAAATAAACAAAACTCAGGTGCCTGGGTGGCTCAGTCTGTTAAGGGTCTGTCTTTGGATCAGGTTATGATCCTGGGGTTCTGGGATCATGTCCCGTAATGGGCTCCCTGAGTATGCTTCCCCCTCTGCCCCTCCCCCTTGCTTGTGAAATTGCTCTCTCTCTCTCGTGTGCAAAAATAAATAAAATCTTTTTAATAAATAATTAAATAAATAAATAAGTAAATCTCAATAAAGAAAAAATCTGAATAGAACAATTACTAGTAAGGAGATTGGATTAGTAATAAAAAAACTTCTCAATGAACAAAAGTCCAGGACCAGATGTTATCATTGGTAAATTCTTTCAAATGTTTAAAGAAGAATTAATACTTCTTCCCAAATTCCTTCCCAGAGTTGAAGAGGAGGGAACACTTCTAACACCTTTTACAAGGCCAGCATTACCCTGATATCAAACCATAAGAAAGAAAGAGAGAGGAAAGAAATAAAGAAAATTAAAGGCCAGTATCCCTGATGAACATAGATACAAAAATCCTCAAGAAAGTATTAGCAAACTGAATTCAATGATACATTAAAAAGATCATATGCCATGATCAAATTGGATTTATTCCAAGGATGCAAAGATGGTCTGACATCTGCAAATCAATGTCATACACCACATTAACAAAATGAAGGATAGAAATCATATGATCATCTCAATACATGCAGAAAAAGCATCTGACAAAATTCAACGTCAGTTCATGATAAAACCTCTCAACAATGTGGGTATAGAGGGTTGTATCTCAAGATAATAAAGGCTGTCTATGAAAAACCCACAGCTAACATGCTCAATGGAGAAAAGCTAAGATTTTCCTCTGAGATCAGGAACAAGACAAAGATGCCTACTCTTACTACTTTTATTCAACGTATTACTGGATGTCTCAGCCAGAGCAATTAGGCAAGAAAAAGAAATAGAAGGCATCCAAATCAGAAAGGAAGAAGCAAAACTGTCTTGATTTGAAGATAATAGAATAGCATATGTAACAAAACAAAAACCCTAAAGACTCCACCAAAAACTATTAGAAATAATAAACAGTAAAGTTTCAGGATATAAAATCAACATACAAAAATCAGTTGTGTTTCTGTACACTAGTAACAAACTATCAGAAAGAGAAATTAAGAAAACAATCCTGAAAAAGAAAAGAAAAAAGAAAATCCCGGGGGCACCTGGGTGGCTCAGTCAGTTAAACATCTGACTCTTGATTTTAGCTCAAGTCATGATCTCAGCAACGTGGGATGGAACCCCGAGTTGGGCTCCCTGCTCAGTGGGGCATCTGTTTGTCTCCCTCTCCCTCTGCCCCTCCCCCTGCTTGTGCTCTCTCTCTAAAATAAATAAATAAATCTTAAAAAAGAGAAAACAATCCCATTTACAAATGCATCAAAAAGAATAAAATACTTAGGAATAAATTTAACCAAAGGGATGAAAGACCTGTGCCCTGAAAACTATAAGACATTGATGAAAGAAATTTAAGAAGACACAAATAAAATGGAAAGATATTCCATGTTCATGGACTGGAAGAATATTATTAAAATGTCCATATTACACATAGCAATTTACAGTTTCAGTGCAATGCCTATCATAATTTCAATTGCATTTTTCACAGACATAGAAGAAACAATTTTAAAATTTGTATGGAACCACAAAAGACCCCAAATAGACAAAGGAACTGAGAAAGAAGAAAACTCAGTGCATCATGCTTCCTGATTTCAAACTGTATTATAAAGCTATAGTACTCAAAACAGTATGGGTACTGACACAAACACAGACACATAGATCAATGAAACAAAATAGCCCAGAAATAAACCCGCATATATATGGTCAATTAATTTATGACAAAGGAGTGAAGAATATACAAGGACAGTCTCTTTAATAAATGGTGTTGGGAAAATTGGACAGCCACAGGCAAAAGAATGAAACTAGACCATTTTCTTATACCATACAAAAAATTAGCTCAAAATGGCTTAAAGACTTAAATGTAAGATGTGAAACCATGAAAGCATAAAACTCCTATAAGAAAACATGGGGTAAGCTTCTCAAAATTGGTCTTGGCTATGAAATTTGGATTTGCAGGAAAAGCAAAGGCAACAGAAGCAAAAATAAATAAGTGGGACTACAGCAAACTAAAAAACTCCCATATAGCAAAAGAAACAGTCAAAAAAAATGAAAAGGCAACCCATGGAATAGGAGGAAATATTTTTGAATCCTATACCTGATACAGGATTAATATCTAAAATACATGAAGGACTCATACAACTGAATAGCAAAACAGAACAGAAAACAAAAAATATGATTTAAAAAATGGAATGAGGAACAGAAACATGCAAAGATGCTCAACATCATTATCAGGGAAATGCAAATCAAAACAACTATGAGATACCACCTCACACCTATCAGAATGGCTAAAATAAAACAAACAAACAACAACAAGAAACGAGTGTTGGCCAAGATGTGGAGAAAAAGGAACCCTCATGCACTGTTGGTGGGAATGCAAACTGGTGCAGCCGCTGTGGAAAACAGTAGGGAGGTTCCTCAAAAAATAATTACCATATGATCCAGTAATTCTACTACTGGGTATTTACCCAAAGAATATGAAAACACTAATTCAAAAAGATATATGCACCCCTATGTTTACTGCAGCATTATTTTCAATAGCCAAAATATAGAAGCAACCCAAGTATCCATCAAAGGATGAATGGATAAAGAGGTGGTATATATACACACGGAATATTATTCAGTTATAAAAAAGAATGAAATCTTGCTATTTGCAACAACATGGATAGATCTAAAGGGTAGAATGCTAGGTAAAGTAAGTCAGTCAGAGAGAGACAGATACCATATGGTTTCACTCATATGTAGAATTTAAGAAACAGAACAAACAAGCAAAACAAAAAAAGAGACAAATGAAAAGCTGGCTGTTGGGGCGCCTGGGTGGTTCATACATTAAGCGTCTGCTTTCGGCTCAGGTCATGATCCCAGGGTCCTGGGATCGAGCCCCACATCAGGCTCCCTGCTCTGCGGGAAGCCTGCTTCTCCCTCTTCAACTCCCCCTGCTTGTGTTCCCTCTCTCACTGTGTCTCTCTGTGTCAAATAAATAAATAAAATCTTTAAAAAAAAAAAAAGAAAGAAAGAAAAGCTGACTCTTAAATATAGAGAACTGGTAGTTACCAGATGGGAGGTGGGTGGGGGGATGGGTGAAACAAGCAAAAGGTATTAAGAGTACACTTACGTCGATGAGCACTGAGTGATGTGTAGAATTGTTGAATCACCATGTTGCATATCTGAAACTAATACCATACCGTACATTAATTATACTGGAATTTTAAAAAAATGAACAGAGGATGTGTATGGACATTTTTCAAAGAAGATATATATATATGGCCAATAGGTGCATGAAAAGGTGCTCAACATCACTGACCATCAGGGAAATGCAAATCAAAATCACAATGAGATATCAAAAAGACAAGAAATGACAAGTGTTGATGAGAAAAGGGAGCCCTTGTGCACTACTGTTGGGGATGCAAACTGGTGCAGCCACTGTGGAAAATGGTATGGAGTTTTCCTCAAAAAACTGAAAATAGAACTACCATATGATTCCTCAATCCCACTTTTGGTTATTTATCTGAAGGAAACAAAATCACTATCTTAAAAAGATATCTGCACCCCCATGTTCACGAGAGTATTATTTACAGTAGCCAAGACATGGAAACAACCTAAGTGTCTATCAACAAATGAATGAAGAAAATGGGGTATGTATATATACACACACAGAATGGAATATTATTCAGCCATAAAAAGAAGGAAGTCCTTACCTTTTCAATCCTTAAGGGCATCATACTAAGTGCAGTAAGTCAGAGAAAGACAAATAATATATGATCTTACCTATATGTAAAATCTAAAAAACCAAACTTAGAAACAAAAAACAGATTGGTGGTGGCTAAAGGCAGTATGGGGGTGGGAAAAATGGGTCAAGGTGATCAAGAGGTACAAAACTCCAGTTATAAAACATAAGTCCCGGGAATGTAATGTTGAGCATGGTGACTACAGTTAACGATACAGTGCTGTATGTTTGAAAGTTACTAAGAGAGTAAATCTTAAGAGTTCTCATCTCAAGAAAAAAAATTTTGTAATTTTGTGTGGTGATGGATGTTAACTAAACTTGGGATAATCATTTCACAATGTAAACAAACATCAAATTATTATGTTGTACACCCAACACTAATGCAATGTTATGTGTCAGCTTTATCTGAATATAAATAAATACATAAGTAAAGAAATAAAACTTCAATCAAGCCATTTTTATCACCTAGCATGCTTCCCCACCCCACCTTAAGGTATAATCTGACAGTAGATAATTAATTACGAATTTTAAGCTTACCGAGGCAGAGATATAAGGAAATGAGACAACTCTATTTTTTCAACAAAATCTATTCTGTCTTCATCTGCCTGTCCCTTTCCCTCCCAGGTTTAAGAAATTTGAAGATTCATAGTATTATGTGTTTATAGGAAGTTCTAAAACCAACAGCGGTTTAATCGCTTAAAACCAATTTACTGAGGCCAGTAAACTTACTGAGTGGTGAAGGAAGCCACAAAGAAGAAAACTGAAGAAGGCTAGAAGTGGTTGCTGATGGTAATGATGTTCCTCCCACTTGAGAAGGCAAAGCCTTTGTTAGGCTTAGGTTCACATCTCAGCCCTGTGGTAGCCACGGCTGTACACAGCTCAGATTTCCCTTCAAGGAAAGAACTTGCCATTCAGCTGTGAGGTGGGCACTTACCTGAAAACCTCCAGCTGCAGCACTTTTGGGAGCTGCTGTAACATTTACCCTGAGAGCACCGCTCCCCAGGCAGCCCCTAGCCACCACCTGGGCCCAGCAGTTATGAGGATCTGGCCATTTCTGCCCAACCTGGGGCTCCTTTCCAGGCAATCTTTGGGCTGGAGACTGCTCAGAGGTGCGCTGCAGGCTGAATCAGCTCCTAGCCCATCCTCCTTCCTTCACCCTTTCCTTTCATGGGTTTCAGACTCGCACTGTGGTCTAAAGGCTTTCTCTGCCTGATCCTGTTTGCTCTCCCCTTTCTCTTTCCAGGTGTTATGTCCAATAAATCTCTTGTACTTCTAGAACTCCAGCCTGGCATCTGGTTCCCAGAGAAGCTACCCCAAATCACATTTTGTTTCCTTATCTCTAAAAATAAAGATACTATATCTGTAATTAGATTTGTAAGGATTAAATAACATCTATACTTAGATCCTGGAATATAGAATGCAGTTGAAGATAAAATGGAGCAGGAGCATGGGGGAGGGTGCAGAAAAACTGTCTGTACCTTCTGCAATGGTTCTAAGTTCTAGTCCCATGTCCTGCTTTATAGCACATTATTCTGGGTACTGGAGAGAGAAAACCTGATGAGCTTCCAAATACTAGAGGGACATACGGGGGAAGATAAATGCTCAATGGGGACTGGCCATAGAACTATTGTGGTTGGGGTCACACTCGATTCCCTTTCCAATGTCGTAGGATATTCCCAGAGGATTTTCCCTAGGAAATGAAAACCATATTTAGGCCCCTTTCAAAATGACATTTTCAATTGGCACCAATGATGCACTATCATGAAACACCCCGCCTCAGAGTCCTGGTGGTTATTTTGATGCTAAAGGAGAACAGACTGGATTGAGTCAGCATCTATCTTGAATATTTCAAAATCAGGTACTGATATCAAGGAATGTGGAGGGCTCTCTTATGTCTCTTTAAAGTTACAGCACCTAGCTTGATATCTTGCGTGAAATAGGTGCTCAATAGGGGTTATCTGATTTAATGGTAGAAAATCATTACATAATTGAATAGATATATTCTAAGCACTGTGCAGACACATGGAAGAAATTAAGAACTATACCTCCATACTAGTACATGAGGTTATTGCTAAGAAGAAACAAAGATAAAACACAATAGAACAAGAATACATTGTCTTGGGGACAATGAAAACCAAAAAAGTATAGCCTTGGTGTTTTGTTCTATAATGAACTTGTCTTCACAAGAAAAAACGTATGAATAATCCACAGGAAAATAAAGAGAAGAAAAACCTGGACATTATCAACAAGCCTCATTTTACTCCCCCAGCATAGGTGGCTTCCTGGCCCCCCGCAAAAGAAGAGTAGAACACCACATCTTTCATGCTCCCAAGCTGTTTACTTCCTTAGCTGCACATACCAGGGGCTCACTCCTGAGTGGTTTTGGTATAACAAGCATAGTCTAAAGAAGTGTCAGACTAACTCGTCTTAGAAAAGAACCACTTATTCGGTAAAGAAGAGCTGCGCAAGTAGCTCATTTCATCTTAATTAGCCCAAGATGATGTTTCTGAAGTGCTCTGCTTTCTTATCAACACTTTTTCCTGTTGCAAGAGAGGAAGACTTTGGCATCTCTAACAGCAACTCAGCCTCAGGGACCAGAATCAGGACGGGCAGATCCAAAGTTGCTGTGAAAGTGGGTGGTGTCCGGAATGAATGTGCCTTTTCACTGGCACGAGCCAGATCACACAGCGGGAGAGGGCTAGAAAGTGACCTCTGGCGTCCGTGTTCAACAACTGGCGTGTGCGGCCCTACTCTGTGCCGGGAAGATGCCGGGCCCCCCGAGTGGCGCATGACACGGTGCCTCTGCCCTCAGGGACTCTTATCTATGGTCCCCTCCAGTTGAAGAAAGGGGAAGACAGGTTGGAAAATGAAAATGAAAGGGAAGGATTATCTGTGGCTTCAGAAATGCCTTAATTCCTGGTAAGAAGTCTTCCCACTTCTTCGTTACTTGCTGGAGACCAACGTTAGTCTACAGGAAAAGGAGCTGAGAGCTCGGGAGGCCCGTCATTAACAGTTGCTGCCTTCGCACCAGCTGGCACAGGCACCAGATGGAGCCTCGGGGGGGCCTGAAGGGTTTGTGCCACCAGAGACTGGGAGTGAGGATGTCCCCTGCTCCAGTGTCGCCAGGGTCCCATGTCACTTGCTGGCCGAGGAGTCATCCCAACTCTCTGTCAGCCCCTTCATTTACACATTGTTCTCACTCAGCCTCTCACAGGAAGGCATCTTTCCGGCAAGTGCTGTAGACGTTATGTGTGAAAAAAAAAACAGCACCATATAAATAGCTCTTCACTTCTAATTGCGACGTGCCGCTCGCATTTTGCTTCCTGCGAGCTCTGGAAAGGGACTGACCCAAACCACTAATGGCACAGGAGCCCTGGGACTGTCAGTCAGCGTCTACCTCTGGGAGAGGGCAAAGATGGAGAGAGCACGGCAGGACACCTGGAAGGCCATTTCAGGCTTGAAGGAGCACGTTTCTCCAGCGCCCCGACAGCCAATAGTTTCCTGGAGTACCTGATAGCTCAGCTCTTGGACGCATCGCTCCAGCCTGCGGGCTCCCTTCCTGGTCTCCGCACTGCGACGGGTTTCGCCCTCCAGTTCGCGGACCTGAAACCAAACCCTGACCTCAGACCACAGGCTGGCAGCCAGCAAGCCAGAGTGACATCGCATTTGCTGACTGGCACAGTCCTTTGCAATAGAGCGAAGTCATCTGGAAAGATGCATCCACTCTTTCTTTTTTTCATTTTTAAAAATTTTATTACGTTATGTTAGTCACCATACATTACATCATTAGTTTTTTGATGCAGTGTTCCATGATTCACTGTTTGCATATAACACCCAGTGCTCCATGCAGAACATGCCCTCTTTAACACCCATCACCAGCTAATCCATCCCCCCACCCCCCTTTCCCCCCAGTGGGAGGGATGCATCCACTCTCTTTCTGGCGGTGAAACAGGGCAACTTCCCTGGGAACGCTGCCTCACCAAAAGCGAGTGGATTGAATTATGTGGGTTTGTAAAAGGCCTGTTTACACTCTGAAGGCTAGGAGGGGCTCATCCACGCAGAAGTGACAAGTTTCCTGTGAGGTCACAAAATTACACACATACACGTGTGTAGGAACGTAGGTGAGCATACAGAGAATACTAGACAGAGCCCACTTTAAGGATCCAGCCACTGTACTATGTGATCTTAAGCTTCTTTCTCCCTGTTCAGCTCTGACTCTCTGAAATCTGACCTTGAGGCTATGGGGCCCTGTCGGCAGGCACTGGCCGACAGCCCTGTTTTGTGGGAGAGCTACAGTACAGACTAACAATCTGCCTGCAGCCTGACGGAGTCCTATAAGCAAAGTCAACAGTCATTCAACGGATATTTTATGCTTGCCACCCACCACACCCCAAGGCTAGGGATACAGCAGTGAACAGAACAAACAAAAATCTCTCCCCTATATGAGCATACATTTTAATGAGGGGAACACACAAAGCAAAATACAGAATGTGTTCGGTTGTGAGAAGTGATTTGGAGAAATAAAACAGAAAGGGGGGTAGAGAGCTGGGAGAGGAAGGGGGTGGGCTGCACCTTCTCTTCCCCTCAATGTCCATGGCTCTCCCTGCCTTCTTCTTGACACCAGTGCCACTTCTCAACAGGACCTTCCTGACTACCCTTTTAAAATTGCAAAGTCTAATGCCCTGAGGCATGAACGTGCCCGGCATGTCTGACCCCATCTTTCACTCCTCGCCTCCCTCCCACCACTTGAGACACACTGTCCTTGCTCGTCCTCAGGGAGGGCAAGTCAGCAGGTATGCAAGTTCCTTGTAGGTGAAGCTCCCTAAAATAATCTTCTAGCCCCCTGTCATAGAGGAACCTATGTTCTATTGGATGAGACATGAGACGAAGAGGCCGCCTTTATTGTGTAAGAACCAAGATCTTTTAGTGTGAGAAAAAACATATAGGTATAAGATTGAAGAACTTAGAATATGTCTCTTTTCCCTAATAAAAAAAATACAGGAATAATACCAGTATTTCCAATTCAAATTTAACATTGCAGGATTTAATTTTGTTTCCAGTTGCTGTTTCTCCACCATTAAGGCCTAGAAGCAGTGCTAACTCAGTAACAATGAGCTCCCAATATCGGCTGATACTAAGGAATTATGATTAATTTTCTTAAAAACGTAATCATAAGACTATTATCTGTTAGGATTACATAATGAAATATTTACAGGTGAAATTATATGATGTCTACGATTTGATGTAATAAAATTATTTTCCCAGAGGAGTGTTAATCAACTTAAAAATATACGCGAGAAAAACCTCATCTTAAAGATTAAATAATTATTTGTTAGAGAATTATATCGGTTTTATTGATAGTAGTAATGATAAGATATTGTTATTTGAAACTGCAAGTACAGTTTGCTTTATTGCTGATTTTTTTTTCTTTTGTCCTTAGATGTATTCCATGAGGGATGTACAAAGCACTATGTTTAAAAGTCACTGGGAATAATTCTTCCGTGTGTTTTATGTCCCCCAACTTGCTACACAGTTAGCTTCACTTGTTTCCATTTGTGTTAACATTTTAGGGATTGATTTGTTTTATTCTGCTCTTTGATTTAAACTTGTTTTTTAATTATGAAGCATGTAAAAGCATGTAAATGTTTTATGGGATTTTGCAATCAAAACAATGGAATGAGGTTCATTCAGAAGGTCTCAGTTTTATCTCTATGTTCTCCTCCTATGGGTAGCTAATGTCTAATCCTGTCACCCCTTCTTTTTGAAAACACAAACAAATGTGTATGTGCACCCATCTTCTAGATTTCCCCTGCTCTTGCACAAAAGCTTGTAGATTCTACCTGTTGCTTGTGCCTTTTATCATCATTGTACCTCTAGATGGGACCTCCAGAACCTACCACAGAGCTCTTCCTCATTCCTTTTTAATCAGCATGATTATCTGGAGGTACCATGGATGTGCATTGGAATTCTCCTGTATGGATATACCATAAATGTTCAAAAGCAATACTGTATTTTTCAGGGGCCCTTCTGAACCATCAAGTCCCAAATATTCTCCCTATCCTTCTAGCATTTGTCACTCAACTTGTACATAGTCATTGAAATCGATTCAATAGTTTTAAATATCCTATTTTTAAGAGAGATCTTCCTATTTGTTAAGCTCCCTGAAGGCAGGTGCTACATCATTGCTGTCAGCCCTTCCTATATCTTCACTAAGCATTTCCTGATCCTTGATTTAGTTGTTTCCCTCCCACTTGCCCTGGCAGATAAAAAATGGGCCTTCTCTGCAGAGGAAATAACAGGAACAAAGGCACAGAAGCAGTACTGCGCAGGTGTACCTGGAAGTAGCAGGTAACCCTGGCTGTGGGGGGCCTGGAGTTGGTGTGGCTGAATGGGAGAAGATGCATTCTCACCGAGCAGAAAGAGGGAGGGCAGAGTTAATCCAGTCCAAGAAAAGTCTTGGTTGATGGCCCAAGGTGAAGCAAGAATGAATGAATATATTGAGATCTGACACTCTCAATGATCTAGAAGTGCTAAAAGCAGAAGTGATGAGAGAGATAGGGAACATTTGGAGTGATATTCCAGGACAATAAGGCCTTGAATTGGGAGTCATCATGACCCCATGCTGACCCACACAAACACCTACCCTAGATTCTAGTTTCTGGATTTGCTTTCTATTCCCCATCATGGCAGTCTTCATCCAGCCTTTTTTTGTAAGTCTTTAATTGTCTGCTCCATATTCTTTCTCATCCTCTCCTAGTGGGCATTGGTGTCTTGCTCCTTCTTCAGTTCTTCTGATATGTTTGCTGCCTAAAACAGAAAGAAAAGAGCTGAGAAAAGCTGGTAGCCAACTGACCTTCACATTTCCACCCAAAATCTTCAGGTCATGATCTGACTAGAAGTCCTGCCTTCCTCGGTATATTAATCTCCTCCCACTGCTCTGTTCCTAACCTGGGTCACCCTTGAGTTTGTTAACAATATGGCAATCAAGATGACATCAGCTACCAGAGAGACTGGGGTGAGGAGTAGCATAAACAGACCAGAGATGAAGTACTGCATGAACATTGCACAATACCTGTATTGAAAGAAAGCTGACCAACTGAAGGAACAGCCTTGAACGGACTAAAGCCCAGGATGTGTCCTATAATATCATGTACCAGGACAAGTATGGAAGGGTGCCTATGAAAATCTTTCACATCTTGCTTTTATAATTCTGTGATTCACAACAACAAACAAGTTTAAGGCTCTAGAAATTTGGCAGCTACAGATGCTCTCAGTGCCAATAATCTGGCACAAGGAAGGTTAATTCTTGTTTGTGAAGCCTGCTCTTGGCTTTGGCTATGTGTACAAGGGCTTGATGTCTCGACAAAATTATTAAGAACTGGTTCATGAATCTCTCAGTGCATTTAATGTAAGAACGCTGTCCTCCCAGCCAAAGCTTCTCTGTCTATCAGGTTACCAACCATCTGTATAATTTAAGTGTGAGACGTCTGTGCAGATGGTGAGGGCAAAGAATAAATTATGGAGGCAACTCTGGGTTCTGCTATGTGGGGCTAGGACTCAGAGATGAACTATTAGAGAACTGGAAGGTGGGGGAAGAGGTAGTGGGTTCATTTTTCAACTTCAAAAAAATCTTATAAAGGCATGCTAGAGTAGATAGTCTTCATAATGTGTGACTGCATGCATTTCCCAAGCTGGAGTAGACACTCTTTTTATTCCATTCTCTCCATGCGGATTTTCATAAATGTTAAGCATATTATTTTTCTCTTGGCCACCAAACATTTTCAAGCTTTTACATATCTCTTTTCCATCACAGAGCAGAAATGTCTGCCTTGATACAAAATGGCTGAGTGATAGGCACGCTTCTCTATTCTTAGAGAGGGCTGGATTCTACAGTGACCTGGTGTCTGGGACCTGGTGCAAAGGTTTTGTTTAGCTCCTCAACTGCCAAATAACTCAGGCAAATATAGACACAAGCTCTTCCCCTCTTCTGAATTTTAAAACAACTAATATGAAATCTAATATAAAATGTCTTCCCAGTTTCCACACTCCTTTCATCAAGAGGATCAGCTTCCATTCACATAGCAAAGTCAGGGCTGCTGCACATAGGTGGGCATTGATGGACTACACAGAGTCACTTGATGGGGATGGAGTGAGTGGAGGCTGCAGTTAAGTGCATACTCTGCTCAGCAAGCCTGGGACCTGCAAGGTCCTCCACCTCCCTCTGTTAATTTTCATGCTGAGTATTACCTTCTGCTTGCTATGCCCTTTGAAAGAAGTGCTGCATCTGCCCACAGTGGGTACCCAGCGGTGGCCTTTCTTCAGTTCCCACAAAGCTTCAGACAAGGCTGGCCACCATTGCTGAGCTTAGTGCCATTTAGGAAAAGCACCCCCATCAACACTTTTAAACTTGCAAATAAAGAAGGTACACCAGCCCTGAAACCCTTCTTTACCAACCTGATTGTGCTACTCAAACAATAGTATAGGTTGTAAGAAATGAGTGAAATAAGCTTTCTTTCCAGATCATCATCATCAAAACATTACACACACTAGGAAAATAGCTATTTATAGGGACATACAGGAAGAACTGTTTCTAGACTCTAGATGTATTGATTCACAAGAGGAAAGTGGCTTAACTCAAAAAAAAAAAAAACCTCCTGCTTTCATAAGATTTTGCTTATAGCAGTTCAATTGCTCCTTTTTATTGTCTGAGTAGGTTGGAAGGGAGGAGCTAATTGACCTAATTTTTCAAAATGGGAGCAGAGAGGCAGAGGGGTCAGCTAATCTCCTCCTGGCTGTATGGAGAATCAATGGAATTCTTTTTGGCTGCAGATCTGCCTCTGCCCCTTGGCTACTGCTCTGGTCAACTCTGGAAGACAGGAGTGAGCCAGCAGTCAATGGACCCACCTCAGTGGCTGCCTTCTTGGCCTTCTCTTCTGCCTTTTGACACCTCTGCACTGCCTCTTCGGCTTCTTTCTGCATCCTGGCAACATCAACCTCCAGTTTCCTCTTCTGGCTGAGGAGAATAGTATTCTAAAGCAAAGTAGCACTCTCATTAGGCAAGTTGAGACCAGCCAGGCAAAAGCAAGCTGGTGGGTTGAGGACATGCAACAGGAATGGGCTCTGGCCAGGAGCAAGTTCTGTTCTAAGCAGCCACAATCAGCGAAGCAGTACTTCCAACCCCAGGAAGCCACCCTAGAAAACTCCCCTTTGCCAACAAAGGCATATTTGCATGGAAGGTATTTCACCCATTAGAGGTTCAATATTAAAGAGATAGTTTGTCTGGATAAGAAAGTAGAAATGGATCCAGATTATCTACAAACCACAACTATGTGTTTGGTTTTCAACTTGTTGAGGAATACGGTGTTCTGCCTTTTGTTCTTTGATGTGGTAGAAGCAAGTGTTCCAGAGCACAAGTCAGGGTCAGCTGCAGGCATTTGGGGAGCAGGAGGTTGGGGAATAAAAATCAGTTTCCCGCATGCTGCTCCAGGAGAAACCAAAACCAAAACCAAAAACCCCACTTCCTCTTTATCTAGCTCCCTTTCTACCTGACTTTGCAGTGAGGAGACGGGAAGTGCCGCTCAGATGAGCCTCATCCCCTAGCCCTTAGGAGCCCTCCGCCACATGGGAGGATGCTTGGTGTTTTGTGGCTGGTACTGTCCTAGTTCTTTCTTCCCTGGTTGTGACACTAGAGACTGAGGCTCCTTTTGCTGCTATTTGGTCCATGTTTGAAGCACAGCTTTTCTGAGGGTGTGAAACCTTAGCACAGAGAATGTAATATAAAAAGCACAGGTTCCTATTTTTGATTTCTCTTCATTGTCCTTTCACTTTTCTCTAGCTAATTCCTCTCTCAGCAGTAGGATTGTACCTTGGAAATAGAAAGATATTCTAGCCTCACAGGTTCTGCCCCGCTTCCTCAATGGCATGAAGCATCTTCATCAAGGCTACCATGCTCTGTCCTCACAGAGAGCTAGGTTCTATGCCCCCCACCCCAGGATTTTCCCTGGTGGTGGTTGTGGTGTTGAGGATAAGTGTATTTTACTGGATATTTTCTGGACACTCACTGCACATGACTCCACAGAAACTCTTTCTTTGTAAAGGAAGGTATAAATATAAATGCCAACTTGTTTATACATGGAATCATTTAAAATCTGCTAGGGAGATAATGGTCAAAACCTTTTCAAGCTGAATGACTCTGATTGGTTCTTTTGGGGAGGAAGGGGGTTAGGAGATATTGTGCAAGAGGGCAATCTAGATTGTCACAGCTCAGGTTTGAAAAAAGAACACATATAATCAGCCAAGGATAAGTTTGGCCTTGTATGTTTATTCTAGGCCTAAAGGTCTGAGAATGCAGAAGAGACTAAGAAGTTTCCATAAAAGGTTCATTATGTTATCAAAAGATTGACAGCATTCTATTAATTGCAAGGTGCCCCCACACGATTGTTGGGGAGACGTCCTTGTGAGCAATGTAGTATCACCTAGATATGCTGGTCAGACAATGTAGTATCACCTAGATATGCTGGTCAGACAATGTGGTATCACCTAGATATGCTGGTCAAAGGGACCAGCAGCGTCACCTGAGAATTCATTTGACTCCTGGGTCCCACTGCAGAGATTCTGATTCAGTAGGTCTGAAATGAAACCTGAGAATTTGCATTTTTGTGTTAGTTTCTGTTCTATACCTAAAGTGTCAGAAACTCTGCCCTAGAGATCAGGTTTCCACGGTCTAATTTTTTTTTTTTTTCCAAATTCATCTCCCCCTCCCTGTGTCTGCTTTTGCTCTGGTTGATGTGCTCAGCTCTCTCTAGGCTAGTGGTCTTTCATCATATTGGGACCCACTGGTGCATTATCAGTTATAATAAGCACGGCAAATGATTTATTACCAATAGCTATTAAGTACTACAGATAGATGATTACTTTTTAAAAATTCAATATCCTACTTTATAAGAACCCTGCTCATTGTATTTAGATAAGCTTTCCTGAGAGAGAAAGAAAATGTTGGAAGTGAGTTAGCCTGCCGGGAATCATGCATAACACACAGCCTATTTCTTCCATATCACATGATATCTAAATAGGGTTGTGTCATGCACAATGTTTTGATGGACACGAAAGTCAAACTGTAGGCACAAACTAATTGCAGTGCCTTTCAGTTGGTATATCTTTGGCTGATCCTTCCTTTTCCCCAATATTTCTAGGTAGGGGCACAATTGGCATTCTCAGAGGGGCAATTCTTTGTGAAGTAGGATTATCCTGCACCTAGCACTAGTATCTCTGAACTCTGCCCACTAAATGTCAGTGGCTCTCTCCAGTCACTGTGGCAACCAAAATGATCCCACAGATGTTTCTAGATACTCCAGGTATGGCAGTTCTGCCTATAGCTGTTTTAATCCACCCTTCACAGCAATCACCAGAGTAAACTTCCTAAAATGAAAATCTGATCCTTTCACTCTTGGTTACTCAAAATTCTTCAGCGGATCCCCATTAGCTGCAAGACAGAATTCAAGCTGCATCAGTTTCAGACTCAAGGTTCCTGGGGACCTGGCTCTCCCTGCCTCTTAGCATTATTTCTCTGATTTCTTCTACCCGCCCCCCCGCTCCACCATGTTCAAGTGAGCATAGCAATTTCCTTCAATAGCCCAAATCTCCTCCTCCCCCATGCTCCTGTCTTTGGTTTCACAGCCCTAGTTAAGCATATTGTGCATCTAGCTAGGTCTAGGACCATCAGGGAAGGCTTTCTGTAGGGGTGTGCTTGCTCTGACACTATACTCCAGCAGTGCACTGTAGTTCCTCGCTTAGGTCTCCACTTTTTTAGGACAGTGGAGACACTCTGCACGTATCACATGCATACCTGGTCAGGTTATGGCGGGTGCCATAGAAATATTGAATGATCCATTTACTGTACACATTTGTCCTAGCCACGATGGTTTCTCCTGATTCTGTGAGAATGGCAAACGATCTAAGAATTCTTGCTTCGTGTCACTTATATAACCTTCCATGAGATTCCAGAGTCCTGGCAGCTCATCAAATCTGTCAGCAGCCACTTAGAATTGTTAGAAATCTCCTGGCTCTGAGGCAGGAACATTTTTTTTTTTTTAATCCTGGGATGCTGGGAGAGCATGTGGCTTGGAGGGAACAGGAGACGCAGGCAAGTGGTTCTGGTACACTAGGGAATGTTCATGTCTCCCCAGAATTCTGGCTATCAATGCTCTGAGAGTCCACTCTTTTGGACTTAGTATTATGGGTTATATTGTGTTCCCTCCAAAAGAGATGTGAAGTCCTAACCCCAGATCTCTGAATGTGAACTTATTTGGAAATAGAGCCTTTAAGAGGTAATCAAGTTAAAAATGAGATCATTAGGAGGTGTCCAAATCCAATATGACTGATGTTCTTATAAAAAGGGAAATTTAAACACAAATACTAACAGAGGAAAGATGGTGTTAAGACATGAAGAGACAATGCCATGTGAAGGCAGAGGACTGAAATGATGCAGCTCTAAATTAAAGAAAACCAAAAGATTGCCAACAAACCACCAGAAGCTAGAAAACGGCAAGGAAGGATTGACCTACAAGATTCAGAGGTTTCATGGCCCAGCCGATACCTTAGTTTCAGTCTTCTAGTCTTCAGTACCGTGAGATAATCAATTTCTGCTGTTTTAAGCCACCCAGTTTGTGGTCCTGAGTTGTAACAGCTCTAGGAAACTAATACATCTGGGAATGATTAAAGAGTGTGCCAATTGCTCTGCTGCCAAAGACTCTCCCTGTGCCTTATATGCCATACCCAAGCCCTGAAATGGCAACTATGTATGGTCCAAGGCTGAAAAATAGGTGGAAACAATGGCCTTCACACAGCTGATGCAGCTAATGGGGAGAGTTTATGGGCCTCACCTGGGTATGGAAAAGATTGATTCTCTCTGTGACCTGCAGGAGCTCTTCCTCTGCCAGCCTGCACCTGCATTCTGTCTGCTTGTACAAGGACCTCAGTTCCTCCAGCTCGGACTGGAGAAGAGAGTTGTGCCTCTCAGCCATAGGCACCTGCTCCTTCAGCTTACTTCTCAGGTGTGTGCTGTCATCTAGTTGCACCTGAAGGGTCCTGCGAGAGAAAACACAGGCCTGGGGCACAGATCACTCTGAGTTCAATGGGATATGCACCTGCATGCATGCTCTGAGCAAAGCTCCACCAATTTAAATTTAAGTATGTTCCTGCTCTCTTGAAGGATTAGATTTGTTGCCCTTACTTTTATTGCTCAACACAATCTGTCTCTTGGTTTGTTTATTCCCTGCCCCCATATTACAATCTGAAATACCTTGACCTGAGTCTGAGGCTGGCCCAGGGATTTGGTTGCCTCTGACATCTGGTGGTTGGCACAGCTAAGCTGGAGTTCCTTCTCACTGAGGTCCCCTTCCACATTCTTCTTCAGCCATGTCACCTCAATTCTGCTTCTAGTTTCAGAATCCAGACTAGACTGCTGGGAGTCAATAGTACATTGCTGGTTCCTCCTATTTGTAGAATAACATTCAGGGGAAAAAAGTCATGACCCCAAATTAAGAAAGGTTACCTGCTGTGTACATAATAGTTTAGGAAACAGAAAAAAAAGCAAAAATTCAAGAAAAAGTCTGGGTAATTAACAAAATGAATCTAAGGGGTTTTCATTTTAAAAACATAGAGGGTGGGGCACTTGGGTGGCTCAGTCAGTTAGGTGGCCAACTCTTGAATTCGGCTCAAGTTATGATCTCAGGGCTCTGGGATCAAGCCCTGTGTCCAGCTCTGCACTCAGTGGGGAGTCTGCTTGAGATTCTTTCTCTCCCTCTCCTTATGCCCCTTGCCCCACTTTCAGGCTCACACGTGCTCTCTCTAAAATAAATAAATCTTTAAAAAAATATAGAGGTTGAAGGGTTAGGTTAGTGAAGGTTAATGACATAACAGATGAAGATTCCCAGGACAACTTCCCGCAAGAATCAAGGAAAGTACCAGAATCTTCGTGAGGTTCCAGTGTGGCAGCCTTAGCCTTATCTAAGATGCCCTAGAGGACAGCATAGGGCAGACACCTGGATTTCCTAGAGTGGCTAAGGAAGAAGGAAGGATGCTCTTCCTGATAGCCATAATATTTAAACTACTTTCAAAGGTGAAACATGTCTGAACAAGGCAAGAGCGAGCCACCCAGGCTAAAGTCTCAAGGACCAGCAATACTGCTCTAATGGCCTGTAGGTGCTTAGCTCTTCTATAATAGCATGGTTATCTTTCTCTAGGAGTTGGAGTACAGTCAATGGTAGGCTGAGAAAACCAACTGCTGTGTAAGGATTGAGTTGCCTCAAATTCCTTCCTAACAACAAAGTCCTATGCTGAAACTATGTTTATAAAGTGACAGAAGCTTAGACAATGGATGTGTGTTCAGAAAAGCAATGAAAAAGTCTGGGGAATTCATGATGATCATTTCCCAGCCTTCTTGCTGTTAGTTTGGGACTCTGTGACTGAATCCTGGCCACTGGATTATGGACAAAAATGTTTCCAGGCCTTGCCCATACAACATTTTCACTTGTATGGTCTAGTACTCCCCTTTTCCTCATCTATGGCAAACTTGGTGGCCACATATGGAAGATTGTGGCGTCACAAGATGGAAGGAACCTGGGTTCTTGAATGACTTTGAAGAATAGTGGCTCACTCTCTAGCCACCAGCCTACATTGGACTTGGACATAAAACAAAGATGAACTTTGATAGTTTTGTCACCAAGATTTGGTGTTTGTGAACCAGGACAGGTTAACTGCTATAACAAAAACATGCCCTGTTAAGTTTACCCTATGAAATGGGACTTAGTGCTGTACAGACAAGACAGAGGTGGGAAGAGTCTTCCTATTCTTCATCACAGAGCCCATTATCACAAATAGCAGGAATGTACTCATCTTGGTTCAGAATTGGGTCTGCAGTGAAATGTCGTTGAACCTGTGTCCTGAGCTCAGAGGCCAATCAGGAAGGCATATAGCCCACATGGGGTAGGAGTGTGGTTAGAGTTTTCAACTGGATGACGGGGGAGGGGGGGCACTTGTCATGACCACTTTTCTCTCCATTGGTGGAACGAAGTCTCACAAGTAGTTATGGAAATGTATGGAAGAATGTAAAGCCCAGAGTCAGCACCTCTCCTCTGCTAACCCCATGTCCCTGCACCCCACAAGTTGAGGTCAGCCTCTTATGTCTATTCTTATGTCCTGGGCTTCTGTTCAGCTTCCAGTTCAGAATCCTACAGGGATGCCAGTATGTAAAGTTAACAGAGACTGTTATGGCTGAATATGTACCACCCCATTTATACGTTGAAGCCCTAAACCCCAGTACTTCAGAATATAACTATCTTGGAGATATGGCCTCTAAAAGAGGTGATTAAGGTAAAATGAGGCTGTTGGGTGGGGCCTAATTCAATCTGATTTGTGTCCCTATAGAAAGAGAAAATTTGGACACACACAAACACACCAGGGATGAGCACACAAAGAAGAAAGATCATGTGAGGTCACAACAAGAGGATGGCCATCTGTAAGCCAAGGAGAGGCCTCAGGGAAAACCAAACTTGCCAACACCTTGATTTTGGACTTGCAGCTTCCAGAATTGTGAGAAAATAAATTTATGCATTTAAGCCACTCAGTCTGCATTTCATTATGGCAGCCCAAGCAGACTTTGACAGGGATTCACGTTCTCAACATCACTAAGAGCTTTAAGACACTTCTTTGTTTTACGTTAAGAAAACTTATTTTTGCCACAGCTGACTCTCCTTCTGTAGGAACACTAAAGCATTCCTACTTTGGTGTCAAAATCCTCTGTAGAGAGATACATTCTACTTAAGCAATGTTTCAAACTGTATTTTTCTACAGTTGTTTATGAATCTTCATGAGAGCTTGCAGACAGTAGAAATTGCTGTGGTTTGAGAGGCTTGGATAGGATACAGGCCTAGAGAATGGCCTCTACACTATCAATACATTTCATGTATAGTTATGTTTTAAAATGAAAACTCCTCCAATTACCTTTAAAAAAAAAATGAAGCGCTCAGAACCAGAACAATAGAGTAAGAAATTCTTCCCCTCACCCCAGAAATGTGGAAAACAATTAGAAACAGGAAACCAAATGCAAAAAAAAAAATCAGTATAAAAACTTAAGGAGGGAAACCATCAATAAAACAAAAAGGCAACCTACTGATTAGGAAAAGATATTTGCAAGTGATGTATCCAGTAAGTGATTAAGATCTAAAATATATAAAGAACTTACACAACTCAACACCAAAAATAATAATAATGATAATAATCTGATTTAAAATGGGCAAAAGACATGGACATTTCTCCAAAGAAAACATATAGATAGCCAACAGACACAAAAACAGATGCTCAACATCACTCATCATCAGAGAAATGCAAAACAAACTCACAATGAAATATTACCTCACACATGTGAGAATTGCTAAACTCAAAAACAAAAATAATAAGGGTTGATAAGGATGTGGAGAAAAAGAACCCTCATGCACTATTGGTGGGAATGCAAATTTGTGCAGTCACTATGAGAAACAGTATGGACATTCCTCAAAAAAATCAAAAATAAAATTACCATATGATCCAGTAATTCTACTACTGGATATTTACCCAAAGAAAACAAAAATATTAATTCAAAAAGATATATGTACCACTATGTTTATTGTAGCATTATTTACAATAGCCATGATATGGAAGCAACCCAAGTGTCCATCAATAGATGAATGGATAAAGAAGATGTGGTAGAGACTTCCAGGGGGAGATGGTGGAGTAGGAGGACCCTAAGCAAACCTCATCCCATGGATACAACTAGATAATAACTCATCAGTGTAAATAAACCAGAAAACAAAACACAGACTGGGAGAACTGACTCTCCACAGGTGAAAGTAGAGAAAAGACCACATGGAAGAGAGTAGTAAGGGCATAGACATGATTGGGACCTAAATGGACCCATGGGATTGTCCACAGTAGTGAGGAACATAGAGATGAGGGAAACAGACCCTCACCCCAAGCACCCCAGGCATGAGGAACTTGCATGGGAAAGACAAATCCCCATAACATTTGGCTTTGAAAACCAGAGGGGCCTGGCTTCACAAGTTCTTACAACTGGGCTTAGTACCTGGAACTTTAAAAATCAGTGGGATGGGTTCTGGGAGAGCAATAGAAAACTGAAGCCCATCCTTAAAGAGACTGCATGACAAACAGCCCCTCAAAGATACAGCATAGAAGCAGCAGTTTGAAAAACACCTGGGCATCCAAATTGGCAAGGAAGAAGTCAAACTTCCACTATTTGCAGATGATATGATACTCTATGTAGAAAACCAAAAGACTCCACCAAAAAATTACTAGAACTAATACATGAATTCATCAAAGTTGCAGGATATAAAATCAATGTGCATAAATCTGTTGCATTTCTATATACCAATAATGAAGCAGCAGAAAACGAAATCAAGGAATCGATCCCATTAGCAACTGCACTCAAAACAATAGGATACCTAGGAATACCTAACTAAAGAGGTAAAAGATCTGTACTTTGAAAACTATAGAACACTTATAAAAGAAATTGAAGAGGACACAAAGAAATGGAAAGGCATTCCATGCTCATGGATTGGAAGAACAAATATTGTTAAAATGTTTATATTACCCCAAACAATCTACACATTTAATTCAATCCCCATCAAAATACCACCAGCATTTTTCACAGAACTAGAACAAATAATTCCAAAATTTGTATGGAACCACAGAAGACCCCAAATAGCCAAAGCAGTTCTGAAAAAGAAAAACAAACTTGGAGGGATCACGATTCCAGATTTCAAGCTCTATTACAAAGCTGTAGTCATCAAGACAGTATGGTACTGGCACAAAAACAGACACATAGATCAGTGGAATAGAATAGAGAACCCAGAAATGGACCCACAACACTATGGTCAGTTAATCTTTGACAAAGCAGGAAAGAATATCCACTGAAAACAGTTTCTTCAACAAATGGTGTTGGGAAAACTGGACAGCAACATGCAGAAGAATGAAACTGGACCACTTTCTTATAACATACACAAAAATAAATTCAAAATGGGTGAAAGACCTAAGTGTGAGACAGGAAACCATCAAAACCCTAGAGGAGAACACAGGCAGCAACCTCTCTGACATTGTCTCTAGCAACTTCTTACTAGACACATCGCTGGAGGCAAGGGAAACAAAAGCAAACATGAACTACTGGGACTTCATCAAGATAAAACAAGCAAAGGTAACAGTCAACAAAAACTAAAAGGCAGCCTACTGAATGGGAGAAGATATTTGCAAATGACATATCTGCTAAAGGGTTAGTATTCAGAATCTATAAAGAACTTATCAAACTCAACACCCAAAGAACAAATAACCCAGTTCAGAAATGGGCAGAAGACATGAACAGACACTTTTCCAAAGAAGACATCCAGATGGCTAGCAGACATATGAAAAGATGCTCAATGTCACTCATCATCAGGGAAATAAAAATCAAAACAACAATGAGATACCATCTCACACCTGTCAAAATGGCTAAAATAAACAACATAAGAAACAACAGGCGTTGGTGAGGATGCAGAGAAAGGGGAACCCTCTTGTACTGTTGATGGGAATGCAAATTGGAGCAGCCACTCTGGAGAACAGTTTGGAGGTTCCTCAGAAAGTTAAAAATAGAACTACTCTATGATCCAGCAATTGCACTACTAGGTACTTACTCAAAGGATACAAAAATACAGATTCAAAGGGGTACATGCACCCCAATGTTTATAACAGCATTATCAACAATAGCCAAACTATGGAGAGAGCCCAAATGTCCATCGACTGATGAATGGATAAAGAAGATGTGGTATATATATATATATGCAATGGGATATTACTCAGCCATCAGAAAAATGAAATCTTGCCATTTGCAACAATGTGGATGGAGCTAGAGTGTATTATGCTAAGTGAAATAAGTCAGTCAAAGATAAATACCATATGATCTCACTCATATGTGGAATTTAAGAAAGAAAACAGATGAACATATGGAAAGGGGTAAAAAATGAGAGAGGGAAACAAGCTCTAAGAGACTCTTAACAATAAAGAACAAACTAAGGGTTGATGAAGGGAGGTGGGTGGGGGAATGGGCTAGATGGGTGATGGGTATTAAAGAGGGCATTTGTTGTGATGAGCACTGTATGTTGTACGTAAGTGATGAATCACTGAATTCTACTCCAGAAGCCAATATTGCACTATATGTTAACTAACTAAAATTTAAATAAAAAAAAAAAGAAAGAAAATGCCTGGGGTATAAAGGAAGATTTATTTGCTCATCTTCATAAGGCCACTACTTTTAAGAGTAGGACACATAGCTGATTTTCCTAACGCACAGGAACAGACACAGAGAGTTAGACAAAATGAGTAGAGGAATATGTCCCAAATGAAAGAACAGGGCAAAATCACAACAAAAGAGCTTAACAAAACCAAGATAAGTAATATGCCTGAAAGAGAATTTAAAGTAATGGTCGTGAAGATACCCACAAGAGAGTGGATAACCTTAGTGAGACCCTCAACAAATAGATAGGAAGCATAAAAAAGAAAGAGATGAAGAACTCAACAACTGAAATTAAAAATACACTAGAGAGAATAAATAGTAGACTAGAGGAAGCAGAAGAACAAATCAGCAACGTGGAGGATAGAATAATGTAAAGGAATCAACCTGAACAGGAGAGAGAAAAAAAAAACCTGAAAATAGACCCAGGGAACTCAGTGACACCATCAAACATAATAACATTTGCATTATAGGGATTCCAAAAGGAAAAGAGAGAGAAAAGGGGGCATAAAATCCATCTGAAGAAATAATAGCTGAAAATGTCCTGAATCTTGGGAAAGAAAGAGAAATCCAGATCTAGGAGGCAATGAGAGTCCCCAAGAAAATCAATCCAAGGAGGTCTACATCAAAACACATAGTAACTAAAATGGCAAAAAGTAGTGATAACAAGAGAACTTTAAAAACATAAAGAAAAAAGAAAACAGTTACATACAAGGGAAACCTCATAAGGTTATCAGCTGCTTTTTTAGCAGAAACTTTACAGGCCAAAAAGAGTGGCATGATAGATTCAAAGTGCTGGAAGAAAAAAACCTATAGCCAAGAATACTCAATCCAGCAAGGCTACCATTCAGAATAGAAGGAGGGATAAAGAGTTTTCCAAACAGGGAGTGTCAGCTCATACTCCCTGTTCTTTCTCTCCTCCCAGGGCACCAGACGCATGAGTTATAGGAACTCATGACAATTAAAGCAGCCCTACAAGAAATGTCAGAGACTTTTTGAGTGGAAAGACTATAAGGAGGAATGAGAAAAGTAGGAAGCACAAAAGCAGTAAAATTAAGTATATCTATAAAAATCAGTTAAGGGACTCACAATATAAAAGGATGTAAAGCACTACACTATAGGGCGCCTGGGTGGCTCAGTTGGTTAAGCGACTGCCTTCGGCTCAGGCCATGATCCTGGAGTCCCGGGATCGAGTCCCATGTCGGGCTCCCTGCTCAGCGGAGAGTCTGTTTCTCCCTCTGACCCTCCCCCCTCTCATGTGCGCTCTCTCTCTCTCTCTCTCTCTCTCATTCTCGCTCTCTCAAATAAATAAAAATTAAAAAAAAAAAAAAAGCACTACACTATATACCTAAAATATGGAGGGGAGAGGAGTAAAGAATGGGTTCAAACTTAAGGGGCCATGAACTAATTTGGATTGCTATATGCATGTTATATATAAATCTGATGGTAACCACAAATCAAAAACCAGTAATAGATATGCAAAAAATAAAGAAAAAGGAATCCATGTATATCACTAAAAAGGCCAAAAAACCATGAGAGGAAAGAGCAAGAGAAGAAAGGAACAGAACTACAAAAACACCATAAAACAAGTAACAAAATGGTGATCAGTACATACCTATCAGTAATTACTCTGAATGTAAATGGACTAAACGCTCCAATCAAAAGACATACGGTGACAGAATGGATAAAAAAGTGAGACCCATCTATATGCTGCCTACAAGAAACTCATTTCTGACCTAAAGGCACAGATTGAAAGTGAAGGGATGGATGTAGCCATGTGGCTCATCTTCTCTGTCATCTCCTTCCCACCACTCCTGTGGCTCTACTGCCAGCCTGACAGTGCCACCTACCCATAATGCAGCCTCAGCAAGAAGGGTACATCCAGCCCTGCTGCAACAGTTCCTTCTTCCACCCTGGCTTACTGTGGGACTGGTCTAGGACCAAACTGCACATGCACATGCTCAGCAAGAAGCGGTACCCTAGGGCCACAAAGGAGTCTGCAGACTACAGAAAGAGTGCTGGGTGCAGCAGCAGGGGCTATGCAAATGCGGGAAGAGCCAGAGGACAGCAGCCCGATGTGGGCGGGGATGGCAGCCACTCATACACCACGCCAGGGTCTAGCCAGGGTCAACTTGGGAGCACTGGCTGCTGGAGGTCCACGCCCCAGTAGGGGCCTGTCAGGTGCCAGGTCACACTCCCTGTTCTCTCTGTCCTGTCGGGGTGCCAGGCACACAGCAGAGCGTGCTGAGGCAAGGTGGCCTAGGTGCGCAAGAGCGTTTCACCTTCATGTCGGCAGTGATGGATGTGTTGCTGCTCTGCTGGTTCCCCTTCTTCTTCAGCTACAGCCTGCAGGGCATCTGCTCCAAGGCATGCCAGGTGAGGACCTGCTCTTCAAGTTCCTTTTCTGGATTGGCTACTGCAACAGCTCGTTCAACCTGGTCATCGTCATCATCTTTAACCAGGACTCCAGTGTGCCTTCAAGCACATCCTCTTCTGTTGGTGGAGAAAGGGCTTCAGGCAATGAGCTACCTGCAGAGAAGTGGGAAGGCTGACCCCCAGGAGAAAGCGGGTGCAGCTTCCCCAGAGACCCACGGATGGGTTGGCCTCTAGGCCACAGTGTATGGTAGGGCAGGGCAGGAGGTGGTCTGAGAGACTGCAGGGTACCTGCAGAGGGGATACAAGAGAGGGGCAATCCCTCTGCCTTCCCATCTCAACAGAGGGTTACTTCTGGGACTCTGGGCCTGGATCTGGCTTTGGGAGCCATGAGGCAGTGTAGCTGTGAAGTCAGGGTCTTAGAGAGCAGAGGCAAATGCAGCCTCCCACACAGGTGAGAAAGGAGCCCCCATCAACACACACCACTACCCTGATCCACCTCTGAGCAAGAGCTGACTTCCTCAAGACCTAGTATGGGCAGCTGTCTTGGGGGAGGGAAGAGGGCACTGACAATCTTTGGTTACTGAAATTATTTAAATGTTTGCCAAAATTGATAGCCAAAACAGCCAAACTGTTTTCTAAATAAACCTTTGTAATACCAAAAAAAAAAAAAAAAAAAAAAGTGAAGGGATGGAATAGCATTTACCATGCAAATGGAAATCAGGGTAGCAATACCTATATTGGACAAAATAGACTTTAAAGCAAAGACTGTAACACGAGACAAAGTAGGACACTGTATAATCATAATGGGAACAGTCCAACAAGAAGATATAAGAGTTGTAAATATTTAGGTGCCCAACAAGGGAGTCCCCAAATACCTAAAGAAGCTAATAACAAACATGAAGGAAGTAATTGATAATAATACAGTAATAGTAGGGAACTTTAACACCCCACTTACATCAATGGATATATCATCCAAACAGAAAATCAACAAGGAAACAGTAGCTTTGAATGATATACTGGACCAGAGGGATTTAACAGATAATCAGAATATTCCATCCTCAAACAGCAGAATACCCATTCTTTTCAAGTATACATGGAATAGTCTCCAGAACAGATCACATGTTAGGCCACAAAACAAATCTCAATGAATTCAAAAGATTGAAGTCCTATCATGCATCTTGTCTGACCACAAAACTAGAAAACAATCAGAAGAAAAATTCTGGAGAGAAAACAAATGCATGGAGGTTAAATAACATACTACTAAATAATGAATGAGTCAACCAAGAAATCAAAGAAGAAATTTAAAAAATACACAGAGACAAATGAAAATGAAAACACAAACATCCCAAAATCTTTGGGATACAGCAAAAGCTGTTCTGAGAAGGAAGTTTGTAGCAATACAGGACTACCTCACAAAGCAAGAAAAATCTCAAACAACCTACGCCTACACCTAAAGGATCTAGAAAAAGAAGAACAAACAAAACCTCAAACCAGTAGAAGGAAGGAAATAATAAAGATTAGAGCAGAAATAAAACAGAAATTAAAATAGATCAACGAAACCAGGAGCTAGTTCCCTGAAAAGAGCAACAAAATTGATAAACCTTTAGCCAGACTCATCAAAAAGAATGAGAGAGAGGACTCAAATAAACAAAATCAGAAATGAAAGAGAAATAACAACTGACACCACAGAAATACAAAGGATTGTAAGAGAATATTATGAAAAATTATATGCCAACAAACTAGACAATCTAGAAGAAATGGATAAATTCCTAGAAACATATAACCTCCCAAAACCGAATCAGGAAGAAACAGAATTTTTTTTTTAGAAATAGAAAATTTGAACAGACCAATTATCAGCAATGAAATTGAATCAGTAATCAAAAAACTCTCAACAAACAAAAGTCCAAGACCAGATGGCTTCACGGGTGAATTCCACCAAAAATTTAAAGAAGAGTTAGTATCTAATCTTCTCAAACTATTCCAAAAAATAGAAGAGGCAGGAAAACTTCCAAATTCACTCTATGAGGCCAGCAGTACCTTGACATCAAAACCAGATAAAGACATTACAAAAACAGAGAACTATAGGCCAGTGTTTCTGATGAACATAAATGCAAATATCCTCAACAAAATATTAGCAAACTGAATCCAACTATACTATATATTGAAAAAAATCATTCATCATGAACAAGTGGGATTTTTTCCTGGGATGCAGGGGTGGTTCAATATTTGCAAATCAATCAATGTGATATAGCACATCAACATCAAAAGAAAGGATAAAAACCATAGATCTTTTCAACTGATGGAGAAAAAACATTTGACCAAGTACAACATCCATTCATGAAAAAAACTCTCAACAAAATAGGTTTACTGGGAACATACCTGAGCATAAAAAAGACCACATATGAAAAACCCACAACTAACATTATACTCAATGGTGAAAACCTGAGAACTTTCCCCCTAAGATCAGGAAAAAGACAAGGAAGTCCACTCTCATCACTTTTATTCAACACAGTACTGGAGGAGGGAGTCCTAACCACAGCAATCAGACAACAAAAAGAAATAAAAGGCATCCATATTGGTAAGGAAGAAGTAAAACTCACTATCTGCAGATAATACTACATATAGAAAACCCTAAAGACTCCACCAAAAAACTACTACAACTGATAAATTAATTAAGTCATAGGATACAAAATCAATATACAGAAATCCATTACATTTCCATACACTAATAATGAATAGAAAGAGTAATTTTGAAAATCCCATTTACGATTACACCAAAATAATAAAATACCTAGGAATAAACTTATCCAAGGAGGTGAAACGTCTGTACTCTGAAAACTATAAAACATTGATGAAATAAACCGAAGATGACACAAACAAATAGAAAGATATTCCACACTCGTGGATCAGAAGAATAAATGTTAAAATGTCCATACCAGCCAAAGTAATCTACAGATGTAATGCAATCCCTATCAAAGTACCAGCAGCATTTTTCACAGAACTAGAGTAATCCTAAAATTTATATGAAACCACAAAAGAGCCTGAATAGCCAAAGCAATCTTGAAAAGGAACAAAACTGGACATATCACAATTCCAGATTTCAAGATCTACTACAAAGCTGTAGTAATCAAAACACTATGATAATGGGGCACAAAAACCAACAAATAGAGAGCCCAGAAATAAACCCATGATTATACGGTCAGTTGATCTGTGACAAGAAGGCAAGAATACACAATGGGAGAAAGACCATTTCTTCAACCAATGGTGTTGGGAAAACTAGATGGCAACATGCAAAACGATGAAACTGGCCCACTTTCTTACACCATTTACAAAAATAAACTCCAAATGGATTAAAGCCCTAAATGTGAGACCTGAAACCATAAAATTCCTAGAAAAGGGCACAGTAGTCATTTCTCTTACATTGGCTTTAGCAACATTTTTCTACAGATGTCTCTTTAGGCAAGGGAAACAAAAGCAAAAATCAACTATTGGGACTACCTGAAAATAAAAAGCTTTTACACAGCAAAGGAAACCATCAACAAAACTAAATGACCACCTACTGAAGGGACATTTGTGAATGACATACCAATAAAGGGTTAGTATCCAAAATACCTACAGAACTTACACAACTCAACACCAAAAAACCCCAAATAATCCAGTTAAATAATGGGCAGAAGACATGAACAGACATTTTTCCAAAGAAGACATACAGATGGCCAATAGACACATAAACAGATGTTCAACACCACTCATCATCAGGGAAATGCAGATAAAAACCACAATGAGATATCACCTCACACCTGTCAGAATGTCTAAAATCAAAAACACAAGAAATAATAAATGTTGGTGAGAATGTGGAGAAAAAGGAACCCTTGTACACTGTTGGTGGGAATGCAAACTGGTACAGCCACTGTGGATAAGAGTATGGAGGTTCCTCAAAAAATTAAAAATACAATTACCCTATGATCCAGTAATTCCACTACTGATTATATACCCAAAGAAAACAAAACCGCTAATTTGAAAAGATGTATGCACTCCTATGTTTACTGAAGCATTATTTACAATAGCCAAATTATGGAAGCAGCCCAAGTGTCCATCAATAGATAAATGGATAAAGAAAATGTGGTGTGTGTGTGTGTACTATTACTCAACCATAAAAAAGAAGGGACCCTTGTATCAATCTAGAGGGTATAACGGATGGATCCAGATGGTATAATGCCAAGTGAACTAAGTCAGTCAGAGAAAGACAAATACCATATGATTTCACTTTATGTGGAATTTAAGAAACAAAACAAATGAACAAAGAAAAAAAAGACGAACCAAAAAACAGACTCATAACTATAGAGAACAAACTGATGGTTACCAGACGGGAGGTGGGTGGGGGGATGGGTGAAATAGGTGATGAGATTAAGGAGGGCACTTATCAAGATGAGCACTGAGTAATGTACAGAATTGTTGAATCGCTATATTGTACACCTGAAACTAAGACAACATTGTATGTTACATTTTTTTAAATTTAGAATTTAAAAAAACCTCAAAGCTTGAAAAAAAACCTTAGAATTAAAGAAAAAAAACCTTTAAAACCTTAATGGTTTTAAATGGACAATCAATTCAATAGGTCAATTTTTTTCTCTTGCAATATTGTTTATCTATATCAGAGAAATTGAAGATTTTCCTTAATTCTAATAAATAGGACTTAGCTTTAAAATGATTAACAAAGAATCTTCCTAACTAAATACCATGTCTGTGTTTGAGATCCTATTTCTTAAAGACATGCTAAAATATTTTACTTAGAAACGAGAAAAGACCCAAACATATTCTTCTGGCAGAAACTCAGACAGTAAATGAAATTAAGTTTGATGGTGCTTATAAATTAAGACTATGTGTGAAGTTTGATATCACTGACTCCTGAGGAACAGACCAAAGGGAAGGAAAACATGATGGAACATTAGCAGACCCCCCCAAGGCTAGAGGCCGGGGTGGGCAAACTAGGAGCTATGGGCCAAATCCAGCCATTCCCATTTGATTTCCTATTGTCTATGGCTGCTTTCAAGCTATAGCGGCAAAGCTGAGTAGAGATAGAGAACCTATGGCCTGAGAAGCCAAAAATATTTACTATTGATGCTGCTTGGGGTTTGCTAGCCCAAACTACGGCACCTTGGCATATTAGATTTCTTAAGCTCAAGGAGTTTGAGAAAACAAAGGCAGGAAGATCACTCTAAACCCCTCTGGCCTTCTACCCTGAATGCAGGAGATAAATCTCGCACATGAAAGATACCCTCCTCCTGTACAGAAGGAAGGGACCCGTCCTTACCACCAAAGAGGGAATTCGGGGCCAAGAAGTCTATATAAACAAACCTTGCTAATTCTTCAGCATTTACTACCCCTAGCCCAAATCCCCGAGCCTTGTCAATTCTTCACAAGTTCATTGTTTCTTTGTCTAAAAGCTGTAAAATCTTCCTGCTCTGGTCGTGTCTCTGGCTCTTCACCCTCTTGTCAAGGCCCCCATGTACATGTAAAAATTTGATAACGTGTATACTATTCTCCTGCTACTCTGTCGTAAGTCAGTTTAATTTCTTAGGAGCCAAGCAAGCTAATGCATTTTGACAGACTAAGGAATTTCAGTGTCTTATTCCCAAAAGCTTCCCCAGCACCTCTCTGGGTGTGTCTGGGGAGAGCTGAATACAGGGCAGGTGCACCCTGACTGGGGGCCAGTGAGAGGACACATGTTTCAGCATTTCCCTGATGATCCTGAGCTAGAGGAGGGATCCAGTCAGTGGTGTCTGAAAATTCAAGACACACCTGTCACTTGTTTTCAACCCAGTTCTGAGTCTTCCGTTGGAACTTGACTTAGGCGACAGTTACGGCCACTAGCTGGTCTTCCTGCTAGCTGCCATTGTTCCTGTAACTAGGACAGAGAGGACCAAAGCCACCCACCAAAACTCCTCTCCTCCTATCGGTGACTGCATCATCACCTCCCTACCTCCAGCTATGTTAATTAGAACCCTTGTAGAAGTTTTTTGTTTGTGTGTGTGTGTGTGTGTGTGTGTGTGTTTGTGTGTGTTTTTAAAGAAAGCCCTATCAAATCCATAAAATTTAAGGAAGTCCCGACAAGAATAGCAGGCACAGTGTCTGGCCAACTTGAAGTGCTCAAATATGTGTTTAACAAGTGAAACATAGGACACACACCAGCTGCTCAGACTTTTCACCACCAACAGGCCTCCAGCTCACTGAGGATTCATCCTCACCGAAAGGCAGCGCAAGCTCGGCAGCAGAAGAGTTGAATGAATCACGCAGCTTGCAGCACTGTTGGGGAACCTGTCCTTGCCTCGGGAGTCTCTGCTGCTTTCTCTGGTGCCTTCGATTTCCTGGGTCCTGCCTCCCGGGCTTCCTTCAGTTTCTGCGGCCTTTCCCAAGGTTGATCTGGACAGAGGACGTAGAGCCTCATCTGGCCTTCAGGCAATATTCTCCTCGAGTTCTAGAACGTTACCTGGCTTATGCTTGATTGTTCAAAAGGCTCTGCTTTGCTAGGACTTCCCCCTGCCATTCTGTTCAGTTTCCTTGGGACCCCTTCATCTCCCAGCCCTGAAGTCTGATGAAAGCATCGGATTAAAACCAAGGCATCCTGATACAACCCGTACTTGCACGGAGCCCTTACACAGGAACGTCTGCAAGGACATTTGTGGTATTTTGTAAGATAGGCTCGTCTCTCCTTTCCAGATGTACCTATTATAGTTATTATGAATCATTAACTAAAACTCCTGACGAGCTTGCCCCACCCTCCAGCCCGCCCCTTCCTTTTTTCCGGCCCTTCACAGCTCCAGGCTAGTGTTCAGTTCTTCTTCTTCCAGCCGTGGCTGTTTGCATCTCCGGCTTCCTTTGCACTAAGATTATTATAATTGGTGAACGGCTCTAAGACATTCAGATGTACCTGATGAGACGCAGACTCTCTGAGGATTCGTTTTTCCTCAGCTAGGTTTATTAATAGGGGCAGGCTTGACGTTACCTGAAATGAGTTTTTTTAACTGCACAAAGAAAGGTTCGTTTTTTTCCCTCATGGAAGTAAGTAGGGCAAATATCAAGGCCTGATGTTTTGCCCTTCATCAAAAAAAATTCTTTTGGATACTGACTCAGAGCCTCTTAAGTTGACCAGAATTCATCCCCACAGTCAGTCCTTGAGAGGAAAAGTGCTAGTGAGTGAGAGCAAGACTAACTCAAAGCACACAGAGGGCCAAATGTGGTTTGATGTCCTCATTAAAAAAAATGACCCCCATGGGAGTTTTGCCTGAATTTAGGCTATAGGAAAGAAGCCAGTTCTGGTGAATATATTAACATTTTTTTTTTAAATTGTTTAGCAAACATGTTGAAAGCAGCTTGCCAGTCAAAACTCCGACTCAAATGATTTTCCTTGCTGACATATGGCATAGACTTAATGGAACAGATCAGATAAATAATATAATCATGGTGAATTCCATGTGTTTATAATTGTGCCTTTGATCTATACAGTGTGAAGGGATTTGCCAACATCAGCTCACTGATCTTCCTCGCCACCTTCTGTGACATGTATGGAGCTGCTTTTATCCCCTCACTTCCCTGAGACGCTAAGAAGTAGAACGTCTAAAGTCATCAGCTTGTTATGATGAAGCTAAGAAAAGCTCCTGCCACCCGTTGAGTCCTGTCTAATTCAGTTTCCTGACTATTAAGACTCAGCCTCTTCACCAGGGATTCAATAAGCGGCTTAGCTCCTGGCTTCTGCCCCTCTCCAAACAAATGGCTATACTTACACGTAGGGGGTATGTGAAAACTTCACTCTGATATGACCTTAATTTTAATGCACCACATCACATTTTTTGGTTCCTTTCCTCCACCCTTCAGCATTATCAGTCAGCTTCTCGAATGCCCAAGCAAGAGACTGGGCAATGCCCCCAGTCCTTGTGCATATAATTATGCTTTTTTGGTGTGTTATCTGGATTCTCTATGAGGATAGAAGCTGCTCAACTATAAGAAAATCATAAAAACAGACAGTAATTGCATAGAGGTGTGCCTTTATATTAATAGTGGTGCACTCACTAGAAAGATGCTGGCGTAGGGTTAGACTGGCTGAGTTTCTTTGGTAACGTTCCAACAGAGGCCATAAAGACAGCCAAACACAGCATGTTCTGTTCAGTCAAGGATTCTGGAATATGCAAATGTTGCTCAGCAGAATAATCTCAGATACCTAAAATTTTCTATTTCTTCATCTTTCTCTGAGAGCTTTCTTTCAGGTTCTGCTTTAGCTTGCAAGAGTTCAAGCTGGAAGTGAAGAAGCTTGCTTTCATTACGTTCCAGAGCTCCCTGAAATATATAAATTAAAAGTACTAAGTTGAGTCTACTTTTTGGACACACAATTTTTTCCCCCTCAAAATGTATGTCACTGTCGTAGCTCTCTTTGGCGTTACTGGGAGAACTCTTAAGTTCAAATCAGTCCCCCTGAAGATCGGAACAGGATGAGAGACAAGTGACTGCTTTTGTTTGTCATGTCACTTACAGCTTTGACATTCCCGGGGCTCTCTGCTGTAGTTCAGGAACTAGAATTCTAAAGCATTTTTTAAAATAGAAAATTTCAAGCTTGTCTGTGACTATATTTAAACTTTTTAATTTATTACTCTTGACTTTGCTTAATATAGTTCATCTTCAGGATGAATCAGTAAAAGGATCAAAGCTGAACAAGGAAAGTGATAATTCCTACTTGGAACCTTTCGTTTAATTCTGGATATCATGGAGGAATAGAGAAAAAGTCAAAAGCTTTCAGAGGGCAGGAAACAGGCTAGTATCCAAATATTGTCAAAGGAAGAACAATAAAGGAATTTAGGATGTACTTGAGCCATCATCACCATAATTACTACTACTACTTCAAATGGATTGCTTTGACAGCTAGTGAAATCTCCTGCCCCTTTGAGTATTTAAATATAGGCAAGGCAGTTACTGCCAGGGATGTTATAAAGGTGATTCAAGTTTAAAAGTATAGCTTTGATTAAATCTTTATAGCCTGTTCCAAAAACACAATTTATATAAAAGTAGAAACAAAATATTTGGACGGTACTGAGGAAGATGTTTATAAAGGGCACGAGGTACGACAACAATCTACTGGTCAGTTAACAATTGGCAGATAGTCCTGAGGGCAGGAGTAATTTTTATAGCCTTTTCTGGGTCGTGCTTACCACATACAAACAAAAGTAAAAGCGAGTAGCAATTTCAAAATAAAAATAAGAAAGATGTTAGGAATTTTAATATGTCTTAAGGCCTTGCTGTTGTTCCCTTAACACTACCTTCAATATAAAAGAAAATGAATCAAAAACCAATGCTTGGAGAGCAATCTCCTGCAAGGAAATGGTGCCCTTCCTTCAGGGGGAAACTGTCACCTCTCACCCTCTAAAGTCCACAGAGAAAAAATAAAATAAAATAAATAAAATAAAATAAAATCCACAGAGAAAGTGAGTCTTTGGAGAAGGTGACCTGGGATAATTTGAGTTTTGTGGCCTCAAAAATAATGTGATAAAGTTTCTCATAAAGGCTCACCCAGGAAAACAACCCAATTTTACAAATACATGTGCAAGTTGATGAAGTGTTTATGGATGCTGCAAAAGACGAAACTTGGGGGGAAAAAATGCAAATAGAATATAGTGCCATCTAGTGGTGGTAAGTGGTATGACTGCTATGGCCTTACTCTCAGTAGTGACCTGCTAGTCATTACAAGACGTGAAATGTATATGTTATATGGGACTCAAATTGCCCCCCTCCTCCCCCACCCAATCATCTCTCTCACTGGCTCATCATAGTGCTTGAAATTTCTATAGTAAATATTACTTGTTTAGGTTAGGGTGGTGGCTTCAGAAAGTCCCTAGCCAGGATGACCAGAGGACCAAAGGGAACAAGTAAATGAAACAAAGCTCACCAGCTTTACAAGGACCAGCCTTGTTAGGTGACACAACAGCACACTACCAATGGAAAGGATTATATATAAGGAAAACAGTTATGCATAAAAAGACAAGAATTGTGTCAAAAGCCATCCACTTGACAACTCTATATGCAAGGCACTATGGACATGACTTCTGTGTGGCAGGTATCTTACACAAATGTAGTGATAAGATGAACTTAACAGACATTGCTTGGCATGGAGAAGTCCTTTGAGGTCTAATTTTCCACGATTGCACCTTCCAAAAGGCTCTGTTTAAAACGGACTGTTTTGCCTTTTAAAAATCATTTCCGGGGCACCTGGGTGGCTCAGTTGTTAAGCATCTGCCTTCGGCTCAGGTCATGATCCCAGGGTCCTGGGATCAAGTCCCTCGTTGGGCTCCTTGCTCGGCGGGAAGCCTGCTTCTCCATCTCCCACTCCCCCTGCTTGTGTTCCTGCTCTCACTATCTAGTAAGTAAGTAAGTAAGTAAGTAAGTAAGTAAGTAAGTAAGTAAGTAAGTAAATAAAATCTTTAAAAAAAATCATTTCCTTGGGGCGCCTGGGAGGCTCAGTGGGTTAAGCATCTGCCTTCAACTCCTCAGGTCATGATCTCGGGGTCCTGGGATCAGGATCAAGCCCCACATCAGGCTCCATGATCAGTGGGGAGTCTGCTTCTCCATCTCCTGCCCTGCTTATGCTCTCTCTCTCTTTCAAATAAATAAATAAATAAAATCTTTAAAAAAATCATTTTCTCAGCTGGAGGGTGAGTGGTGGGGGCTGCCTTTTAAATATTGGATGCTTAGTCTAAGGGAGGGTCAAGAAGATGAAATTCAGCTGTGAGAAAAGAGGCTTTGCAGGATGTGTTAACTGCTTAGTGACCGTGACGGATGACTCCTTTTAGTTCACCTTCTTTGGCAAAAAGTCTTTTCAGTACCTCATTCAATCCCTAGCACATACCCAGGAATAAGGTTGGAGATTGTTCCTGAACTTTTAATCCCTAACACTCAAAATGCTCCTGTCAAACAATCTGTATAAAGATAAGCTTTCAGGACAAATGTTTAAGAACATCACTTTGAATCTCACTTTTAAAACTAAAGTTTTTTCTTGGGAGGGGGGGAATTGCTTTGACTGACTCTTTTAAAGAGAGGAGGAGGTAAAAGGATATTTATTCATTTAACACTCAACAAATATTTGTTGAACCTCTATTACACACCAGCCAGTGTTCTAGGCCAGTGCTTCTCAACTGTTGGTGTGAATATGAGCCGCTAAAGGATCATGTTAAAATGCGGATTCTGATTCAACAGAGCTGGGGAGAAGGCTGAGAGTCTGAATTTCTCACAAGCTCCAAGCTGCTGATCCGTGGGCCACATTTTGAATAATGAGGGTCTAGGCACAGGGGATAGATTGATAAACGAGATAGACACGGTTCCCTTTTCTCACTGCACTTGGTGGATTTGTATCCATTATTGCTTATCCTGCCCCCTAAGCCTCAATGTCTTCCTTTGTGGAATGGGACACTAGTTAGTTAGGGTGATTACATAGGATGATGCACACCAAGCCCTGGGCCTAGTGCCCAGCACAGAGTTAACACTTGCAGAAGTGTCATTTTGTTGTTGTTGCTGCTGCTATTATTACTGGAATGCAGAACCTTCTGCTTGGTCACAATGACAAAAACCCTTGCTCCCTGGAGGTCATACCTCTGCTCCTTCCAGTGCCGCCTGGACTTCAGTCTTCTCTTGTTCAATCCGTTTCTTGGTCTTTTCCATTTTACTTAAGTTCCTCTTTCCTTCTCTGACCTGATTTGTCAGATTAGAAATCTCTTCTGGAGAAGGAAAAAAGCAAAGTTAGTGAAAGGAACCAGTCTCCAACCCATGATATCAGATATAGTGGACTGTTCCCCTGGGACTGTGGTCATGCCATCCTTGGAAACTTGATGGCAAGGCCACCAACGGTACCTATGGGACCCTTGTTGGAATTTCAAAAAACCAGTTTTTCTTCAATATATTCTTTTGCCACCCACCAGAAAGTTGCCTACTACAACTGGGGAGGATGGTGTTTCTCAGAGTACTGTGCATTTAACAACCTGTACAACTTTACATGGTGGGCCTGCTTGTCAGAGCCGTGTCATATTCCACCTGCCTTAAGGTCTTGCTGCCATTCCCTCAACACTACCTTCAATATAAAAGAAAATAAATCAAAAACCAATGCTTGGAGAGCAATTTCCTGCAAGGAATCCCTACACTTCCGGTGTAAGGGCTTAGCTGTTGACACCCGTGGCTACCGTTCTGTCCGCTGCCTCTCAACACCAGGATAGCAGCTGAAAGCATAACCTGGGTCATTGCCTGCCAGAAGCCAATGTGTGAGCACAGATCAACCAAAGAATCCAAAGGAGGTCAAGTGCTTGAGGGTTTGTGGCTAGCCTTTCATGAACACAAGTCTTTGACAGAATAAGGCATCCAGAAGTGACAAAACCTCCCACCATTCAATATTCTTACTGTCAGTTCTGCCTCTTCCTGAAGGAAGACTATAGTAACTAAGAGGTGTGGAGTAGGGCCAAGTAGCTCTGGGAGTTACCCACCATCCAGAGGTGGTGGAAGGAGCTCAAGAGCTTGCCTGCTCCCCTAGTTCCAAGATCCCTGGCTATGATGTGATGTGACAAGGGTTTTGCAAAGTTACAACACCAAACCCTTTAGATGACAATTCTTCTGTAATGAATCCTTCTCTTATAAGCCCTCTCCAGAAGAGAGTTTCTCCAAAGAAACCTTGGGGCAGTGGTTCTCCACTCTGACCATACCTCAGAATCACTTGGAGAGCTTTCGAAAAAGACTTCTGCCCAAGCCCCAACCCAAACCAAGTGTGGTCTCCAGACCAGCAGCACTGGCCTCACGGGCAACTTGTTAGAAATATAAATGCTCAGGCCCCACCCTAGATCCAGTGAATCAGAATCTCCAGCCAACCATTTGAACCAGCCCTCAAGCAGTTTGGATGCAGCTGAAGTTCTCTGACCACTGTTCTAGCACCTCTTACATGCCCAGTCTCACTGAGCACGGACTATGTAGGCTAACAGAGAAGCAAGATTCATTTATGCCTCCAATAGTATTGAACTTGCTCCCAGGGCACCTCAAGGTTTTAATGCACATCACTGGTGGAGCTGGTGTAAGTCGGCAGCATCTCAAAATTTTGTAACTCATTCCTTTAGCCCAGCAGTTTCATTTCTAGAAATCTACCCCCTACTGAAACATTACCTGTCCATAGGTATATGTACAGAGTGTATAGTAGAGGATTATTTATAATTGTGAAAAATCGTATCTAAACTGAATGAGGTCTAGTTAAATAAGTATTGATCATCCTTATTATAAAACACTCTGCAACTATCAACAATCATGTGGCAGGCCTCCATGTACAGACAGACATGCAAAGAGAATCATGAGGCACGTGGGAGGTGGCACAGCCAGTAGGTAAGTGTGCATAGGCTGGAGTCAAGCTGCCTGGGCTCAGATCTCACATTTACTTTTGATCGACTGTGAATTTGGACAAATTCTTAATCTTACAGGACTTAATATAATCTGCTTTTTACAGACAAAGAAACTAACCCATAAGACTGCTCTGAGAATTAAATGAGGAATGGTTATGTATACAACAGAATCTGGCACACAGTGTAGGCTACAGAAATATTTGTCAAATTAGAAAATATATTGATAAATGAAAAAAATAAAAGGTATAGAATACTGCAAAATTTGAATAATACATGCATGCATATATGCATGGGAAATCTTGGTAAGGCTATAGATGATAAAGAAATTCTTAATAGTGGCTGTCTTGACAGGGTGAAGTGAACCTGGGGCTAAGGTAGGAAGGTAGTCTCATTTTTAGAATTTAATAAAAATAATAACTGTAGTAAAAAAAAAGGAGTATTAAAAATGGAAAAGTTAAAACCTGAGTGGGACCAAAACCATGACAATGCTGAGGTACCTGCCCCTGGAAGACAGCCTTTGCCCTTGAAGCCAGGGCTCCCCCCACACCTCTTGCTTCTGCTCTGGCTCCAAGCCTGGCTCAGAGTACCTTGGAGATTCTTGTTCACTCTCTGGAGGGTTTCCTGGCTCACAGGGCTCTCTTCATAGGCATGCCTGAGCTTGAGGAGCTCGATGCTGAGGGCCCGGGCCTCCTTCGGAGAGGCCCCCAGCACGGCCCGTGACTCCTCCTGCTTCTGCTTCCAGGCGTCCAGGCACTTGTCCAAGGGCTGCTGCTTCTGGTCCAGCACAGCTGCTGGGGAGCAGGCCTTCCGGAGGTTGGACCGGATGTCCCCCAGCTCGAGCTGCATTTGGTGCCTGGCCCTCTCCAGGGAGGCATTTCTGGCATTCACTACCCCCACGGCTTCAGCAGCCTCCGGCAACCCCATGGCCAGCTTCTTCCTGAGAAGGGGAGACCCAAGCAAATGGCAAGTGAAGCTGCAACCCTCAGAGAGCTTACCCAGTTTGTCCTGGATTAAAACAGTGCTTGGGCACAAAGCAAGCGGGGGGGGGCCTCTTCATGCCTAGAGAACCCAGATGTCCATGTGTGCTTTATTTTCACTTACCCTTTGCCAACCTGGTCTTGGAACTCAGGATCTCTAATCCTATAAATATTTGCTTAACTTTAAACCTTCTATCAGCAATACAGACTTTAAGGGTGACTTCATTAAGAAATGGGAGAGGGGTGCCTGGGTGACTCAGTCATTAAGCGACTGCCTTCGGCTCCGGTCATGATCCCGGGGTCCTGGGATCGAGGCCCGCATCAGGCTCCCTGCCCTGCGGGGAGCCTGCTTCTCCCTCTCCCTCTGCCCCTGCTTGTGTTCCCTCTCTCTCTGTCTCTCTCTGTCAAATAAATAAATAAAATCTTTAGGGAAAAAAAATGGGAGAAAGAGGAGATTGTACCAAACACCCCACCAGCAGTAAGCAGTTGTTAAAAGTTCTTAGGCACATCTAGTCTTTAAAGATCTCCTTACTACATTGCTTCCAAGGAACATTCTTTGGTTCTCTCCTGCTCATTCTCTCTCCCTCTTATCATGTGGCTCCTAAACATGCCAAAATTCTGTCTTTTCTCTGAATTTCTTCTCCACCTCAGCTGCTCTTCTCAAATTTATATACTCAAATCCATCTCCCCATTGTTATGCTCACTTCCCAGGTCCCACTGCTCTCAGGGGAGACTCTAGCCCCTGCTGTTATCCCTCTAGCATCCTCTGAGATAGAGTGGTTTATTAAAGTGCTTCCTCCACCACCCCCACAATGCAGTGCCCTGGGGCTTTCTAATGGATGAAATGTGTTCTCTTGCTTCCATCCCCTGCAGGGACGCTGGCAGCCCCATTCTTACCCATTCATTACACTTCTTAGATGAAAGGTACTGTGTGTACCAAAGCTCTTTCTGATCTACTATTATTAAACAGAAACAGATCCTCTGGAATTAACATGTGCCACACAAGTAGCCCATCAGACCAATGTGGTCATAAAAGCCCCTTTTTTGGTGGAATCCTGCAAAAACCAATCTGTGCTCAGCATCCAGGAAGAATCTGAGCTCTAACAACTACTCCTTGCTCACTGGCTTTCTAACCATAGCAACTTCACATCTTTGCTTCATTTTTCTTAAATGTTAAGAGGAGATTCTTTTTTTTAAAGATTTATTTATTTATTTGAGAGAAAGAGCATTCGGGAGAGGGGCAGAGGGACAGGGGGAGGGGGGAGGGGGAGGGGGGGAGGAGGGAGAGAGAGAATCTCCTGCAGACTCCCCGCTGAGCACGGAGCCTGATCCCACATCCCTGAGATCATGACCTGAGCCGAAACCAAGACTCTGATGCTTAATTGACTGAACCATCCAGGCATCCCAACAAGAGATACCACATGGTGACTATAGTTAACAATCCTGTCTTGTATATTTGAAAGTTGCTGTGACACCAGAGCTTTAATGGTCTCATCATAGTGACAACAAATTGTAATTACGTAGGATAGAAGATGTGTTAACTAACTACATTGTGGTAAAGACTTTGCAATATGTACGTATATCAAATCATCACATTGTATAACCTCAACGTATTTAATGATATATAGGAGTTTGGGGCCCAGAGGAATCTAGACTTGGTCTCAGCAAGTCAATGTCAGTATATATACAAATGTCAATTACATCTCAATAAAGCTGGAGCAGAAAGGAGATTCTGATGCTTTACCCCACCTAAAACAGGGGTCTTATAAAATAATTACATGTATTTTAATTACTTTAGAAATACTCAAATACTTCAGAAATACTCAAAAACTAGGGATTTTACTTTGGGTGACCAAATGTGTGGGGGGACCAAGGGGTTTCACCAGGACATGGGGCCATCAGTGCTAAAATCAGCAAGCCCATAACTCCATCAGGCAAAATGGGCAAGTTGGTCACCCTCATTTCACTGATAATACTGTCTACCTTTCATACCAACTACCATTTGTTCCTCAATTTGCCAACCATAAGTTCTTACTCCGTACTAGAATCTGCAAGATGTGGAAGATTAAGAAACCAAATCCCTATTCCTGGGGAATGTGAAATTCAGAAACAGTCAACTGGGTCTCAGGTGAGCTTGAGTCAGCTAAACTAACTCATCCTGTGAAGCCAATTAAAAAAAAATAGAATCCTAGATTCTTTTTTTTTTTTTTTTTTTGTAGTTCTGTCTCCTTGGAGTATAATATAGACAATGTTTTATTTATTTGATATTCCATTAAGTTTTGGGGCTCTGAGTGGCTCAGTCAGTTACACAGCTGACTCTTGATTTTGACTCAGGTCATGATCTCAATGTCGGGAGATTGAATCCCACATAGGGCTCTATGCTGGGCATGGAGCCTGCTCAGGATTCTCTCTCTCCCTCTGCCCATCCCTTCTTACCCTCCCTCCCCAACTCTTACACATGAGCTCTCTCTTTCTCTCTCTCTCTCAAAAAAAATAATAATAAGTTTAAAGCAGAAGAGGTATCCGGATATTACCATGTTGTCCATTATTTCTCTTTAGTTGTCATGTACTGCAGGAAAACAATCTGTTAGCTCAACAGATCCATGTGGTCGTAAGCAGTCTATATGCTTTCCCTCTTTTCTACCCCTCCCAAAGAAACCTGCAACACTGTCACTGGTAGGCACTTTCACCCACATTCTTCCATCATAGCAGAAAAAAAATATCTTACTTTAGAAGCAAATGCCCTATTTCTAATATGAGGAGCCATTTCAGTTCAAAGCCCTACTTTTCTGTGGCCCAGCATTTTTCAAACATCTACCGCAGGTATTCTTAGTATCTGTCATCCCAAGGCCTTTTTAAGTTACTGAGGCTTCAGAGACAGATCACTTGGTACCCCTCCAGGGACAGGACATAGCGACTGTTGAGCAAGTCCACAGCCACGTCTCTCAAAGATTTAGGTGAAGAACTGAAAAACAATATTTTTGGTTGAAACTAAAGAGAACTGGATTGATCTTCCCTGAAGTTTTGCTAAGCTGCCAAGCCAGGGACACATTCTTTTGAGTAAACCTTTAATGACTATAAAGCTGGGGTTGGTTTGACACTTTCTCTCAAATTTACACAGTCCTTTGACCTCTGAACAAAATGCTTCAGTTCTACACCCTGGTACCAGGTCTTGATTCATCTAGGCCCCAAGCTCCTGTAGCTCCTGAGAAGGACTTCTAAAGCCTTTATGTAGTGTTGGCTATAAAACTGATATTCTAACCTTAGAGGTGGTCTGAGGGTGACTTCTTTTCAAAGAAATTCTTAGCCCTTAAGGCATGACGACAGCTCCTGATATGTTTCCAGCCATCTCTGTGCATCTTCACAGAGCACTTTGTAGTCTGCAAGTCGTAGACCAGAGACATAATTGACTTTAATGTATGGAGACATGTACCCACATGGACTCCATTATTTTGATGTTCCAAATGAAGTACATGATTCTAAGGGCTAGCCCATTTTCAAACCCTAGCTCCAAGTCACATCTTCTCTGAAGACTTGTCTTGTGCCATAGAAAGAGCCTTCTTTCCTTCACCAGGACCTCTTTCTAGTCTTTATTACTCTATTATAATTGTTATTTTTTAGCCCCACCAGAGCATGTGCTCTTTGCCGGCAGTGGCTGTTTCAGCTTTGGTCTTGGGCGTATTCACGCACTTGGTAGTGATTTGTTCAAAGTCTACGTGAGGCCTTTAAGACACAGTCACTCTCCTGATCCCCTGTTGCATACCTACCTCTGGGTTCAGGTCTGCCTTGCCCCACTCACTTGGCATCCTCCAAGTCCTCAGTCCTCTGGGCGACGTCATCTGCGTACTTCATTCTCCACTGCACCACCATTTCACTGTTGCTTTTGGAGAGAGCCTGGAGCAGCTCAGCCTTGGCCTCTTGTTCTTCCTCATACTGCTCTTGGAGAAGGTTACGGTCATGCTTGGCTGACTGCAGGGCCTGGGCCAGGGCACTCTGTGACTTAACAGACACAACACACATTAAAAAAGGGCATCGCTACCATTAACAACGAAGGGCTTGGAGGTGACATCTTTTTTTTTTTTTTTAGATGAGGTTAATAACAACCTGCCACAAATTCAAGCTGAACCTGAACCTAGTAAGCTAATACCAGGGAAAGAATTTGGGATGAGAAAGGATCCAGTATCTAATTGCTGCTGTTACAACAGGGAACAGTGTTCTATTTAGGGAAATGCCTGACTGACTATGTGGGCTTCAGCAACTGCAGGTTCTGGAAATAGTGGGGAAATGCAAAGGTAGCAAGAACATTCCCTATCATTTAGGCAGGAAGATTTATAGTTAGCACTATCTACGATTGGGATCTTATTGGACTAAATGGGATCACTGGGATGTGGTCCAGCTTTTCATTCATTGATGAAAAAACAAAATCTTTTATTTCACGTGTAAATCTCTGAACACTATTTCTGATCACTTTAAAACAGCACTATCCAGTAGAACTTTCTATAGATGAAAATACTTCAGGGGCACCTGGGTGCCACAGTCGGTTAACTGTCCAGCTCGGTTTTGGCTCAGGTCATGATCTCAGGGTTGTGAGATGGAGCCTTGCATCAGGCTCCCTGCTCAGCATGGAGTCTGCTGGAGATTCTCTCTCCCTCTCCCTTTACCCCTCCTACTCATGTTTGCTCTCTCTCTCTAATAAATAAATCAATCCTTATTTTAAAAAAAAGAAAATATTTTATATATGCACCATCCAATATGGTAACCATAGCCACGTGTAGCTATCGAACACTCAATATGTGCTTAGTACAATGTGTGGTCACAACTGAATTTTAGTTTTAATTTAAATAAATTTAAATTCACACAGCCACCTGTGGTGCAGTAGCAGCTACCGTGGTTTTTAGACAGCAGAGCTGAGTTTAGTGAACATTCCTGTCACTTCCATGGTGGTCTGGTTAACCTAGAGGCATCATTCCCAAGAGATAACCTAATCTAGTGGGAAAAACCTAGTCTAGTGGAGTCTGTGCCGGTCCTCATGGGTCCTTTCTGCAAATTAGAAAAAAAGCATTTTCTCAGTCCGTGGATGCAGTTCTGAGAACACAAGGCTTAGTTAATGGCAGCTTCAGCCAGACACCCCTGGGCAGTTTTGAAAGAGGAGCAACAATACACAGTGGCCCTGGGAAGGACACAGGCTTTGAAATCTAATAAAATTGGCTTTAAATTATGACCCTACCCCTCTTATATATTTATTGAGCAGCTGTTCAAGGCATTAGCGTTTACAGAAGTAAATGAGATGAAGATAAAGCCTTTGCCCTAAGGAGCCATAAAGGGGTGAGAGGATACACAAAATGAACATATAAACAAATAATTTTTTTAAATGCTGACAGCAGTAAGGAACTAAAACAAGAATGACGACGCAGGCTGGTTGGCTCCTTCGCATCATTGCCCAAAGGTCTTGGGGGAAGGGCCTGTACACATTGGAAAGAGCAGGTATGAAAGTCCTGTGGGAGGAGTAATGGTGACTTGTATAAGGTAGAGAGGAGGCCTGGGCGGCTGGAGGGGAGGAAATGAGGGAAGAAGACGTATGACGTAAGGTCGCAGGAGGAGGCCTGAGCCCAAGCCGGGGGGTCTCCGAGGCCAGCTGGAAGTCACTGGGAAATCAGCCAGAGATATCTTCTAAAATCTAAATTAAGTCATCTCACTACCAGCACCAATTCCTTCACACTCTACTACTAGCTCTATGACCTTGGGCGTGTTATTTTTCTTCTCAGAGCCTTGGTTTCCTTATGTAAAAAGATGGAATTCTACCCGTTTCCTAGGACTTATGTGAAGATTGAGATAACATGAGAGAAGTATCTAGCAGAATGTCTGGTGCACAAACCGTGGTAGTCATTTAAAAATACATATATAACACAGAAAATAAGGAGAGTGGAGGGAGTGAAATAAGTTATTTAAGAACAAAAGTCTACAGGCTCGTGACCTGCACCTCAGAGTAGGGAGATTATGTACCAGTGAGGCACTGTGAGCTGTCAGTAACAAGGTGCCTTGAAGATGAACTAAGAATTAACTTGAAATATCAGAGCTCAAAGAATTCCTCCCTCATGTTAGTCACTCTGCTTTCTCTTAAAGGGCCACTTTCACTGGCGTCACCTGCTAGCAACATTATATATCCTCTTGGGAAGAAATGACCAATATGTATAGGTTATTGACAACTTAAAAGTAATATTGAACTCAGCCAGCCCCATTTATTTCATTCTGATCTTTTATTTAATTCCACTTCTTGATGCAATTGAGAATCAGAGATCCATAAAGAGCCTTGCTGACTTCCTGTTCACGTGATAATGCAAAATGGAAATACACAGGTTGCTTGCTCTATCTAAATCTGACAAACTAGACAAGCAACTGGAGTCACTGAGGAAGATCTTTCAGTGATGAAGTTCCTTCCCAGCACATACAAGGTCCACCATGTTCTTTTTCCCATAACTTCTGGGGCACTTTCCTCTCTTTCACAGAAGGAGATATTGAGGTTGACCCATCAAGCGCTGTTTTGTTTTGTTTTCTTTTCCACACACACAGTCAAGCTACTGGTGAGAAATAATAGATGCCTTACTTTGGATTCATCTTCCAGTTGCCCTCTCAGTTCTTCTATCTACCGAGTGAAGCTGCTCCTTTCCCTGGAAAGTTGGCTTACCAGCGCTTCCTTTTCTTCCAGCCTCCTCAGGAACTCTCCTACAGAGAGATTTCTCAAAGTGAGTTGATCATGGCCTTCCTCCTCATCGACTGCCTCCTCCCGTAACTTGTTCACTTGAAGGGCAACCGCAATGACTCCTAACACCTATTTTTAATATTTAGCAAGGGTCTGAGAGTCCAGTTATCAGCAAAACCATGGCATGATCTGTTCCAGGACGTACAAAAGAGCCCTGATAAAGAACTTATTTTTAGCAGTAAGTTTGGGTCAGTAACAGGTAATATTAGCTACCATATATTGAGACTTTTCTATGCAGCAGGTACTACGATCCAGCTTAATTCCCATAACTCCCTGATCATGTTGGTATTATATTACCCACTTTAAAGAAGGGGAAACAGGGCAACTAACTTATATATGATTGAGACACAAACATGCATAGCCAGTAACTGGTGGAGGTAGATTCAAATTAAGTTTTTAACCCTGAAGAACACATTCTTTTGTGTTATGTTCCCTTGTTTATTTTATGTGGCTCTACCGATTTCTGACTATATAATCTTCAAGTAATTACAACTGCTTTGCCTCATCTGCAAAATGAGGATAACAATAAAACATTGTTGGGGCGCCCAGGTGGCTCAGTCGGTTAAGCATGCGACTTTTGGTTTTGGCTCAGGTCATGATCTCAGGATCATGAGATCGAGCCCTGTATCAGGCTCTGTGCTCACTGAAGAGTCTGCTTTAGATTCTCTCCTCTCTCTCTCCCTCTCCCTCTGACCCCCACCCCCTGCTTGCACACTCTCTAAAATAAATAAAAATCTTATAAAAATTGTTAATGGAAATTAAGTGAATGTGTTTTGTGACTAATGTGTTTTCACTAATGTGAATGTGTTTTGTAGACTGCTAAACAAATATTAAAAATAGTCATTAAATAGTGGAGGATAGGACCATGACAGGGGAAATTTCATTTTACAGTAGTCTACCCTCTCTGTCTCTTCTGCTGATAATAGGACAGCAGTGCTTTGATTATTAGCAATGGTAACAAATACTGAGCCAATCCTGGGCAGAGGCAGTTGTTTCTGTAGTGTAATTAGTGCAACACCAAAAGCTCACAATTCTGTGACCCATATGCCTCTTGCTATAAACAAGTTCTAAAACTCCAGCATTATAAGAAAGCATCTGTTTTGGCTAAAGCAGCAGGTCTCAAACTTTTTGGTCTCAGGAACACTTTATATGATTAAAATTTATTGGGGACCCCAAAGAGATTTTGTTTACATGAGTTTTATATTTAATAGCATATTTGAAATGAAAAGAGAAATTTAAAATTCGTATTAATTCATTTTCAAATAACAATAAAAATCTTAATGTGTTAATGTGTTTACCTAAACAATAATTTTTTAAGAGTAAAAACTATATTTTCCAAAAACACAAAATAGTGAGAAAAATGACATTATTTTACATTTTTTAAAAATCTCTGGCTTAATAAAAGCTAGATTTTCATATTTGCCTCTGAATGCAATCTATTGTAATACTGTTTTTATTAAAGTATGTGAAGAAAATCTAGCCTGTCACAGATACATTGGAAAAGGGAGATGTATTTTCATAGCCTTTTCAGATAATTGTGACCATTATTTGATGCTACACCAAAATTCAACAAATAGAAATTTCTCAAGGATTAATTGCAGTATATTCCTCTGTTATGTTAAAATTCATGAGTCTATCTTAAACTTTGAATGGATCTTTCACCTACACGTGACTGTATAACATCATGAAGTGGTGATTTGAAAAATATGTGTTCACTGAATTACGCAGACCTTCCAAAATGTTGACACGTTCCAAACAATATTTAAAACACATGTTTGTTAACAACACTACTGATCTCATCAGAAAGGTCTTAAGAATTGAGAGCATCAGGCTCATGATGACATATATACATTTTCCAAAATCTGATTTTTGCCGAAAAGTTCCAATTTTATTATTGGCAACAAATAATGTCAGTTGTTTTCCTTGAAGCAACAGGCTCACTTTGTTCACTTTGAGAAAATATCTGCCAAATATCTGAGTCAGAAAAAACATGATTTGTGAATCGTCCTTTTAAGTAAATAGGATGCTCCCTGAAAAGACCTGCTAGCTCAGCTCAGAACTTAATCACACATCATACTTCAGAGGGGAGGTGGGTGGGGGATGGATGAAATAGGTGAAGGGGATTAAGAGCACACTTATTTCAATGAGCACTGAGCAATGTATGGAATCGTTCAATCACTGTATTGTACACTTGAAACTAATATAACACTATGTTAACTATGCTGGAATTAAAATTAAAAACTTCATAAAAATATAGAAGTGTTTTATGCGTACTTCTTTTGTCAGAGAGAATATTAAGAAGATATATACTTGGGGTCAAAATATAATAAAATTAATGTTTACTGCTTCATTAAGGACATTCTTACTTAAAACTGACATTTTTTTTTCAAACTGTGACTATGTATCAGTGAATATAATGATTAATAGCACAGTGTGATGCCACTGTTTTGATGCACGATGAGACTTCAGTAGTTTTAATTGTCACTGCTTTTTCAGCATCAATATAAGTCGCAAAAGAACTTAAAAAGCAATCACTTTAACCTCATAGGCCCCCTTCAAGGGTCTTGATGATCGCCTGTGTTCTGTGGACCAAACTGAAAATCTCTGGGTGACAACATCATATTGAAAAGGAGTCTGAAGAAATGCCAATCCACCAGGGGGTTGAGACTGACATATCATGTATCCTACAGAACAAGTACCCACTTAACGTAACTTAATTGACCACATTTACCACTGGTTTGCTTTGAAAGCAGAGTGTGATATGTTGACGGGGCAGGGCATGAGACTAGTGGTAATAGCAAAAAAGCAGCAAAAAATCTGGAGCATAGACCCAGTGAAGGGAGGGGAGGTTTGGATAGGTAGATACTTAAATTTTAATTCACACAAAGCCAAAAGGTGAAAATAAGAATTAAAGGAAGGAAGAAAAGGTCCTCTATTCTGAGCAGAATTATCACCTCACACACACTTTCCCTTCACTCACTTACTCACTAATTTCCTCATCAAAAAAGTGAGTGGAAAATTAATACCAATAACTAGGGGGAGGTAGGCAGTGCCTATCACAACAATTTTGTACAGCACATCATGCAGGACCGGACATATGGGTATTCTCCAGTCTTGTCACTGGACTGTGGAGTCCACAGACTATATCCTAAATGGCAGAGATCAAATTGGGGGTTTTGTAACAAGGCCAAGTGTCATATACCCTGCCCCCACTATTAGAGTCCTCTTCAGTGTCCCTGCTAGAACCAAAAACACTTTCTTCTGGGTTTCTAGGTTTATAGTTAGTTTTGCCAGCCCATTTTAATTTAGCTATAATTCTAGATTTAACATCTAGAAACAGGTGCCCACTAGCAGGATGTGATATAGTCCAAATGGTCTTTATTCTCATTGTAAATTGTGTGCCTCTGGACATCAAGAGTATTGTTTATTTTCATTGGCCTAGGAATTTGATCTCTGGAAACATATTCCTAAAAATAATTCTAATTACAGAGAAACATCTAGCCACATGCTGTTCATAGCAGAGAAACAAGTCAGGCTACAAGGCAAGGTTAAGTAAACCATGGTCCCTCTACTTGATGGATTAGAAGCAGCCATTATAAATGACTAAATATGCAAGATACAAAAAAAACCAACTTATGACAAATTGAAAAAGAAAAAACCCAAGTAAATTGCCACAATGTAAAAGATTGGAAAAAAAAAACCCACAAAACGCAGAAAAAAACTATCATTAGTAGCTGATAGTAGAGAGTAAAATGTGGTACATTTTTCTACCTTTTATTTGTCAAATGTTTGTGCAGCACCAATAAGTGGCAGGCATTGTTCTAGATGATTGACATACATCAGTGAATAAAACAAAGCTTACATGAAGCTTACATTCTTGCAGATGGAGATAGACAAATAAGCACATTTATCATGTCGAGTATGTAGTTTGTTTGAAGGTATTAAATACTATAAAAAAAGAAGCACAGAGAGAAAACAGGGTGAGAACAGTCAAATGTCACCTTCTCAACAAGGCCTATACTGACATCCCCCAGATATGTGTTTGATTAACCCTCATCTTCAAGTCTCTGGAGAATTATTAGAGTATTTCAGGCAGAGGAAAAAGCTAGGGCAAGACCCTAGGATGTGAGTGTGCCTGGTGTGTTAAAAACATAGTCAGGGCAGAATGAGAGAAGGGGAAAGTAGTAGAAGAGGTCAGGGAGATAATGAGGGGCCCAATTATGTGGCCTTTGTAGGCCATTGTACAGACTATGGCTTTTACTAAGTGTAAAAAAAAAAGTATGGGTTTATTATTGAAAATTAGAAAAAAATGCCTGTTTCAATGAGGTCAACATTATAAAAAGTCACGTCTTACAGGCTGTGTGGACAGCCCCTACCATCCTTTGATCTTGACAGTTGCTTCATCCAACTGCATATTGCTTTTCTCCTTCCTGAAGGAAGCTGGGCAGAGCCTCCCAAACCAGCACAGAGGTAACCCTCACCAGACAAGAGCGTATCTGTGGACAAGGTTAAATCAGAGGCTTCATTCCTCCCCTAGAATCTTTAAATGCTCACTCCGTTTCAGTGACTGAGTGATCATTTCAGTTGTCCCTCCACCAGGCTGCTGGGACTGAGGCTCACTCACACCCAAAGCAGCACATTTCCTTACCATTCTCACTCCATAGCTTTGTCTTCTGTGCTTTCAGGTCATTTACCAACTGAGTCACTTCATCTAGTTTTGCATTTGCTTCATTCAGGCGCTCTTCATACAGACTACAGAGTTTCTCAGAGTTAGCCTATGAGTTGAGAATGAAGGGTTGGATATGGTTTACGGCGTCCATGCTGAAATAGCTGCATAAGAAAGGGGGGTGTGGTTTCTGGGACCCTTGTACTCTCTTCTGCTCTGAAGACCACAGCTAACATTTGAGAAACTGTATCTTCTAATTTCAGCAAACACAATAAACTCAAGGTCTGGGCCTTTAAGGGTCCAAATTTCTTAGGCTATAGGTGTCATATAGAAACCCAACTCTCTAGGTATTGGGACACTCTCTAGAATTCTTTGCTCTTCTGAAGAAGGAAACATGCCAAATGCTAATGAAGTACATAATCACTTCCTGACATTATATTATATATTTAACCATCTTTCTCTCCCACTAGAATAGGTTTCATGAAAGTAGAGTTTCTGTTTGATCACAGAGAATCCCTCAGTGCCTAGAATAGTGTCAAGCACATATGAGAAGCTCAATAAACAATTGGGGACAGGCAGAGGAGAGGGAAGGAACAGGGGAAGAAGAAAGGAAATCCAAAGCAGTATAGAAGAAAGTAGATAGATCTGAGCTGCAGTGGCTTAATAATGGAAATTTGAACTGGGAAAGCAACAGCATCCTCTGGATCACTAAGGCTGCAGACTCAAGGTAACCCTGTTGAGTTAACACTTAAATTCTAAACTCCAATTTCTCAGAATGGGTTTTTCGTGCTTGCAGGAAAGGATATGCCATCTGGCCTTTGTACTTCTACCCGATTTAAGTAACCAAACTAACCATTAGATTTCTGCCACACCCTGGAACTAATGCTAGTAAGTTTGAGACTCAAGATTCTTAAACAGGACCAAGAGCTGCCAGATGTAAAATGGTTATCCTCTTTACCTAGCTGTAGCTTGCATACTTGTTATTAATATGATCAGAAATTACACTGGTGGTTCTATAGATCTATAGTTCTACAGATAGCTGTTTGTTTTGCTCTTTATGTATATTAAATCTCAATCCATACAACAGTCCCATGAGATCTTTGTTTCTACAATGAGTGCTACAGAAAAGGAAGAATTAGGGATCACACCAATGGCATTCCAAGAAAATGGTGATGTGTGTGAAATCTGGTGGTAAACCTAACAGTCTGAATGTTTACTTAATTTGTGGTGATGTGGCAATGGCCAAGGACCAGCAACATTTAAAAGATGCCAGGTTTAGTCCTCTGGAAAACCCCTAAGTCAGCAAAAGCCTTGGAGACCTCCAGCTAAAGCCAACCCTATGTTGAAGACTATTCTCTTCAAGCTTACACTAGTGACTATTCTAAACTCCCAATGAAAAACTACCAGATTGCCTCTTCTTATATCCCCAAGGCAGTCTGCTGTGCTTGACACAAAATAGGTACTTAATAAATGTTTAAGACAATCAAATTATTGCCTCAGTGAGAGATTGGCCAACATTCTCACTAAAGTTTACTTAGAGGTCATATTCAAGCTTTCCTTATAATCCCCAACCCCCAAACTTACTATTAACTTGGTCAAGATATCATCCACTGATTAGCAAACAAATAAAGAGCCAAATCAGGTACATGCTCATTTGGAGGCTGAAGAGGAATGTCATATAGTTCAAACTCAAAGATGTCCTATAGCACACCCAGGATTTTTGGTGATTGTGCAACTAAACTTGGCAGAGATTTGATGGCCAGCTTCTTATACAATGTCATCAGAATCAAGTAGGTTAGAGCCCTGAGGTTAAATGTCAGGCACACTTAAATATCTACTCTCTACTGGCTACTAGAAAAAAGCTATAGTAGTGAAATATGTAACAGTCTTTAGATGGTCTGAAGTTTTTAGTTATATTTTGAATGTTGAATAGTTTGCTCTCACTCCTAAAAGTAATTTGACAAAGTTGGCACACTCATTTTTTAATCAAAATACCCCTCAAGAGTTCAGACTGACTCTGTTTTATAAATGAGAAAACAGAGTCAGAGAGGATAATCACCTTGTCCAAATTCACACAGCTAGGGAGTGTTGGAATTAGGATTTGCACTGATAACGGCCTGTGCAGAGGCAAGGGGAAAAAAAGTCTAATACTAGATTCCTAAGTATCTGTTATATGAAGTAGTAATGACAAAGGGAACGTTACATTGACAGCCTAGTTGACTCATATTGTCATGAATCCTGAATGCCGGAGGAAACCGGATAAAAGTATAACTATGTGAACCATCTTTATTTTATGTTGCCTCCAATAAAAAATGACCCATTAACTGGGACAGGAAGAATACATCCAGGTGTGAGGAATGGCACTTCTGTTTATGGCCCTCAATATTCTATGCTATGCACCTGTTTCCTGAGGGTGAAAGAACACAGAGCTCTACAAGACAACTCAGTCAATGGTGTGTGGAAATGGCAAGCAAAGGAGCCAGAGAATCCCCAGTTTTTAAGAGACTCCTATGTAGTAAGGCTCAGCTGGGCTGTGTATATCTGCAGAGTAGGCAGTCACCTAGGCAGACAGAAAAGACACTTGCTCTTAGGCATAGCTTCGTATGGTAGGTATTTCATGGGCAATATTAACCACTGGCAGAACCTTTTCAATTTACAATGTATTTTTTATAAGCAGGATGTGCAAAAGACATTGAAATTGTTTATCTAAATGTAGCCTATACAGGGACATATCATTCAAATGGGTTGTAATTGAAGGTATAAGTTCAAATTTAAGCATAAAGGATAGGCACTAAATTCTCATACCAGGAAAGAAGAGGTTAATGGAATAATGTATATTCATCTTAAAGCTGATTCTTAAAATGCTGCCTAAAAATGCTGTCTCCCAAAAATGCAGGAACCAATGGGAATTCAAAATAATCAAGATAATTGTGAGATTGCCTATAACTTCTAAATTTCCCTGGGCTTCTCTGTCAGCATAATATACTTTTTGAAAATGCTTCAGTTTCCACTGAGTATTGGCATTCCTGGCATTATAATTCAGGAAAAGATGAAATAAACAATTCAAGAAAAATTCAGCATAATGTATATGCCTATGAGAGTGAACAGAATCAATTTATCTCACCAAGAAATATTTACAGCAGCAGTGGAATGTGGCCACCCACCAACATAAACAGGACTGGGAGTCGAGGCCCATCTCTACCATAATTGTATGACCTTGGATAGTCACTGAACCTATGAGCCATAGAATTCCCAAGAGGCATATGTAAAAGTTAATGCTAGTACTTGAGTATACAAGGTTATGCATATCATGTACTGAGTATGAGTAAAATAAGACTTAGTTTCTGCCTTAGAGATGCTTTCTATTTAAGCAAAGTTAAAAGACTATATAATGCAGTAGTACAAGAGGGATCCCAAAAATGCTACAGTAATTCTGAAACAGATAAAGTCTTAATATGGAAAGTTGAACTTGAGCATTCCAGGGAGAGGGCTTAGTTTGGAAAAGGCATATTTGTGGAAAAAGGATATTTGGTGGAAGGTAAACATTCTAGCTTGGCTGAAATAGAAGGCCCATGAAGCAAAGTAATGGAATCTAAAATTGGCAGGGCAAATTGAGTCAGATCACAGGCCAAAGAGTACTTTGAAAAGCAGCAGTTTGGCGTTCAGTTAAGCAGGGACATGATTCTATAAAGCCATGTCTAGAGATATTCATATAGATAGTATATAGGATAGATTGAAACAAAGAAAAACTAGAAGCAAAAAAGATAATTTAGGAAACCACTTTAATAGTCCAGTTAAAAGGTAATGAAAGTCCTACCTGCATGTGAGAATAGAATGGAAAACTGTAAGACAGTGAAGAATTGACCTGCTGTAAGAATTGATTGGAAAGCAAAGAACAAAAGAGGAAACAAATAATCAATTACAGGCCTAGAGCCTGGGTGATGGGAAGAAACAGGGTTCCAGTGACAGAAATGTCCAGAAGAAACACCAGATTCAGAAGAAGTTGATGAGTTTGGTTTTAGACACACTAATTTGAGGAAAGGAAGACATTACTGATCTTTGAAAGAACAACTTAAGAGAATACTTTTAAGAAAAGCAGGGGTAATAAAAGACTTCAGGGGTTACAGGATTGAGGAGGTAGTGAGGCATATATATCTTCTGATGGGAGCTAGCTTCCTAAGATGGCCCCCCAGTGACCAACACCCTTGTTATTCACACTTTTGTATAGATTGCTACCCTTTGACCTCTAACTGAATCACTCCACTGCACTGTAAGTCTGCCTCATTAGAACTGTAGTAGCTTCTGTCTTGGTCTCTTGTAATACTTGCTCTTGTGCCCTAAATTGCCTTGTAAGAAGTCCAGGTCCCCCGTGTTTGCCATGCTATGAGGAAACCCACACTAGCCACATGGCAAGAAAGATTTCCAACTAGGCCCCAAACCATTCTAGTTAGTTGTACAGCCCAGGAGCCAGACATGAGAATGAATAAACCTTCAGATGACTCAGTCTCAACTGCCACCTGAGCTAAGCCTGTCAACCCCAGAACCAAGAGAGATGATAATAAATTGCTGTTTCAAGCTACAAGGTTTGGGGATGATTTGTTATACAGCAACAGATAAATGGAACAATACTCTTTGATCAAGGAGACAGAGGCAGATATGGATAGATTTTGCTTTCCTCTTCCTAGTATCCGAGGAAAAGTCTTTCTTATTTTGGTTTGTTTTTGCAATGGGTGAATAATGGTTATGTGGAAAAATATTTTATTCTTTGGGACAAGAAAGAAAGAAATGGATGAGTATAAGAAAAATATAAGGTGAAGAGAGAAGTTATACTGAATGGTCCTGATCTATCAGTTAGGTCTTACCATTCATTGAAAAGGATTTAGGAAGTCAGGGTTAGAATCTAAGGGAGGATTTTGTTTACAAAAACGAATTAGAAGAACAAAGAACTTCTGAGCAGCAATGAAAGTCTAGAGGAAATTAGAAAGTATGAAATTCATATCTAATTAGTATGGATTTACAGTGAACCTATCAAGAGTTTTATGACTATGACTTCCTACTAAGATGTGCAGAAACAGAAGAATTCCTGAGGATAAACAAGAGGCACAGTAGACTATAAAGAGTAAGGACTTCTAGAGCCTCATTTGGGCTGAGGAAAGCAAATGAAGCCTACAGGGCATGGACAAAGAATGCTTTCATTGCTGAGAGAAAGATGAGTCCACATAAAAGGAAGAATACAGAAGAGAGAGAGGAGAGAGGACTTAAATCTTTACTAGATTTACATTCTAAGATAATTGGGGGTGGGGTGGCAGGGATAGTGGAGAGAAAGAAAGGGAAGGAAAAGCAGGGTGGTTGTGTTTCTTTCTACTTAATGAGGTTTTTTTTAAAGGGAATTAATGCTAAATATTTTAGGAGTCGCTCAGTCTTTCTGAAGAAATGCTACATTTTTCTGGCTATGGTCCATGAAGGTTAAGCTTTACTGTTGGTTTGTCTCTTTCCCAGATAACTTCACAAATTCTGCTCACAAGGAGAATGTGACTCTGGCTACAGGCATACCTTGGAGATACTGCAGGTTCAGTGCCAGACCATGCAATAAAGGTAATATCACAATAAAGTGAGTCAGTGAATTCTTTGGTTTCCCAGTGCTCATAAAAGTTATATTTATACTATATTGTAGTCTATTAACTGTGTAATAGCATTATGTCTAAAAAAATGTGTATGCCATAATTTAAAATGCTTTATGGCTAAAAAATGCTAACCATCATCTGAGCTTTCAGCGAGTCATAATCTTTTTGCCCGTGGAGGATCTTGCTCAACGTTGATGGCTGCTGATTGATCAAGGTGGTGGTTGCTGAAGGGTGGGGTGGCTGTGGCAATTTCTTAAAGTAAGACAACAATGAGTTTTGACATATCAATTGACTCTTCCTTTCATAAATGATTTCTGTGTAGCATGTGATGCTGTTAGATTGCATTCTACCCATGGTAGAACTTCCTTCGAAATTGGAGTCAATCCTTTCAAACCCTGCTGCTGCTTTCTTTATCAACTAAGTTTATGTAATATTCTAACTCCTTTGTTACCACTTCAACAGTCTTCACAGCATCTTCACCAGGAGTAGATTCTTTTTTTTTAATTTTTTTATTGTTATGTTAATCACCATATATTACATAATTTGTTTTGGTGTACTGTTCCATGATTCATTGTTTGTTCATAACACCCAGTGCTCCATGCAGAATGTGCCCTCCTCAATACCCATCACTAGGCTAACCCATCCCCCCAGCCCCTCCCCTCTAGAACCCTCAGTTTGTTTTTCAGAGTCCATCATCTCTCCTGGTTCATCTCCCCCTCTGACTTACTCCCCTTCATTCTTCCTCTCCTGCTATCTTCTTCTTTTTCTTTTTTCTTAAAATATGTTGCGTTATTTGTTTCAGAAGTACAGATCTGTGATTCAACAGTCTTACAAAATTCATATGCTCTGGTTTCTCTTCAGATCACATAAATCTTTCGCCTTTTACCAGGAGTAGATTCTGTCTCAAGAAACCACTTTCTTTGCTCATCCGTAAATAGCAACTCCTTAGGTTAAAGTTGTATCATGAGATTGCAGCCCTTCAATCCCATCTTCAGGCTCCACTTCTAATTCTAGTTCTCTTGCAATTTCCACCACATCTTCAGTTACTTCCTCCAGTGGAGTCTTGAACCTCTCAAAGTTATCCAGAAGGGTTTGGAACCAACTTCTTCAAAACTCCTGTTAATGTTGATATTTTGACGTCTTCCTATGAATCATGAATGTTCTTAATGTAGAATGTTCTTAATCTAGAATGGTGAATGCTTTCCAGAAGATTTTCAATTTACTTTGCCCAGATCCATCAGTGATGGATCTGTGGCAGCTATAGACCTAAAAAATGTATTTCTTAAATCATGAGATTTGAAAGTCAAAATGACTCCCTGATCCATGGACTACAGAATGGCTGTTGTGTTAGCAGGCATGAAGACAACATGAATCTTGTCTATCTTCATTAGAGCTCTTCAGTGACCAGCTGCATTGTCAATGAGTAGTACCATTTTGAAAGGAATTTTCTTTTCCAAGCAGTAGGTCTCAACAGTGGGCTTCAAATATGTGCTATCATTCAGGCTTTGTTTTTCCATTTCTACAGCACGGGCAAAGTAGATTTAGCACAATTCTTAAGGGTCCTCGGGTTTTCAGAGTGGCAAATGAGGATTAGCTTCAACTTTGGCCCCTAAGAAGAAAGTTTGCCTGTTCTTTGAAGCCAGGCATTACCTTCTCCTCTCTAGCGATGGAAGTTCTGGATGGCATCTTCTTCCAATAGAAGACTGTCTACATTGAGTTTCTTTGTTTAGGGTAGCCACCTCCAAGAATTATTTAAGCCAGATCTTCTGAAAAACTTGCTGCAATTTCTACATCAGCACTTGCTGCTTCACCTGGCACTTTTGTCTTATAGAGACAGCTTCTTTCCTTAAACCTCACGAACGAAGCTCAGTTAGCTTCAAACTTGTCCTGCAGCTTCCTCACCTCTCTCGGCCTTCACAGAATTGGAGAGTTAGGCCCTTGCTCTGGATTAGGTTTCAGCTTAAGGGAATGATGTAGCTGGTTTGATCTCTCCAGACCATTAAAACTTTCTCCATTATCAGCAATAAGGCTGTTTCACTTGCTTACAATTCATGTGCTCACTGGAGTAGCACTTTCAATTGCCTTCAAGAATTTTTCCTTTGCGTTCATAAGTTGGCTAACCATTTGGCACAAGAGGCCTAGCCAACTTTCAGCCTGTCTTGGCTTCCAAAATGCCTTCCTCACTAAGATTAATCATTTCTAGCTTTTGATTGAAAGTGAGAGATGTACAACTCTTCCTTTCACTTGAACACTCAGAAGGCATTTTAAAGTTATTAACTGGCCTAATTTCAATATTGTTGTGTCTCAGGGAAGAGAGAGGCCTAAGGAGAGGGAGAGAGGAGAATGGCCGTTTGGCAGAGCAGTCAGAACACACATTTATCGATTAAGTCGGCCTTCTTATATTGGGCATGGTTCTTGGTGCCCCCAAAACAATTACAACAGTAACATCAAAGATCACTGATCATAGATCACCATAATAAATATAATCATAATGAAAAAGTTTGAAATGTTGTGAGAATTACCAAACTGTGACACAGAGACATGGAGTGAGAAAATGCTCTTAGATAAATGGCACCAATAGACTTGCTCAACTTAGGGCTGCCACAAGCCTTCAATGGTAAAAAACACAATATCTGTGAAGCACAATGAAGCAAAGCTCAATAAAATGTTGTATGCCTGTATTTGTTCTGTTTAACTTAACATAAGCCTTCTCTCAAATACCAGAAGGTAGGATGGCCATTGCCTGTGATCTGATACTAGTCATTTGATGTAAGAGCTTGTACTGTATGGATTAATGGGTTCAGTGAAGAAAGAACATGTGGTGAAACTTCCTTCTAAGTGCTGGCTGGTTAAAGAGATGCCAGAAAAGATGAGGGGGAAAAGGTCTCTCCTGTTAGCAAAGCTCTTTTTGTCCACCATTCATTGAGACAAACACTAGCGTGTCTGAGCCACCCCCAAGGAGTGTTCCCAATCAATGCCATTTTTCAAGAGAGACATGCCACTCACATAACTAGTGGCTTCACTTTTCACCCTACTTATTTATGTCATCACCAGAAAGATCCACAAGAAACATGGGCGGGAATTCCAATAAAACCAGAAGCTACTATCAGGCTACATTCAGGTAATAGCCACGTGACCTTCACAATGTCCACTGAGATTAAGCTGGATCTAGTCAATCTAAAGAACTATAGCCTCCATTAGCAAACACCTCAAGTCACGAATCTCATTTATTTTTCTTTCCCTCCCCTCCCCCACCTACTTTCATGTTCTGAAGTCTGTAAAGTAGACTTAGGAATGTTTACCTTAGCTCTGGTCATCTGCTCATCATTGGTCAGGAGGTCATCCACTTCTAGCTGCAAGTTACTCTTGTCTTTTTCTAATTTCTGCTTGACATGTTGTAAATTTTCAAGCCGACCTTGGAGCTCGGCCAGGCTGTCTGCATGTCTCTTCTTCAAAGTGGCAGAAGTTGCCTCGAAGTACAGTGTAGCCTCTTCCATGTCTCAGTGAAGCTTCTGGAATTTTGTTTCCTGTTTCTTAGTTATGTCCAGCTGAGCCAAACTGGTGTCTTCTGCCTCCTCCAGCCTCTCATTCAAGGCTTCCAATTCTTGGGTGAGGTCAGCTCTCTCCCTTTCCACCTTGGTTCGGGTGGTCCTTTCAACTTCCAGTTCCCTTTTTAAAGCCTGTATCTGTATCTGCAGCAATAAATAATTTTGACTTTTACAAAGCACTTGTAGCATATTTTATACTGAAGAGCTTTACTGTACTTTTTATACATTTCTCAACACTAAGAAAAGTCACATAATACTCGTTTCCCATTTTATAAAGAAGATAGAATACACAGAGATTAAATTATTTTCCCCAAATCAGTACAAAAACCAGAATTCAAATGTGCAGTTCCTCCAGATCTCCCAGTCCTTGGTGATGAGCAACTTCATTAAATTCTATACATGGATGGGAAACTACAGTAAAGAGCACTTTCCAAAGCAATAAGGAAACATTTTTCATACAAGAAAAAAATTTAAAGAGATTTAATAAAAACTAACACGGTGAATTTTATATACAATACCTCACTCCTCTAGAATTAGTTTACCAATCTCAATTACTGGGAACTTGGGCAAATATCTGAAGAATAGAATGATTATCTCTGAGTCCAAGCAACTCACTCATAAGAAAGAGCATCAGTGTGATTTTACACACAATTCTGACAAACTTGGTTACTTGGCTTCTTAGTCTGCAGGTGATTTCAAGTACCAGGAAATCTGAAGTAACAAATTAGAATTGGTGGAGGAATGAGGACTGCTACCATGAATAGTAATCTGATACCATTAGAGGAAGAATTACCAGATAAAGGAAATTAGTGATAAGAACCCTCAGAGCCCCAAACCCTTTCAGTGTAAGGGCAAACAGCTCTACAAATCTTGATAGCATCGTTGTAGTACAGGGAAGCCACTGATGTTCATTAACATTGCCTTTAATAATTAGGCATAGGTTAGGGGTGAAAAAGGGTAAGATCTATTTTAGAATATGTCTTCCTTTCCTTTAAATAAGAGTACCATGGCTAGAGAATGCTGATTTCTAGATCATGCCAATACGTAGGCTACCAGATCTATAGATGAGTTATGACAGAAAAGGAGCTAAAAAATTTATGACTTCCACACCCAAGTAAACACGATCACCTTCCAACGAGTTATTTTGGGATCCAATAACTTTATCCCAAACAATACTATCATTAAACCAAACATTTCTGAAACATCTCCTCAGAAATAATCTTTAGAGCATTTTTTTTCAGTCATCAAGGAAAGAGAATTTGTCTTTTGGATAAATTGAAACTTCTGAGTCTTTTTATTTTGGATAAAGCCAAGTATCATTTGAAGACAAGCTCAGTGAATATGATAGATAATCGCTTGGAGATTAATATTGTGTTTGAAATCATGCCTATAAATCAGTGAGACTGACTTTCTTATTTGGTTCAAAATGTCTCAGAAAATAATTATCAGAAAGAGGCTCAAAATAATTTTGGGTAATGGCTATTATTACTGAGATAAATATTTAGCTCCAAAGGAAAAACATCTATCATACAGATGCATATGCATACAGCATATGTAAGGAGTTATATATATGTGTGTGTATGTATATGTATATATTCATACATACTTATATTACTCTAAAACATGGTCAAATAGTATAAAACAGCTACCTGGTCTAAAACTTATAAATAGCTTCCCATTATTAAATAACGTTTTGAGACTACAAGTGATACAAAACAGATTTTCAGCACAGAAATGGAATTGCCTTCTAATCACAAAGACTAATCATTATAAAAAATTAAATTACTAACACTGAATGCTTACCGTGGATCAGGCTCTATGCTTACCACTTAAAGGTACTGTTGCATTTAATAATATTAGCTCAAGGTTGTCAGGAAGATTAATAACTGAAAAAATAAATGCCTAGGATTTTAGCACAATGTTTGGTTCACAGCAAATATTCAACAAATTATCTGTGTTTTTATAGATAAGAAAATCTAAGCTTAAAAAGTAATTATCCCAAGTCACCTATCTGGGGAGTGCCACAGTCTACCTTCTTAACCACTGCTCTTTTCTGCTTCTGTCCATAGTTGGCTGAGGGTATGGATACCCTGACAAAGCATTTGTTACTGAAGTACCTATTATCACCCATGAATCTACATATAGCTACACACAGGTATTGGATAAATGATTACCTGAAGCTCTTTAACCATGTTTTAAAGCTGAGCCACCAGGCCTTTCTCCTTCTCCACTTTTAATTCATCTGATTCATTTCTAGTTCTTTCCTGTTAGGGAAAAATGTATCAAATGGAATTGTTTAGAGTGATAGCATTCGGCTTGAATATTTTTAAAATTATAGTAATGACACATGAATTCATTCTCATTGCAAAAACTCAACTATTATATCTATATCTGAAATCTCCTTGGCTATCACACCCAATCTTTGTTCCTTCCCTAGAGGTAAACACCATTATCAATTTGGTATGAATCCTTCCAGACATTTTTCTAAGTATTGACATACATTTGTGTTTATATATCGGTAGAAATAGTTTCCTAGGTATAATATGGTATGTATTTGTATTTATAGTTCCATAACTTATTTTTAACCCAATAACACATTGGAGGTTTTTCCATGTCTTATTTTTAACCCAATAACACACTGGAGGTTTTTCCATGTTGGCCCACACATAAATGACTTCATTTAAAAATTAACTGTGACATACTATTCCATGATTTAGACATGCTGTAATTTATCCATTTCCCTATTAATAAGCCCTTAAGTTTTCCCCAATATTTTCCTTTTGTAAATAACACTGTTCATATCCATGCCCTCTTGTGTACACGTGAGTGTTTCCTTAGAGTGGCTACCAAGCAGGGAATCCCTGGGTCAAGTATAAGTGTATGCTGAAAAATATATAACCCTGCCCTTTGCCCTCCAATAGCAGTGTGAGATTATTCTTCTACATTTACACTTAATATTAGCATACTTCTAAATTTTTCCTAGTCGGAGAGAGATTAGAATGTCTTTCTTTTTAATGTCTTTAACAGTGAGGCAGCATCTTGTCAACTATGAGGATTCAAAAATGGCCAATAAACCAAATAAACCACCTGGTGGTATCCTTTAATCATTTGTCTGCTAGGCTGTTCATATAATTATTGAACTATAGATTTCCTTTTAGTATTCTTATTTTCTGATTTCTGCGGCAAATATTTCTCCCATCTTATATAACTTGTTCTGATTTTGTGTTGTTTTGCCACATAAATGTTTAAATATTTGATATCATTAGATGTATCAAAATATTCTTTTTCTGTCTTTGGCTTTTGTAACTTATTCTAGAAAACTTAACCTGCCATTTTCCCCAAGACCTTTCACCTATATTGTCTTTCACTGATTTTTGTTGTCTTTATTGTGGTAAGAACATTTAACATGAGATCTACCCTCTTAAATATTTAAGAGCACAATACAATAATGCTAACTATAGGTACATTGTTGTACAGCAGATTTCTAGAACTCAGTCATCTTGCATAACTGAAACTTCATACCTGTTAAATAATATCCCTATTTTCCACTCCCTCCAGCCCCTAACACTCCCCATTCTACTGTTTCTACAAGTTTGACTATTTTAGATGTCTCATATAAGTACAATCATGAAGTATTTGTTCTTTTATGATTACCTATTTCACTTAGCATAGTATCCTCCAGGCTCATCTATGGTGCCACATATGGCAGGGTTTCCTTCTTTTTAAAGGCTGAATAATATTCCATTATATGTATGCACCACATTTTCTTTATCCATTTATCCATCAGTGGACAGTAAGGTTGCTTCTGTGTCTTAGCTATTGTAAATGATGCTGCATCTTGTAGTGGTTTTATAGCCTTGTTTTCACATTTAATTCTCTAATGAACTGGATTTTGTGTGTGGGAATAGTGCGAGGTAGAAATTCAACTTTCATCTCAGACAATGAATAGCTAATGATCTCAGCACCATTTATTAAGTACTCTATCCAGTCACCACTAATTTGAAATGCCACCTTTATCATGTATTTTTTATATATACATAGGTCCATTTAGAGAAAAACTTTTATAGTTAAGGTTGTACCTTTGTAAAAACACAGATTTCTAAAATGCCAGAGCTCTTTGACTTAGGGCCTACAAGGACATGGGGCATCATTTTCACTTTGCTGATCTGAAACATCATCTTAAAATTGAATGCTCAGGGACCTCTATCACAGTTTCAAAGTTCCACACATTTATAGGATTACTTATTTCTTCTTTTCCAAACATCTATCAAGTCCAGTAACTTCTTAGAATACGAATCAAGCCTGAACACGAGCATGTATCATGGCAACTCATGCCCACAGAAAAACCGGAAGCTCAATAGCTACTCACTTGACTCTCTTCTCTTCTTCCCTGTAACGCTAATGAACGACATGCCCCCAGCTTTATCCTGGCCTTACCTCACTCTTGGGCCTCACTGCTTCCCCCTTTTATTTGATCTATTCCCAATAACTTGAAAATCCCTAATGGTTAGAATTAAAGTCTAATTAAGCAGGGGATGACAGAGATGAGAAAGTCCATTTCACTGAGTAGTGAAACTAAACCGAGGGGCTATTTTGCCCTGAGTTCATGTGAGCCAAAAATTCCACTAATTTTCATTGTTATGTTTTGCTTTAAATTTTAAGATTTGATATTTCTATGGTAAATTACTTGATAGAAAAGCTATATAAATAACAATGAAGTTATATCTGGCAAACTTTTTTAAAGTGACCAGAGGCCTGTATTGAACTTCACATTAGGGTGTTTTTTTTTGTTTTTATTGGTTTTGTTTTATATTATTATTATTATTATTATGTACTTTTATTCCAGTGGTTTCATCATGAGTAAAAGAAGTGAGCCATTCTTATCTTTGGGCTTGTAGACTCAAATTTCAATAATTCACATCTCATATGCTTTACACCTTTCTTTCCCACCTGCTAGTCAGATACCTTCTCAGTCATATTCTTCTCGATTATGCATTTACTCTCTTTTTACAACCATATAATGAAGTCCAGCAAAAAAAAAAAAAAAAAAAAATCATTTCCTAGGCTTGTTATCGTCCCCTTCAGGTCTTAAGACATCTGGCCCTGGAGTCATGAGGATCAATGACAGGAGAGAGCTGTTCCTCCTGCCATAAGGTCTTCTGGAATGTTGCGTCAACAGCAGGGTGGCTTACTTGCTCAGCTTCTCTGCCAGTTGCACCTGGCCGCTCTCCAGGTGCTCCATACTCACGCGCTGCAGCTTAAAATCACCCTCCAATTTGCTCTTTTCTCTCACAGTTCATTCTTGCTTTCCTCTCCTGCTCAAGGGCACCCTCAAGCTGACAAAAGGAGGTTTTATTTAGCCGAATAAATTGGTAAAGTTTATACTTCACTAGATGTGTTCATGAACACTTACCTTCTGGGAAAAAGAAAAATACAAGCACAGATTATGTAAATGATGCCCAGTTGTGTAGATATCTTAATAAATGTTGCATGCATGGGTAAGACAACGAAAAATCTAGAAATTACAGTGAGGAAAGACAACTTTGGAGATTAAGGAGTATGAGCTCTGTCCTAAGAAAGGAGCCAATAATAAAATCCAGGGAGCCCTTATTTGATTGTTTCTCACTGATGGGAAGCCCACTTCTTCATACGGCAGCTCATTTCATGGGTGGATAAGTCCATTTACTCAGGAGTGCTTCTTCGTAAGAAGCCAAAACATTCTCTGTAAATTCTTCCCATGAGTCTAAACTCAGCTCCCTGGAGCAACACAAACAAATCTATCTCCACACAATCATCTACAAATATGAGGCAGCTGTCCTGAATCTCCCAACTCAGTATCACAGACCCTTTCATACACATCTACATGGCATGACTTCCACACCTCCTATTTTCTAGTCCATAACATTATGTCAGATTCTGGTTCCCCGCCAGGGTGGTCAGAACTGTCAGCCGTTCAACAGGTCAATTTAGCACTGTCAACAATATCAAGGTTGGTTTAGCAGGAGGCTAGATAACAGTTACAATATGGCTATTTGTTCACAGATATATTGAAATGTTTACTTTTCAGCAATAGAAGCTATTTCCTGTAACCAGCAAAATATATGAAATTCAAACAGGAGGAGGAGGGAGAATTTCTGGAAGGAGTATGTAAAAACCTGAAAGTAGATGAACTCCAGGAGAGAACAAGTGAGTGAGCATGTGTGCGTGCATGCGTGAGAGAGCACACGCTAAAGAGCAAGTGAGCGAGCAAAGCGAGTGAGAGCGCATGCGCGTGCATACACACACACACACACACACACACACACACACACACACACACACAGAATAAATCCTCATATTGGGGCTTTGTGAGACACACAATCAGTGGAAATAGGAAGAGAATTGAGACAACTAACAGGTAATAGAGGAAACTGATAGAAAGGCATGAGGAAAAAGAAGTAATTCAAATAAAAAATCAGACCACCCTTGTCAGCAATTTTACAAAGGCTAAGCTTTTGGAACTAATAAGAGAGTGAACGCATCAGCTCTGGCAGCTGGGGGAGGGAAGGAAGAACGGTGAAGCTACCATGAAGAGTGGTTTGAAACATCTTTATTTCACGGGGTGTTTGGAGGCAGAACAGGGACACCAGCTTTAGAATCTTACAAGTATTTTCCCAAAGCATAGGTCGAACACAGCTTGTGATTTACATACCTTTCAATTATAAATAAACCTCAACACACCACTGGAGACACAACAGGGCTTTTGAACTAATCTTTCAACACTAGTGTCAAATAGAGAACCAGCATATCTGTCAGGCAAAACACCAGGTTCTGTGGGAGCTATGGGGAAAAACAAAATCAGTCACTTACAGGGATAACCCTTTGTAATTCCTCTCAATGTTCTTCTCCCACTGCCCAGGGTTGTGTGAAGGTTGCATTTAAAAACTGACAAATTACATGCTGGGGCTTCTCTTATGCAGATATGGTTCAGTGTACATCAAGAAACAAATAAGCCAGGGCTACCTGGGTGGCTCAGTCGGTTAAGCGTCTGCCTTCGGTTCAGGTCATGATTGCAGGGTCCTGGAATCGAGCCCCGCGTCGGGCTCCCTGCTCCGCGTCGGGCTCCCTGCTCCGCGGGAAGCCTGCTTCTCCCTCTCCCACTCCCCCTGCTTGTGTTCCCTCTCTCACTGTGTCTCTCTCTGTCAAATAAATAAATAAAATCTTTAGGGAAAAAAAAGAAACAAACCTGTTTTTAAATATTAAAGATACAAGCCATCCTACTAAGTTTTCCCCAAGCTGTCGAGATAAATTAAGTAAAAATCAGAGGTCTGTATACATGCAGACAGCTAACTAGTGAGACACAACACTACCTACCTCATCTACTTGCCATTCCAATTTCAACTTGGCTCTGCTCAGGCTGCTTAGTTTGTCCTCCTCTGTGAGCAGGTCATCCAGTGTCTGCCGATGGGGCCCCTGCATGACCTTGGCCACTTTAAGTTTGCTCATATCCTCGTTTAGAGACTCCACTTCCTCAGTCAGCTTCTTGACCTGTGGGAAGAGGACAGTGAGAGCAGCATTAGAGTTTCCACTGAGAAGGTGGGCACAACGCTAAGGGCTGTTTCAAGTACAGTCTCAAGAGGAATCCAATATCCTAAAGAACCAAAGTTAGTGAAATTCCCAATATATTTTAAAAAACTCTAAATTCACTTTTTCTTACACACACACACACAGACTTAGGGAATGGTGTATTCTGGCAAAGCAGATATCAGGATAGCTTGTTTGACGGCCAGGTTTCAGAGCATCATATTATTATATAACAAGAACACCATGAAAGGTAGTTTTCTGAGTACTCAGGGGGCACGTAGCTATCTTGTTGTGTCTCAAATCCTGAGCGTGGCAATGAAAGAAGAGTTCCAGCTGTTCAAATATGCAAAAATGGAAGCTGGCTGTATCAGGCCCACATGCTTTTTATGAATGGGAACCAACCGCCCAAGAGTTGCTATTTAATCGTCTGCCAAAATTACAGTGTCATTCCAGAGACCAGTTGTTTATCAGAGGTTGGATACAGACTCCTCAGCTAGTTTCAATCTGTACACAGAGGCACAAGTTAAAACCCTCAACTGAAATGAACAGAATATCAAAATCTGTAACTGGAATTAACATGACATCTTCAAGGTCGAACTTCAAATTAATGACAGAGCTGGGGGTTCAGACGCATCCCAAATCACCTTTCAGTAAACTGCATCATGCTCACTCTCCTTCCAAAAAGGATACTCAGAGGCCCGATGAAACTATTCTGTTCTTTCTATTAGATTTCGGGTATAATAAGATTGAAACAAGTGAAGATGTTTCCTTTGGAAAATTAATCAGGGTTCCGTAAATTTGAATTGGAAATTTGAATCAGGACAGTACAGTTCATCGAACCCTTCATTTTATGCTGGTTTCGACTCAGACTGCTGCAAAGTTGCAGGCTACCGAGTTCATTCATTTGAGCCGAGCAAGTCTGGTACCGGCACCCGATGGGGGGTGGGATTCCGGTACCCACGCTCCCTAACATTATCAAAAAAGTACCTTGTGCTCTGTAGCACGCTTCTCCTTCTGTGACTTCACCAATATTGTCTCCAGGTCATCGATTTCTTTCTTCAACTCGGAACATTCATCTTCGAGCTTCTGCCCCCTGGCAGTCAGTTCGGAATTTATCTCCTCTTCTTCCTCCACCTGCACAGACAGCACCTTGACTCTGGCCTCCAGCTGGATCTTGGATTTAATCAGCAACTCGCATTGCTCTTCAACATTTGCCAGGGTCTCTTGCTTCTTGCCATGATGAGGAGAAAATTGTTGCCAACAGCTGGAAATAATTTATCAGCTAGGCGAAAATGCTGCTTAACGCATAGCAAAGAGATAATTGCCTGCCCTGTGACCAGCACTTTCACCTGCCTTTCCTCAGCAGGTGAAATAAAATTCCCAGTTCCCTGATCCTATTGTTGAGAAGTAGAGGAGTTGCTTTGTGCTTGGAGGTGCTTTTGATCTTTCGGGCCATCCAGTAGATTAGATTACCTCTTCTAAAGCACTTAATAGAATCCTGGTGGCCTAAATGAGCTAACATGCCTCCAAAAATCAGTGGCGTACTGCTTAATTCACAGCTTCTGGAAGCATCCACATGGGCACAGAGTTTGAGGTTTGATACCTGCTCAGAATAGAGTCTTTTAGGAAAGCAGTGTTCCCGCAGACACTAGAATATTTATAATATTATTATAAGTGCCCTAATGCACTTGTTTTATATAAACATACATATATATTCAACAAGTAGAATTGTATATTTTTTATTTATAGGCTAAATTTAGAATTCATAAATTTTACTTGCAAGTTACTAACTAGATTTCACTATCATTTGCAATGAAAATCTTTTCCTCAGTGATTCTGTCAGTGGTCACTTCCACAAGTTATACAAGTGTAAAACAGTCTTTCCTTTTATCCTTCCAAATATCCTACCTCCAAGTCTCCATTGATTGACCCACTGTTCCTCTGTTATGGGTCAAATAAAAAAATGAAGAGGTCAATTGCCTTTTTGTTATAAAAAATGTTTTATAGCTTTGAACCTCTCTAATTTGTCTGTTAGAGGCTAAATAAAACCCCTTCTTTGTGAGCAAGTTCTTAATAAATACAGGTCTCATTGCAACATACATCCCCATCTTCCATCTCCAGACCTCATCATCCATCCTTTGCAATATGCCACCCTGGGCAATTTATTATTTTTTAAAGATTTATGTATTTATTTGAGAGTAAAGGGGGTACGCAAGTGGGGGGAGGGGCAGAGAAAGACTCTTCAAGCAGACTCCCCACTGAGCGCGGAGCCAGATGCAGGGCTCTATCCTAGGACTCTGAGATCATGACCTGAACTGAAATCAAGAGCTGGCCGCTCAACCAACTGAGCCAGTCAGGCATCCCCAGCAATTTTTTATTATGTTAGTCACCATATAGTACTTCATTAGTTTCTGATGTAGTGTTCCATGATTCATTATTTGCATATAACACCCTGTGCTCATTGCAATACGTGCCCTCCTTAATACCCATCACTGGGCTACCCCATCCCTCCATCCCCCTCCCCTCTGAAACCCTCAGTTTGTTTGCTGGAGTCCATAGTCTCTCATGGTTCCTCTCCCACTCTGATTTTCCTCCCTTCACCCCCAGCAATTTATTAACTATCTATTTGCCTGGCTTAAGTTGTTTGGGAGTGCAAACTGGTGCGACCACTCTGAAAAACAGCATGGAATTTCCCCAAAGAATTAAAAATAGAACGACCCTATGATCCAGCAATTGCACTACTAGGTATTTACCCAAAGGATACAAAAATATAGATTCAAAGGAGCACATGTACCCTGGTGTTTATAGCAGCATTATCAACAATAGCCAAATTATGGAAAGGGCTCAAATGTCCATCGACTGAGGAATGGAAAAAGAAGATGTGGTGTGTGTGTGTGTGTATGTGTGTGTGTGTGTGTGTGTGTGTGTGTAAAATGGAATACTACTCAGCAATCAAAAGGAATCTTGCCATTTGCAATGACATGGATGGAGCTAGAGAGTATAATGCTAAGTGAAATAATCAGAAAAAGACAAATACCATATGATTTCACTCCTATGTGGAATTTAAGAAACAAAACAGATGAACATAGAGGAAGGAAAAAAAGAGAGAGGAAAGCAAACCATAAGAGACTCTTAACTATGAGAACAAACAGGGTTGCTGGAAGGAGGTGGGTGGGGATGGACAAGATGTGTGATGTGTATTAAGGAGGGCACTAGTTGTGTTGAGCACTGGGTGTAATATGTAAGCGATGAATCACCACTATAATCTACTCTTGAAACCAATATTACACTATATCTTAACTAGAATTTAAATAAAAATTTGAGGAAAAAAGAGAAGAAAATGGCAAAATTCTAGGCCATTGATTTCTGGCTAACTCTTAAGAGTGGACATCTGCCCAACAAATGGGGCTCAAAAAGGCACAGATGGGGAAGGCAGAGAATAGTAAATCTCCAAAATCACTGAGGACCAAAAGAAAAGGAATAAATTAAAAACAAACAAAAACGTCAAAGCAGGAAGGGTCCACGCAGATCAGAGAAGCTTTCAATGTTTAGGAAATAATGGGAACATTTGATCTTAGTTCACACCAGGTTGACAAGCAGAATGCTTATTTGCTCTATTCCATTCAGTATGTGTACTGGACCGGTCACCGTCACTGAATGAAGAAGACAGTCCAATCAACCATCATTGATCCTTTCATTAAACACTACAGCAGGATTTGGGGGCCATCTGAGCAATGGTGTGGCAGGTTAACAGTAGGAACATCCCTTCCCTGATAGCAGTTAATAACGTTAATCGGAATGGGTTCACTCAGTTCTGCTGGTATTTTGAGTAAGTGAATGATTTGAAAAGAATCTTTGTTTCCTTGATCCCTACTGTGTTCAGTTGTGTCCCTTAAAAATAAATAATAATAAAATAATGTAGCTCTGTCAACTTTTAAAATCTCAGTTACAATTTAAACTCATCTCAGCCTTCCTGGGCTTGCCCCCATGGGCTTCCATGGGTTTCCCATGTTCCTCATGCTGATCCTTTATCAGGTATCCCAGGCTTTTACCTACCATCCCCTGCACGAGTTGGGTCCATTTCTATCACCCATATCAGCCTAGGTAGCACTGGCCACTCTCTCTGTTGACAGGAAGAATGATGAAAACTGGGAGGTCAGGTCTCATCCAAAGCTACCTCTCCCCCAAGCCACACAAAACATGATATTACAAAAAAACAAAAGGTGATTTTCACAGTATGAATTTAAAGTAGGTTTGGAGTGGGGCCCAGGAATTTGTATTTCTAACAAGTATCCCAGGTGAGGCTGAAATACACTAAAAATACACTGAAATACACTGAAATACACTGGGGGCACCTGGATGGCTCAGTCAGTTAAGCATCTGACTTCGGTTCAGGTCATGACCCCAGGGTCCTGGAATCGAGCCCCACATCGTGGTGGGGGGGGCTCAGTGGGAAGCCTGCTTCTCCCTCTCCCACTCCCCCTGCTTGTGTTCCTTCTCTCGCTGTGTCTCTCTCTGTCAAATAAATAAATAAAATCTTTTAAAAACAAAAGAAAAAAATATGGGCCTGGGTGAAATTCATCTGCAAAATGTGGCAATTTGGAACACTGATGAATAGCATAACCCCCAGATAAAAGAATAACGTGGATCAGTCTAAAATTACTAAATTTTCTCTGTTTTCTGTAAGTTCAAAAATCAGGAAAAAGTGTTCTATAATTGTATTGTATAAATTGTATTATAAATTGTATATAGTTATATTGGAACCCAGTATTTTTTAACTTAGCACTGTGGTAAGTTGGGTGGAGAATATAATAACAGTGGAGAAAATCTTATCCCTGCGTTTTGGATGTTTGGGGATAAGAGCAGTCCCAGTGGTGAGAGAGGAGGAATGTGAAAGGCAGTGAGTAATGGCACACTGGTATCAGATTGGAGATGGAGGCTCGATTGCCAAGGCCAAGGGTCCGGAATCTATAATGCACATATTGCAGGATCTGAAATTTATTCATCAGGGAAGCAACATGATGTTTGTTTAAGACGGTGGCTCTCAGTCCTAACTGGATAGCAGAATCATCCATATAGATTATTTGAACCCATGTAGGGCCTGCTTAATCAAAATATCTAACAGTGGGGTCTAGGCACCTTTGTTTTTATTTATTTATTTATTTATTTATTTATTTATTTATTTTACTTTTGAGAGAGAAAGAGAATGACAGAGAGAGAGAATGAGAGGGGGGAGGGTCAGAGGGAGAAGCAGACTCCCCACCGAGCAGGGAGCCCAATGAGGGACTCAATCCCAGGACTGCAGGATCATGACCTGAGCTGAAGGCAGTCGCTTAACCAACTGAGCCACCCAGGCGCCCCTCTTTTTATTTTTTTAATGCTTCACCAATAAGTTTGAGGCAAAACCAGTGTTGAGAGCTGCTCTTTTAAGAATTGGACTGATTAGTGAAGTTGATTTGGACTGGGGTAGGGGAAGTAGAGAGACCAAAATCAGGAAAACAACTAGAAGCACATTGCAATAATCCTGAAGATTTTAGTAAAGTTTTCTCAGGATCTACTAAATCCTGTCTTTTGATTTGCTAATGGATCACACAAAATTTAAAATTAAGACCCAGAGCTTCTTGGCTCCCATGATAGATTGTGGTGCTTTCATGTAGTTAAAACCCATCTAAGAGTTTGTTCCCTTTTCAAAGACATCCTGCCAATGAAATCACTTCACTATGAAACAGGGTGTCTCCTTAAGTGTTTCCACTGTGTTTGGTGAAATGCTATAGTATTTGAAAAGCACATGCCTCATTTTTCTCGAGTGAACACTGCCTGCCGAAACAAGGGACTCTAATTAAAAACTTGATGTGAAGAACAAATGGTGGGGCCACTCACAGCCTGCAGCGGAAGAAGCAGGTCATTCTTTTCCCTGATGAAGGAGAACTGCTTTGCTTTCAGTTCTTCCCTCTGAGACTCCGATTTCTCCAAGGTTTTTTGCAGTTGCACACACTCCTCCTTTAGAGCAGCTATCTCCTTTCCAATTCCAGCAGATTTAACAAGAGGCTTGATCTTGAAGAAGAGCCTCAACCAGGGCCAAGTCTTCACAGCCATGAAAACTCTTAGGTTCCACTAAAAGAAGTACATCCCTAAATCAAGAGAGAATAAAGACAAACAAATTAACCCAGACAATAGGAGAGCCATTTTCCCAATTAAGATCCTTAAGAAGCATATCTTTTGAGGAGTCACTAAAATTTCTTATTAGTCTTCAAAGCGCTTCTACAGCTGGGCTCTCACTTGATTCTGGCAAAAGCCCTATGAGGGATTTCTGGGGCTAGCAATATTGTGGGCCAGATACCCCCAAAATATTCCCACTGCACACATCCTTTCAATGAGAGCTGAGCCTGAAAGAGGGTAAGAAAGAAAGAGGGAGCAGAAAACCTTAACGAAAAATCAATGTGTGTAGAGCTTGGCCATCTTCATGGAAGGAGGGATCTAGTCTTGGTATTGTAGGGATTTGTATGTTTATATCCACATGGATAAAGAGACAGGCTGAGACTTTCAAAGAACATCACCCTTCATGAAGATAAAAATTGAAAAAATTCACCACTGGCACAAAGTGATGTCAAAGAGAAGTACATCTGATTTGTTCTGGGCTCAGGGAAAAGAAAAAAATTCTACTCCAGGAGTTTTGTTTTGTTTTGTTTTGTTTTGTTTTGTTTTGTTTTGTTTAATCATGGACCAGCACCACTGGAACATCTGAGGTTTAAATTATACTATCTGATCAGTGCAAATGTATATAAAAATTCAGCATCATCATTTTTTACGCTGGTAATAAATACCCTTTGGGCTTTTGGGAAAGGAAAATGCAAATGTGCACTGAAGAAAATACCCTAAAATCAAGCATCAGAGATTCTCTTAAAGCCCCTTTGAAGATGAGCTTATGCTTCAAAATTACAAAACATACAGAAAAAAAAATCAACCATCAGTGAGGGTGAGCAACTATAATAAAAAGTTTGATTAACCCCCCAAGAATTTCAAACACTTGAACAATCTGGTGGAGACCATAAAATAATTGTTAAAAATTCTTAAAGGCATAGAGGAAAGACTTGAAAAAACAAGAAAGAAATAAGCCATTATGATAAAAGGGCAGAAAGATTTGAAAGAGGACCAAATAAAATATCTAATACTGGAAAACATAGTCATTTAAATCAAACACTTAATAGAAGAATTAAGCAGCTGATTAGACAGATTGAAAAAAATTGTGAATTAATAATAAGTCCAAAGCAAGTGGAAGGAAGGAAAGAATAAAGAAGGGATCAGAAACTAATAAACTAGAATAAAATACAAAATGAAAAAAGGTGATTTATTAGATAGTCTAAATAAACGTCTGACATAAATGATCAAGAAAAAGGAGAAGGCAGCAATAAACAATACTAGAAATAATATTTTAAGAATATAATAATCCAGGATTATGCTTTAGAAATATAATTATAGCTATGATAGAGATTAAAAATCATAATCTAGCAAATTGGAAAATTTAAAAGAAATGTATAATTTTTTTAAAGAAACTCATCTAAACTGATTCCAGAAGAAAGGAAAATCTCAGTAGGCCCACAACTGTTAAATAAATGGAATCAAAATTGTAAAATCTATCAAAAAACCCCATCACCAGATTTACGTGGTTTTATAGGCAAATTTTACCAACCATTCAAGGAACAGATAATCAAAATAATTTGTTTCATGTTTTGAAAAGAGGAAATATTCCCCACTTGTTTTATAATGTTAAGGTCATCTTGATCCAGGGTCAGATAATGTAGTAGGAGAAAAAAAATTACCAAACTTATTCATGAACAAGGTTGCAAAAATCCTCATGATAATACTCTAACCAAACCCATCATTGTATGAAAAAGCTATTTCAAAAACAAAGTGGATTTAACATTTTAAGAAATCTATTAAGATAATTCAAGACACTTATAGGTCAATGGGAAAAAACTATGCAATTATTTCACCAGATGCAGAAAAATAATTTAACCATTTTCCTGATAAAATAGAATAAATATCCTCCACACAATATATCATACCTACAAAAAGAAAAATTTACAGTCAACATCTTCTTAAAAGGGAAATGCTAGCTTTCCCCAAAGTCAGAAATATGACAAAGTTTGGCAAAAGTTTTTGAAGTCAAAAATACCACAAGTTGGCAACAATATAGAGCAATGGGACTTTTATACACTTCTAGTGAAGAGTAAATTGGAAAGCATCTTGGCAATATCTCATGAAGATGAAGTGGTATGTAGGCCAAAATCTACTAATTCATACCCTAGAGAAAAGCTACTGAAAGTGCGGCCTCACCAGCTGTTACCCACAAACTCTCAGAGCATGAACCAGCATTTTAAGTAACATTGCCCTCAAGAAACTCCTGCACATGTGCAGGGGCAGACATTTACAAAAATGACACTACAGAGCTGTTCCAAATAGCAAAAAATTATAAATAAGTTAAATTTACTTGAGTTAGAAAACGGATAAATAAATCATGGTATATTTGTACAATGGAATACTATATAGCAGTTAAAATCCATAATCTAGCACTAGATTTATCAACATTAATAAATTTCAAAAATAGTACTGAATATAAAGAACAAATTTCAGGATAATATATACAGAATATTATTTATGTGAAGACTGAAAACAGGCAAAGTCATGTAACCTTTTAAGATATCTGCCTATCTCCACAGGATTCAGATCAAGGCAGAAATAGATAAGGGGCTTCAACTGTATCTGTTAATTTATTTTTTTTAACGTTGTGAGCAACTACAGAAAAATATGTTAAAGGTATGAAAACATACCTTTATATGTTTTGTATATGAAACATGAATGAAACATGAAATGATGACACAAATTCAGGGTCTGGATCAAGGGAGAAATACACAAGGGGCTTCAATTTTGTAGATGTTTTTAAATTGTGAGCGATTATAGAGAAAATGTTAGGAACTGCTAAACTTTGATGATAAGCTCCCTGAGTGTGCATTAGAATATTTTCTGTAGTTTTTGTGTTTGAAATATTTTATAATAATTGTTTAAAGCCGGGGTGCCTGGGTGGCTCAGTCAGTTAAGCATCTGCCTTTAGCTCAGGTCATGATCCCAGGGTCCTGGTATCAAGCCCTGCATCGGGCTCCCTGCTCAGCCAGGAGCCTGCTTCTCCCTCTGCCCCATCCCCCCACACCCCCTCCCCCTGCTCGGGCGCATACTCGTGCTCTCTCTCTCTCTCTCTCTCTGTCTGAAATAAATAAATAAAAATCTTTCTAAAAAATTTAAAAACGTTGTTTGAAGCCATTCTATGATTTAGAAGGAATGGATAGTAAAGACCTTATTTTACATGGGGCACCTGGGTGGCACAGCTGGTTAAGAGTTTGCCTTCGGCTCAAGTCATGATCTCCAGGTACTGGGATCAAGCCCTGTGTCAGGCTCCCTGCTTCTCCCTCTCCCTCTGCCTCTCCCCCTGCTTGTGCTCTTTGTCTCTCTCTCAAATGAATAAATAAAATTTTTTTAAAAGGCCTCATTTTACAGATGAAGGAAGCGAACTATATGGAAATTAAGAGTTTTACCCACAGTATGGAGGTTCCTCAAACAGTTGAAATTAGAGCTACAGTTCGATCCAGCAATTGCACTACTGGGTATTTACCCCAAAGATACAAATGTAGGGACCCGAAGGGGTACGTGCACCCCAATGTTTATAGCAGCAATGTCCACAATAGCCAAACTGTGGAAAGAGCCAAGATGCCCATCGACAGATGAATGGATAAAGAAGATGTGGTATATATACACAATGGAATATTATGCAGCCATCAAAAGGAATGAGATCTTGCCATTTGCAATGACGTGGATGGAACTGGAGGGTGTTATGCTGAGTGAAATAAGTCAATCAGAGAAAGACATGTATCACATGACCTCACTGATATGAGGAATTCTTAATCTCAGGAAACAAACTGAGTGTTACTGGAGTGGTTGGGGGTGGGAGGGATGGGGTGGCTGGGTGATAGACATTGGGGAGGGTATGTGCTACGGTGAGCGCTGTGAATTGTGCAAGACTGTTGAATCACAGATCTGTACTTCTGAAACAAATAACGCAACATATTTTAAGAAAAAAGAAAAAGAAGAAGATAACAGGAGAGGAAGAAAAGGGGAGTATGTCAGAGGGGGAGACGAACCATGAGAGATGATGGACTCTGAAAAACAAACTGAGGGTTCTAGAGGGGAGGGGGGAGGGGGATGGGTTATCCTGGTGATGGGTATTGAGGAGGGCACGTTCTGCATGGAGCACTGGGTGTTATGAACAAACAATGAATCATGGAACACTGCACCAAAAACTAATGATGTAATATATGGTGATTAACATAACAATAAAAAAATTTTAAAAAAAAAGAGTTTTACCCACATTTACCCACATGTAAATGTGAGTAAAAGTCTGTGGACCTCTTTCCAGAAGGTAAACTACACCGTAAAGACATGTCTTCTGATCCCCAAACTCCCATCAATTCCTATACCTTACTGAGCATGATATGAGTCACAAAAGATTCTTTAGGAAAGGTCTCTCTAATCCCTTTGATATCACCATGTAATGATCTTTTTCTTCTTCGGAAAAACAGAAGGAATTAACAGATCATCAATTAAACAAGTTATTCCAAGATCTGTGGACCTCTCTCCAGAAGGTAAACTACACCGTAAAAAAAAGTAAAAACAAAAACTGCAGAATCTCTTGCTCACGATCCTTTTGTTTAGAGATTTTGCTAGCTTGCTTTCCACAGTTCTCTTAAAGAATAGACAAAACCTACACCTTAGTGTGCAAATGTGGTGATAAATGTCCCTAGTGAACCTGCCTGAAATGAAATAAGAGAGTTAGGATTACATATCACCAAGAGTCACAGTTTCTGACCCAGGGGAGGTTATAAAGTGGTCGGAACACCTCCTCACTCTGCAGCAAATTTCCCTAGAGTTGGCTGTGGGATGCATGCAAACCTTTCCAGGTCTGCTCCTGTTATGAATTGTTGAGTCGCGCCACCCTCGGAGATCCAGACTTCCTTGACCATAAAGAATTCCTCCAAAGGGAAGCCCGGAAACAATACAAGAAATATCTGAATTATGCTTATACTCGGTTAGATAAAGCAATAAGAGCCCTTGGTGCTCTGTTTGGTGTTCCCAGGATTTAAAAATTTTAAGTAAAGTCCCAGCCTAAGCAGAGGTGGCAGCCCTTTATGCTGACCTATTACAAGATAGTGAGCTAAGGTCACATTGATTCAGGTATACCGCTCCTTTGGCAGTGGGGGTGTAGGGTAGGCATATCATACCTCTCTTCCAGAATCCTCTGGAACTTGATTCGCATCATTTTGCCCCGTACTCTGGCTTGGAACAATGTGAAGACTTTAGTCTCTCATCTCTCATTGCTTCCAGTTGTTCCAGAAGGCCAGCTTTTAAAAACACCTAAAAGAAATAAGTCAGATGCTAGTTCCACTCATAATGGGTATTCATTACATGTTTCCTGAATGACTGTATGAACAGCTGGTGTATTCATTGGTTGGTTGTCTTTCTTGTTAAGTTTTACTCAATGTGCAAAATGTACACTCTAGAAAGTTTGGTTTTAGAAATCTAAAGTTTGCAAAAATATTTTATTTAATCCTGTGGTTATTTTGGTTCCTTAAGAGCATAGACTGTTCTCCTTATCCGTTAATAATGTATAGGTTGTCGAGGGAACCTGGTTTAAATTTTTAGACCCAGCCAGGCAGTGCTCTGAAGTGCCAGATAGGGGTCTACAAACTTTTCTTTTCTTTTTAAGATTTTATTTATTTATTTGACAGAGAGAGACACAGCGAGAGAGGGAACACAAGCACAGGGAGTGGGAGACGGAGAAGCAGGCTTCCCGCCGAGGCATCATGACCCAAGCCAAAGGCAGACGCTCAACTGACTGAGCCACCCAGGTGCCCCTGCAAATTTTCTGTAAAAGACCAGACAGAAAATATTTGTAGGCTTTACAGATCACATACAATTTTCACAGATGTACAGAATCTTCATCTCCTCCTCTTCTTCTTCCTCCACCTTTTCCTTCTTTTTAAAAAACAACCATTTTAAAATGTCAAACCATTTTTAATTAATGGGCCATATTAAAAATAGGCTATGGAACTAGCCCTTAGGCCAAAGTGTGCTGCTCTCTTCTCTAGAGAAAGTGACTTTGTCTTAGGCAATAAAGAATTCACACAAATACTTTTTCAAGAACTATTAGTAATGGCCAAGATGAGGAGTGAGGGGTCAGGCACAAATTTTAAGGAAGCACTCACTTTTAGGGCTGTGTAAGTCAGTACTTACATAACCCTGATAATGAGTACCTTCTTAAACTTTGTGCCTTGGGAGGCTCTCTTGCCTTATGCTAGTCCTAGTCTAGATTAGTAGTATACAGCAAAAATAACTAAGCCCACAGGGAAACAAGGGACCAGTAGAGGAAATCAGCAGAAACAACAAACACCAGAAACAGATTCTCAGGTACTCAAAATGTGGCAGTCAAATAACATTTTATAATCATGTCCTATGGGTTCCTTTTTCTGTGAGCTTTTCACCCTAGGCCCTCCAATTCTCTTTCTAATAATTTGGTCCTTCTATGGATGTCAGTTAAGAACAACCTGATGTTGACTATCAAATCAAACCAAATCTACTAGAAGTTTCCCATAATATGTGGATCATATCAAAATCATCTAAGACAAAGCAGAATTTAGCAAACCACATTTAAGGAACTTAACTGTGGATTAAATTTTTGGATAGTGGGGTTGACCTTAACACTTTTAATTAGTCATACAGTCTTTTAGAATTAATTCCCTCAAAGAGTACTTGTGGATGAATCCGTTTACACACAGAGAAGCAGTTCATTCCAGTAAGTTGATTTACCTTTCTCTAGCTCTGATGTCTATGCACATTTTTTAGCACACTAAGGTTGATTCAATATTTTATATCTTGGCACAAACTTACTTAGATGAATAATTATAAAAATGTAAATGTAGTCAAGACTGAGGTTTAAGAAGCACTGAGTTTTCTCTCAAATAGCATTGAAGTCTCCACTTTCAACTCAGCTCTATTTGTGTTATTTGTGGTCACAAGAACTATAGAATGCCTTGTCATTGCACTTTCATGCGTATTTTAAGATACACACTCTTCTTCCCACTCTTCTCCAAATGCATTCTTCCTAATTTTCTGGTTACCTTAGTGATTCCAAAGTGGTACTGGATATGGTCTATCTCCAATGAGCCAAGTAATTCCTCAGCCGCTTTTCTGCTGCTTACAAACTTACTCTTTGGAAATGCCCTTGGGTTCAGAATGCAGTACCTAATTTAAAATGATAAAGAATAAATCCTGGGGTCAGAGAGGTCATATGATTCAAATAAAGAATAATTTGAACAAGCGAGGTAAAGGAGGTACAGACTTGTACCTCTCCTATCAATATGTTCGATTTTCACAAAACTCTTGGCGAAAATAATGAGGATACAAGCAGTAATCCCTTACTTTGGCATATAGTTTGTACTCCTCATAGTACTTCAGAGACAACATCATTTGATTCTCTGCTCAATTAGGGAGGGGAGGAGAGATTGGGAAGCAAGGGGAGGGAAAGAGGCAGGCTTAAGTATCTCTATCGTACAGATAAGATAACTGAACGTCCAAGATTTCTTCACCCTGGTGATGAGCTGGCAGAGAACTAGAAATAGCCTTCTTAATCCTGAGGCAGGTACTCTTTCTTCACTACCATACTTTGCTCAAATTTGCTTGATGACCTATAATTTATACTTTTGGAATTCAGCCAATAGAAAGCAGAAATATCTGACTCCTGCCACACACTCTGTTGGCTTCCGTTCTATCACAGGCTTGCTAGTACAGCAACAGCCTCCTTGGAAGGCAACTACGATTAAGTACATACAACATTTCAGAAATTCAATTCAGCCTCCATGTCTTTCTTCTGTATATATTTCTTCTATATGTGGGTCTATTATCCGTTAATAGAGATTTAAGGATATTACAGCTACATGGATGTTGGATTTAAGAGGAAGTAATAATGGAACTCTGTCATCATATATCTCACCACCACCGAAACACATCGATCTGTAGTCTGGAGGACATCAACCAAACAAACAATGCATGCCTAAATACTCAGAAAGAGAGGAAAATAGAATGGGCTGCCTTGGGCTCCTCAGATCCTGCGATGTATTTTTTTTACCTTTGTTTAAAATCAGCATACAGCATTTGGTTCGGAAAACCTTCACAGCATATCCTGGTTCCTTCTAAGATACCATTACAACACAGCTGCTGCAGAAGCAAGTAAGGGTCCAATACACTTGAAGAAAAAGGGTCGCGCTCAGTCTGTGTCCAAAAGAACTACTACTACCCAAGATCTTGTCCTAATTGGTGCATCTTGTGATTTAAAAAAAGTTTTAATTTGGTGTTCTTTAATGTAATAGGTAATAGGAGTTCACTCACTCCCAGCCTGATGGCATTCACAGTACCCATCCTATCATGCAAGTCTCCAAAAAGGGTTTGCCTGAAATTCCTTTAACACAGAATGAACCCTTTAATTCATGGTTTGTCAAATTTTATAAGCAAATACACCTAGAAGATGAAAAAGAATACATTTTTGTTAGGATTATAAATAGCTGGTATTACATCTTTTCTCTGGCTGAAAACCAGCTAGTGAGTGGTATAAGAACACAAAAGGGAACTGCCACCTCCAAGTAGAAAGGGGAAGGGATTACAAGAATGGGAGAATACAAAGAAAGAAGATGAGCACAGCCACAAAATTCTGTTTACTCTTTTGCCTTACAAAGGACTTGGTCACATCCCAGCCTACATTCTCTCCTTATTATCCTGACAGCACCTAAGTTTTGTTCTATAGCATAAGCATCATCTTATCACCTCCTCGTTTATCAGATGGAGCCCTACTAGAGCTGCAGCTGCAATCTGAGACAAGCCTTTGAAAAACCTTCCAAGGAGCCACTGTGTCTGGCTTTCCGCAAATCTTCTGGAAGAAGCCAAGTAGCGTTCTTCCTAACACAAAAGCCCTACAAGAGTATTATAAGAAAAACGGAAATGAGATGAATCTCTGCCTATGTACAGGGTCACAGAAATAAACTGTAAGCCATATATCCATATTCCTTTACTCCAATCCCTTTCATAGACAGAAACAGATGATCTATAAGAAGGAGAACAAGTGGAACTCTATGACCCCAAAAGATCAAAGATGCTCATTCCCTTTAAGTACATATGAAAAACTGTCTTGATTAGATCATGCAGCTTTTCTTAGGACTTTGTCTTATGACTTAAAAAAAAAAAATCAACTGCTGAAATCAGAGCTGACTTAATGGGAGACAACTCTAATAGGTAACAGAATTGCTCCAAAATAGAGGCAGCTAATTAGATTTCTTGCCAAATGGAAGCAGTGTCCCTAGATGCATCTAGAAACCCAGCTGATAAGAAACAATGAGGCAAAAACATACAGCGTCAATGAACATGAAGTGTTTGTGTTGCAAAAACCCAAACTGCAGCATCATTGTTTAGTATCACGCTTTCCCAAAATAGGTCACAGGCTGTCAAGATTAGGGTCCTAATTACAGGAGGTTAATAAAAATGCACGATATTACAGAACCTCAGAAATTAGAATCAGCAGCATCTGGCTAGCTATATATTCCAAGGGTGATTAGTGCTCTGAAGACATAAGTGTGTATCATCTACACAACTTTGAAGCTGACAGCCTCTGACCAAGTTTTATAGAAGCCTGTAATGAAAGAAAGAGAGAGCATGAGAGGGGGGAGGGTCAGAGGCTTCGAAAAAGAAGTCTGAGAATCTTCAAACCCATGATGTATGGAAAACAGTCCATGTAGTTAATATCTGTAAAAACTTTGGTTTGGCAATTAAAAACAAAAAATAATTCACTACCACCCACCTACCACCAACTATTCATCAAAAAAGTGTCCAGTACAATAGCCAAGACATGCAAACAACCTAAGTGTTTAGAGACAGAAGAGTGGATAAAGAAGATGTATGTGTGTGTGTGTGTGTGTGCACAGCCCCCCCACACACACATACATATATACACAATGGAATATTATTCAGTCATAAAAAAGGAGAAAGTCCCACCATATGCAACAACATGGATGGACCTTGAGGTCATTATGCTAAGAGAAATAGGCAGAGAAATACAAATACTGTATGATCTTGTTTATATGTGGAACCTAAACACAAACACATAGAAAAAGAGATTAGATTTGTGGATTTGAGGTTATCAGAAATAGGAGGTAGGGGAGGGAGGGGAAATTGGACCAAGGTGGTCACAAGGCACAGACTTCCAGTCATAAGATAAATAAGTAGTAGGGATGCAATATACAACATGATGAGTATAATTAACACTGTTGTATGGTATACTTGAAAAGTTAAGCATCGAGATAATAAAGTTAAGAGAGTCAATCCTAAATTCTTATCACAAGGAAGAAAATTATCAGTGTGAGATAATGGATGTTTACTAAACTTGGTAATCATTTCACGATATATATATAAGTCAAGTCATTATGCTGTATACCTTAAATTTATACTGTAGTGCTGTATGCCAATTATATCTCAATAAAACTGCTGTGGGGGGTGGGGGAAGAAACCTTAAAAAAAAACAACTATCCACTGCTCAGAAGTATATAACTGGAGAGATGGGTGCTGCTAGGGAGGGGAAGATATTAGTATTGGCAAGGAAGGCTAGAGGGAGTTCTTAAAAATTAGAAATGGATTTAGGAACTGTTTTTATGGTCAATTTAGATAATTCAGACAAAGTAATTTCCTTTATGCTGAAACATCTACCTTAATTCCTCCAACGATTATCTAATCCCTTTTATTGTACTTTGCCCTTGTAGACAATGGCATAGAAGCTCATCCAGGTTCTAGCATGAAATTCAAGGAGGAATTTAAGTGGTAATATCAAGCATTCTAATGTTACCCAGTTGACTTGGCTTTGTGAATTCCTTCTGTGTGTCCACTCGAATCTCAATTCAAAAGCAATCTTGAGGTTCTGAAGACCTCACTTTTAAGTTACTTTCATTTTTCTATCTGAAATCTACCCTTATATAAAAGGAACTGGTAAATTTTCTTAAAAAGACATTCAACATATCTTGAATCAAATGTATTTCCTCCTATCACCTCCTCGTTTATCAGATGGAGCCCTACTAGAGCTGAAGCTGCAAAGAAGTCCAGTTCTTACCTAGCATTTTGTTCGCATTGGGATTTAGGCATCTCACAAAATGAGGTGCTGTTGATTTCAGCTTAGTCATCAATTTATTTAGGTTTTCCTTAAATAGAGACCATAACAAACACAAAATCACTTTGCAAATCATTAAAAACACCAATCTACCTCACAATTGTCTCCAAGTCTATCAACTTAATCATAAAGTCAAGATGCATATCAACAATAAAATAATGAATTAAACATTCTTCTCTTACCAAACCATACATTATTTCTTTCCCATGGCAAGTCAATATTTATCTGACAGATGCAGTTCTGTTGTGAATCATATCTACCTGTTTTGAATTTGATAGCAATAATTTATGGCTGGGCAATCAAACGAATTGAACACATAAATTGTTTCTCAAGTTTTCTGTATGGAAAGTTTTTCTAAGGTCAGATTCTCTGGAAGCAGAATCTGAGTTGGGGATTCTGATTTGAGGGATTTACTTGAGAAGGAGGATAGGGTGGGGGAAGAAAAAAAGCAATGATATGGATTCAAAGCTGAATGTGATCCCTGCAGGAGCTCTGAGCACAAATGTACCAATTGCACCATAGTTGGTCCCCACCTTGAGGCAAGAAAAGAGTCAGAGTCTGGAGGGGTGAGTAAGGAGATTGTTTAGCTTCCCATTTGGCCAATGGCAATTCTGGGACCTGTGAGTTGTTATCAGCCACCATTCTCATCAGCTAGAAGATGGGTGTTGGGCTGATAGGGGGGATCTAGGTGGGGCACCAACAGTGTCCACTAAAGCCCATTAATAACAAGATAAACTTCAACTTTTCCAACTTGGTAACTTCAGATACATTTCCCTTATTTGAAGATGTGAAATTTCAAATAAGTAATAACATATGCATATTGTGAGGCAGTTAATATATGAATAGATGCAATTAAAAATTACTTCATGCAGAGATGCAACCGTTTGGAATGAAACTCCTCTCTTGCGTTTCTTCTCCCCAAACTGTAGAGCTAAAAAAAGAAGAAAAAAAGCATTTAAAAAGCTCTTTTTTGTCACATTACCATACCCTGTTGATGAAAGTATAAATTCGTCAAGCTCTGGAAGCAATATGGCAATATCTACAAAAAGCTTTAAAAATATTTGTCTCAACACAAATGTCTATTTCTAGTGCTCTTCCTTAAGGAAATAGTCGGGCAACTGTGCAAAGATACTTGCTGTAGCATTGTTTAGTCGCTGCAAAAAAAAAAAAAAAACTAAACTAAACAAAAATTAGTTATCAAAGCAAATGTCTATCAATAGGAGATTGACTAGTTAAATTATGAAAAAGTATGTATACAATGGAATACTGTGGCCTTTTAAAATGATGAGGAGGATCCATATAATTGACATGGAAAGATTCCTAGGAGTTATTTTAAGAGAAAAAGTAATGTTAAAAAAGTTTGTGTGTTATGATCCTGAGTACATATACGTGTTTCTCAGTGTAGTTGTATTATTAGTGACTATATACATAAAAAATATTGGGAGGAGCATATGCCAAAGTGTTAACAATTGCTATCACTCTGCATAGAATGATAGGGAGCTTTTATGTTTCTCTTTTTATTTTTCCATATTGTCTGTGCTTTTGACAACACTCACACATCACTTTCATAATTTATAAAAAAACATCTATTTCCATTTTCTTGAAGCAAAAGGGTCTATGCTAAGCCAAATTGTTTTACAAACATTTGTGTGGTGCTAACTCACAAAGATGTACAACAACAACGGCGAAATTCCTAGGAAAAAATGGACCAGCTGTCAACCTGTAACACAAAATATTCTCTGCACCTGAGTAACACCTGTGCTGGGGCAGATGTCCTAAAGCTTAATCACTAACGTCCTACTGACATGCCTCAGGCCCTCCAAGTCAATCACTGGACCTCTTAGTACTTCAGTTTCTCCACCTATGAAAAGGGAATACTACTACCTTCCATTATTAATTTTTTTAAGAAATTATAATTCCGGCTTAAAGTACTTGGATTGCCCAGAAGAAAGTATGGTTATTATGGGTAATTTAATGTTTGGATGAGTGAGAAGTGTGGAGGCAAGTATTTTCAGGCGGTGCTTGAAAAATTACCAAAAAAGGGACATTCTGGACAATTATTCTTTTCTATTTCCAAAGGACACAGTAGACACCCTGAAGAGTTTGAAGATGATTCCCTCTCTGACTCTCTGCTTGAACCGCTGCCTGATCTCTTATGATCAGAGAATGACCCATCTGGGAGCCAAGGAGTCACTATCTAACCGACTGCTAAGGGGCACTTTAGAAGCCATTAGAATCAGGCAAATGCACTGCCTGGAGATTATCAGGGTGCAAATACAATAGCCTTCATTTCTCAACCTCCTCTTGAGGGAGACCAGCAGGATTTCAGGCCTGCTCTTGAATTATGTCATCGGTGCTGATGAAGCCAGAAAGCGCCAAATTCTCTCTCCTTTTCCTGACCATGTCAATCAGGAGTCCCAAATCAGCTTGCCTGGGCCAGGAGTTAACTTGAAGCTGGGCGTGAGATCACAGGACGGTGAAGAGGTTAGGAAATGAGAGTACACACCCCTTAAAGAAGAGCTGGTATACCTCGCCCCATTGTCACAAAGTTATCTGAACCCAGGCTGGCCAGATATTCTATTTTCCCACATTTTCCACTTTTTGAAAGAAAAAGGAAATCCAAAAATGTATGTGGAAACTTCTGATTTTTTTTAAACCCGTGTGGACCAAATGAAACATGTCTGAAGGCCAGGTTCTGCTCCGAGACTGCCAATCTGTGACTTTTTCTATGAATCATGGAAAGTTTCCCTCTGTAGCTAGCATTAGTCCCGTTGTGAGGCTGATGTTAGCCACATGGGCTCAGCATCTTCGAATCCTTTGTATCATGGTGCAGAAATCTGAATTATGCCCTAAATACATGTAGCCTGCACATCTCTCTGTTTTGTTTCTGGAAGACAGTGAGAGTGGTATAGGCACCAGGACAGGAAGCAGAAGTCCTGCTTCTTACCTTCCTTTGCATTTACTACTGTTAAATTAATTAAACAAGGAGGCCATTAGACTGATGTGGCTCTAATTCCATAGTGGCCTATAAGAGCAAGCCAAAATTTAAGCATGTAAATATCCCAGGGTTATAAAAATCAAAACACTAAGGACAACCAATCACAGTCAAGCAGGCTTTAAACTACAACCAATCAATAACTTCCTTACTTGCTTCCACCTTTTCTCTATAAAGTATCTCCCTGAGCTTCTGCCAGTGGAGCAGTCTTAAACACTGAGGGCTTGACACTGCCCCCATTTGAATCAATTTTTGCTCATATAAATGCTTAAAATTTTTAACATGCTTCAGTTTATCCTTTAACAGATTTGTGAAATTGGGGATGCTCCTTAACTCTTCCCTAATTGCACCTGTAAGATAAGAAGACATTTCCCTCTATCTATATCTGAAAGGGTCATGGCAGGGACTGAGTAAGATAATATATTTAAAAGTGCTTCGTAAATTACAAACTACTAAACAAGATTAGTTATTCGTTGGTCAATAAATATGTATGGAAGGCCTGCAAAACAGGTATTTGCTACATGCTTGAGGCTACAATTTAAAAAATCAGGCATAATCGCTGCCCTCATGAAGCTTATCATAACCCCAAGTTACTATAACACAAAAGCACTGTGAAGGAGAAACCCAAGATACTTGGGGAATATAGATTAAAGAGAATTGTTATTTCCCCAAAATCATTTATCAAAATACGGTTTGCTGCTCCCACTTTGCAGTGGGGTTGAGTAGAAGCTAAAAGCAGACCGGAGCAGGCTCCTTGAAATACATCTGTCTTAGAGCACCGTTTCCCTGAAGAACTGCCAGCCCTGGGACAGAAGGCTAATAAGAGGGGATGACTCAGAGCACAGGGAGCAGACACAGATATCACAGGAAAGAGGCAAGGGTTTTTGTAAGTGGTAAGGCAGCCATGGGTTCCATTCTGAGGCTAAAAAATTAGGGAAGACTGTTCAACTCACCACTGTCAATACGGATGTGATTTTCAAAAAGGTTTGCCAGGAGTCTGTTCAGATGACTTCTGCAATACAGCCACTACTGTTTCATTAAGAAGGTCTTTGTTCTTTTCAAGTCAGCCACTAATGTTATAAGGCACCTTTAGAAAGGCATGCAGTTCAGGTAACAAAAGAAGAGAGTGCATAAATTAACATAGCAAATTGTGAATTACTTTAAAAAAATCATAAATTGTATGGGTCCTTTAACTTTAAATTGGTTTGAGGTAACAGTACTGAATAATACTCCAGGAGTCCATTGTGTAACCCGAAGAGATTTTCAGACTTTACCACTTTACACTGTGGAAAGGAAGAGAAGGGGCGGGAAGGGAGAGGGATAGCTAGGGAAGGAGAGGGACAAAGAATTAAATGGTATTTCCAGCAGAAACAATTCACATCAGCTCTCCCTCGTTGGCAAGAATAGATGAAATAACCTAATTGTCTCTGACACACACTGAACGTTCAAAAAAATTAGCAATTATAATGATATTTTACTGTAAATATCATAATAATTAATATTCAAGGATATGAAAGAAAACAATTACAAGCATATCTGTGTACAGTTGGCAGGTCATTTTTAGGATGAAATATTATTTTATCCTTTATCAATTCTCTTTCTGTTTCATCCGGAATCACTGACTAGAAGCAGAAAAGCAGAAAAAAAGGGGCAACACACACACCCGTGGGGAAATGAGGAGAGGCATGGAGAGTCATTAGAAACCTTTGTCAGCCATAGTTTGGAGGCCATTACTTCACAGAGACTATTTCTTTATGAGAGAATTAAAAAAAAAAAAAAAAACTTCAATAAAAAGATCAGTTGAAATCACTCATTCACACAATGTTAAGTTAAAAGGAAGGACAAATATGGAAAAACCCATGACTTTGATGATCTCCATGACTTTCTGAAGCTGACTTACTTTGAGTTGAGATGACAGAGTCTATTTTAAGATTTCTAACCTCTGTGCACATGGAATACTATTATAGGATGGGTATTTCATTTCCTAAGTGCTAAAAGGCTATGCCAACTTTTTTTCTGGAACTGAGATTTCTTTTGTTCATCTCTTCATTTAAGCTAAATTTTACTTATATATCATCTAGGGACTTTGACTGAATACATTTGAAACAGAGTCAGGAGAATTCAGGGCTGAGGGTCTAGAGATAACTTACCGCTCCTGCGTAATGGACAAGCTCAAAGTGAGCTTCATATCTCTTATTATCAGGCTTGGGCTTCTGGAAATAAACCGACTTCCCAAAATGGTTGTCAAAAAGTTTGGTCTTGAAAGTTACATCTGTAGCCTGAGGAAACACACATTCCTCTTTGAGGATGGAAAAGATACCCATTGGCTGTTGGAGATACATATGAACAGCAGATGAAAGAAAACACCAGGACACAATATTTTCTATAAAGGCATGAGTGTAAATCCTTATTCCAGGAACCTAATCAGTTGACAAGGGGAAAGAAGATTCACTACATATAACTAGTCAATTGTCCATTCAACAAATATTTATTAAACACCTAGTAGGTGCTGGACACCTGTAGGAGCGGCCAGTGTAGCCAGGAGCAGCATATACAAAGTGCCTGTCCTCAGAGTGACTACATTCTAATGGAGTAGAAAGATAAGAGTCAAGTAAGCAAAAAATAAACAATTTAGTTCCACATAAGTGTCCTGAAGAAATCATACAAAGTAAAGAAATAGAGATTGACTGGGGGACCAACTGGGAGCTATTTTAGTGGGAAAGTCAAGTAAAACCCTCTGACCTGAACCAGAAGAGCAAATCCGGAGATCTGTATACAAGTACTCTTGGCAGACAAATGATGAGTGCAAAGGCCCTGAGGCAGGAGCACACTTGGAAAGTCTGAGGTCCCGCCAGAGGCAAAAGTGGACAGAGCTAACGTAGTCAGATTGACCGCGTGGTACAAGATGGAGTTAGAGAGGTAAGCAGTATTGGATCCCAAGGGCTGTCCAGGCCATGCTAAGGCATTTGAATTTTAAGTGTGATGGGAGGTCTTTGTAGATTTTAACGGGAAGTGTTGTGATTTGATGTTCGCTTTGAAAGGATCATTTGTTTAGAGCAAAGTTGGCTAAGTAGAGCCTGTGGGCCAACTCCTGCCTGTGGCCTATATAAAAGAGCCAGTGAGCTAATAACAGTTTTTACATTTCTAAAGGGTTGCATAAACAAAACAACAAAAGAACATGTGGTAGAAACCCTGATGACCTCTGTCAGCAAATTTTTCTTTAAAGTGCATGTAGGAAATAGACTTTGCAGGCCACATGGTTCCCACCACAGTTCTGCCATCCACTCCGCCAGTTCAGGCCCCAAAGCAGCAAGTGGTGACATGTAAAAACAAGGAGTGTGACAATGTTATATTAAAACGGTATTTATAAAAACAGGCTGCAGGCTAGATTTGGCCCACAGAGCCATAGTTTGCTGACCCTTGGTCTAGATTAGTGATAGTGTCAGAGATGGTCAGAAGTCATCAAAATGTGATTTAGCTTGAAAGTAAAATGGGGTCACAACCTGCTGGTGGATAGAATGTGGGGTGCAACAGAAAAAGAAAGACGACCAGGTTTTTGGCTTGAGCAAATGGGTAATGGATGCTGCCATTAACCAGTTTAAGGTACATACACATAGAGAAAGGTTTGGGGGAGGGGGAATCAAGGAAACCCAGGATTCTTATATTCACATATCAATTTATATATTTGTATATTTATTAATCTACTCCACAGAATATTTTGCAATGCCTTCTATGAGTAAGTCACTGTGCCAGACACTTTGGGGTATATATGAGTTGTGGCTCCAGAGCGTCTAACCAAGAAGGCAAAACATGTACCTATGTGTACAACAAAGTAGACAAAACAAAGGTATAGAGAAAATGTCAGAGAATTCTGAGATACAACATTAACCCTTAGCCCAACAGCACAGATCTCATGATTTTCTACCAACATTTTGTACCTAAGAATCATAGACTCCCAGGCTTGGGAGGGACATTAAAGGTCTGGTGCAACCCACCTAAAAGTTCCTTGAATTCTCTTCATAATTTCCTTCTGAAAAGCTGGCTAGCGAATGCTTAAATGTTTTCATGGAAAGAGAACACACCAACTCCCAGTCAAGGCTCTGGATGGGTGATATATTAAAAGAAAATTTGTTTGTAGTTTAGAATTTGTTCTAAATTACTCCACTGGAGCCATACAAATGGTTCTAATTCGTCAAAGTAGTGGATCATCAAATATTTAAAGGTTATAATTTTTTAAAGATTTTATTTATTTGAGAAAGAGAGAGCATGCATGAACTGGGGGAGAGGTGGAGGGAGAGGGAGAAGAAGACTCGCTGCTGATCAGGGAGCCCAACTCCATTTGGGGCTCCATCCCAGGACCGCAGGATCATGACCTGAGTGGGAGGCACATGCTTAACTGAGTGTGCCACCCAGGAGTCCCTAAAGATCATATTTTTGATCCACCTAAGTCTACCATTGTAATATATGGACTATGGTTTTCTACCTCTTTTGTATGTTCTCACAGACTTAAAACCTGTGCTTTATAGAAAACATAATTAACAACTTTTCATTACTAGTTCTTGTGCTATAGAGTTCTGGGACATCTTCTTTCCTCCCAAGCATCTAAGTGGGGAATGATGCAGTGAGTGAATATGCGAAGTGCTCTAAATGAGAACAAAATATTCTAAGTGAAACCAAAAACTGTCTTGCTCCTGGTGGCACTGACCTCGTGGGTTCTTGGCAAAGTAACACGGAGGAGTATGAGGAGGAGGAGGGAGAATCTGATAAACTAAATAGTTGATTCACTAGCATAAGGTTTGGGAGGCATGGATTCCATCCTGCATCACAGATTTTCCCACATACATACATTCAACCCCCAGTGAAAACTGGACTAAATCATTTAAAAATGTAAGCATCTCCTGGGATGCTGTCTGTTAACAACAGGGTTGTGGCAATCCCTCACATGGAGGGAGCCCCCATCTCAAATGGTCACCTTCCATACATGAGGGCTGCCATCATGTCAGGAATCTAATAAAGCCAACTTCCATTTTGGGAAGCTTTATGTCAAGCAAGTATATGTCATAGCTCGAAATGGAACAACCTAACCACTGAGGAGGGGGGAAAAACACTATTTTTTCAGGGTCTTCTCCATTTTTTCCATTCCTCAGGAGGTATAAAGCTTCTAATAAATATGAGGACCTCCAGCAAATTAATTTCCAAATAGGTCAGGAAAAAAAGTAATTATGTTCTGCCCTGTAGCATCAAATGTCCTCTATGGCACAGTAAATGGTTTGAGTCCATTGCCCTGACTCAGAACCTTAGGGCTCTAACCTCTCCCTCTTCAAGTATTATTGATCCTGCCTTCCCTCCTTTTACGTCTGTCACATTCTTACTATTTCCATTTCTGTTGTCCTGATTCAGGACCTCCTCACTTCTCACCTGGACTGCTATACAGCTCCCTGACTGCCTTAATATTATTAGCCTTTCCTCCTGTTCCAGACCCTAGACATAAACCCACAGAATAAACGCGAGCTGCTCTAACTGCTACATTACCCAGCACAGAAGCCCTCTTTGGCTCCCGGCTGCCGAAACGTAAGGTATAAACTACTTAGCATCTCTTCTCAACCTGGCCCTCCTTTCTTTTCGTCCAGCTACTTCTTTCTGTGTATCCTGTGCGCTACTAGACTACCTAACATTTTGGAACGCGGCCTTTGCCCCTACTTACCCCTATGCCTTTGCTCTTGCCAGTCCTTCCACCTGCTCACTATCTTCCTCTCTTCACCTGCTAAAATCATAATCATGTCTTAAGAACCAGCTGAAATTTTACACCCTTTCCTACTGGTTCTTCCTAGATTCCCACAGGCAGAGGTGACTTCAGCTCTTCTGAGTTCTGTGGGCCTTTGTGCCTTTCCTGCATTTATACAGAGACATATTTTTACACTGATTAGACTTACAAATCTCCTACTTGACTGCATACTTCCTAAGGGCAAGTGCTACTTATAACAACTGCTTAAGTTTTCTGCAGCACTTAATTCAAAGTCTTATAACACAGTAGTGTGGCATTAGACCTAAAATTAAGGCCCAGCATCACATGTGCCTTGACATCTGGGGAAAACTGGGGAAGGCCTCAGGGTGACCTAATCACAAGTTCCCTTCCACATTGTGCTCCGTGGTTGAGGTCCCCTCGCCAAACAACCGTCCTCATGATGGGACTAGGCCCAGTGCCTTTATCCTTGAGAGATGGGTTTCGGATCCCTATCAGCCTTCGGAATTATTCAAACAAGCCAATCACATCCTCCCTTGAGAAACAATGGTCACCTCACCCTATTCTCACTATAAAACCCGCCTCCCATAGCCCCTCTTATTCCCTGTGCTCAGGAGTGCAACCGCCACATGGCCCTGCAAGGTATCTAGTGTCCTCCTCCCCCAGGCTGTGAGTGTATGTGACCAGTAAACTGTTGTCAACCTCATTTGTCCAGGGTCAGGGGTCCTATGTTCAGCCATCTCAACACCCCACGGCAGGAAACCCTCCCTCACCAATGAGGTAACAAGGAAGTGATAAAAACAAGTAGTTGCTAAATAAATTTACTCATTTGTTTAATTAAAAAAAAAAGTAAAAGTTTTGGTCCTAGGAAGATGCCTTTCCGATGATATGCTATGTTCCTCCGTGATGGAATGACGCCTCTGGTTCGCATTTCTCATAGGCCTTAGCATAGTAGGTTCCGAGGGGACCGAATGTAGGTCCCCAGCAAAGTTCTGTTCCATAATTGATTGACAGGTAAGCACTAAGACATCCAGGTTTGAGCTTTGGGATCTGGGCTGCTTTGCTGTGGGCAGTAGTCAGGCAGAAAGAGTTGTAACCGAAAGCTTGGAGAGACGTGTTTCAAGGAAATACTCATGGGTGTACCAGAGAGAACTCGATATTAATGGGATTCATTCTATAATAAGAAAACCAGACTTAGCATACCCAAAGAATCCCACTTGGGAGGCAACAACTCGTATTAACTGCCAAGAAGCTACCAGGATTTAAGTTGTTTTAGAAACAGTATCACTGTAGAGGAACAATAAAAATTTATTTGGGACAAGTCAGGGAAATAAGGTAAAAAAAATATGACCACGCTAGATAATACAGTTTAAAGTTAAAAAATGGTAAGATGATCAGTATTGCAGCTACTTTTCTCTCACAGCTGGTTATGTTCTAAAACCTTATCCAAATCCCTGTCATATGAGGAACTTTTAGCAAAAGGGCTGAATTATTGGAAAATGGAGGCAGCCTCTCAAGGTGACTGCAATGATAGGAACAACAAGGTTTTAATGTATAATTTTGGATGTATTTGTCTAATGCAATACCTATGCAAAACCATAAATATATGTACCTAGGCAAAACCTATACCTATGCAAAACCATAAATATGCAGTCATACATTAATACTTTAACATGTAAATTATCGACGCTCGAGTTCTAAACAAATGAGAGTATTTCAAGTAATGAAATAAGTGTGAGCTAATCCTATAATAGATTTGTTCACTGCATATATAGAGAGAAGGTCACTGTATGCTTGACGACCAAATTAACAGTTAAAGGTGGTGTTAAAATACATTTTTTTTAGTTTGACAAACATTTTTGTAAACATAAAAATTTGAAACTTTTATGCATGAAAATCCCTCTTCCTTATATACACACACAGATGCATGCTCTAAGGCATTTTGTACGTATTGATGTATTTCAGCTCTTTTGAATTTGGAAAACTTCTCATGATTCATTCTATTTCAAGGAGTAAGTTTGGTCATTAATATTTACAACAAATTTTCTTCACGTAGCTTGAACTAGCTCAATGGGTCTTTTCAAAATATAGAATCACGTCAAGAAAGGTTTTATTATTCCTCATTTGCCTGACCTGAATACTTTGAAATCATTCATAGGAAACCAAAGACTTATCTTTTCTTTCTATCATCTGGTCAGGTTTTTTTTGTTTTTGTTTTTTCTCATTTTACCATATCAGTAGAAAATGCAACAGGAAATTACATCCATGTTGCTAGTGTGTTATTTGGAATCACTGGCACAAATGAGTCAATGGGCTTCAGATCAACTAAAAATCAGTAACGTTCACAGACCTATCTGATTCTGAATAATGTCTATGTCCCATCTTCCTGCCCGAAAATGGTATCTCACCATAATCCCAGTAAGCAGATACTACCGGGGACAATTGCCAAAAGCTAAATCTGTCCCTCTAGTTCTTTAGTTTCATTTCTCAGCTTGAATAAGGCCAACAAACATTTACAAAAAAATCATGGTTGGGCCATTATTATTATTATTTTTAATCAGCTCAGAGTTTGGTTCATTAGCATTATTATTATTTTTTTAATCAGCCTGTCCTCCCTCTATGAAGTTCACTGGCTATAGAATAAATAAAATCAATGTGACATCCATTCCTGTTAAGAGTAATAGCTATTTTCGAGGAAGATGTCGTTTCATCTACAGCCTAATAAATAAAGTTGATGGGACACTGATCAATGAAAACTGAGGCCCGCAAAGACAGTGAGAGGTTGGGCACCCTAGCTCCTTCCTGACCAGGCTGTTGAGAATCAGATGTAACCACTTAGCCAAAGAGAGCATTCAGAACATTGAAAGCACTAGGCATTGGCCTTCCAGACCTGGCTCCAGAATTCACGGCAATCCACGGTTATAGCAAGACATGCTGCCACGCATGCTCCCATGGACAAAGCCACAGAAAACACTATCCTCGATCCCCCTGGCAAACCCCATTAATCTTTCCCAGAGCGCACAGAAAGATTTCAAAGTACAGGAACATCACTGAATTCAGAAACCATACACTGCAGCTAATTTACTAATAAGCCATGAAGTATTGTCATAGATTACTTAAGCTAACTGGTACTTGTCCAATTAAATGAACAAACTACACCCTGCAAGGTAGTGCCTTGAGGATTTATGACAGTTGTTTGTTTGCATGCTAATTTGCCAAATTTCGTTAAGCTGCTCTGGGTCTACTCATTCACCTTATGTTAAATCAGCCGGGCCCTACAGTGCTCATATTTTCAGCTCTGTGTTTTTCCAGTCAAGAGCATGACCATTTTTAATCTCGACAAGTTTCCTCACGAATTAACAGTGGAGGCCATGCATAAGCAGCAAAGGAGCAGCGAGAGTCTGGGGGGAGATGATGGAGTAGGGTAACTGACACGAGGCTTTAGTTCTGTTGCCACGGGTGCTGCACACAAAGCTCATTAAGAGAGAACGCGCAGAGCTCTCCTGCCCCGTTTCCCATCCCCTGACAGAGCCCGAGTCCTAATACAGATCAATATGGCAAGCAGGTACGATTCTCCTTAAATCAGAATGAACGAGGAGAAAAACATGCATTACCTTCTCAACGAGATCTATGCAGGTTTGTAAATCCAGACCAAAGTCAATGGGCACCCAGTCAAAGTCTTCTTTCATATACTCCTCTTGCTCCAGAAAAAACATGTGCTGATTAAAGAACTGTTGCAATTTTTCATTGGTAAAATTAATGCAGAGTTGCTCAAGGTTGTTATACTTCAAAGACATGATTAGGTAGGAAGAAGAGATAAAAGTAAAATTGAGCGAATGGTAACCACTTGAGGTGATAGGTATGTTAATTAACTTGACTGTGATTATTTCACAATGCAAATATGTGCCAAGCCAGCAAGTTGTATACCTTAAACATATACATTTTTTAATTGTCAAATACATCTCAATGAAAAATAAAATAAAACTGAAGTCCATTTGGAAAAATGTAGAGAGAATATCATAACCACAGTCAGTCTGATGGCAAATAGACCCGACAAGTAACGAATCCTCAATTGAATTCTTACCTCCTTCAAATATACCTGCAAACTAAAAATTATGACAATAACATGTAATTATATCAAAATTCAAAATCATAAAGTTTCTTTTATTTCTATTTACCCTTAAGGCTGAATTAATTTTTAATTCCATTATTATAATTATTGTTATTTTTAATATTAATAATAGCTCTTTTCCAACCAGAGTGGCTTAAGTTTTCACAGAATGAACCTCATCATACTTTGACTACATTTTCTGACGTTCAATCCACATTTTCTGATCTCCTTATAAATACGCGTTGACTTCATTCTAACCCGATATACTTACATCAAGGATTTCGAGACCAGTGATGTCAAGAATGCCAGTGAAGAATTGCCTTGACAGCTTGGCATCCAGCACCCTGTTGATTCGTGCCACCAGCCACTTAAACATCCTTTCATATATTGACTTGGACAGGGCACCAACAGCATAGGTCACCTGGAAATCACATCGCAAGCACTCCACATCTGTCAGCAGTGTGCATTTTAATCCTGGGTATTTTCTATCAGCAGCCACCTTCTAGTAAAATTGGGATCTATCTATTGACTTTCTGTAGCTCTAGTGTGCTGCTGAGATGCTACAGGAGAGGAAATTTACTACAATGAGAAGAAAGGAAGAAGGAAGCAAGGAAAGGAGGAAAGGGAGGAGGAGAGGAGAAGAAACGTGGAGGCAAACCAGCCTGGTGCCTCCTTACCAGACAGTCCTGTGAGAGAAATCATGTTCCTATTATCAAAGGACCAACTTTCCGGGGCGGGAGTTGGGGGGTGGAGAGTGGTAATGCATTCTAAAGACTTGCTATTTGAAGAGTGGTCCTAAGACCTGTAGCATCAGCACCGCCCGGGAGCATGTTAAAGATGCCAACCCTCAGCCTCTCGGCCTCCAGTCCCAGACCTATGAATCGGAACCAGTGCCCTAACACGATCCCCTGCAGATTCCTGTGCACCATGAAGTTTGCAAAATACTGGTAGAGCAGGTTAGGGATCTGGAATGCCCAGCCCTTGTTCCACTGCTGTCGTTGCTGCTAATAAATTGTATAACCTTTGGCAAGTGGCCTAAGCTCTCTGGATGGCAGATCTCCTCACCTGAATGTTTTTGAAGGTTCTTTCTAGCCTCAGCTTCCACATTCTTTATTCTATCAGTTCCCAGGGTTGCTCTCAACTCCCTATGTGGAGAATGGCAATTTAGCGCATCAATCTCAGATTCTCCTACTGTAAAACTCAGGCTGCATTTCCCGCCCCTGGAGGTATGTGGCAAAGGCTCTAATGTAACCTAATGGGGAGAGCTCCAGCCTCCGGGCTGGCTAATGCCGTATAAATGCAGATGCCACTTCCATGATGTAAAGGTGCCACTGGAGTAGCGGGTTTCTGACCGACTCCAAGTAGGAGTGGATTTCAGCTAGACATTCTCCAAGCCTGGAAGCAGAATGTGCTCCAACCACTTAACATTTAAAAATCAGCCTATCCCATCCATCCTTCAGCTGCCCAGGAGAAAGCACACAGAGGAGCCAGTTGGTGTCTGGTGGTGATTTAGGTATGAGTCACCCACTCTCTGATCAGTTATCTTGAGTCATTGCCACAGTAATCCATAAGCCGGATGGCGTTACAGTTTTTTACTATGGACGTCAAGAGCACACCCACACAAATAAAGCACATAGAATGATTTTTATCCTCTGGAGCCCTGAGGAAATCACTCTCTGTCTACAGCAGTCACTTTGAAACTTGAAAAAGAACAGGACGAACTTGCTTACCCCCTTTTAACTCCATAAATATTCGGAAGTGGGGGTGGGAGGGAAACTGGTCAGGGGTGGAGAGTAGTGAAGAAACAGGAAGAAGCCGGAAGATGTAGTCAGAGGAAGATATAGATGGTACGGCGTCTGCTGACTGAAACCAATAAACCAACATACGGCTTACTAATGAATCATTTTCATCATTTTCTATCCAATGAAGGAAGACTTAGGCAGCTAGACCTACACTTCCACTTTTCAGGGACTACACGGACTCATTCCTTAGCTCTTTTTCAAATAACCTCACAGGAACCTGATCACTGGAGAGCAATAGCACACAATAGAACAAAAACAACCACCAAACAGAAATGGAGTTATATTTGTAACCACTTGGACCCCTGCCTTTCTCATCTGTAAAATAACATTAAAATATGCATCTGCCAAGGTCATAGGGAGAGAGTCAATGAGACAGAGGATGTAAATATATGTAACACAACGTTTGGCACTTGGTACCCAACGCATGTTAGTTCCTGCTCTCCTAACCCCTTTCTGCTTTTCTTACTTCCCCAACTTCCCTCCAATATTTCCTATGCTACCTTGAGCAGTTAATCTTTGTAAAGTTTACCGTCTTTAACTATAAAATGGAAATATAAATAAGATCAATTTTGTAGGGGTGCCTGGGTGGCGCAGTCAATTAAGTGCCCAACTCTTGATTTCAGCTCAGGTCATGATCTCAAAGTCGTGAGATCAAGCCCTGCCTCAGGCTCCGTACTGGGCTTGGAATCTGCTTGAGAGTCTCTCTCCTTCTCCCTCTGCCCCTCCCCCTCCTCCCACACTCTCTCTCTCCCCCCCCCAAAAAAGATAAATTTTGTAGGCTTGTTGTCCAATTGAATGAGACATCTACACAAAGCACTTAGCCTATGCTCAGTGGTTACTATTATGATTTTTTTAATCATTTTTAATCTTTTAAAATTAAAACAACTTATTTCTAACAGGCATAGTTAGGACTCTCATGGAATCATAAAATACTGGACATGAAGGACATTAGTTCTTGATAATGACATGTAGTGCCTCTCAACTGCGGAGGGGACCTGCCCCTAAAGGAGGAGTGCATTTGAAAATAGGGAGGGCGTTCTTCCAACTGTCATCTTGACTGAGTGCTATGGGCAGTGAGCACATGGGAGCAAGAACGCAAAACCCCTACAATGTGCAGGACACACTCACATCTGAAGGATCGTCCTATTTAGATTCCAGTCACCCCTCCACTGAGACACAGAGGAATGCCACCTCTTTGCTGGGTGCTCAGAGAGGTGAAGATATTTGACCAAGTTCCCAGAGTTACTCAGCATTCGAGCTGGGACCAAATTCTGTAAGTGTTAACACTGCAAGAATTTTTGCCATCTTTTGCAATTGTCATCAACAGAGCATATACATCTCTATTCTTAGCAGTGGCAATTGTCTCTATAAAGTCAGTAAAATTCCTAAGAAAAGAAAAGCCTTACAGTGTGCTTTCTTACTCTGTCTCCAGGAGCTGGAGACAGAGAGGATGGAAGATGAGGATTTTTTTTTTTCTTTTAATGTTGGATAATAATACATTAGTTTGCTTCACTGGTTCTATTATAGTAAAGGCTGGTGGTAACTCAGTTCCTGAGAACACACTATTAAAGAGGCGAAGGTTTGATTTTAATCCTCCTCTGGGCTCATTAGTTTTACACAGAGCAAGTCCCTGTTCTATAATCATAGCATGTCATGCATGCATGTCATGGCTAATGTGTTAAAAAGCAAGAAACTGCCAACACCCCTAACCTCACTATAAGCAATAGCTCAACTACTTGTCCTGCTGATCACGGTTCAAATTCAGCTCAATATTTAGTTTATCTTAACGTCTATGGAGCACCTACTACTTGCAGGGCACTTGCTAGAGGCCAAGGGTACCAAAATGAACTGATCACAGTCCATAGCCTCAAGGAGGTCCACTGAGGAGGGAGAGCAAAAATAGAAACTGATGGGTTCAGTCTAGTATTATGATAGAGGTAGAGTTATTGATTGATAGAGTAAGTTAAACTAGGAAATCGCTGAAATGTTTTAAATAACATAGTCACACCAGATGCTTTAATATACCAAAAAGAAGTGGAGTTTATTGTCATCAAAATAACTGTCTTCTATCACAGATTTGTACATTTGTCTATCTCATTTTCAGATTTAAAACGTATGTAGAGTAAGACAATCTCAATGTCACCTGAATATCAGCTGATATTCAGGTGCCCTTTGCAGTGTTACTTATGTTCCCTAACCCTTAGATTCCCCAACTGGGAAAACGTCAGTATGCCTGCTATCTTTACCTCCGAGTATTGTTGTAAGAACAGAAGGAGACAATGCCTGTGAATGCTTTATGCGTACTCTACGTGATCGTACCATTCCCTCTTTCCAGAAAGGGATTTCTGGAAAAGCACCCAGCAAAGAGGTGGAATTTCCATTTCTCAGCCCCCCTGTAGCTAAGGGGGTAATTAGACTAATTTTCACCAATAGAATATTAGTGAAAATGACATCACTTCTAGCCCCAAGCTGTTAAGGTGGGTGTACTTTTTCTACAAATGATCTGTTCACCATGTACAGCATCTTTGGAGGCCACGTGTTATAGGTGGCCAAACTACAGTATGAAAGAAGGTGGTCCAATCTGTATTGGACTTGATGTAAGAAAGAAATATTTAGTTTCCTGTCAGCTGAGATTTCAGTGTGTATGTGTTACTGCAGCATGGCTATCACATACTGACTCGTATGCATTAAAGGTGTAAATTATTATTTTGAAATGCACTAGCATACTTAGATGGTCTCATTACCCGGCAGCCCTGGGAACATTTACTGCATTCTGACCAAGCCTCAGGATCAGCAGTCCTCGGAGCACTTGTTATTTTATCATTAAAACAATTCTCCTGGATGCTGCACAAAACCCACATGACCTTCCATCTCTCATTTCTGCTCTCAACATCCCTCCTTCAAATACTAACTTGAGCCTATATTTTAAAACCCTATCTCAACTACTGTGCCTCTTACTCTAAAAAGTCAATATTCCAAACAGGCGGGGGATGCCAATTTTATTCACGTCAGAACTAATAGCTTTGAAAGCTTCTTAGTTGGACAACAAAGATGTTGGTCACAAGTAAAAGGCTTGCCTCCATCTGCAAAGAGACTTGTTACCTACGAGAAAAGTATCAAACAGTATATTAAGAATCATGAGAGACGATAGACTCTGAAAAACAAACTGAGGGTTGTAGGGGGGGTGGGGGGATGGGTTAGCCTGGTGATGGGTATTAAAGAGGGCACGTTCTGCTTGGAGCACTGGGTGTTATACGCAAACAATGAATCATGGAACACTACATCAAAAACTAATGATGTAATGTATGATGATTAACATAACAATAAAAATTTTTTAAAAAGAATCTGGAAAGATTCTTAACACAAGAGCATTTACCGTGGTATGCATCACAAGGGAAAACATTCCAAACACTCATCACAAGAGCTCTTACTTGCTTTTTTATAGAAGCTCTTGTTGCAGACATCATCAGAAGCTGAAAAATAACAAGTACAATATGTATACATTTATTACAAGATCATAGAGTCATAATGCTCTGGAAAGATCACCCTACCTATTCTACATTTTGACCTCTAGTAATATATTCATTGCCAACTTTGATTCTGGGGTGGATCAAGCCCTTCACCAACTCGGAGGAATTAATGCCCATGAGGAAAGCGGCTTTGTCAGCACCTGGTCAGAAGAAAGGAAGGAAGGCAAGGAGGGAAAGGGGGGGAGGGAAGGTGGGAGAAGGAAAAGGAAACACTGTTAAGATTCATTCCATTATAGCCAAACAGATTCCCCAGGGAACGAGAGGAGGGTGTGTTTAGACAGATGTAGCAGGGAAGACTGTAGTTTTGAAATAAAATGTCTGAATCTTAAATGTTTATAAGACTTTAGTTCTTGGAAATGCAAATCAAACCACAATGAAATGCCACTTCACACTCACTAGACTTGCTATAATCAAAAAGACAGACAATAACAAGTATTGGTGAAGGTGTGGAGAAATTGAAATTGCCACACATTGCTGGTTGGAACGTAGCATGGTATAGCCACTGTGGACAACAGTTTGGCAGCTACTGAAAAGTTAGAGTTACTCTGGGAATCAGAAATTCTACTGCCGGGTATAGAACCTAATAGAAGTGAAAACATATGTTCACAGAAAAAGTTGCACACAAATATTTCTAGTAACATTATTCATAACAGTCAAAAGTGGAAAATACCAAAACATCCATCAACTGATGAATGGATAAACAAAATGCAGTATATAGATACAATGGAAACTTTTTCAGCCATAAAAAAGGAATGAAGTATTGATGCATGCTACAACATGGATCTAACTTGAAAATGTTATGCTAAGTGAAAGAAGCCAGAAACAAAAGGCCACACATTGTGTGATTCCAATTATATGAACTGTCCAGAATAGACAATTCCAAAGAATATTAAGTAGCCCCTGTGGTTGCTAGGGAGAGAAGGGGATGGCGAGTAACTACTAGTGGGTACAGGATTCTTTTTGTGTTTTTTTTTTTCCTCAAGTTTTTATTTAAATTCCAGTTAGTTAAGATACAGCATAATACTGGTTTCAAGTGTAAAATAGGATTCTTTTTGAAGTAATGGGATGTTCTGGAATTAGATAGTGATAATGGTTACACAATCTTGTGAATATGTTAAAACTCACTGAGCTGTATACTTTAAAACGGTCAGTTTCATGGCATGTGAATTATACCTCAGTTACAAAAAGAATCTACTTCTTGATACTGGCCCTCTTCTGAAAAGAAATATTTATCTTACAGACATGGAAAATCTCATCCTTATTTCTTGCCTATTTTTCCCTTCCACATATGTACTGTAGATTCTTTCAATGAAATGGAGACTTGGGCCATGTAATTTGATAATTCAAGACAACCACCAATAATCAACATAAGCCAGGACACTTGTATTTATCAAAAACCTTTTCCTGTGAGGTCTCTGTTTGCTCCATAGTGCCCTCTGCTGCCCAACAGGAATACTTACAACCCACACGATGGCATTATTCTAAAACAGTGCCTCCATTTGCTAAGGAAAGTGGGGGAAGAATGAGTGTTATCAGAAAGAGTAAATAAGCATGTATCACATCATGTGTTTTTAAAAATGACAATAGTACAAGAGAAAAACCACAGGAAAAAGTTATAAGCACATTTCCAATTGTAGATTTCTTCAGCTATCAAATAAAAGGAATATTTCATTCATCTGAAACGCATCCTACATTTTTTGATGAATGCTGATATATGCTAGCATATCTGATATAGTCACTTTGTAAAATAATGTCTTACAATAGAAGGAAATGCAGTCATTCCTTACTTCACTAAAAAGTACAAGATTTCCTGAGCAATAACAACAGACAGGGAATAAGATAAAAACAAAAAACAATTAGACAGCTAATATGTCATTTGTATTATCTATATCCATTTCCTTTTGTGGGCCTTTGAAATTTTCACAAAGGCTTAAAAAGCTTGAAATGTTTATTTGCTTGTTAACTAAAATCAATACATATTATACACACATTTCTACAAGCTACACACCTACTCTATGTCAGTGATAATGGCCCAGGTACTCAGTTGCTATGAAACCTTTCAAAACGCAAAGCCTATTTGGGAAAACAAATGGAAAAATCAAAAGTAGAGCAGACGTGTTCATCCTATGCTGAGACATCCGTGCTAAGAGTGCCATATTTGGAGACAAAAGCATGATTATTTCAAGTGGAGAATCCAGTGGATCAGAATCATGGCCTTTTTGCACTGGAAGGGACTTTAAAGAGCACATAAGCTAGAATGAAAATATCTAAAAGAGAGAGAGAAATGTAATGTGCCTGATCAATCTGAGTGGAAATGAATACTAACCAACAATGTGAAAAATGAACAATTCCACAGTATCTGTTCAGGAAAAAAAAGACAGGAATTCAGTTTTCTGAGCTTTGGAAGCATTCAGATGGACAATACAGGTAATAATAGCCACAAACTCATGCCTCCTTTTTCCAGTGTTAAGGACAGTCCTTTAAGTCTATTTTTATCCATGAACAAAGGAAACCCAAATTCTCTGTACAATATCCCACCTTAGGCTCTAACAGAAATAGCATCCAACATTACAGAATTATTTCCCACCCACTCCAGAGACAGCCAAGTATCTACAGAGAAGTATTATACTTTGCATTTATCCTACAGATCATTACACATTCTCCGGTTTCTTGTTGTGTTTTGTTTTGTTTAGACAGAAAACAATAGTCATCTTGTTCTAAAAAATAAATTACTTCATTTGCACCAAGTTTCACAACCAAGGTGAAAATAGTTTACGTCTATGAATAAATATCCATCTGACATTCAGGAAATGTTTATTATGAACACAGCAAGGTCTGTGAACACATTTTCATCGTATGACCTGATGTGTTCTCAAAAGAGGCTTTATGAAATTCCCACCATCACGCCCTAGGACCTTGTGAATAAACCCATGGATTTTCATTAGGCTGTCTGATAGTTTAGCAAGACCAGGCGTTCTCAAACACTGGCGTGGATCAGAATAGCCTGGAGAGCTCATAAAGGCACCAAGGACTCGGCTTGCTGAAGGTGGTTAGGATCTGGGCCTATTTTATCATATTCCCCAGGAGATTCTGACATACATGAAGATTTGAGAACAGAGTCCATATTATAGTGGTCCTCAGACTTAGGTGCACATTGGGGTCACCTGGCAAGATGTCAAAACAGACAATGATGCCTGTACCTACACAGATTGGTCTGGGTGAGGCCTGAGCTCCAGAAATGTCAAGCTCCTTGGGTGGGTCCAATGTTAAACAGAGTTTGAGAGCTACTCTCTAGAGAATGGTAGCCAGGTCTAATAAATACATTTTTTTTTAAGATTTTGTTAGTTTATTTATTTAAGAGAGAGAGAGAGAGAGAGAGAGAGAGAGAACACACATAAGCAGGGGCAGGAGAGGAGGGGGAGGGAGAGGAAGGGGGAGGGGGAAAGAATCTCAAGCAGACGCTGCGCTGAGCATGGAGCCTAACACAAGGCTCGATCCCAGGACCCTGAGATCATGACCTGAGCCAAAACCAAGAGCTGGACGCTTAACTGACTGAGCCACCCAGGCTCCCCTAGTAAGTGCTTTTTAAGTCAAGAAGATAGAATGAAGTCTGACTTTACCTGAAAACAAGTAACGCGGTAGAGGAAAACAAAAGGCAATTTTCTCCAACCTTATAATTTCATCCTAGTTCAATCCCATATGTAAACAATCAGATATAAAGAAAGGAACAGAATCCAGTTTTGTCAATCCACAACCTGGCTAATGTGGAAGAGGGGTTAAAAGAATGACATTCAACTGTTACCTTTTATGTAGAGTTATAATATTGTTTCTGAGCTGTTCACACTTCCCTAATTTATTAAACAAAGTTTACTGATCACTTGCTGTGTGCAAGTGAAAGGCCTAAGTGCTAGATCCTGTAGCAAGAGAGATAAACAAGACAAGAAATTTGACATCAAGGAGTTTATAATCCATGAGACTAAATAAAACAGAAAAAAAATAACAAGTCAGTAAAACAATTGCTTATCAGAGACAAAGAAATCAATTATTATGAAAGTATGAAAGAAGGAGAGATCCCTTCTGGACTGCCTGACCAGGGAATATTTCAATAAAGATATAGTACTTGATCTGAGCCTTGAAAGATGAGAAGGGTTTTGATAGGCAAATACAAGAAGAACAAGAATTTCTGAGACAGAACAGCATGACTTACAGGCATTGCAGTAGGAGAGAGCTGGTATGGCCAAAGACTGGACCATGAAGTCAGGGGGTGAGCAATAAACTGAGAAAAGCGAGCGATTTCTGGTCACAGAAGACTTCTGACGCCAATCACTACAAGGTGATCTTTGAATAATGGGGAAACATTAAGGGACTTTTAGTAAAGAAATGGTATAGAATCAGGCTTCACAATGATTAATTTTGTGCACGTGTGCAAGGCAGATCAGAGCGGGAAGAGTAGAGAGAAAGTGAACCCACTGCAAGATGCCAACATGCAAGGCGCTGATGGTCTAAACTGGTAATAAGAAATGGGAAAAGACAGAAAAATGACCAAGAGGGTTCTGCCCTGAGAAGTAGAGGAAGGAGCAGCATCGTGAATACAAACAGAGAAGTCAACAGGAAGACATCACATGGGAGGAGAAGAGGGTATTCATTTTAGCCATGCAGTTTAGGATACCAGGAGATTATGCAGTAGAAAGAAATGTGGGGTTGGCACTCAAGAAAGAAGCAAAGGCAAGAATGCCCCCTTCGGTTTGGGTGCCTTCTCCCTTTCCACCCTCTTCTCCATCTGTCCAGCTCCTCCAATCCTCCTTCCATGGTTAACTGGGGAAAAAAATCACCAAAGCTTAATATGTTAACAGCCCTTAGAAATCAGTAAGAAAATGTCAATTGTTCCAAACAAAAATGTTTTCAATTTTAAAAGTAGGCCAAGGATGGAAACAAAAATCCGAAAACAAAACAACGCAAATAGGTAACATAAAAATTAACTTTATTAATATTTAAGTATAAAACAAAAGCTGGCTACTTGACAGTAGAAAAATAACTTAATATTAGTGAACGTAGTGAAAAAGTTACTCTCAGATGCTGGTGATGGGAATATAACATATTCCCATATAGTATAACATATAACATAGGGCAGCTTGAGAAAATATAATAAAACAAAAGCTGGCTACTTGACAATAGAAAAATAACTTAATATTAGTGAACGTAGTGAAAAAGTTACTCTCAGATGCTGGTGATGGGAATATAACATATTCCCATATATTATAACACATAACATAGGGCAGCTTGAGAAAAAAATTTACTCTTAGAAGTTTATTCTAAGAAAATTTTATATATATCTTTGAATCTGTAAGGATGTTCACCAAAAATTTGTTCATGATGAAATAAATTCAATATTTAATAAGAGATATTTAAACTAATTATTCATACAATGGGACATTTTGTAGCCATCTAAAAAGATATTGCAGAAAAGACGGAAGATGTTCACATATAATTTAGTGAAAAACTCTAGTAAGGAACCTGAAGAGTATGAACATATATATTTTAAAAAGTTCCCTGTGCATATTCAACTATAAAAACACATGAAAGATAGGTCCTGTGGCATTAACAGTGATTGTCCCTAAGTAAGTAGGATTCTTTTAAGAAATGATTATCTACTACCAGGCGCCAGGCACTGTTTTAAAACCTAGAAACACAGCACTGAACACACCAGATTAAGTTCTTGCTCTTAAGGAGTTTACATCTGATAGGGATTGAGGTGTAGGATGGTCAGTTAAGAAAAAAAAAAAAGCTGTATGAACGACACAAAGAAAAAGTATTCAGGATAAGCGGATAGAGAGCGATAGGAAGGTGGTGGGAGTGGTCAGGGAAGGCTTTTCTGATAAGGTAAAATTTAAGAGGACACCTTAATAAAGTGAGGAAGTAAGCCATGGAGATGCCTAGGAAAAAAGAGCTCCAGAAAGACAGAGCAGTCAGTGAGAAAGTCCTGAAACAGGAGTGCTCACATGCTCTAAAAAGAGCGGAGAGATTAGTGGGGCTGAGAGAAGGGGATGAGAGAAGGAGAAAGGGTAGGTGAAGCTTCTGTACCCTATTCTGAGGATAGGGGTCGGTGGGGGTGGGTGGGTGATTCCACACCAAGCAATTCTGCAACACCAGTTGGGTATCCTATAATTCAACTCAATTCTGTCCAAAGACAGCATCAGGTTCCATGGGTTAAGTGTTCAGTTCTACAAGATTGTTACTCCCCCACTTCAGATGTTAGTTGCAAGTCCAGGTTGTCTCCTGGGCTATTGACTCACAGGCTATAGATTCATGGCTCCAGGGACCCTCTCCTTGGGTTCAATTAATTTGCTAGGGACTCACAGAACTCAGAGGAACATTTTACTTACCATAGGAACAGTTTATTATAAAAAGATATAACATAGGAACAACCAGATGGAATAGAAGGCAGAGGGCAAAGTACAGGAAAAGAGTGCAGAGTACAGTTTCCTCCCCAAATCTTCATGGGTTCACCAACCTGGAAGCTCTCCAAACCTGTCCTTTTGGGTTTTTATAGAGACTTCATTTCAAGGACATGACTGGTTAAATCATTGGCCATTGGTGATAGAAATCGATCCTGAGCGCTCTCTTCTCCCCCGTTGGAGGTGGGACTGAAAGTTCCATCTGTCTAACCACACAGTTAGTTCCTATACTGACCAGCCGCCATCCTTAGCTACAGTCCAAAAGTCACCTCACTAACATAACCAAATCACTTGTATTGCTCTCATCACTTAGAAAAATTCCAAGTGTTTTAAGAACTCTGTATCAAAAACTGGACCAAAGATCAAATATAATTTCTTTTATTATAAATCACAATATCACAGAAGATGGGATTAGAGAGATTTAGAAATATCACAGAGGACAAGGAAGCTATGATGAGAACTTGCAGTTTAGGAGGTGCCTGGGTGACTCAGTCGGTTGAGTGTCCGACTCTTGGTTCCAGCTCAAGTTATGATCTCAAGGTCCTGGGATTGAGCCCCTCTTTGGGCTCTGTGCTCAGCATGGAGTCTGCTTGGGGATTCTCTCTCTCCCTCCCCCTCTGTGTGCACATACACACACACTCTCTCTCTCTCAAATAAATAAATAAACCTTTTTTTAGAAAAAGGACTTAGGGTTTAAGTAAGATGGGAGCTATTGATGAGTCTAGAATGAAGAGAAGACATGAACTGACTTACAGCATGAAAGGATCACCACTGGCTGTTCTGTGCAGAACTATCAGTAATGAGACAAGGGTGAAGACAGGGAGACCAATAAAGAAGCTATTGTAATAATCTGGTAAGAAACAATGGCTCAGGCTATGGTAGCACTGGACATGATCATGGGAAGTAGTGATGAGTTTTTGTTTGTTTGTTTTTTAAAGATTTTATTTATTTATTTGACAGAGACAGAGACAACGAGAGCAGGAACACAAGCAGGGGGAGTAGGAGAGGGAGAAGGCTGCCCACTGAGCAGGGAGCTCGATGTGGGACTCGATCCCAGGACTCTGGGATCATGGCCTGAGCCGAAGGCAGACGCTTAACGACTGAGCCACCCAGGCGCCCGTGATGAGTTTTATATATATTTAAAGGTAGCCACAACAAGGCAGAGACAAAGGAGTTTAGGATGATGCTAAGAGTCAGGGCAACTGAGAATCCAGCTGACATTTACTAAAGACTGAGAAATGAAGAGTTGGTAGCAGGGGCTACCTTATACCCATTAGGATGGCTACTATTAAAAAAAAATTTTAATAAGAAATGATAAATGTTGACAAATACGTGGAGAAATTGATAACATTATGGCATCACTGGTGGGAATGTAAAATGATGCAGTCACTATGGAAAAGAGTATGGTATGGTTCCTCAAAAAACTTTAACATAGAATTACCATTTAATCCAGCAAGTCCCTCTCTGGGCTAAACACCAATGTTCACAACAGTATTAATCACAGTAGTGAAAGGTAGAAGCAACTCAAATGTCCATAAATGGATAAATGGAACAAAATGTGAAATATACATACAATGAAATATTATTCAGCTTTAGAAAGGAATGAAATTCTGACACACACTATAACATGGATGAATCTTGAAGACATTAGGTTAAGTGAAATAAGCCAGACATAGAAAGACAAATACTGTAGGATCCCGCTTACATGAGTAGGCAAATTCGTAGAGACAGAAAGCAGAATAATGGTTGAGAGGGGTTTAGAAAAGGGGGTAATAGGGAGTTATTAACAGGTACAGAGTTTCTTTTTAGGATGATGAAAAAGTTCTGGAGATGGATACTGGTGATGGTTGCAGGACACTGTGAATGTACTTAATATCACTGAACTATACACTTAAAAGCAGTTAAAATGGTAAACTTTATATTATGTATGTTTTACCACAACTGAAAATATAAAATTTAAAAAAATATATTTATTGAAAGACTTGAATGAATGGGTTTTCTCCTTTGTGTTTTAGTAGCCAGGAAGTTTAATATTAAATGAAATAATTACAATAACTATGCTTTCTTCTTTTCCTAATTGTGATTTTCTATTTTAACGTTCATTCTAGACAGATCATTCAATGTAAGACGCCTCAGATCTTTTTGGTAAACAGGCAAGACTACAGATTTTTTTCATGTGAATGAAAAACAAAGGGAGATGAAGCCATTGCGGTCTCAACCCAATGGAAACTCTACCTCGGGAATTCTAACGATCTTTGTCCACACCTCCATTATGTCACTTAATACATCTTCTGGTAATTTGCTCCTGTCTCTGTTTTTCTCAGCGGGCTATGTGCTGACAGCAGGGCTCTCTCCTTGTCAAGCCTCTATTACCCACGTTTAGCAAATTTTCTGGCAATAATTAAGGACTGCTTCTCATTCTGAGATACAAGAATTATACATCAGAAGGGTAGTTAAGAGAATAATTTTGAGGAGCAGCAATCAAGGGAGATTGCTGATCAGTTTCAACATTTTCAAAAACCGAGAGGCGAAGTAACTGCCAGGAAAAGGGAGCAGGCCTGGGGTCGGGGAACTGAAGAGAGTATGCGCCATGGCCTCAAAGTAATTCTTACTTTCTGTGCCATCTGCCTCCACTTGTTCTTCTCTGGGTTTCTGTTTAAATTTCATGTTTCCAAAGTGCATGATGGCTCCAATGAGTTTATAGGATCCACGCTTCTCCTCAGGAAGAAAGCCCAAGATGTCCATGGCCTGCTGTAAAAAGAGAAACAGATGGCCATATCTTCATTTGCCTAATGGCTGCAGTAAGCCCCTCACCCCCGCTGCGTGTCACACCTCCCTACTCTCCACGGGCTGTCAAAGGGAATGAAACAGATCGCCACAGCCCGAGGTGTGACAGCTCTGTTCAAAGCAGTGCAGATCAGCCCTGTTGGCACTTGGTCACCCACAGTCTGCCTATCCCTTAAAAGAGAATTAGGAAGGCTTGTTTAACTTCCAGAAGTTTTAGGACTTTCCTTCGATGCCCTGCTCCCCTCCTCTCCCTTCCAGCCATTGATCATTAGCTGGCTCTATGAGGTAAATTATTTTGCCTTCCATCGTTATGGCAGAAAGTAGCACCAATATCTGATGGGTTGCTTATTTTGGGGGCTTCCCTATATCCCCCCAACTTTATTCAAAGGGAAGTGTTTCAGAAAAGAAAAAACCACAGCACCGGAGAACCGCACCCTAAGAAGCTGCTGCACGTGATGAGATGTGTGTTCTCACACACTCCCAGAGGGTAGAAATCTGTACGATCTTTCTAGTGGTTAATTTAGCATATGTATCAAGAGACTATAAAAAATTCATAATCCTTGCCTAGTAATTTCACTTTGGGGAATGTAGCATAAGGTGAATCTAATATACAGAAAAAGCATTTACCTACAAAGATACTTACCGCAGTAGAAAACAAAACAGAAAATCTTTGAGTCTAACAATAGGAGAATGGCTAACTACACTACAGGACAAATGTCTGGTAAAATATTAAGTATTCATTTAAATGTTTATGAAGAGTTTGTAAGAACACTGAAAATGCTTATATTACAGGAGCAATCAAAAAAGCAAACTGTACACTGAACAGTATATGCAGTGTGATTATGCTCTTTTATTAAAAAAAAAAACACCAAACCAACTATAAAAACCCCAAATAGAAAAAAAAAAAGAAGAAAGACTTATAAAGACCGATACCAAACAAAACAGTGGTTGCCATCGAGTTGAAAAGTCTTCCCATCTTTCCACACATTCCAAACTTACCGTACTCACCATGTACACTTTTGCAGTAAGTAAATCAACTTTGAACAGACCAGACTTAGAGGGACTCCTTGCACCCTCCACCCCTAAAGGAAGGAAAGTGACTTCTCTAGGACCCTTTAGAAGAAGGATCTGAAATGCTTTCATTTCTCATTGTCATTACCAAACTTGGTGTTAATAATTAACGAGCCTTACATCAGGGGTCAGCAATTCTTTAGCATCATCCCGGCTGTCCAGAGCAACTACTCCATGAGAGCAAAAGGGAAAGTCAGAGGGATTTTCAGACACCAGGAGCATGTCTGCAGTGGGAAAACCATCAGTTAAATGGTTAAAGAAATCCACAAGGCTTTAGAAAATAATTGACCGATATTCACAGTTTACTCTTACAGCTGATAGCACACTTGTAAACAAGCCAAAATAAAATCCATATTCTACAGCCAACCCACTGCAATCAAATTTTGCCCTCTATTAACTTGTCAGTCATGTGTTAATGTCTCCCAAGAGAAGACCAGGCAGACCAAATCCAAATGCAGATTCAATTGCAGCAGCTTGAATTGGTGTGAAAAAAACAGACAATGCGTGTTGGCAAAACTTTGAAAACAGGAATTTGGCCTAGATACACGGTTGAGGGCAGAGGACAAAAAATATTTTGTAAAATTATAACAGGACTGAGTTTCAAAGGCTAGGAAGTGGGCAGACCCTGGGGTTCAGTGCCCTGGGAACATTAGCAATGTATCCTGTCATATCACATCCTCCCTATTAGGAGGCTGAGGCTGTCTTTCAAGGAATCCATAAATCAGCGTCCGTGTTCAGCACTGCACCTCTGATGTGTCTAAGACTTCTGACATGATTCACTTAGTCAGGAAACATAATGCAGGCGGAAGCTAAGCAGGCTGTCAGCAGCACATCAGCAACGGGCTTGGCCAAATCACATTAACCGCTTAATGCCTCACACTTGCTCCCGACGAAGTTTCTTGGAGCTGATCTGATTTTTGTATTTATCACTTAGTGAAATGAAGCTGCTATCCTCAACCCCAAATCTCAGAAACAAATTGCGCTTTTCGAATGTTCACGGCAGCTTCGTTTAGAAACAACCCAAGTGTCCATCAAGAGTTAACAAAGTCCTGTGTGTCCGTACAACAGATTATTCGACAACAAACGAAGGACAGAACTATGAATATATGCTACAGCATGGAAGAATCTCAAAATAATGATGCTGAGTGAAATACGCCAGACCAAAAAAAAAAAAAAAAACAGTATATACTGTGTGATTCCAACTTATAAAATTCAAGAAAATGCAATCTAATCTATAGTGACAGGAAGAATATTAGTGGTTGCCAAGGGTCTTGCCAAGGTGGGGAGGGGAAGACTCAGAGGAGTAAGAAAGGACAGAGGGGGCAGTTACAAAAGATCATGAGAAAACTTTTGAGCAGATACGTGTATTATCTTGATGACGGTGACAGTCTCAGGCATATATACATGTCAGCATTTACATTTATGTCGACAACACTTCAATGAGGCTATTTTATAAAAGTTAAAAAGTAAAAAGAAATTGGGCCAGCCCAAAGGTGATCAAGCTGTAGGCAAGTACTAGATATACAGTATATATATTTAATATATATTTAATAGAAATATGATCCTTAAATCCTTACTTGAATGATTGATTCAAATGTCCCTGAAATGTTCATACTTCCCAAGACTCTCTTTATGTTCTTTCTCATGCCTCACTTTCTATCAAGAAAAATTTGTTGAATTCAAACGATGTGCCAGGCATTATTGTAAGTTTTAGAGATATATCAGTGGGGGGAAAAAACATATCCTGCCCCCATGAAGCTTCTATTCTAATGGGAGAGAGAGAAATTTTAAAAATAAGTAAAATGTATAAAAATACATGAAATGTACAATGGTAATAAGTGCCATGGAGAAAAATAGCAGGGAAAGGGGGTAAAATGTATTGGCAACACAGGGGTGCCTGGTTGGCTCAGTCAGTGGTGCATTCAGCTCTTGATCTCCGGGTTGTGAGTTCGAGCCCCACGTTGGGTGTAGAGTTTACCTAAAAATAAAATCTTAAAAATACAAAGCTACAGTTTTCAAGAGTGGTCTGGGAAGGCCTCCACAAGGTGACATTTCAATAAAGACCAGCAAGAGTTGAGGGAGAAAGTAAGCGGGGGAAGAATGTTCCAGACAGAGAAGAGCAAATGCAAAGGCCCTGAGGTAGAAATTTGCCTGGCATTTTGAGTGGCTAAAGGTGGGTCAGGAAGGGGCAAATTAAAGAAGTGGGAAGTAGTCAGTTATGAGGTCAGAGAGGCAATCATGAGGACAGATCATAACTCCTCACAGGCCAGGGTGAGGATTTGGGCATTTATGCTCTATGTGAGGTAGAAAGCCACTGGAGGTTTTTGAGCAGAGGAATGACATCATCTGATTTTTTTTTTTTTAATTTATCATGGCTGCTGGGTTAAAGACAGAGGGAGCAAGGATGGAAGCAGGACTATCAAGCAGAAGACTGCTAAATAATCCAGGAGAGGGGAGCCTGGGGGGCTCAGTCAGTTAAGCATCTGCCTTCAGCTCAGGTAATGATGCCGGGGGCCTGGGATTGAGCCCCACATTGGGCTCCCTGCTCAGCAGAGAGTCTGCTTGTCCCTCTGCCTGCTGTTCCCCCTGCTTGTGCTCTCTCTCTGACAAATAAATAAATAAAATCTTTTAAAAAAAATCCAGGAGAGAGATGATGGTATTTGACCAGGGTAGTAAGAGCAGCAATGGTAAAGAAGTGCGCAGCGCGTGGATTTTGAAAGAAGATGAAAGACGTGAGAATAAGGTGGGAGAAACAGAGGAGTTCAAGGGCAGCTCTTAGGCCCATTACACTCGAGATGCTATAATGAATACATGCTATAACATGGAAGAATCTCAAAATAATGATGCTGAGTGAAATAAGCCAGACAAGAAAAGAGTATATACTGTATAATTCCATCTTACAAATATCTAGAATTTTTTTTCTTTTAAAGTGTATTTTTGAGTGAACTAAAAGGAAATTGACACACTAAAATCGCAAAAGACTTTGGGCATACACATTAACCTTGTTAAGGGTTCTTCTACATGTCTTTCTTTTCCATAGGAATTTCCCTTAAACATTTAAAACCCATAGTTTTTACTGTATATACAGCCTAAACCATAGCAATCTATGATTCTGTCATTTTACACTGTGCAAAATCCTCAAAATATAGTGGTACCATAGAAAAACAAAATCAGTCACAAGTAAATTCCACTGTAAGTCATTCATATAATTTGGTTCTTCTCCAAACCAAGTTGAGATATAAAAGAGTCAGTTAGCTAGGAGTCTGGAATCCTGGAGAGAATCTGGACTCGTGATCGAACTGTGAAAGTCATCAGATGGAAACAATCTTTAAAGCTGTCAGTCTAGATGAGGTCACCACGGGTTAAAAATGCAAGGACTGAGCCCCAGGGCGCTCTAAAGTTATAGGCCAGATGAAAGAGAAAGAGCCACAGAGAAATAGGGGAGAAACAAGGGACATTTAGGGGAGAAACAAGGGAAGATTTAGGGGAGAAACAAGAGAGATTTGGGGGAGAAACAAGGGAAGGTTCTGTGCTAGAAGCGAAGAGGGAAGATTCTCAAGGAGGAGGGAGTAATCAGTGGTGTCAAATACTGTCACGATTTTCAAGGTCAGGAAACGTCTATATATTCCTCTGCAAGGCTCATTCCTGGCTTTACTGATGACTCTCAAATCTTTATTTTCTGAGCTCCAGACCTAGAACTCCAACTTCCCACTAGACATGTCAGTGCAGATGGCTATAAGTAGCTCAAATCCAACACTACCAAAACTGAATCTATGATATTTTCCATGTCTGCCCCGAAGCTATGCTTCTTCTGTGGTTCCTTATGCCGGTGAATGTCACCGCCTTCCTCAGGCTAGACATGGGGGTGCCATGAAAAGTCCTTTCACGGCTCAAATACAGACATCATTTCCATGTCTTTCAAATCAAAGTATTTACCTAATCTTTTTTCTCTAGAATAGGTGTATGCTATGAGGAGGAGGTAAGGACACAAAAAAAACATGGTCCTTTCCCTCAAGGAGGCTACAGGAATCACACACCTAACCAGTGCAGGAAATGCTGTGTTTTTAGGGTGAAAGGGTGTTTCAGCTGGATGTTTCAGTTCATACCGAAACAAAAAACAAACAAAAAAAAGCTAGACACACACAAAAACAAAACAAACTACCTTCTAAAATCGTTTTGCCAAGAATATCCGTTTAGATCACTCTAAATTATAACCGTTCATATACTTTTCACTTTATGTCATTTTTGTCAATAGGTCAATTAGGTCATTTTTAATCATTTCCATTCTGGTTATGAAGACCAAAGGTGCTATATTTGACATTATTTTCTGTATGTGGAATACAGAAAAATAGAAACGTAGAAAGCCTCACTACTCGGTCAGGCCCAAATTAGTGATAAATTGAACTTAGAACATAGTTTCTAGTATTTCTGTTAGACTAAGCCACCTACCTACTCAAACCCATGTTTGTAACTGTGATGGAAATTTTCTTCCTCCTTTGCCACAGACACAAGGAGGGTCTTGCTTCCATCCAAGCAGGCCCAACAATCGGACAAACACTGTGGGAAATAGAATGGAAAGAGCACCACATGTCCCAGGTCTATAAGACCAGGAGGAGGAAGGAGTCAACATTCAGGAGGGGGCCGGGAGTAAGGCGCCATGGTGGGCCCACATGTTACACATACACTCCTCTCCCCACCCCCCCGCCCTGCTTCCAGACACATCATTTCTAGAAGTCATGAAGGACACCTAATGGGCTTCTCCTTCATCTCACTAACCAGCAATATGGCTGATGCACTAGCCTACCCATTCACTGCAGCAGCTATAATCAATTTGAAGTGGTAGCTCTTAGAAATGTACAGACCACATGTATGAGTGTTTGAGGGACTCTGAAAGGCCTTTAGCTCAAAACATCTTCCCCACTGGGCCTTATCAAAATTTATTTTCAAGGAGCAATGAATTTTAATTGCACTGAGGCTTGAGGTCACCTCAGAGTATCATGTAAACAGAGATTCCTTTATTTAATTAATTTCCTTTCTATCAAGAGGAATGGTCCTGAGAGAATGTAAAAAAAAAAAAAAAAAAACAAACAACAGTGAATACATTTTTGGGAGACACTATGAGGGCCAGGGAGACTGTCTAGGCCAGATAAGGCCCACACAGAAGATTGTTGACCAGGCTGTGGGCATGTGGAAAATGGGGGGGGGTAGTTTGTCAGGAGGGCTGGGGACAAGACAAGGAGGAGGCGCGAGAGTAGGCTCAAAGTAAAAGTCAATTGCTTCACAACTTCAAAAAATGCAGGTCTCAACCTTCATACTGGTTCATTTCTAGATCCCACTCTAGGAGTGTCATAGAACCCTTTAAGAGTGAGTGTTTTATCATTCAAGGCTTTGTTTTATATGGCTTCCTGACATTAAATTTTACTTTCTGCATGGCTGCATGTTCTCCAAGACTCAGCTGAGTTCACTATAAAAAGGAGCAAAGCTGACATTGGGCCAAAAAATCCCTTAAAATCACAAAATCCTGGGACGCCTGGGTGGCTCAGCCAGTTAAACGTCTGCCTTCAGCTCAGGTCATGATCCTGGGGTCCTGGGATCGAGCCCCGCATCGGGGTCCCTGCTCGGCAGGAAGCCTGCTTCTCCCTCTCCTACTCCCTCTGCTTGTGTTCATTCTCTCGCTCTCTCTTGCTCTCTCTCTGTAAAATAAATTAATAAAATCTTAAAAAAAAATAAAGTCACGAAGTCCTGTAGCTAGTACCTCTATGCCCTCATCACCCATCATTACCTGTTTCCCACACTGCCATGTACAGCTGAAGAGGTTGTACACTGCCCAACTCCAGAGAGAATTATTCACATAGTCTACAGTTTGAATAGCATTCTCTAGAGTCGGGCAGGGCACAATCTGCACACACACATCTTGTTCCTCCTAACAACCAGTGGGGAGGGAGGGAGTAAAAATAGGAGACCAGTTCAAGAGAGACCTAATGGGTCAAGGGAGTACAACTCAATATGCTCCAGAATAGGAGGTCCAGATGCCGACAATTTCTTTCCCCAGAGGTCTTCAGGCCTCTAGTAGACAGGTCGGGTGCACCTCTTGGCAACCACCACTATTTGTTACTGTCATGTACTAAAGTGAGTACCCAGGGCAGTAGGCAAAATGTCAAAGATTTCAAGAGACAAGGACGCATTTCGTGACCCCTCACACTAGAGTTCATAAACCTGTTGTATAGCAAGAATGGGTACAATAAATAAACAGAAAAAAAATAGACAAAGAAGAGAAGAAAAATAGGAAGGTATATGCAGGACCGAGCTATCCAGTTGGCATTAAGAACAAGAATTTCGAGGACTCACATCTCAGGGGACTGAGGAAGGGGGTTTTAGCCATGCCTTGAAGAAGGGTCAGCCTAAACTGAAAGGTAAGGGGAGGAGGGATGTTCCAGACCCTGTAGAGACTAGTTGGGGGCTGGCTCTGGGATAACACATCACCCCATTCCTTGGCTCCTTCTGTGGGTGGCCAGCCTCCCGGCTGATTTTCCATACCTGGTTCTTTTGTAGTACTGACAAGCGCTTCTGTTTTAGGAAACTTGGACATAATCCTTACGTTGCTAAGGCGTGCTCTCTCTCGTAACAATCCTCAGGACACTCTGAAGCTCTCTTTCGGCAAACGTGAATAAAAAAGAGTTCAAATTCTAAAATGTCCCAAAGAATGACCCGTGGTGTTGAGAGCAGGTGGACTGACAATACCCAATTTGGACCACCAGATGTCAGTCTTCGTACAGTAATCAATCTCTGCAGCCCCCAAAGACAAGAAGATCAATGAACTCAAGATAAGCCTGCATTTTCCACAGCAGCCCAGAGCCTTAAGACAGTTCTATTAGTAAACAGAGATGCTCCCCCAAATTTTACAGTCCCTGCTGATACCCACATTGGACCTGATGTGTCAGATGGCTTGCACAGCAGAGAAATGTGTGCTAAGAACTTTAGATGTGGCAGAGCTAATCAAAGGAAGATCCAAAAAAAAAATCTGTTCCAGGTTAGGAGGGGAAGTGGGAACAAGAACGGCTGCTGAGTTCATATCACCAATTGCACCTGACAAAAATCATTGTCCAGTTCGCAGAGCTTGCCCCATTCGGTGAAGGCACTTTGAAGAAGGCGTGTAACACCGCTAAGTGTATGATTGACATATTTAATCTAGCATGAGAAGCTGGGGGGAATCATTCCCCATTAATTTGCTCACCTGGATCTTTGCTCTCATCCCACTACCACTCCTGTGGGAGCATCTTTGTCCTCAGTGGTTTACTTCATACGCAAGACGTTTGCAATCTAATCAGCTTGTCATTCTCCCCTTTGAAAGACTTCCCATACTCTGCCTTAGGCTGCAAGGTGCTGCTTGATCTGACCCTGCCCACCTCCCCCCTAACATTACCTTCTTCTCTCCACCAATTTCAGTGGCCATTTTGCTATTTCAAGAATAAACCAAATGCCGTCCTGCCTCAGGGCCTTTGCACTCACTGTTCCCTCTTCCTGGAGCTTTATTCCTGGAAATCTCGCCTGCTCACTTGCTTACTCATTCAGGTGTCTGCAAAAATATTGCCTTCTCAGAGAGGTCTTGCCCAACCATTCTATCTAAAATATAACCACCTACTATCCTACCAAGCCCAAATTCACTGTCTTCTCACCCTGCTTTTCTTTTTTTGTAGACCTACTATTCTCTAAAATTATATATGTCTTTGTTTACTTGTTATTTCTTGTCTCTCATACTAGAATGTAAGCTCATGAGGGCAGGGAGCTGTCTGTCTTATTTATTTTCCAACCCCCATGCTTAAAAAAGCAGTGACGGGTCCACACACAGCAGTCACACAATAAATATTGAGTGACTACATGAAGTTCATTCTCTTACCCCACAAGTCACTTTTCTATTTCTCTTCATGGCATTCCATTTATCCTGGTCAAATCATAAAACTTGGGAATAGTTTTGACTCATCACTCTCCTTCATCCTTACATTCGGTCATTGCTAAGACTTATCTATTCGTCTATGAATCCATCCCCTTCCTCCCATTCCCACAGACACAACCTTACACAACGCCTTGTCATCTCATACCAGGACTACTATAGTCCCTTCCCTCTAGGATCTCTGCCTTCCTTCCATCCTGCCCACCACAGTAGCTTAACTGTTGCTGCCCTCAGCAAATCATGACCTCCTATTACCCTACCCCTATAACACATGCACACACACCTGCCGCCCAATTCCTTGAGTTCGGAAACCATCAGGATAAAATCTCTACTATTCCTCGATGCAAATCCTTTCCTCCAGTCAACCTGATCTCTCTGCTCCCTGATCTTGTCCTGCCTTTTCCTGCCACTGTAACCCACTGTTCCTCCCATAGGAAATACCCTCCACTCATTACTCTGGTTAAATCCCCTTCCCATCCTTCATTCCCCCTCCCAAAACCTCCCTTCTTTATACAACTCCCATTGACCACTAAACACCATGGCGGTGACTGCCACTTCTGGCCTCTTGTCTATGCCACCCGTGTGGTTCTAATCTTCTAATCACTGAAGGCCTTAAATTATCTAATGTTTTTACACACATTCACACACACACACTCATTCATTTATACCTTCTGGGCATCCTACCCACTTCCAAACACCAAACACTACCAAATTGGAAAAACATTTACTCTCTAGCAATATAAAATTAATAGAACATTGGTTTTATAATTGGTTTAATAATTGTTTACCTTTTAGGATGAATAACCTGAGTTCTCAAGAGACTTATTAAACTACACTTTTCCAGGTCCGAGAATCTGACTTCTGTCTCTTGTTTTAGAACGTCCCTCAGATCCAGAATAATACACTTACCATGAAGTTCTTGTTTTCCAGACAGAATTTGATAGAATATGTGGTTGTTCCTCTCTCCGGGCTGCTGGAAAATCACTCAGGATTTTTCAAGCAAATCTGCAGGATGAGAAAAGGATAAAGCTTCATACTTAGGTGTTCCTGCAAAACTTAGAAGAAAAGTTATCAAAGAGTGCAGTGGCTACTTATAAATATCGATGGCTACAGATGACAGCTTTCCTCTGGCACAAAAAGTGCATCCTGACGAATTTGCCCTGGGTGGACATAAAACACAGTCTCCTACTGAAACATTCCAAACAGTTGCAATGGCTTTATTATACACATTACTCCCAAAGTGATTAAAGTTAAAAGAAAAATGCAACGTGGGCCTGAGATGGCACCAGTTCATGCTAGGAGGAAGCCAGAATGATCACCAGGACTAGCAGTGGTCCTGGATTCTGGTCTCAGACCTGCCGACTTCTAGCTGTGTGTTCTTGTGTGTACAATTGAATCTCTCTGGGCCTCAATGATCTTACTTTAAAAATAAGAAAAAAATAATACCTGTTCATATTCTTTCATTTATTCAGCAAACATTCGTTGAGCACCTACTACCATCCAGGAAACCTACTAGGCCCTGGACGTATCACATGAGAAAAATCGGTGTGGTCCCTACTCTTCTAGATTCTAGGTGTAAGCGGCTAATGCAATGGCATTAACACAGGAACATTTGGCGATTCTTGAATCCTAAAGAAAAGCCAGTTGTGCAGGAGTTCAGTGGGCAAAAGGGGCAGAAAACAGAGTCTGAGAGGTAGACAGGCACCAGGCACCCTATCAAGTAAGCCCTACTGGCCACAGGAAGGGGTAGGATTGAATTTTATGTGCGCTCAGGAGACAGTGGGAGGTTTTAAGCAGAGGAATGATGTGATCAGATTTATGCTTTAAAACACTACTTCGGCATAAATAACAGATGGGGCTCCCTTCCTTTCTTCTCATGAAAAGCCATAAGACAGGATCTAGTGGGGCAGAAAGGCTGCCCAAGGAGACAGAGCCCACGTCAGAAGCCAGGTGTGGCTAAGGAGGCCGTCAGCGGCACCTGGGGCTTGCAGGATGAGGAAGATGGTGCCAGGCAGATGACAGGCTGGTGGCGGTCACCCGTGCAGGGAAGGAGGCAGAGCGGGACTACAGCAAGGCAAGGGAAGGAGAGTGGCGACAACCAGGGGGATTGAGCCTTTACGTTAACAAATGTGGGGTGATGGGAACCATACACACAGACACACGTGTGTAAGTACACGTATACGTGCGTTTATACACATGCATATATGCACAGTATTAAGTGAAATAATTTAACCTGGATTCCTGGATTTTTTGGATCCCCTTTATCTTTCTTTCCACTGGCCGTTCTTTCCTTTCTTCCTTGTCTTCTACTTTTTCCTTTCTTTTATCTTCTTTTCCCCCTTCCCTCCATTCCTTCCCTTTTCCCTCTTTTTTCAGCTTTCTTTTTTTCATATGTCAGCAGAAAATCCCTTCACATTCTAACCAATCCCAAATCTAGCCACTTTATGGACGAATATTAGCACCTACTATGCAGCCAGACCTCGCAAGCAGATATAAGAGAAGGCAAGGCAGCGCTAATGCCCTGGATGGAAACCAGCCACATCAGCATGAGGCTGTTATTCAATTGTGCCCAAAGATTCAAACAGGAAGCCTTCTGCAAATTTCCTTGTAAAATTGTAAATAGAGTGGCTCCCTGCCACTCATTTTTGTCATAAAATGGGTTTGTGAAACTAAGTTTTGAAATTCAAATTCTTCTTCTATCCTGGGACTGCAAGTTAGCAAAAGCTACTTTTTAAAAATGATTTCTCCCAGTAAAAAAAAAAAAAAAAAAAAATCCCCAGTGGAAAATATGCAGAGGTAGGGGAGCCAGAAGCAAGAGTAGAAATAATAATTGTACTAAGTGAACTAGGAAGTGCTTACTAAATTGACTGATTATAAGGAGTATAGGAAATTATGAAGGAGAAAGTACTTTCAAATCTATAAAATGTAATACAATATAAAGCATTCTTAGAATTTGCTGGGTGAGCTTCCCTACTGGGAGTGGAAAGGAATTTGGAACTATTAAATATTGTCTTCCTGAAATTGACCAAACAATAGAAGCTTTTCTGGTGCATATTTATATGTAGTTTTAATTTCTCAATAATGAAACTGATCTCTTTCTTTTTCGAGGTATCTAACAATATTAGACCTCTTTGATGCTCAAGAAATTTTTTTACACCTATGTGCTCAGACGTGAATTTTGCCATTTGCTTAAAAATGAAAGACTGATGTACTGCTCAATCATGTTACTTACAAAATGAGAGGAGTTGTCATTTCCTCAGAGTTCTGGCATTTCCAAATGCTTCCAAAATAGGATGCACTTGCTTGATTTGATCTTCTAAAGTTCCCTGAGGTATAGGTAAGAGAAATACAGCAGATAAAGTTTTCAGGAAAATTCTATAAGGTGGTAAGCCCTCCAACCCTAGGCTGGACTCCATTCTTGCTTTGATAAATAGGATCCAAAAGCTGTTTCCAAGTTTGTTTATACAATGTTACTTTGGAATGAGAACTTAGAAAAATAGATGAGTGACAAACTGTCTTACAATGCCCCCATGAATATATGTGGGAGCTCATTTATTTCAGTGCTTCTCTTTTGGTTGGAATTGGCCTAAGTGGGGAAAGGAACTAGATATCTACAATCAATCAATCAGTACCATAGCCTACCTATTTCCAGAAAAATTTCATTCCTTATATTTTCCCCATTGTTAATCTCCCTCTCTTCCCCTCTAATTCTTACACCTGGAAATTTATCCTAAGATAACACAGCAGATTCTTGGCATTATTAAATTATATTTTTCTTTGTTACAATTCCTAAGTAATCTAGTGGTCCATGCCAAGCAGTGAGTCAGTGATGGTTTCATTTTGAATTTGAATCGTGTGCTCAGCAGGTCACCTCCACAGAGTAAGTCTGAATGAGCACTCAGCATCCCCATTGCAACATGGCTATGTCGTTTTCCACTCAGCATCAAAGATCCATTTTATGGAAGGGATTATAGTATATAGTATTCAAGAATTTATAAATTTAGGGGTATCTGGGTGGCTCAGTTGGTTAAGTATCCCACTCTTGATTTTGGTTCAGGTTGTGAGATTGAGCCCTGCTTCGGGCTCTGCATTGAATGTGGAGCCTGCTTAAGATTGTCTCTCTCCCTCTCCCTCTGTCCCCCACCACTCTCGTGCACTCGTGCGTACACACACACACACACACACACACACACACACTCTTTCGTTCTCAAAAAAAAATTATAAATGTACAAATACTATAACCCTTCTACATAGTATGGGTCTACTATCCTTTAAATAAGTAAAAGGGCTATATGAGCAAAGTTTTTCATAGAAGTGTTAGGTATTATGTATTATCATGAGGCCCAGTGGCTAGACCAAACAAACACACACCGAACAACCTAAAATGTACACAAAAATGAAATAATACCTAGTGAACAATAGAGTTCAGTGATACCTAAAGAAATCAATCAAATTCAGGAATGTGGTGGTTGGGAAAGAAATTTCATGGTTTGAAAATGGACCAGTTTGCTATTTCGATATACTTCTTACTTTGCAAAAACAACAGGAGGCATCCAGGATTGAATTGAAACAGCAAAATAACAATGCCAGACATACAAAGACGAGAGGCTCTAACAGCTCAATAACTTATTGATTTTGCGTCCCACTCAGCATTATCTAATTTTATTTTGCATACCAATTCTCAGGGTCTAGTTACTCTCAAATTATTATGAAACCCATCAACCTGTTAGGGGAGCTAAACAAAGTAAGCTAAATTAAAAATCGCCAAAGATAAAAGTCATTAAATAGAGAGGGAGGATAAGTAGAACCTGGAATGTGATTAAAGTTGAGGTTATGCCCATCAGGCATCTGGGATTTGATCCAGGAGTTTGTGGTGAAGGAAGAAGACTTCTACTGGTGTGTATCTGTGGGAGTCTGACATCTCACAGTAGCTAAAGGGTTTCAGAAATATCAAAAGTGGCCATTCAAGACACTGATGACTCTAGCCTTTAGGGAAGATGGCTTGGATCTTAAGTGTAATTCTCAGAGGGTCCAATCAACAAAGATCAGGCTAAATAGCCCTGGAAGCAAATCGGAAACAAAGTACATAATTTCATGTTTGGGGTTTATTAGTTTGAAGCATTTGTTGATCCTCTCAAGAGGCAAAAGATGGGAAAAACTTTTCTATAATTTTCTAATTGTTCTACGGCTCTTGTCTCCTCTTTTCTCCCCAAAAGTTGTCAAGGCAGAGCCTCCATGATCAGTGGATAGGACCACCTCACCTTTTCTGCCAAGATATCGAGACACGTACCGGCTTTTCCCTAGATTCACCCATGGTTGCTACGGTGGCAAAATACTGGATAATATGTTTGGTGTTCACAGTCTTTCCAGCACCAGATTCTCCTCTGTGATTAGAAATTCAGTGATATAGTTAACTGGTTTGGATTGTAAATGCAGTGAAAAGTTAAATAATTTTAACCATATAGGCTAAGACAATAAGGAAAAGTTTTATGGAAAAACGGAAAACTTGAGAGGAAACTTGATTAAAGAAATGTAGATATTTAATCGGTTGGGAGAAGGGGAAGGACTACCTCAAAAACTATTTGATTTTTAAACAAAAATCAAAACTCAGTACAGAAAGATTAAAGATTTTATAAAAACTGGAAGCCTGTTCTTCATGTGTCCTGTTAACAAAAAGCTGAAGAGCTCCTCTATTAATTAAAGACAGGTCTCCTCATTACCAAATGTTCGAGGGATTTTCACATATTAAGGCTACCACATGGCTGGGTCCAACCCTCTCCCTGAGAAGAGGGCCTACCAATCAATCCACCAGGAAGTTGGGTTTTAGACTTCCCTTTTACCTTTGATAACCAGTTAACTTCGTGTTGTGAGAAGAACACAGTGGTGCTAACCTTATCATCCAAAGCATCATAGGATCAAGGCCTGCCTTTATCTGTATGAAACTCCAGGAAACAGTCGATCTTCTCTGTAAGGGCTGAACACTAAGAATCCTTCTAGCTCTAAGATTCTGAGACCGTTAATATTCTTGAGATGACCAAAGCCAATGGAGAGCCCAACACACAAGGTGACACCACCATTGCACAGGAAGACCAAGAACTTTAGCATTTCACTGGCCTTTTGAATCTTAGCCTCCCCCCTCCCCCCGCCACAATGCTGACAGTCCATCTGGTCAGCCAGTGTTCTTCCCATCAAAATTAGATACAATACGAGATCACTGAAGTCTTTTCCTTCCTTTTCTCTCCAAGTCTCACCATCTTTTAGTTCCTACTACTTAATGTACCTTGGTCTGCAGCAATGTGGCTGCCCAGATAACAGCAGGTTATCTGTTCCGTGGTCATACCCATTGAACTTTCTGTCTCTCTGCCCAATTAGCCAGTCCACAGACCTTTGAAAACGATTATTTCAACAGGGAGTTCTCCATCAAGAAGATGACTAAGATCAGCTTGTGCACTATGAGTTCTAAAAGATCTACTAAGATGGTAGAGGCAGCCTACCTAGAACCATATTTGGAGTAATCACTGACTAAAGTGTTATGACAATTTCCTGAGTATCTTATTCTTGCCTAGAAGGTATTCTGTATCTAAAGAGCAAACAATTCAAAGATAGTGAATTTATGTTTTATTCCCAGTGAAATGTAGGTGTCTGTTTCCACTGAAACTCTCACCGCTAGCCAGAAAGAAGAGGCAAGGCAAACACTTACGTCAAAAGTACAGACTGATTCTCCCCATCCACAAAAGAAAAGAAAATGTCAGAACATTCTTCTGCCAGAGCATCTACGTATTGGCAAACTTATTCAAAATTTCCTTGGTTGCAGTTTGAAGTCAGACACAAGGAAAAGGATTTGCTCTCAGTTGGATAAAAAAAAGAATACCATTTAAATAGTACAGAGTAGAAAGAGTTTTTTTTTTCCCTTGCCCCTATGAATGTCAGTCCTAAGAACATATAAATCTCAGGCCTATTTTCTTGCTCCAAATACAAATGATAACTGACTAATGGTTGACATTTTTGCCATTTTAAGCCTTTTAAGAAGCACGGTGTTACAATAGCTACAGAGAAACTTCTTTGTGCCTGAAACTCTAGCAGGCGCTTTGTGTAATAAAAGCTGCCATCTACAGGGGGCTTACTCTGGGCCAGCCACTGGGCCAAGCACTTTCAATGCATTATCTCACTTAATTTGACATGTGAGCTAATCATCTCCAAAACCCTAGGAGACAGGCTCTATTTTGCCCAGATTTCATCCCAAAGAAACGGAGGCTTCAAGTGATTAGGGAACTGTAAAGGCCATGCTCTGCTCACAATGCCTACCTACCTCTTAGTGACACGGAGAAAAAGTAGATCAGATATTTTTACCTTTCATTTTGTAGGGCAGCCACTTACTGTGAAGTATATCCTGAAAGGCATTATCGGCCACAGCGAAGATGTGAGGGGGAGCTTCTGATCGCCTCTTCCCTTTGTAGGCAGCCATGACTTCTTTCTGATACACGAGGAGCCACTTGTAAGGGTTTATGCTCACACAGAAGAGACCTGAATATGTCTGAGGAAAAATCAGAGGAGATTTCAGAAAGCAGGTTAGAAGCACTTCCAGGTCTGTCAGCTCTCTCACTGCCAGATAACGTTTGCTGAAATATTTACTCATAAGGGAACTAAAAAGAGGAGAGCTTTCGGATTCTCACAGAGAAGGGACTATAACAGGAAGAGACAGAACCAGGTTAGAGGAACTGCGGGACCTGGGGTTACCCCTCCCCAGGGAGACCTGCTAACTACTAACATGTCTGACACATACACCTTTTGAAGACAGGGAGGATGCCAATAGCCGGCTGAGCCGCTATCGGGCATTTGAGGCCAGAAGGTGGCTTGTGTTTCAGCAAGATTGGGAACCCAATTTTTAAGGCACTGAGAGGGAATAATAGCTCATTTGGGTCACTCAGTTACTATAATGGTTGAATTGTGGCCCCCAAAAAAGATACACTCAGGTCTAATCCTTGGAACCTGTGAATGCAATCTTATTTGGAAAAAGGATCTTTGCAGGTGTAATTAAGTTAAGGGTCTCAAGAATGATATGTGGGTGGGCCTTAAATCCAGCTGGTATCTTTGTAAGACATACAGAGAGGAGAGGATATGGACCCACAGAAGGAAAGGGATGTGGAGGCAGAGGCAGAGATTGGGGTGGTACAACCACAAGGAATGCCAACAGCCACTAGAAGCTGGAAGGGGTAAGAAAGGATTCTGCCCTAGAGACTCCAGCAGGAGTAGGACCCTGTTGATTTGATTTGATTTTGGACTTCTGGCTTCTAGAACTGTGATAGAATAAATTTCTGTTGTTAAGCCAACTGGTTTGGGGTAATTTTGTTAGAGCATCCAAGGGAAACTAATATAGTAAATCAGAGTGCCAAGGAGCAATTTGGCTGCACGCCATGGCTTCCATAGCAATGGAGCTCAAATGCTACCATTTTGGCCCAATCTATTCAGGGCTGCTGTTGAATAGGTTCTGAGTAAATCAAAGAATCTAAGCAACCATCACCAGTGTAATGATAATGAAAACAATCATTCCTTCTACTGAGTACAAACAGGGTGACAGGCACTACACTATGTGCTTTACATTCTCTGATTTCATCCTCCAGGCTACCTTGGAGAGCCAAGCATTCTTATCCCACTTTACAGATAAGGTGACATCAAGAAGTTAAGAAACTTAACAACTAGTCAGTGACAAAACTAGCATTTGGACACCGATCTATCAGCCTCCAAGCCTCACGCCTTTACTTTAGCTTGACAACCTAGGGAAAGGGTTATGGATGTTGACAAAATAAAATTGGGGAAATGCGAGGTCCCTTCCCAGTGGGCATTCCTCAAGGATTATCCCCATGTGAGTCTGCTTAAATTCAAAGTAAGCTATTATCCAAGAGAGGGCTGAGACTTTGCCAATATGAGTGCCAGTATGACATTTCAGCAGTAAAGCATATATACATACATAGGTCATCCAATGGGCACAGCGCCTCTTCAGGGTATGCAGCACGGATGCTTCATTGAGATGAGTCAGCATTGCTAGGTCTTCAATCATTTCAAACTTTGTGGGATTCATCTGCTGGACTTCAACCTCTTTGACACTCAGACTCTGCAGAGAGGAGAAAAAAATATAATATGTATTTCCCTATTATGTTCCTTCATTTTGCCATGCAATGGAAAGAACCTTCAAAGATCCAAGAAAAAGATGCCTCATGAGAGGATGGGACCAGAAGTTTAACCAATCCTAATGAAAGAGACAGGTGTTTCTCCTGCACATGCTCGCACCTTGCCTGAAGATGAAGTTTTTAAAAAGTTTTTGTTGAATCAAAATATTCTATCTTGCAGAACTCTAGTCCTGTGGTTCCTCATTGACTCTGGTTGCCTCTGAGAGCACACACATCATACCTCATATGATTTGGCACCTCTCTTGATGCTTAGGAGGTTTAGAAGAAGGAATCTGGAGTCAAGGATCAAGGAGGCAGATGAATCCTTCCAGACTTTGTTCAAGACCTCTCCTCTTCCTCAATCCTTCCTCAACTACCTGAGCTCATTTTTAAAAAATCTTTTACCATATAAACAATCTGTACCATCTTGACACAAGCTTTTGTGTATGTTTCAATAATTAACAATGTCAGACTATTTCTCAGCTCGATTATAAACACCTGAAGGAGTTTTGATGGTGTTTTCTTTTATAGTTACTAAAGCATCTATTATAATGTGATGGGCATGGTAGGTACTCAATAAATATTGATCTCTTGATTAATATGGCTGCATTGCTACCAAATAGTTGTTTAGAGTTGTTCTCAAAATTTCCTAACACCATTTCCTATAGCCCTTTTCCATGTTTAATAAACATTGATATCAACTGATGGCTCCATTTAATTCCAATTGGTGATGGCTTCTTCTTCCAAAGCTCTCACATTCTCCATATTCTTTTTTGAGAGAGAGAGAGAGGGAGTGGGAGAATCCTAAGCAGACTCCATATCCAGCACAGAGCCCATGGCGGGGCTTGATTTCACAACCCTGAGATCATGACCTGAGCCGAAATCAAGAGTCAGACACTTAACCAACTGAGCCACCCAGGTGCCCTCACATTCTCCATATTCTTGATCCAATTCTTACCCACAATCTGCTTTGTCATTGTTCAAACAGTAATCACTTTTCTTTTGAGTCCCTTTAATTTCCGTATGTCCAGGATTCCTTTTCTGTTAGAACTTAATCAGGTGTCTTATGTCTTTTAAATACCTCCCCTTGGCTCTGATTCTGTTTTTCTCTCTTCTTTCCTTGCCTACTTTCTTCCATAAGTATTACTCTACACCCACCGGCTTCATTGTCTCTGTTAACGTTACAAAGACTATTCATGTGGTGATTGAAAGTGTAGTTACTTCTAAAATTTTTTTTTAAAAATTTATTTATTTATTTGCTAGAGAAAGAGCACAAGCAGGGGGAGTGGAGGAGGGAGAAGCAGACTCCGTGCTGAGCAAGGAGCCCGATGTGACACTCGATCCCAAGACCCTGGGATCATGACCTAAGCTGAGGGCAGATGCTTAACCAACCAAGCCACCCAGGCGTCCTGAAAGTGTAGTTACTTTCTAACATCAGAGGAGGAAGCCTGGAGCTAGGGAGATAGAGGGTGGGCGTGGGGGGATGGGACCGTCAATATATGGTGGAAGGACAAGCAGAACAAAGCAAACTCCATTAGACTCTTCTTTCTACATCATTAACTTATTGCCTTCAGGCTCTTCTTCTTACGATTTCTTTTGAAAATCATGATTATAATCATAATATATTTACAAATCACCTTGAATACTGTTGAAAAGACAGAAGTTTTGGAACATGTGCTCAGACAAGAAAGCCTCTCATTTGGAGACCTGATAAAATACGGTTGGACTCCATTAAGAAAGTGAAAAGATGGGACACCTGGGTGACTCAGTCAATTAAGCATCTGCCTTCAGCTCAAGTCATGATCTCAGGGTCCTGGGATCGAGCCCTGCAGTGGGCTCCCTTCTCAGTGGGGAGTCTGCTTCTCCCTCTCCCACTCCCTCTGCTCCTCTCCCTGGCTCGTGCTCACTCTCTCTCAAATAAATAAAATCGTAAAAAAAAAAAAAAAGGTGGGGGAGACAACACTGGGAGAAAATCTCTGCAAATCAGATAGCTGATAAGGGACTTGTATCCAGAATATATAAAGAACTTTCCAAATACAACAAAAAAAGCAATAAGCCAATTAAAAATGGGCAAAGGGTTTGATTAGACATTTCTCCAAAGATAACACAAATGGTCAATAAACATGTAAAGAGATGCTCAATATCATTAGTCATTAGGGAAATACAAATAAAAATCACATTAAAATACCACTTCACACCCACTAGAATGGCTATAATCTAAAAGATAATAATAAGCATTGGTAAGGATATAGAGAAATTATAACCCTTACATATTGCTGGCAGGAATATAAAATGATGCAGCCATTTTAGAAGACATTTTGGCAGTTCCTCAAAATGCTAGACATAGAAGTTAACATGTGACCCAGCAATTCTACTATTAACTAGAAGTTAATACGTCCACACAAAAACTTACACATGCATGTTCATGCGAGCATTATTCCTAATAGCCAAAACTTGTGAACCCAAATGTCTCTCAACTGGTGAGTGAATGAACAAATGCAGTGCCTCCAATACTATGGAATATTATTCAGCTGTACAAAGGAATGAAGTACTGATACATGCTACAACATGAATGAACGCCAAAACATTATACTAAGTGAAAGAAGCCAGACACAAAAGATCATATGTTGTATGATCCCATTTATCCAGAATGCCAGATAGGCAAATCTATAGGGAAATAACCTAGATCAGAGGGAAGGGTGGGTGAGTGACTGCTAATGGGTACAAGATTTCTTCTTGGGATAATGAAAATATTCTAAAAGTTGAATTGCAGTGATGGTTGCATAATTCTTTAAATATACTAAAAACTGTAGAGGCCACTTTTAGGCAAACAGCCTTGAGCGATGGACTGTAGAGAGGGCCCACAGTGACTACCCAGCTGAATACAGACCGGCCCATTGGGGGATCAACCTCAAGACATCCAGAGGCCCTGACTAACCAATGGGCTACTTACAATGAGGCACAGTTACCAAAACAGGGAGAATTCCGTATGTCCCCATACCTCCTCACCTTCCCTCTAACAACAGCCCTCACCCCTGCTTCTGCAGACAGCCTCTCTTCTGTCCCACCCACTGCTCCCTTGCATTATAGTCAATAAACTTCTCTCTCTTTGTTCTGCTTCAGGTGAATTCTTGTCACTACCCACACCCGATCGTCGCCCCACATTTGGGGGCCCCAACCCAATCAGACAGACACAACATTTAAACACCACGAAAACTATTGAACCGCACACTTTAAAGAGGTGAACTATATGGTATGTAAATTATAGCTCAATAAAGTTGTTCTTAAAAAGTTGGCATAACCAATGATGGAAAAGAGGCATTCAGATCTGCTTTCTCTTTTAATAAGAGATTGTCCCAAGGCTAACTTTAGGGCCCATCTGTTTCCTTATTTAGGGCATTCTGAATTTTTTCTTGCCTACCTAGGCAAGTTCCTGCTAATAAGGACCAAGTTCTTCTCTTAATTCCATTAGTTACATAAAGTCTACCTAACTGGGAATTTTTTTTTTATGTCCAGATACTGTCAAAGAGGCATATTAAGACACCATAAGTGATAATTTATAAGTGGCCTCCAGAGCTTTACAACTCAAATAGCAATGCTTTAGATTATAAATTGTCTGAATATGACAATAAGGGCATGAAGAAGACAAACCTTCTTGGTAATGATTCTGTTTGCTATGTCGTTGAGGCAAAACCAGAGGGCGATTAGACATGAATATGGGCTGCAATCATCTATAAAACCTACGAGGAACTGTTCAGCCGAGTCAGACCAGAAATAGGGCCCAGCTCAGCACCACAGGGCTGGCAGGCAACCTGAGGTCAGTGATTCAGGGGAGGGTCCTGTGGGTGGACTCCTTGCCCAGTGTTACCCTGCTGCCTTAGAGGCCTGGGTGACAGGGAAAAGGAGTTGCAGGCCATTCCAGCCTTACTGCACATGACCTCCACGACCCCTTACAGACTAGCTTATGCTCAACACCTGCCCTAAACCTCTTCCCAAGGTCATAAGTGACCTCCTAATTCTGAAATGCTGAGGCTTTCTCCAAGACCTTAATCTCTTTCTCTAGCATTTGGCATTACTGACCATCCCCCATCTCTTGGCTTCTCTGGCACTGTGCTATTCTCAAACTATCCCTCTCTCTTTTTTTAAGATTTATCTATTTATTTGAGAGAAAGAGCATGAGCAGGGAGAGGGCCAGAGAGAGGGAGAGAGAATCTCAAGCAGACTCCCCACCGAGTACGGAGTCCGGGGCTTGATTTGGCTCAGGTCTCATGACCTGAGCCAAAATCAAGAGTCAGATGCTTAACTGACTGAGCCATTTGGGTGGTTCCAGGCACCCCCAAATTATCCCTCTTTCTTAATCCAAACACAACCTACTTCAGAGTTCTTTAGGTCACTATTCACTGCAAGGGACACCTTTAAAAAAAACAACAAAACTTGAAACGTTGACGAAAGAAGCGGAAACTGTGAGTTCTAGAGTCAATGATCTTTATCCCTGGCAACTGTGTTACTCTGATTTACCCAGTGTCGTTTAATCTTTGATAAGAAGTGGAAGAGCTTCTCAAAGATGCATAACATTTCCAAAAATATATCTATCAGTGACATCACATATCCCAGGTTTTTAATTAAACTTTCAGAGAAAGGACATATTTAATTATTTGATTAAATAGAGAACGTAGTTATCCCAGAGAGGAAATAAAGATTCCTTTACCTTTCCATCTGTTGTCTCAACAATTACTTTGCCATCATTTGCACTCCCTTTAACCTCAGCTGCAACATAATGTGTGTTGGCCATCATGAATCCAGCATTTCTTCTCTGTGGAGCAAAAGAGGATTATAACCATGGTACGTGCACAAAAGATACATTGGACACTTTCATATGGATGCATATGACCTCCTTTCTGCTAATTCTGCCTGGTGACTTGGAGTCACCAATATAGGAAACTGTTGAAGTAGGTAAAATCGTGAAAGCTCATCCCAAAGATGACACACTGACTCTAGGAACAAGAGACATTTGAGCCAGCAGAGGCTGGGAACATCACAGACCATTTTGCTGCAAGAAAGTTACCGGTCAACACCTTACAAGCCACTCTTCTCATGCCCAACACTAACCTCCCACTCACAGTCCCAGGTCCTGGGTGGCTGTCCTGGTACCTCACACCCCCGGCTCTCCTCCAGAATACTTCACTCAGAAAGGTCTGGTTACAACTAAGTGAAAATTAGCTTAGTGGTCATGTCTGTCTTTCAGGGTTTCTTAGACCTTAGTTTTAGTTTGGGGATAAAAGCCTGCTGTGAGAATTCCATGGAAGAATTGCGGGGAGGAGAGAGGAGAGAAATATGGATTATTTTTGCCAAAGAGCATAACTGCTCCATATTATTTCCCCCCACAGAGCATTTTTCTGTTCTCAGTCTCCTCACTTCCTTTGCCCCTAAGCAAAACAGCCCTTCACAACGTGAGGGGCCAATGAGAAGCTTTGGGCAAAATGAAATCTTATAACACCTGAGACAGCTTCTCTTGGCCTCACTTAGATGCTTCTCCGGTTCTCTCCCAACCGAGACAGATAGCCAGGGAAGATGAGTAAGAAACATACTTTTAGGGGCACCTGGGTGGCTCAGTTGGTTAAGCATTAGGTGCTTGATTTCTACTCAGGTCATGATCTCAGGGTCCTGAGATGGGAGATTGAGCCCCCTGTCAGACTCCTGCTGGGTGTGGAGCCTGCTCAAGATTCTCTCTCTCCCTCTACCTCTGCCCCTTCCCGCCCCTTCTCTCCCTCACTTAAAAAAAAAAAAAAAAAAAACAAGAAAAGAAAAGAAACCTACTTTTAAGGGAAAGTGAGTCTTACCAGAAGTTCATGGAAGTTCCAAGTCACAGCTCATCAAGTAGATGGAGGAGAGGAGAGGAGAGGAGAGGGGAGGGAAGGGGAGGGGAGGAGAGGAGAGGAGGGGAGGGGAGGAGAGGGGAGGGGAGGAGAGGGGAGAGAAGAAGAGGAGAGGGGAGGGGAGGAGAGGGGAGGGGAGGAGAGGGGAGAGAAGGAGAGGAGAGGGGAGGGGAGGGGAGGGGAGGAGAGGGGAGGGGAGGAGAGGGGAGGGGAGGGGAGGAGAGGGAAGAGGATTTGGCTGGGAGAGGGACAATCTGAATCAATGGCTAGGGATGAGCCAGCGAAACCCCTATGCAACAATAGCACAGGTGGGTAATGCCAACTCCATCACCACCACCACCCCAACACAGGAATCAGAAATTTAGGAGGCCTCATTAAAGCCCCCACCAGACACTCTTCCCAGAGGTGGGCAATAGGACTTGGGAACCATGCCTAGTGAAGCTGGGCAACATTTGCCCTTCCTTCCACCATGTTTGTCTCTGCAAAGAATTTTGTGGCACACTACCTTCTTGCTTTCCTAGTCTTTGCTGGGCTCCCTTCCTTGTTCCCCTAATTACAACCAATCCACCACTAAAACTGCCCGGGAAGATTTTTGTATTCCCGTCAAACTGATTTTGCATTTGCTTCTACTTGTTGTTTGCATTTAAAATACTGAGTTTTCCTTCATATTTATTATTTTGATCTCTTTTTACAAAAACGGATTTTGCTTTGTGTTATGTCTGTGAAAAGAGGCTTATTGGTGAAAAGTACCTATTTTGCATACATTTTTTTGTGTTTAAGGTAAATAAATGCACTGTATTTTAAATCAAATGTTATCACTTGAAAGAAAATGGGTACTAGCTGACACAGATTTCCACTTTTATTTTTTTTTTAGAAAAAAACCTGAGAAAAGAGATTAAGAGTGTTGTCTATAGTCACATAGCTAATTAGTGGCAGTCATTAGAATAATGATTCTAGAAATTAGATCACCCATCTCCTAAATCAGAGCTCTTCCATTACAGCATGCTTCCTCTATCTTATATGCTTGGCTTTTTTCCTCCAATTTTTCTCTGAAGGATTAGGTTCATCCTCTGCCTCATGATTAACCCCTTCTTTTATGGGCCCTAGAAATTTGGGGAGAAGTTTTAGAAACCCTTACCTACCTGAGGCCCAGTCCCTAATAGGGATGTGTTTGAAGCTCAAGTAGAAGAACTCATTTTCTAATTTGAACATGTTTTGCACTCATGAGTAATTGCAGAGAGGGAAATGTAAACAGCAATGGGTTTGAGTTGGGCTACCTGGATTTTAGTCCTGGCTCTGCTAGTAAAAAGGTGGAAAGCAAGGGCTTCATCTCTTTGGGCCTTGGTTTTCCCATCTGTAACCTCAGGAGGTTTGCCTACATGATTTCATATTTTTGGAAGAATAAATGTCTTTTCTAATATAAAGGCAACAACAACAACCAAAAGGGCAACATGTGTGTATTGGAGGAAATATGAAAACGTAGAGAAATGTATAGAGAAAATTAAAAAAAAGAAATCACCCATGGGGCGCCTGGCTGGCTCATTCGGAAGAGCATGTGACTCTTGATCTCAGGGTTATAAGTTCAAGCCCCATGTTGGATGTAGAGATTACTAAAAAAAGTAAATAAACAAAATTAAAAAAAAAACACCCATAATGGAACAACACAGAGATAGCCACTACCTGAAGCATTTCTTTCCAGTCTTTTTTCTATACTATTGATCAAGATTGGAGTAACACTATATTCAGTGTGGTAGTTACAGGAAATAGATTGTTTATGTGTCCTAACATAAAAATCATTTACATTTAGCTTGGGAATGCTGCTTTGTGTTTATCTCTACAAGCACACTTTTCTCCCTGACACCCAGCAATTCTAGTTTTCCTTCCTAGACCACATAATAATGTTCAGTGTTTATTTTTCACATTTATTATTGCAGTGGGGCCTCCATGGAGGAAGGCAGGCAGAGCAAGGGTCATCATCCTGTTTGACAGATGAGGACACCACGGCTCAGGAAAGTGCAGGTATTTGCTCGGATTATACCCCTGGAGAGGATCCTGGTCAGAGAATTTGAACCCAAGACTCCTTGCCAAATATTCTAATCACACTGCTTCCACTTGGCCTGAGTTCAAAAAAGCAAACTCCATTGTCTACTAGCCCAGGGGGATGAGAATCTTCCTTACTCTTGTCGTTTTGGCTGCCATTGCATTTCTATGGGGAAAGCCGTTTGGCCAAAAAAAAAAAATTAATTAAAAATAATTGCTATATTTTAAGTAACTATTTACAGTGCTGATCCTACTAAATGCATCATCCAATTATCTCTAATGCTTAGGCCTAATTTTTATTTCCTCGTTGTGGCACCACTATGATCTTGTCCTTCATTATCTGACTACCTGTGATGAGCTTTTGCATGACCAGTTCTGACCTCAGGGATAGTTCTGTTATTGTATTTGATTTGATGGATTATAATCAGCTACTCTAAAATCCAATCATAGTAATGAAATCCAGTGACTGGAAACTGGGAACGGATCCAGGGCTGGACTATGATGGAAATATAATGTCCTACATAACGGGGTTGAATTGTAATCGGTCATATTAAGGTCTAATGTTGACTAATTCTGAGTACTAGAACAATACTCAGTCAGTATTTATGTTACATTATTGAATAATTTGGGGATTAAGATATATAGGTGTCTTGATGCTAGATCACACTGTGAATCTGACTTTACATCTCCAAGTAGCTGAAATTCAGATGCCCATGCAGCCCAGTCACACAGAGAAGGAAGGGGAAATGTAGCATTTACTTAGAGATTTTAATGTAGAACTCAGCCTTCATCTCGAGGGTAAATCCTCATTAACCTCCGTCCTTGCCTGTAACTACCAGAAGACTATTCATCAGTGTAAGCAAGTCTCCTAATTATCTCTCATTGAGTGTTGGCTGAGCGACCCTGCTGACCTGGAAAACAGCCGAGGGAAGTTCCAACATTAGAAAAGTCTGAAGAGGGCCAGGGACAACTTCTCTTTCTCCTGCCTTCCCCAAGGCTTTTCCTTTCTTCTTCCTTAGAGTGGACCAACCCCACCCACAGTCAAAGCCCCCAGGCCCCTGAGGGGAAGAAGCCCACAAAGACAAGAGTGCCTAGAGCCCCCGAAAGTCATAATGCAACCCTGAACCACAGTCCTGACCTTGGCAGGTGGTAAAATGGGCCAGACTGAGAAACGTCCAGTTGTGAATACCAGGCACCTTGACAGGAGCAGAGGAAGGGCTTGCAGGGATCCAGGTGCATCCAGGGAGGGGGACCACTGTGGCCGGAGTATGGTGACAACGGGGGGAAGTCATTTGGGCTAATGTTCAGCATGAGAGAGTACGGGAGTAAAAGGGTGAGTATCCCGCCGAGATGAGTGTCTGGGAGCAGATGAGATGTACAACTACTGGCTGGGGGATGTCTGGGAAGCAGCAGGAAGCACAGGTTGGAGGTGGGAAGCCGGCTGCGTGCTGAAGGCACCGAGCAGGTACAGGTGGAGGCGTTCATCAGCTCAGGCGAGGCAAGGGCGGGTCTTGGAGGGGCTGGTGGCCAGGCAAATCATCAGGTCTAAATTCATGGCGTCTTCACGCTGTACCAAACACTTGACTAATTTTATCTTTGATCTTCACACTTGACATTTGACAACAAGGAGAAGAAATAGAATCTGGGCCTTCATGATCCAAAATAAGGGGTCATTCTCTGTAATTGGACAAAAAAGTCTCGGGCTTTTTCCTCTCCACTCAAGGTGGCACGGCAGGTATTATGTGCCCCATTTTTCAGATGAGAAGGTGGAGAAGGACTTGCCAAGTTTGCTCAGCTCTGGTGATGCTGTTGAGGACTGATCAACACCATGGTCTACCCCCACTCCAGAAGAAACTAATCACTTTCTGTTTCTCGCACAGGCTGACAATGAACAAACCCTATAAGGTAATGTATTTCGCTGCCCTTAATCTACTCTTTTCTTTGTGGTGCTTTGGGTGTGTCCAGCGGTAACACCTCTGGGATCTAAGGAGTGTGCTTGACAGCAAAGACTAGTGGTCCAGGCTACTGAGTCAGTTCTGTATCTGCCAGAAAATAAGAATGTGACTTTTAAGAAATCGCTTAACTCCCCCTAGGTTCAGTTTCCTCCCCAACACAACACAAGGACTAATCTTAATCTATAGGGACATTTCCTGAGGTAGAGAGAAGATAAGTATGCATGGGAAGCAATGAGCAAAAGCCCAGAAATGGGACTGAGGGTCGTGACATGTCTCAGGAGAAAAAAACAAAACTGACCTCTCTGCAGGTAAGGATTCAGATTTACGATATGGAATGATAATAATCAACATTGGAATAGATAGAAGGGAGCAAGATAAAGGAAAGCTTAGAAAGCTAGGCAGAGAAATTTAGGAATACGCTACAGGAAACATCGCAGACAGGGCGAGAACGTGAGGGAAGCAGTATTTTAGGAAAATGGCTCTGGCAGCATACTCAGGGTGGGTTGGAACAGGGAGAAGCCGTAGTCAGGGAGACAAGTTGCAAGTCTGTATTTGTGAGGAAATTGGACTGAATCCTCCCCCCACACTCTGTGTGGCTTCCTGGTGGCTTGTACTCAGTAGACGGAAGAGCTCAGGAAGTGTATTTTGGATATAGAAGATCTCCATAAACGTGTGTACATGCGTGTGTACATGCGTGTGTGTGTGTGTGTGTACACACTTCCTGAAAAGATACCTAAGGAACAGGTATCTATCTGGGGAATGGGAACAGGATATGGGTGGGGGAGGAGACAGTTACCTTTCACTTCTTAGCTTTCTGGTCTATTTTAATTTGTGGCATGTGCATGCGTTTTCATAAAAACAGATTTTTTTAAAAGTAGTTCTTATTATTAACACCCAAGGATAAAAAGATCACATCAAGACAGAGCACACAGATGTGTAAATCTCTTTCCTAGTCTGGATGGCTTCGCATATTTAAAGGCCTACAAGGAAAAGAATGTGTCGGAAGCAGCACCAGAGAGGAGGACACTTCATGGACCAAGAGTACAGAGGACTGGCCACTGTCTGGAGGCAGGAAAGTGAGCCCAGGAGATGACCCACCCAAGCAAAGGAAGGATAGAAGCTTCCTTCCCCCTCAGCCTCCTGCATCCGTTAACCCAATGCCCCAGCTGTCCTCTGGGCCCCTTCAGTTTCAAGTTGCACACATGGCTTCAGAACTTTATAGAATAGCATCTTATCACAGTCCAGTCATATCAACATCTTAAAATAGAAAATGAAAGAGCCCAAACTCCCAAAAGAAGTAAACAAATTAACCTTGCCAGCAAAATAAACAGGTGTATTTTAATCATGATAGAGAAACATAGAATTAAAGGTAGCTCTTTCCAAACGAAAAGTTAATTTACATATGGAGAGGAAATTAAATCTGAGACTGGCATTTTGGTGCATTTTTGTCAAAAGATGCTGAGACCTATTGTGACTTTTATCTGTTAGCAAATATCTATAGGAAGCAGGAGAGGAAAGAGAACAGGGGCTGGGATGTTGGAGAGAAGGGGAGGAGGTCAGGCACAAGGGTCGTCTGCACATCGCTGTGAGTTCTTCACATTTGGGCTCCCAGAGTTTGGTGTGTCAATTTGTACCGGAAAGACTGGGCTCTGGGAGTCACAGCTACGCTCGTTAGTATGATGGCCATATTATCTATCACCCAAACCTATGTGTATATTTTTTATACCAGGACATAGTAATAATTAATAATAATAAATTATTAGGAAGTAATAATAAAATATTAATTTTAATAATTAAACTTGGTCAACAGATATAATCCAAGACTGCCCCAAGCAAATAGGGACACAAGGACACCCGCTTGTAAGAAAACCGAGGACTTGGAATGACATTTACAAATCGGCAGTAATGGTATGCCTTTTCAATAACTACAAAGTCCTGATTACTTGTGTCCATTATTCCCAAAGTTCTCAGAGAACATTGCTCTCAGAAAGTTGGACCCAGAGAGAGGCCTTAGATACTCGTGTGTGTTGTCATTCAGTTTGCCGTACAGCCAAAGAATTCCTCCTATTCTATTCTGGTATTTATTCTTTTGGGATCTGAATGCCATGTAAACCACCATTCTCACATTTGCATTACACGGTACAATTTCCAGCATTAAATGTATCTCAGTTACCTAGTAAACAAGGTAAAGACAAGGAGTGGGGAAGGCCTTCAGTAGAAGGAAGAGTTGAGATACGAGCTTTTTACCTTGGCCCAGGAAGAGTCCTGTTGGTCAAAACGTAGCTTCTACTTGATAGGAAAGAAGTTAATGCCTGCCATGTGAGAAGTGACACCTGCCTGGGTGACCAACTGGCTGGCTAGGGACTGAAGCATTTCCCAGGACGTGGGACTTTCAGTGCTCAAACTGGAAGAGTCCCAGACTAGCTGGGATAAGTTGGCCACCCTACTTTTAAGTCTAGAGCATTTAATTATTTTAAGAATAAAATCTTTTGTTTGGAAAGTAGCTATTTTATGCTGGTTGTATTCTCTGCAGTCGTCTTTCTCCCCAGGTGTGTTATAAATAGCTTGTTGAGGATGTTTAGTTATTCTCATTCAGTGTACATTTATTACCCATCTGTAATTGCCCATGCGAGGCTTGGGGGTACAATAATGAGCAGAATAAACACACTTTTTGCCCTCTTAGAGAAACTGATGGGGACTGGGTCGGGTAGGGGAGGAGGAGGTTTCTTCTATCTTAATTATGGCTACACTCCAAGCAATTTGTAGAGAAAAATCTTCGCATCCCAGGCTGGGTGGTGCTAGTCATGCAGCAGAGGTAGAATGCGGGATCCCAGGGGAACTGTGGAAGCGAGGAGAAGGGAGTTTATACAGCCATGTGTCCCAGCTCACCACTCAGCTAAAACCTTTGATGGGTTATGTTATTCGGAACATGAGAAGTCTTTTCCTCATCCTGTTCGTCTACAGGCCCCTTCACTCCCTCATTGTCCTCTGCTTCGGGGTTTCCCGATGGAAGGGTTACCATCTTGGACCCTTGTTGTCCACCACTGTAGAACCCTAGGAGTCATCTCCAATTTCTCCTTTTCTCTCATGCACACATTCAACTGATCACCAAGTTCTATTGATTCTGTAATTATCAATTCTTATCCCCGTTTAGCAGACAGTTTGGAGTGCCTGCTGAGCCCACACTCTTCTCTGAGAAGTGCCTGCCTTCATCCAATAGGCATGGACCACAAGCTGCCATGTCTGTAAGGTGACACTGGCGTCCTGGCCCACTGATTAGACCAAGTGTGAGCACCTGATCCAATCAGGGATAATTAGGGTATCTTTCCTATCTGGAATACAGATTTGGGACCAAGGTGACACTCTCAGTCTGTGCTTTTTGCTTGAATGGAGTGATGCGAACCTGGGGCTTGAGGCTGGCACTGTGGTGTGGTCACATGGTGCCATATGCATGCTAATCAGCAGAAACATCAGTAGAGAGGGAACCACAAGAATGAAGAGAAACAGAAATAAGGGAACAAGGGAAGAGAGATTGCTTGCTTGTGTTCCAAATCGCTTTCCGGTTAACAGTACCTCCGGAGACCTAGATTCAACTCCTGCCTTTGGTTTTCATAGGCTCTTTCAATAACCTGCAAATAAATGCCCATTTCTCCCCTCCCCCAACTTTAAATTATCTTGAATTTCTGTTTTTCCCATCAAAATATCTTTAAGACATTATGTCTGATGCTTTGTCCTAATACGGGTTCTTACTTCCTCTCCTGAGGTGACATGAATATTGTAGCGTCGTGCATACTAAGACTTCTATACATGTTAACCACTTTTATGGCTATTCAACAGCATTTGTGCAGTCTTTAAATGCTGTGCTCAAGATGCAGGAGGGTAGCTTTGCTTTCAAAATTGCTTAGAGGATTTGAGATGTGCAAAACCATGATAGAGGATAGGTACAACAGGGAATCCGAGAGGGCAAATAAAAAAGTGGCATCTTTGGCTGAGTAGATGGAGATGAGACAACAGTATCATTCACTTAGACGGTACTCGGTGCCGAAGATCACGCTGACCCCAGTCCTCTCCCTGCTGGCCACAGTGAGTCTATCATTGGCAATCTCTTTCAATCAGGGCTAGACAATACATTTACGAGGGGAGGGAACACAGAGCCTCTCCTTTGAAATCCATACCACCTTGGCATTTTAGTGCCTTAGGTATAACCAGAAACTCAATTAATGCTTATTAATTACATTGTGAAAAGAGTTAAATTATTCTCACGTTAGCAACCCCGACAGTTTCTCAAGTTGGTGTCATCGTAATTGATTAGATTCACTTGAGTTCTTCATCAAGCGAGGTTATTATGCATGTTTACTTTTGAAGGCTTCCACTGCTGGGAAACCATAATGCAAGTAATAAGAAGAAATATGAATATGCCTCTAAGTAAACAAACACGAAGTCTCTCTTGACAAAGCCTCTTCCGTTATTAAAATTGGAGACGAAGTGCCTGAAAATGAGAATGGATTTATCCACATGTCAACAGAGGAAGGAAGAATTATCAAGCCCTTAAATGATTCCCAACAAGCTGGAACACGTGTCTCAAGGCAGTAAGTGAAATACATTTAGCTACAAGGCCCAGTGAACACCACAAATCTGGGGAAATGCTGCAAGATGCTCTTAATTGGGGCACTACTGGGTAGACAAATGATGCCGATGTCTCCCTAATATTCATGCTGCTGGGATAGTGTGTTATGTGCCTCAACTCGGCAAGGGTTACTCAGTAGAAAATTGCTAATTGCTTAGTCTTTATGCATAAATCTACGGCCCCTTAACCAGCGATAGTACTTACATTTTATTTATTTATATGCGATGTAGCTTTCTATAAAAGCAGGGGCTTTAAGCAGGTTTATCTCCTTGGAAGAGAAATGTTAAAATGTTGAATTAAATTACAAATCAAGAGTGTCGCACAAATTATTGATTATCTGAAGCACTCATTTCAAAGGGTGATGATGATCATGACTCCAGGTATCTGGGCAATCCAGCTCACACTCCCGGATTCTGTTCCCCTCCTCCGGGTCTACCCACAGCCCACTGCCATTTGGTTCTTCTGCCCGTCATTCCACAGAAACTGTTCTTTTTGCTGATTTCTTATAGACAAACCCAAAGGGTACTTTTCAGTCCCTAATGCTAATCCCTGGTTCTGGGATACTCTCCTCTCTTTGTTCTCTTCCCTCTGTGGTCATTAATTAATCAAAGGCCCATCCCTAATCAACAGAGTGGGTGCCGGTGACATGTCTCTTCAGCTCCTTCCTTCCATGGGTTCTCCTCTCCCAGCTTTCCTTATATCCTGTCCAGGACCATCTCAGCCCACTCCTTCTCTTCTCCCAACCTTGGATCAAAACTCTAGTTCTCCACACTCAACTATTTCCTATTCCTCCAGAGACAAAAATTCTGATTAAATTCTGTCATGCATTCATTTCCAAGTATACCCTCCTAAGCTCTGTGGGTTAAAGGAGCAATAAGACCTCAAGAAGTTCCCACTTTAGGGAGGGCTGAGCCACCTAGATGTGTGTTAGCTCTTACAGTTCAAAATGAGAAATGCTGGGATGGAGCTATGCACAGGACAGGTCATGAAGGTGTGACGCTCTCATCTATAATTATATTTTAAAAATAACAGTTTGTAACTCAAGGGAGGGAATCCTATATGTCCCTGAAATTCTACCTGTAGACTCAGTACCAACACTATCTTATAAGAGCAAATAATCGTTATTATTTCTGAGGGCTTGCTGTACATCAGGCACTGGGTTAATGCTTTACATGTAATAACTCGTTTAACCTCACAGCAGCTCTATGAGGGACATATATAATAACCCACATTATATAAAGACATTGAGACTTGGAGAGGTAGCTAGTGATGTCTCTTGTATGGAATCCTGATACATGAAAGTCATCCTTCATGTTCACATTCTATCGTTTGCCAAGTTCTGCTGACTCCTTGTCTAAATATCACTCAGAACGATCCGCATCTTTCTAGTCCCCTACCAGCACCCTGATCAAGGCCACCACCATTTCTCTTCTGGCTTATTGCTTTACTCTTTTCATTGGTCTCTTGACTACAGCCAGTCCAGAGTGAGGCTGTGTATACAGGAGAACAATCATATCACTTATTTAAAACCCATGTTTTTATGTAAGATAAAGCCCAACGCAGTAACAGGGCCTGCAGAGCTCTTCGCCCCTTGGTCTGCCCTATGTCCCCACCCCATCTCCCCCACTCTCTCATCCCCAGGCATGGCCTGGCTGGTGCATTACCAGTAAATGCCAAGAGCACTCTCTGACCTCCAGATGTTCACACATGATGTGACTTCCTCTGCCTGGACCATTCAGCCCTGTCCCCTTCCCTCTGGCTAGTTCCTAATCATCCTTTGGGTCTCCATTAAGCAACAATTTACAGGAAGCTTTCTAGTCTTAGATGCATTCACTTGTATCATGGAACACTTAGGGAATGAACTAACAAACAAATTAAACCCATCAGTCTGATTCCTGAGTTCATGCTTCTAAATTTGATGCTGTACTGACTCCTGGCTAAGCTCCAGCTTAGAAGGGATCACGTCCTTGGTTAGAAAGGCATCTAACCAAGATGCAACGTGTCCTTACACATAACACATCCTTGGTTAAGAAAGCATCATCACCTCATTCTCTACATTGGATGTGAAATGAAAGTACAATTGACTCTTGAACAACGTGGGTTTGAACTGTGCAGGTCCACTTGTACTTGCATTTTTTTCCCAATAAATACAGAACAGTACTATAAATGTATTTTTTCTTCCTTATGATTTTCTTAATGTTTTCTTTTCTCTAGATTACTTTATTGTAAGAATACAGTATATAATGCATCTAACATACAGAATATGTGTTAATTGACTGTTTATGTTTTCTGTAATGCTTCCAGTCAAAGTAAGCTCTTAAGTTTTAGGGCAGTCGAAAGTTACATGTGGATTTTTTTGTTGGGGAGCAGTCAATACCCCTAGCCCCCATGTTGTTCAAGTGTTAACTGTACTGGTTAAGAAATTTGAATTGTATTTTCCCAAGATTTTTTAATCCTTGAAATTTTAGAACTAAAAGTTCTCTAATATCAGCTATCTCAGTGCTCCATGATTTATAGGTGAGCATAAAAAAGGACCAGTGAAATAAGTGACTGGCCCAAGTTTACCAGTAGATCCAGGCTGAAAGTACGAACAGTTTTGTGAAGAGTTTAGGAAAAAAATATTCATAATAGATCTATGAAGAGAAACCAAAGAAAATTCAGATTTGGGGTTGTGTCTTTGTGCTTCAGGGTTGAAGGCAAAGATACTCTCCCATAAAATACTGATACACAGCATAGGCAGAGAGTAAACATTAGATAAAATCGAACATTGTCATGATCTAGTAAAATATTCCCAAGGATCAATGACCCATGATCTGCACGATAGCTTAACATCTAGTTTAGAATTGCTAATGCAATTATTCAGCCCAAATGATATGCATTAAATATATTTAGTGATTCTGAAAGGTAATGTATAATATAAATCTAAGGTATTATTTGTATTATTCTCATTGTTTTTGTATTTTTCTGGTTGATATGACCTTAACTTAGGATAATTATGAGTTTTAAGTAAGTACAATTATAATCAACATCTTCACATGATAGATATTCAAAGACATACTTACCTAAATTAAATTGGAATATTATATATTCCAGTTCAATTAAATTCAACAAATACTTTTGAATACCCAATAAGAGCCAAAAATTAGCAAAATACTTAAGATACCAGAATACTTGAAATACCAAAATACTTGAGATACCAGCTTCTGCTCTCAAGATTTAACTCTAGTAGGAGACACGATTCATCAACAAATCATTTTTAGTATGATAAGTGCAGTAATGGACATACATTCTCCAAGAGACTAGGATGAAAATAAAATAAATTGTGGTTAAAATTCTTACCTCAGAACGATTCCATTCTATAAATGCATTTTTTTCTTAAACTATTTCATTTCATATAATGGATAACCCTAGAGGGAAAAATATCAGTAAAAATAGCCAGTTGTCTTTTGTACCTGTCATTCAATGTATTGGTGGAAAAGGGAGAGAGAAAAAAACCTACCTTGGAAAGAGACAAAGAAATGAGCAGATCAGTGCTGAACAAGAATTTATACACTTTTGTCAAGGTCAACAGTGACAACCTTAGTTAATTTCGCCATTGTTTCTAATTTTGTCTGCTGGTTTTTGAAAAGTTGAACCCACGGATCTGGGTTTGGCACCCAGTTGTCTCTGAGGCAGGGGTGTAAGATGTCAGAAAACTAAGCCCTTTCTATAACCAAACTCCACAGACAAATTTGACTCATTCTCTAAATGCTTGCTGCATAATATGATTAGACAAGATTAATTAAGAGAAGCAGCAACACTCGCTCTGGCAGCATCTTGGGCTCCAAGTCTTGGACTTTTTGAAGAATTAAGTTAAGTGTCTCAACATTTCCCACAGTGCCAAGGAAACAGTTAATAATAGTTGTCTACTGTTTATTTAGGCCATTCTAAGACTACTAAAAAGAACACATATTAATGATTTACTATGTCCCAAGCACTATTCTAAGCACTTTGCATGTATGAATTCATTTAAGCCTCATAATAACCCTATATGGTAGGACTTTTATTATTCCCATTTTACAAATGAGGCAATAAATAGAGACAGAGATGATAAGCTAGTAATTTTTGGAGACAAGATTTGAGCCTAAAATTTTGGGCTTCAGAACCTGTTCTTGTAACCATTATGGTATATGATTATTAGCTCATAATTTGGATAATGTTCTTTAACATCATCCCTCAAAAAGTGTAATTTAAAAAAATTCCCTTTCTATATAAGGAAATACATTGCTATCTGCTTCTTCCAACAGACAGGAAATTTTCTTTTGCTGCAGTCTCCAGGTGAAGCAAACAGCTAACCGACTGCAATAAAAGGGAAGACTACCAGACAATGCCTTTGGCTTTGAATCACTTTTCTAGGACTTGAAAGCCTTTTGCAAAATCTGAAAATGTCTCCCTGGAGCAAGGGACTTCCTGAACTACATTTAAAATGACTTGGGAAGTGATATAAAAAAGTGGAACTCTTTTGGGTTATAGGAAACAGCTCATGCAATCAGTTCTCAGTACTGATGTGCCAGCTCTGCATAACTCTTTCCCCAAACCAATTAATTCATCATTTCCCACTGGGGAAAAAGAGAAGAGAGTAGAAAGACACCTATACTGAAGCTTATTATAGCAGTGATGTGGGCAGAAGTGGGCTAGTAATAAATAACTGAAGTAAGTACTGCATGATTATAACTAATCAGTTATGCTAAAATGAGCCAATATGGCAGCCTAATTGAGATGATCCTTGTTGCTTCTTACAGGAATACGATTTAATTAGAATGGGTAAACTGACAGTCAGCAGTAACCTCACAGAATCCCAGGCAATATGAGATGAAGCAAGAGAACTATCACCCTGGCTGGCTTTCAGTTTGTAGGAAATGGACATTAAAGCTGTCCATTTGGCGTTTGGGAGACTGAATGTCATTTTTCATGTGGGCTTACGGCTTGAGGAAAAGCGTGTGTTGTTGTGTTTGGACTTTTAAAAAGAATCAGTCTAGATAAGGCAGACAAAACAGTTTAACTTGCATTTCAAGGAGCTCTGAGGATTCAAAATGTCCAAACGCAGAGGAAACTAACCAGATTGGGTTTTCAGAGGGGTCCAATTTGGAATAAATAAGAGACAGCTGTTAAAAGTAATAAACCTGTTTCTGGGCACCTGGGTGGCTCAGTTGGTTAAAAGTAATAAACCTGTTTCCATTTTGAATGCTCAGGAGAGAAGCATGTTCCAGTAGATTCTTAGGGCACGTGGTTGAAAGCAAGATGTGTATGGGGGAACAGGGGCATGTTTTGGCTCTAATAAGAAGAAAAAAAAATCCCAAGAAAGGACAAGATCAGGGGGTTGCTTATGTGGCTTGGTTGGCATTTGATAGTTCTCAAATCTATAAGGTAGATAGGCATGGCAGCCCTGGAGATTCAAATTTGGCCTCTTAGATCTTTATTATAATCTCAGGAGTGTAAGACAGAGTTATTTATTCTCCGGAATGAATAGAGAATGGGATCAAAACAAGGGCATTAATGTAAAGTAAGTCATGTCTTAAAAAAATAAAGCACGGGAGAGCTAAATTCTGTCAACAACTTTTATGTCCAAATGATCAAAGCGCGTAGACAATTGCCCGGATAATAAAATTAAAGTAACTTTTCCTGAAAAGGAAACCCCTTTGAAGATTTGTTGTATATTGATGACCATAAGTTCTACTGAAAGTGTAGTTGACTGAGTACTCTAATATGCAGAACCAAAAGTCAAAGCTCAAATCTTTTTCTTAAAAGATTTTATTTATTTATTTGTCAGAGAGAGAGAAAAAAAGAGAGAGAGCACAAGCAGGGGGAGCGGCAGGCAGAGAGAGAGGCAAGCTCCCAGTGGAGAGGGAACCTGATGTGAGGCTCCATCCCAGGACCCTGGGACCATGACCTGAGCTGAAGGCAGATGCTTAACCGACTGAGCCATCCAGGCATCCCCCAAATCTCAAATCTTTCTATAATAATTGCTAAAGACAATATGTTTTGCAGCATTGATTACACAGATGCTACTGAACCGTTTGAGGGCTAGAAAAGTCACATGATGTTGCTCTAAACCACAATTTACAACAAGTTTTTCTATTCCATTCTTAACCTAGATAGAAGATTCAATATCATGAAAGATGTTAGAATATGTTGACTTGTGGAGGGAGGGAAAGAGGAGGTTTTCCATGTGGGTTTACTACAGAAATTAAAAGAAGGAAAAAACAAAACCCTCAAATCCTCTCTTCCAGACTGCTCGGCTTCTTCCCTTCCCAAGTCCATGCATGGTTTGAAGATATGCACATTTGTGAAAGGACTTGATGTGTAGACGTAAAGTGATGGTTTCATGTTTGTTAGAAGACGAGATCATAAACTTATGAGGAGAATTAATTATTAAAGAAGTTTGTGGTGTTTAAATGAGAATGAATTATAAAACAGTATCACAGTATATTTAAAAATTACATGCATTTAAAAATAGTCCTAAAGTGGTTACCTCTGGGTAGAGGGATTATGGGTTCTTCAAAAAATTATTTTGCATCTCTACATTTTCTAATCTTCCTATAATAAACATGTATTTTTTTGTAATAAAAATTATCTTAAAATAAGGTGTTGGTCAGTATTTCTGGGTGAAAATTAGGGTCATAATTCAGTGTATGTCTCTCTCTCTCCCTCTCTCTCTATATATATATATATACACACACACACACACATATATATATATAATACACACACATATATATATACACACATATACATATAAATAAGTCAAACATACTAGCCACATTTTTTTGGCTTGCCTTTGTCTTCTTGCCATAACTCATATTGGATCCTATATTTTCTTACCCTTCCACTCACATCATCTCTTGCTTTCACTCACCTCAGACATGACCCAGGTTAACAATTTAGAATTCATCCTTTGATATTTTCCTCCATGCTTGTATGTTCATGTAGATATGCAAACACATCACACATTCCTGTTGGTTGTTTCACAAAATGAGATGAATTATATATAGGTCTCTATCTCTTGCTTTTGTCACTCAATAATATTCATTGAAAACCTGCCAAACCAGTTGCCAGAACCCTAATTCGTCACTTTAATGCCTGTATGATATTCCATGGTATAGATATACCACAATTTATTCAGCAATTCCCCTATCGAAGTTTCGGGGTTTTTTACCATTATGAAAAATGTTGTAATCAGCATTGTCATGCATTTGTCATTATTTATAATTTTATTTCTTTGGGAAAGTGTCCCAGGGGTGGAAATGTCAAATCAGAGAAAATGCATTCAAAATTTTAATAGATATTGCCAGATTGCTTTCCAAAATGGCAGTAACACTTAATTACACTAGCCATGTATGAAAGTATTCTTTAGTGATAGTAATTGGCAGTCATTCTTTTTAATTTTTGACAATCCAATAAGCATAAAATAGTATCTCATTTTAACTTCAATTTCATTTCTTTATTACGGAATTTGAGCATCTTTTCAAATGCTTATCAGTCATTTGGATTGATTCTTGTCTGAGTTGTTTATTCTGCTTATTTATGTTGCTTATTTTCCTGTGGGGGTATTTGCTTTTCTTTTTCAATTTGCAATTGTTCTCTGCACATTTTGTATCCTAATTCTTTGTCATCTGTCTTAATTAATTCGATTTACCATACCATTTTTTCCTGAATTTGTTTATGGTAACATTTATCTTATATTTTGATATACTTAGATATAACTAACTTTTCTTTTTATAACTAAGGTTTTTTTTTTTTTTTTTTTGGTCTAGCTTTGGAGGATTACAAATGGCTATATTTAGTATTTCTTGGCAGTCCTGGTATTAGTTGCCAAGGGGAACAACAACACTAACAAAATTGCCCTTTGCAAATAGACAAGTTAGGAACAGAAAACTCCTAAATAACAATGACTTAAATAAGATAGAAGTTTATTTCTGTCATGGAGTCTGGAAGGAGTTAATCCAGGATGTATGTTTACCTCAGTCAAAGGATCAGATTTCTTCTTTCTTGATGATCTATTTATTGTGCAAGGTTTCCATTCCCCAGGTCAATTCATGATTCAAAATTCTGTTAGAGTTCTGGACATTTTGTCCATTTCCAAGCCAGAAGAAAGAAGGAAAATAGATGGACCATGCCCTTTAAAGAATTTCCCAGAAACTTAACTTAATAACACCTACTTGCAAAGGATGCTTACATTTCCCAGGCCACTAGCGAAGACTATGAAACAGTCTTAATTGCAGGTGGCTTTGTGCTCAGCTAAAATATCAGGGGTTCCAATACTTTGGAAGATGGCAGAAAGCTTACCACAGAGCGCTTCAGAACAATAGCCAGCAACAATAATAAGAGATACCTTGAAACTAATGATTTGGGGGAAAATATACCTTTTATAAAGGCTTTCTACTACTCTAAATAAATAAATGATGAATGAATTAATGAATTAATGAACTTACTTCTAATGTTTCCAATAAATCATCATTTTTGGGGTGCCTGGGTGGCTCAGTTGGTTAAGCATCTGCCTTCCACTCCAGTCATGATCCCAGGTCCTGGGATCAAGTCCCGCATTGGACTCCCTTCTCAGCAGGGAGCCTGCTTCTCTCTCTGCCTCTTCCCCTCTCCCCCTGCTTGTGCTCTCTCTCACTCACTCTCTCCCAAATAAATAAATAAAATCTTTTTAAAAATCATCATTTTCTTCTCTAACCAGGTGGGCACAGATGTTTTAGCAGATGATGCCTACTTATTTGGAAAATTGCTATCAACTGGAAGTGACCCAGCATCACTGCATAAGGAAGAGACCCCTTCCCCCTCCCATCTATTGCTCAGGTTCATCAATTGCCCAATCCTCTCATCAATTTTGAAACATCCTTTGTGAACCTGGTAAAAAGATCAAAGAAAGAATCCATTGGGGAAAAAAACCTCCCCAAAACATGTTTTTCAGCTAGAAGGGTTAATGCTGCTGGGTATTTTTTAATGAGTGGCTAGATTCAAAGGAGTAATTTCTGTTTAGATGTTCTCATGTCTAGCCTATTTTTAATAAGATTGCACATTGCAAAAGAATGTAATAAATTTTATCTTTAAGATGTAAAGTTGGAAGCAAAGCAGATGCCATGGTTTATAATGTGGGTCTGTTATTGTGTTGCCTTTTGAATCTAAGAGATAAAATTTCAAAATATATTTCACCAATGCTTGCTGTATATTGGAAATAATGCAGACTTTCTGAGCAAACCAGGTAACTAATTTTGAAGTAAAATACTTGTATTATTTTTTAAAATGGTCAGGAATTAGAATTAAGGGCACATGATGGGCACCCATGTGTCTTTTGATTTTATTCTTTGATCGTGTCTAACATTAATTTTTAAAAAAAGAAGAAGAGGTGCTGGGCTGTCATTTGCAATTCCAATATCTCTAAAAACTTCTAGGTCTGTCATTCAGCAGCATGACTTTTTCCCTCATCACTGAAACTGAATGCAAATGCATAAACTGGGCCAATAAAGGTAGACTCTTCAGTAGTTCTGATGCTTCGCTAAACAAACTCTCCATGCAGCCCTTTATTAATCAATTCATGCCACCAATAAGCATGTTAAAATTATGAATCGCACAAATCAGAGCTACCTGATTTTGCAGTTGTGAGGCATATACATCTATGTAGAGCTTCTACTAGTCCTCACTATACAGAAGATGGCAGAGTTGTCAAATCTCAAATTTATTTCCCCTGTTCTACTTCCTTTTCCTATCTCTGTTCTCTTACATATGAGGTGAAAGCTCTCTGATCTTTTTACTCATTTCCAGTTAGTGCAGCTCATGATCTGTTTGTTGGGCAGCTGGGCACCGGGCTCTCTGCCAGTCTTTAGGTGAACACTGATGAATAAGGCAGGTCCCTGCCCTCCGGGAGCTCATGCTCTTCAGGAGAACTTCTCAGCCCTGTGTTGAGACTTATCACAAATGATTTGAAACCAAACAATAACAGCAGTCATGCTTATTTTTTCCAGTGATTTTTATTTAAAAAATATAAATTAGAACAGGTTTTAAAATACCCATCCATTAATACATATTACTTGCACTCACATGTTTTCCCAACTGAAAGCGTTTGGCTGGGTCACCCAGTCATTAACTGCAGCGCATTTGATCTATGCCACAGCCTAAGCCTTGATTTTATGAACCTTAGTCATGTAGGGGGAAAAGAAGTGAGGACTGGACTTATCTGGTACACTTATCTCAGTCAAAAAGACTTTGAAAACAGATCAGATGCAGGGTGTCAACATTCATTTACGTGTATCTGTATCTAATTCATCTTGAAAAGCTCTCAATAATCTTCTCACATTTTAATACTCTTATTTCTAATTGTGAAGTTCAACAAGTATCCTGCCATTGGAGGTTCCTAAAATGTAGTGTCTATTGGGAATGTCCTAGAGGGTTTGTGAAGACACAGAGTGATGTGTGCCACCCCTAGAGTTTCTCATTCAGTATGTTTGGGATGGGGCCTGAGAACTTGCATTTCTAACAAACTCCCAGTTGACATTGCTGCTGCTGGTCTGGGGATCTCACTTTGAAAGCTAGCGTACTAAACAACAGTAAGCAAGGGGGCAGATTCTATTAAGCCATCAAGGTCTACTCTATTCTTTTTAGACCTCCTAGCCAGCCCTAAAGACCAGCCTCAATTGCCCTTTCTCTGGTGCCCTATACACTGGCACATTCTAGTACTTCTCCGTACTCCACGAGAGGCCAAGAGTTCTCCCCAAGTTCACCTTGCTCCAGGTGCCCTGGGAACACGCTTCACCATCTCTCACTGCAAAGGACTCTCAGCTGTAGAGCCTATATTTTGTGAGAAACTGTAAGTTATTCTAGATAGCTTTTAATGTTTTTCAAAAAAATCATTACCCATCTCACTCCCCCTGGAATGCATTTCCATGACTCCTATTTCATGTTAACGATGTCTTAGAACTTCTAAAACTCTACACCAGTTAGGCCAATTTGGGATTTGACAAATATGCCACCATAGATAAAATAAAATCTTGGTTTATCAGAAGAATAGAGATGGTCAGTGGTAGGCTTTGCAGTCAGGCTGCCTGAGTGTAAATTCTGACTCTGCTCTTATCTACCCAAGTGACACAGCACGGTCTTTATTCTCTCTGTGCCTTAGCCTTCTCATCCATATTATGCCTATATCATAAGGTTTTCATCTTAAATAATATCTATAAAGTCCTCAGAACCATGCCTGGTAAAGAGGTGTTTAATAAATGGCAATAATTATTATCACAATAAAAGAACTATAATTATATTGGGGCATATAAGAGTAGAATTTATTCAGTTTCTCACTCATCGAGAATGGCTATATCCTGGCAAGACTAATAGGCAGGAATAGAGTGTAATTAATTTCCTTGGATCTTAAACTTCTTGCAATAGTCTTCTTAGTGAAGCAGACTGAGCTCATAGACACACTAAAATCAGAGATAATGGCTGTGTCTTTCTGTGCTTGGTCATTGCCATGGGTTTCAAACAACTTGGTAAGGAATTTTGTCCTTAAAAAGCAATGACCCAATTTAGGAGTATGAACATATATCTCAATTCAATTCAAAAGCACTGAACTCCCACAGAGTGTGGTAGGGAAATCTAAGGTCCTACAGGATTCTGCATGGCAGGTACTATTATCATCTCCTGTTGATAGGCGAGAAATTGAGGCCTGGGAGAAGAAATGACAGCACAAGGTCACAGTGCTAATATCCAGAAAAACTAGTGCTCAACATCAGGCAGTCTGACACCAGAGGTCATGCTCTTAACCATTCTGGCTTCTTGCCTCTGGGTTGGTCCCAGAGACAACTACGCTCAGTAAATAATTAGGATTCATGTAGCTTTGGTGTCAGTGAAAATAGAGAAGGTGACATTACATACTCTGTCCTACCGGGTACAAAGAAAAGACCTGGTACAGTGGAAAATTTTAGCACAGGACCCTTGGTGTCTGAGAAAATGGAAGTGAGACATTGTGAGCCATTGAATTGGGACACAGAGCACACAGAATAAAAATCACATGGAATGTTTTACCATCTGTCTGGATTTTTTAAAAGTAAGCTGACTACATTTATAATGTCAAATCATGATTACTCAGAAATTACCTCATAGCCTATTTTTATTCTGTCATATAGTAATTTGTGTGCTGCTGATTAAGACTAGCAAGAATAAAATTCCAGGCTCCTACTGTCAGGCTCTTGGGCATTCTGATAGACAAATTACAAACATATGTTGAGTGTTCACTTACTGCTCAATCTTTGTGTTGAGCGTTTGGGAAAAATATAAAAATTTCAGACATGGCTCCCATCTTAAAAGATCATATTATATTATTGGTAAGATGAAGTAAACATAATTAAAGTAATCTTATAAGGTAGAAAGGACCAGAACAGAGGACTAGATAAGAGAACACCAGCCAGGGAGACAATATCACATTGACAGTATGGGAAACTTGTGAATAAAGAGGTGGAAACATACAAGCTATATTTAGTCATGCTGCCTGAAATAAGACAATAAATTGGAAATTTAGACTGAGGGCAGATCAAGGAAGGCAGATCTCCCAAAATCTGGCTAGATTTTATTCTAGATTTTTAAAATATTCATTTAGGCCCAAATATATTTTTAAAACAAACTGCAATTTAAGTCTCTCGACTGAAACTTCTGCTTCCACTAAGGTTGAGAAATAGGGAGTAGATTTACCTTCTCACATACAACTAAATAAATCCACAGAATACATGATACAGTTGTTTTCTAGTCATCCAGTCAATAAACAACAAAGGGCAATAATCCTTTAGCGACTAGAAACAAACAGGGTGAGCCCCATGACTGCCCCAGATTACTGCTTAGAGAATTTCCAGGCCATGGCACAGGTTTTCAGATCATGCCCAGCAACATCCTTGAATTTACAAGATGGGAACTGGGAGTCTGAGGTGTGCCAATGTGGCTAGAGTTCATGGAGCAGAATACTGCAAAGGAGAGAGCTGCTGGAAGACGGGGCTCTGGAGATCTACAGCGGATCTCCACAAATCCAGCTGAGTAGTAATCACTGCATGTGTATGGGGAAAGGATCACCCAAAGGACTAGACAAAAACTTCTCAGAGCTCACCAGAAATACGTCCTATTTCCCCAAGCCAGAGTGGAAAACTTCATACCTCGGAAATTAGAAATCAGAAAGAGTATTCACAGGAGTTTTACCTCAATGGTGGGGAAAAGTCACCTTAGACTAAAGCACAGTGCTGGTTCTTCCTCAGAAAGCTTAAAAATCTGAATTGAAACAATCAGTTTCCAAGTAACTTAATTGCATCCCAGAACAAAGCTCAAAAATATTTATAGGAATACAAATATGTCCAGCACCCAACAAGTTAAATTCTCAATGTCTGGCATCCAATTAAAAACTACCAGGCATTCAAAAAATAAATAAATAAATAACAGGAATACAGCTTAAAATGAGAAAAATCAATCAATCAAAACTAACCTAGAAATGTCATGACTGATAGAATTAGTAGATAAGAACATTAAAACAGTTGGTATAACTGTATTCCATATGTTCATGAAACCAGAACACTGAACATGATGAACAGTCATAGGATAGCTGTTCTGGTTGAAGAAATGTTAACCTCAAGATGAGCAAAATCATGTGGTTCAGTGAAGCACAGTTTGAGAATTGTTGCTCTAGGCTATTGGATGTCACTGAAGATTTTTCAGCAAAATCTGACATGAAAATTGTGGTATTTTAGGAAGATTGAATGGCTAGTGGGATTCAGGATGTAATTGATGGGGACACCAGGAGTAAAGATTTCAGGCGGGAGGCAACTAGAATAATACAACAGGGAAGTGAGAGTTTGGCCTGAAAGAATGGCAGTGGAAATAGAGGTAAGAATTTTTTTTCTTTTTAATTTACATTTGGTTACTAAGAACACCTAGTGTAACTGGCAGTCTCTGTATTTGAAGGGAAGGATTAGTTGGGCTGTCACTTAGGATAACGTTATATATCTTCAGGATGTCAGTCAAGCCCATTTCAACAGACTCTTAGAGCTACACTAGGTGTCCTAGAACAATGTAAAAAAAAAAAAGGCATTGTCTGAAATTTCATGAAGACTGGGTTTTCTTTTAGAAACAGAATAATTCATAATAATTGTGGGTGTAAGTACTGTAATGGTGTTTGACTTTAAGCATAAGCTGGTTAATTGATTGGGGTTCAAACTTTGTGACAAACCAAGTTATGAAGGAAGAGACAGATTTAAGGAGGAGAAATTATATGAGAAGATACCAAGGAGGAAACAAGCAATTTAGGAATTGCAAGGTAATGAATCAATGCCTGAGGGCAGTGCTGCCCAACAGAAACAGATTGTAAGCCACATATGTAATTTTAAATTTTCAGTAGTCACTTTAAAAAAGGTAAAGAGAAACAGGTAAAATGAACTTACTAATAAACAACCTTACTATCGCTAAGATCCAAAATATATCCAAAATATGCAATCTAAAAGTTATCAATGAGAAATCTTCCTTGTTTTAATAGTAAGATACACATATAGTAATCTGGTGTGTATTTTATCCTTACAACACAACAGAATTCAGACTGGCTACATTTCAAGTGCTCGGTAGCCCCAGAGGCTAGTAGCTCTCATACTTAGCAGTGGGACCAATAAGCATCAGGCAGCCTGTTTTTTTTCTCCAATTTTTTTCCACCTCTAATTCTTTCAAGCATCTATCAAGTGCAAGATAGTTGCCCTACCCAGGTAGATTTTGGTATCTTAAAGTACCATGCACAATTAGACACACTGGGTAGGAGCATATAGCCCCCTAACAAGTATTTCTGAAGTGGTCTCTAGCTCTTGCCTGTAAAAACGAAAGAGGGAATGAAGGAGCAACCCAGGGTCAAGGCACTAGGAAACACATGTGTAGTGGAAAGAGGGAAAGATAAGAGTACAGGGGGTTTGGTTCCAGTCTCTAATTATGCACCCTTGGGATAGTTACTAAACCTCTCTGAACATCAAGTTTCTCAGTGTAAAAACGCTTGGAAAATGTAAAATATGTAAAAACAAAGTAATAATATTAGTAACATATTAATCTCCTCAAGTGTAGGGCATTTTATTTACAAAAGCAGTTAAGTGAGTCTCAGTTGGAAAGAATGTAAGGAGAGCATTATCTCCAGGGTATTGAAAAGAAGGTGGGATGGGTCTTGTCCCAGAGCCTGAACTGCTTCAGGGTAAGAGCCAGTCTGCTCTCCAGATGCCAGTAGCCCTGGCCATCCCCACCCTGCCAACGTTAGGCAACTTACCTAAATGAACAAGCTGGTGCCAGTTTTTGTATTTAGATATTCAGGAGAGTAGCCAACAAGAAGGGAACCTTGCTTATGAGATAAATTGACGTTTTGGGTGACTTATTCTTCTTATGGACAAATTGCGTATCTTTTGTGACTATACTTCAATTCAGATATAGCAAACTTTTGGAGAAATGTATTTACTTATTCATTTATCCTTCTTATGAGTTTTGAGGATAGACAAAATGGGCAAGACTAAGTCTGGAGATCAGACTGCTCTAGAGAAGGTCCCAATAGCAAGCAGTAGAAAGAAGTTCAGGCAGAGTGCCAGAATTTCAGGGAAATCTGGCACATAGGGAGGGTTAGGAAAAATAGTACCAGATTTATGTTCGGAGGATCTGTTCTCGCATCACTGCTGACTATTTACTAGCTCAGGGACCCTGGGCAGTTTATTGAACCCTTCTGAGCCTTAGATTATCTATAAATTAAAATTAAATTGAGGTACTATCACCATGCTCACTTGATCATTTTGGTGCTCAAAGAAGAGAATATATGAAAAGATAAGAGGGTGGTTTGTCAACGGTAAAGTCCTACACAGGTATTGATTATGACCTGACCATCGTCCAGGTGACAGATGCACTTGAATCGTCACAGCACAGGGCAGGGAGTCAGGCATTAGGAGAGAGTCAGGTTATATTTCTTGAAAACCTGGGGACTAGACAAAACCCAAGTCATGGAGGAATGAGGGTTCTGTCCAGGAAACTAGAACACACATGTGGCAGTCAGGAGTCCGTTTATTAGGACTTGTGGTTTTAAGGTAGGACTTAGTTAAAAGACAAAAGCCTAACTAGTGGCATCTGGACACCTAATTAGAGCTGGATCATCTAGTTCCACCAGGTGAAACCACCACCTGCCCCCCCCCAGCCCCCACCACAGGGATTTTTAAATGACTCCTGATCAAAGGCAGTACTGACCTTAGATTGTTGTGTGGGGATGAGCCTAAAGATGGAGAAAGGCCATACTGGATTTGGTGGTAAAAAGAGATAGCATAGGTCGAGAGCCAAGTAGATCTTTACCATGAAGATTTTTTTTAAAAAACTTACTTTAAAAAGATAGACTTGTATAATAACATAAAAAAAACTGGATGTGCTTTCTGCTCTCTGTTCATGGGTCACTACCAGAACATTTCTTATTATTAATCCAGAGTTCTGTGAAATATATGGTCCCTCTCCAGCTGCTGCACACATGATCGCACTGCTCAGTAACAGAGTACTAATGAGATGTCTAGGTTCTTTAAGAAGACTGAATGATAGTAATCACCAAAGCACACATCAGAAATCTACAGTTGCATATGATGATAAAACACCATGTCAACCATATTAATTTATTTAACTTGCAAATAGAAAATTATACCAGTCTATTTGATAATACATTATCTTCCAATAGGTTCATCCTTAGAGATGCCTGATAAACACTCTACCAAACTAATGACACCCAAAACTAAATTAAAACCATTTGGTTCTTCCATCAGCTGAAAAAGGGTGAGCTATTCAATTATTATTAAATTGGAAACTGGTTTAATTTTCCCTTATTTTTTATTAAAAAATCCTGTAGTAAGAAATACTGATTATTATCCTCTTACAAATCGTTCCTAAAATTTATAGACATTGCCACAAGAAATCATTAACCAACATGAGAAGAAAATTTTGCTATTTTTAAGAAAGATTTCATTTTTTTAAGAGAGGTGGGGAGGGGCAGAGGGAGAGGAAGAGAAAGAATCCTAAGCAGGCTCCATGCTGGAGCCCAATGTGGGGCTAGATCTCACAACCATGAGATCATGACCTGAACTGACACCAAGAGTCAGATGCTTAACTGACTGAGCCACCCAGGCATCCCTTAAAAGATTTTATTTTTAAGTAATCTCTGCACTCAACGTAAGATTCAAACTCACAACCCCAAGATCAACAGTCCCGTGCTCCACCGACTGAGCCAGTCATGTCATTACCTTTTTTTTTAATAAGGCAACTTTTGAGGATGTGCTCCTGACACTTGAGTCACTCCATAATTCCTGCTTTATCAAAATTTAACATAGTCTGGCTCCTCACAGCATCTAACATCAACTGGGGTCTATTATCTCAAAATAGGTATGGAAAAGGACAAGCCAGCATTGATACTGTAAAACAGTAAATTTCAAAGTGTGGTTCCCAGATCTGTACCATTAGCATCACCTGAGAACATGTCAGAAATGCAAATTATTAGACCTATCTCACACCTGCTGGAATCAGAAACTTGGCATGAGTCTTTGGGTCCTAGCAATCTGTATTTTAACATCTCTCCAGGTGATTTTGATGGATACTCAAATTTGAGAACTACTGTCTAAGGTACTAACAATGTGAGAACCTAGTAAAAAGATAATAGATTTTTTTTGTAAATAAGGTGTGTTGAGAAAAATATTAACACACTTATTAGACAGCCTTATGATTAATAAGACAGGAAAAATACATCCAAATCCAACGTAAGTATCTACTAACCAAGACCCTTCCCCTCCCAATTTAGAATAGTTGGTAAGGATTATTTATATCCATAATTACACTTCCTTTGCTATTTTCATTGCTTCAGCAAATAGTACTAAAAGACACATGTGCAAGACAGGAAGAAGGAAGAAAAGGGCTGATGACACCTGTGTCTGTCTCCTTTTATAAACAGAAGCTTTTCAAGTACAACACTCCACTTAGCAGATTTCTATGGCTCACTGGCCAGAACCACTGCTCACCCCCTACCATCAAGAAATAATGGGAAAGCAAGTATAGAATTTTGTTTTCCCACTCTGTAGAGTTTATTGTTCTTCAAGAAAGAACTCATATAGGCAAGGAGGTGTTGACATGGGTCATGGGCCAGTCTGTAAGATTATAAATAGGAGATGTCAGTCCAGGTAACCATAATAAATTATTTACAAGAAT